>NC_135309.1:136571021-137242807 GCF_048772815.1 Callospermophilus lateralis
TGCTTATTTTTCATTATTAAATACATGCATTTCAAAACACATGATTTTTTTTTAATGTAAACAGGACCTAGTTTTCGGTTATGTGGATATTTACATGTGTTTTTATTTTAATGTCTACACAAGAAAAATAACTTTGAAGATCTGGTATGAGTACATTGATAATTTAAAAATAGAATATTAATTTATTAACTGATGTCATTTAGTAACTAAACTAAGTTTGTAGACAATTGCCATGTTTAAGATGACATGCTACACTCTTGAGCTAATACAATAATGAATATAATGTTTATTTATCCTATCACAACTTAAAGTGAGATCTAGATTTGAATAAATAAATGCACATAGATATACAACAAAGGCTTGGAGACTACATTCGTATTAGTGAACAAAAAATTGCTTTAAGAATTAATAAAACAAGATACATTTTTTTAGTTGCAAAGTCAAGAAAATATTTTGAGGAAGAAAGGATTTGTGCTGCACCCAGAAATTTCTAGTTTTAATACTAAAATACAATAAAATATAAATAAACCTCGAAGAGAAATATGTACATGAGCAACCTTTCAGAGGAAATTAAATTTGAGAGTTATGTCCTTTTTTATTTAATATTATATTTTTTAGTTGTAGTGGGACACAATACCTTTGTTTTATTTATTTATTTTTATGTGGTGCTGAGGATCGAACCCAGGGTTTAACATATGCCAGAAGAGTGCTCTACTGCTGAGCCACAGCCCCAGCCCTTTCATCTTGTTTTTCAGTCTTCCTTGTATCCACACACTTGGACTAACAGGCAACTTTGAAGTTCTTCCTACTCATTGGCATTCATTATATTTTGACTTCGGCTTCCTGCACTTGACTCATTTTCACTAGATTTATTCTAAGTAATCAAGCTATGCTGTTAGGGGAACATGCTGGGGTTATGCTGCTTATCTTATAGGAGAATATGAGACAAATAAAGCAATCACAAAAGACTAACAGAGGGCTGGGGCTGGGGCTTAGCAGTAGCACACTTGCCTGTCATGTGTGAGGTACTGGGTTCAATTCTCAGCACTGCATATAAATGAATAAAATAATGTTCGATCATACAAAAAAATAATGAAAGAAATACTAACAGAGTCACACAGAGCAAACAAACAAAGACCCCTGGAGACATATAGAGACCTATGCTAACCACCCAAACCACCCAAACTGCTTCTAAGAACAGCTTTCTCTAAGCTGACTAGTAAGCATATTTATGACTCCACCTATGATTCTGGAGCTGCTCAACTGACAGCAGCCTATGAAAGTTTATAATTGGAAATAAGTGATTGCCACTTAGTTCAGTTGTCATTTGATGCACATGATGGGCAAAAGATTTTAAAAAAGAAGAGAGAATATAGCTAAAACAGAAAAAAACTATGATAAGGCATTGCCACAAATGGTGAAGAAACAGGTTAAGGAGGCCAAAAAATGTTGATCGTTACTATCTAGTTTTGAAATACTGGGTAAAATTAAAAATCCAATATTTTAAAAGTTGAAAATGTGTATAATATAAATATAAAAAAGTGTTTTAGGTAGAATATTAGGATATTTAGACTTTTATTTGCATATTATAAAGTACTACAAGGAGGATACATTCAGAATAAAACTAACCAGTTTGAAAATTAAATTAAGGAATACAAAAATTAAAATATTTTTCATTAGGTAGACTGTTTAATGAGTAAAATACCTTCAATTCAGTCACAGTATGTGATCCTACATTGAATTCAAAGTATTATCAGTTTCACAAAGTTTCCATGTAAAGACCTACAACTTATGTAAAGAAGACCTCTTTAGTTTAAAAAATCCATTTAAGCATAGAACATTATTCTCTGGCAGTCTAATTTCTTTACATCTCAAGAGAGTGTTATGTATATTAAAATGTTAGATATAGCTTTTGACAAAAGTACTGAAATCAAATACATAGAAAAGTTTAAGGTTTTAGAAAGATTTGTTGGAAAAGTTCTCTCTCTCTCTCTATATATATATATATAGATATAGATAGATAGATAGATGGAAAAGTGATAAAATATAAAATGTCTTTCAGGGTTTGAACATTTTAGAAGTTGAAAGTAGGCTACGAACACAAAAGAGATATTTTTTCAATATTCTTTTTTTGGGCAGTCAGTGAAGACAATATAAAAGGAAAGACATTCTGAGAGCAGATGCAGAACCCACTGAGGACAATGGACAGGGAGACAACTCAGTGAGAAAAATTAGGGCCTACTTAAAGAGAAACCCTATTTGCATGGTGGAGCAACTGCAAGCATTACTCCAACAGAAAGATTTGAGAATGACTAAGAACCAATGGGAAGAGAGGGCTCACAACTAGCTAATTGGGTCCATAAGTGGCCTGGGAACAGGCATCGTATTAGAATATGGTGTAGTTGATAACATCTGGATTTTGAGTCTTGTGATATAATTGGGTGAGTATGCTGTGTTTCCTGGGGGCAAGTACATTTAACACATAGGTGGTACATAACTAAATTACTGGGTCTAAGTTTTTCCTTATATACTTCCTTGGTGAAGTACATTTCCCCTCTTGACTTGAAATGCCATCACTGTGAGGTAAAGTAAAAAGCAGGCTGGGGCTTAGGTTGTGGCTCCGCGGTAGAGCGCTCCCTTCACATGTTCGAGACCTTGGGTTCCATCCTCAGCACCACATAAAAACAAATAAATAAAATAAAGGTATTGTGTCCAACTACAGCTAAAATATAAATATTCAAAAAAAAAAAAAAGCAGTCTGCCTAATCCTGCAGTTATTGAAGACACTGGAGGCAAGTGTAGCCTCTTCCACAAATGTTCTTAGGGAAACTGAAACTTACATGCAAAATTCAATCCTATCATATGCCATGCACAAAAGTGAACTAAAATAAAAATGAATGAATAACTTAATCATAAAAACTAAAACTATATAAATCCCAGAAGAACACAGGAGAAAAACTTTTTAATGTTGGTCTTGGCAATTTTTTTTTATACAAATCAATGATGCAGGCAATGAAAGTAAACATAGACAAGTGGTATTACATCAAAATAAAAAGCTTCCACAAGACAAAGAAACAGACAAAAATAATAAAAATGCTACATACAGAATAATAGAAAGTATTTGTAAGTCATATGTTTAATAAGGGTCAATATACAAAATATATACAGAACACCTACAACTCAATAGCAACAAAGAACTAAATGAGTTTTAAGATAGGCAAAGAAATATCTTAATATCTGAGTCCTACATATTTGCAATGTCTTTGTCATTTCATGCTCCAGCAGTGGCCCTTCTCCTGGGCATTCTGTGGAACTTCAGGTTCTAGTTGAAGCCCAAAGTGGCAACAATTCCTAAGAAGCTATAGCTATCTAATTATCACTTTACCACTGCCTTAAGCTTTCTGCTGAATGCCTTTTATAAGTAGGCCCTCTCTGTCAGCAAGTTTTTGTTCAGAATTACAACCATAAAAATCAGAAATCAAAGATACATAGAAATACGGATAAAAAACTGAAATTATCTTCAAAGGTGAAATATGACTTATTTTCTACCACAAAAATGGTAGTTTGATCAAATAGGTAATAACATGGAATTGGGAGCAATAGATGCTCAGTTTGAATTTTGGCTTCTGCATTTACTTACTGAATATCCTTAGAGAAGATATTTGGTTTCCTGTGCCTCACATCTCTTAATTTGAAAGCAGGTGAAATAATGATAAAGTATAACTAACTGGTATTTTTTCAAATTAACTGAATTTAAATATGTAAAGCATTTAGCTAAATGTCTGACATATGATACTCAGGCTGGTACATACTATTGGAAAGTCATGAGATATGGAGATAAATGAGTGGTTTGTCTCATGACACTATAATTTATTTTTATTTTTATATTTTGGTAATGGATTTATTAAACCCGGGTGTACTTTATTTCTAATTCACATTTTCAAACTTTTTATTCTTTTGTTTTGAGACAAGATTTCACTAAGTTGATAAGTGTCTTTCTAAGATACTGAGGCTGGCCTCTAACTTAAGATCATCCTACTTTAGCCTCATCAGTCCCTGAGATTTCAGGAATATACCATTGCACTTAGCCAATGAACTGCAAGTTTTTTTTTTTCTTTCTTTCTTTCTTTCTTTCTTTCTTTCTTTCTTTCTTTCTTTCTTTCTTTCTCTCTTTCTTTTGTTTTGCTTTGGTTCGGTTTGGTTTGGTTTTAGGTACTGGGGATTGAACTCAGGAACACTCAACCACTGAGTGACATCTCCACCCCGATTTTGTATTTTATTTATAGACAAGGTGTCACTGAGTTGATTAGTGCCTAACTTTTGCTAAGGCTGGTTTTGAGCTCTCAACCTCCCTGCATTAGCCTCCTGAGCTGCTGGGATTACAGGCATGCACCACTCCACCTGGCTACACTGCAGTTTTTGATTCATCTTTCTTTTCCTTGAGAAGACAAGATCTCTAAGAGTATGATCTTTAACTTATTAGAAAGGCTTTACTCCAAGATTCAATGCATTGATAGACACATTGTGGATAACTTCAGTTTTTGATAATTGTTTTTTGTTTGTTTGCATTTCAAGAATTTAAAAAGTGAAGAAGATTGTCATTATGTAGAGAAATAGAGTGGAATTCATGCCTAAACTTAGCATGTTCATGAACACTGTGTTATGTACACAATATGTCAAATTTCTTATATAAATTTGGACAAATGTCAATAATTACTAATGTATTTATTTATCATTTATCTGTCTGCCTATCTGTTCATCTATATGTTCATTTATCTTCTATGTTCATGGGTATATGTTCTCAGGTTGATGATAAAAACTCCTTTTGTTTCATTCCAGATCATCATTAAAAGTGAAATGAAGAAGGGATTTCGCTAGGTGGTAGAATGATGGAATTCCATGCATGAAGTTTTAGGTTCTATTCTCTTCCAGCACCACAATAAATAAATAAATAGATAGATAAACAAACAAACAAATAAATAAATATCAAAATCATTAAAATTACATGTCATTTAGTTCAGAGATTAAAGGAGGTGAGGAAAAAAATGAGGAAAACTACAAAAAAACTAAAATCTTGAAAATAGCAGTGTTTAAGTTAATAAAGAATAATCATAAATATAGTTTTGTCCATTATATACTCTATAAAATATTCTATGAACACTATATACTGATTGCCTCATGCATTGCCCCTTTGGCCAAAAGCACTTACTTCTATGGATTTTGGCATTTCTCCCAGGAAAATCTATTCCAAATTTTCACAAAGTGTTTATTGATAAAGTCAAGTAAAGGACAAACTATAAATTAATTTTCCACAAAATAAATTCAATTATTTTACAGGGAAGACTTAGAATGTTACATATGAGCTTAATATTTCTCAAAGAAACAGTTTTTATTTCAGCTGTTCCATAGTAAAATATACAATGTATACTTTGAGAAAATACTTTGTACTTAAGCACTGTTGCTATAATTAGGAAAACATAATAGAATACCTAGAAATAAAGTTTTGTTCTTTCTTTCAAAACCATTGGCAGGTTCAGTATAAACATGAGAGGAAAAATCATGAAAACCAACCCATACCTTTCAAAAAACTGAATTTAACATATTTCTGTATAAAATAGGAGTCATTGTTTCCTAGAACTACAGAAAAATCATATCAAGCATATGTTTATTTTTGAAAGTGGTTGCAAATATAGTTATAAATAATAATAATATATATAAATATGTATGTATATTATATATATAAATAAAATGTGTTATTTTTTTCTTTAAAATTTTATCAGTATTGAACTCCTGTTTTAACCTGTATTCAATATTGAGATAAGTATTTTTCATCTCAATGTCATTGATATTACTTGGTGTTTTAGCAAATGTGATAAAATAATTAGTGGTTTACACTAACATTTGGCACATCCTAGAAAAAAATAATTTAAATGGACTTATTAATTATTATAAACTAGAGATCTAAAATTAGGCTTTGATTTATAGAAATGAAAACTAAAAACAGAAAGGATCATATATACATATATTTGATTATAATAAAAGAGAATTTATCAGATTGATTGACATACCCGAAGTTTGACAGTCCTAAGATGGCCATCTGCACACTAGAGAGCTGGAGAAAACACTCACTGCTCAGTCCAAGAAGATATAGCTAGAACTAGAGGGATCAAAGATGCAGCCTCAGTTTGGGAGCAAAGGCCTCAAAACTCCCTAGAGAGCTGCCAGTTAGAATCCCTTTGAAAGAGTGAAGGAGCTGGTGTCTGATGTTCTCAGGTGATGGCAGCAACTATCTAAAAATCCACTCAAGATCAATGAGCCTGAGTCTGCTAGGGCTTCCTAGTTCCTCCAACTATCTGTTCCATTCCCTCATTTAGGGTGGGTCTCTCCCTCAGCTTATTGTACCATATGCCAACCACTCTGAAGTCTCTTAAATTTTGGCACCTCTTAATTCAATCAAGTTGACAACTGAGATCAACCATTACCTCTTATCCATGGATGTCACTCAGGCTGTGCCGTTTACTTTATAGACATGATATTCAGTCTTGACATAAATGCCCAGGAGACCATCGTTAAACCTTGGTAGGAAGATTTACTTTATATAGTTAATAAGAAGTTGCCAAATTAAAGTGTGATTTCTTTAATATTAAGCTGTATCAAACACCATACTTTTCAAATACAGACATTCATTTTAAGGACTAGTGTACTTTGAAGAAATTAGCAAGGTATCTCTATTTTCCTGAGCAATTCAAGAATTATATTACCATATAAAGTACAGTGTGGTTTGTCTCTTGCTTCAAATTGGCATATACTACCATAATAAATAACACATATTATATTTTTATGACCACTTTCCACAGGAAGTCTCCCCTATTGTAAGGAATCAAATAAGTTTTGCTTCATTTTCCTTTTGCAAAGGGAAGAAGATAGTAAATTATTCCAGTAAGATTGAAATCAGCAACATCTGTTTACAAAGTAAAATATCTAAGTTTGTAAGCTAAATAAATCACAACCCAACAGTATTTAATCATTCCAAAGAGTGAATGATTATATTTAGTCACAATTTATATTCATGTGATCTGTCTAGATCGATGGCAGTCTTATTTAGAAAATATGTCTAAATGTCCTTCAGCTAAAACCAAGTTATATTTCTGATAAATGTTCATTTTATCTACTTCAAATAGAAAAGGACAATTTATTCCTACATTTAGATAGGTTAAAATATGCTTTGCTGTTTTGTACTTCCAACACACTTCTATTTTTTATGGAGAAAATGGTGATTTACCAAAGATGACATGTTGCAAAATAGACTTTGCTAGAATTTATGAATTGCAAAATGCTCTCTTGATAGTAATCAATGGTAGAAACACTGTTTAAATTTTCTCATTTATTTTCAAGTTCGTACATTATGAAGTTGGAAATAGAATCATTCCCCTGTAAACTTTCCATGTTAAAAAATAAAATTCTGCCTTTTTCACGAAGGAATTGAGTTAAGGACTTAGAGCTACACTTTTATATTAGAGAATGCCATTATTCTCAGACAACTAAGAAATGTTTTTTTCTGCCCTTATGATTAGTGTCTCAAGAATATGGTCAATAGAGGAAGAAAGAGGGGATTTTATCATACATAGTCAGAAGAGCATTTCTAGGTTAACATCAAAGGCTCAGACAAAAGCAAAAATGTTGCACTTAATAGTCAAAGTAGTATAGTGAAAACCACTAATTAACATATTATTTTTCCATTGATCAATTAATTAATTATTTTTGGTACAAGGGTTTGAATCTAGAGACACACAACCATTGAGTTACATCCTCAGTTCTTTTTATTTATTGATTGATTTTTTGAAACAGTGTCTCACTAAGTAGCTCAGGGCCTTGTTAATTTGCTGAGGCTGTCTTCAAACTTGCAATCCTACTACCTCAGCCTCCTGAGCCACTGGGATTACAGGCATGCTCCATGGTGCTTGGCAATATATTATTGTTAGTTAATAATCATTTAATATTAGACATAGAGAATAATTGGTTAAATTTTCACGTTAGGTTTCAGGAGCCTAATATAATGAACAACTTAGTAATATTCATATGGTCACAGAGGTTGGATACCAAATGTTATTTTTATTTTGTATATAATATCAAACCAAATTTTCTTAATACTCTCACCTATATTTTTATATCCCCATTGTGAAATGGCCCCTGCCTTTCCTCTCTTCCCCAATCTTTTTGAACTCTTTTATCTGATTGCTTCTCCAACTGGCGTTCAAAATTTTCTTTACCATTAAGTTTGATTCCATCTAGTTTCTTTAATTTTTCTTTTCTTAGAAAGGCCTTCCAATGGTTATTTCCCAGGTCTCCAAGTACCAGTCCACTCCAAGCAATACCAAAAGTTCTATGAGGTTTGGGCATTGACTTAAAAAAAAAAATGGAATTTTAAAGAGACTTTTTCTAGCTTGGGTTATTCAGCTAATAAAACCTCTTTTACCTGAATGCTTTTGGGTTACCACACTTTTGGGGAACTTGTTGGTAATTACTAGGTTTCAATCTATTAGCAATATCAAAATTCTCACTTTTGTTCTCTTTCATTTTTCACAAACTATTTATACTATTGAATTGACTACCAATATCAGTGATTTTTAGCAATGAATCATATTCTGTGATCCATAGAATGAATGTCTTTCCACCTAGTTTGTTGATGAGGATATCTGTGTATATGTTGGTGTGTGTGTGTCTGTGTGTGTGTGTGTGTGTGTGTGTGTGTGTGACAGAAGGAAACTTTAGAGAATTAAAAACTTTTTACTTCTATCTAATTCTTGTCTCTCTGATCTTACCTGTATTCATTTCATAACATTTGGTACATCATTTTATAACTTTATTATAAAATTCAATATTTATACTCAAATTTCTAGGTATAATAATCAATTTTCAGCCTGATGTGTCTCATATGATCTGTTAGCATTATTCAGCACAGTCTATCTTTCTGTCCTAAGTGCCACTTTTCCCCCCATGTGGATTTAAAATTTTATTCCTATCTCACAGGGTGATCCTTTGATGTTTCATTTCCAGATTCCTCCTCATTTTCTGAGTTTCAATTTTGAAATATCCTAAGCCACAGTCTTTGTTCTCACCTATAAATACTTCTCCTATTTATGTGTTTCTTGGTTTTAAATACAACAATGTGTTAATGACTCCTGAATTACACATTCAAGACTAGATGGGAATATCAAAGTGTTTATTCAATGTGCTTCCTTATATATTAAATATATTTCTCAAAGCCAGTCCTTGCAAATTGAAATTCTTTTCATAATTAATCTACTGTATGCACATAAATGGTCACATAAGTGGTAACACAATCCTTCAGTGTTTAGGGAACACTGTGTTCTTTTACTCCCCTCTTTCCCTCATGTTCCATATCCAATCCACTGGAAAACAAAGTTAGTTCCAATATAAATTCCTTTTAGAATATGACTACTGCTCAGCAACTCTGGCAAAGGTATCTTGATGCCACCCATCATGAACCTTTTCTTGATTAATGAAAGAAATTCATATTCCTACCATCTGTTCTTCACTTACTTTCCACACTATCTTCTGCTTAAGCACAACAAAGAGCCTGACCTTTGGAGAAATTAGATTATTAAAAACTTAGAATTCATCTGTGGAAAACAATATATCTTATAAGAGATACCTGGCAAAAATTGTCCTGGTATTCTTTCCCCTGGAACACAAAGACTAAAATCCTTAAATCTTCGTTTTTTGACCCCAAATTCAAGTTCCAAGTTCAATGTTGCTCATATAAAGAACTGATATAAATTATTTGAGTTGAATAAAATGAAGGAAAACCTATTTGTCTAGTGACTGATGTGGACAGATGTGTTTGGTATGCAGTAAACAAATACAGGGTTTCCAATAGCTTCCATACACATTTCTAGTGGCCTTCCCACTTTGGTATTGAAAGCAACTGAAAACCTGATTCATTACCTCAGTGTGATTCCTGAAATGCTTCAAAGCTATAAATAGTATCTTGATTATTCTTCTCAGTAGCTTTAAATCATTGCAATCTCAGTATTAAAACATTCTTATTTGAAAAATCCAGAGCAATATGTTCTTTCCCATCTAAATCCTATGGCATTCATCTATTTTTTAGACAGAGCATAATGAATATAAATGTGTAATTCCATATATGACTTGATTTGATTTCATGTAGCAATATTCTTAACATCACTGGTAAATTGTTTGTACGTATAAACACATAGTGTAATAGCAAAACTTTGACTTAAGTTATAATCTACCATTGTTGGAATGAAGAATTTATCAAAGGCAAGCCTTTAGGAAAGCTGCACATACAATATTAGAAATAATTATGAAAGTGACTACTCATTACACTGGAGACTTTATAGAAATAAATGGCCAGAATTTTATTTCAAATTTCATTTCAAGATCAGATAGCAATACTAAAGACCTTCCATGATTATCTTGAAACAATGTCTTAGTTCTTGTACCTCTGGAGTCAATATATACAAATTCCATTCCAGATATATATGGCTACAGTATAAATAACTACGCAGTAAATAACATTCAACTCTTTGAAGATCATTTATACCAAACTTAAATAATTGAGAAAATTTGAAAACTGGAATGTGGGCGCTTGGGGTGATTCTAATTAATCTGCCTATTGAATCTCCTTGTCCCCCTGAGCTTTCCTTCCAAGATAAAGCCACTGATCTCTCCACTATTAGAGCGACAAGCCTCCCTGTAATTATAGAGTTCATGCTTTCCAAATCAGGGTCTTATGTGAAGACACCAACTTTCTCAAAGTCCTACTTCAGCTTCTCTCATTGAATCTAGAACCAAAACTAGAGTGAAATAAGCAAATTACCATTGGAGAGGACAAAAACCTTACTTTGAAATAACAGACTAGCTATTAAAAGAACCACAAGGTTTCCATGACCTGTGTTGGCAGAAATAAGAAATACTTGTGGGAATAAATTTTATCATGGAGGAGGGTAAGCAATGTTGGGCAAAGTTGAAACTGCTTAAGTGCTTCAATTTACTGTGGTAGTCCCTGCCTTTGAAGTAGAATTAGCATTGAACCCAATTGGCTGACAGAAATGGAGATTCCATTGTAGCCTAGAATAAAGGTACTATAGAATTTCGTTTTTTATACTCAAAAGGATATAAGAATAGATTTGTAATAGTTAAATCTGAGAAATATTTCTACCTGCGATGTCACTCTAGTACCTTGTGCTGAATAAGGTTAGGTTTGAGTTTCTTATAAAGGAGATGTACTTAAAGAAACTACTGGTTATTGCTGAGCAAATATTGATGGGTGAATTCGAACTAAAGAGAAAACATAAGTTGCACAGTTGATTAGAATACACTTGAAGAGTTTCCCCTGAATTTATCTTCATGTTTCCACAACAAATATTGTGCTATTTCCCTTGTGCCTGAATAGACAGTGGGGAAATAGCAGAATCTCTACATCACTTCCTTGACCATAGGTAAGGGTTAATTACTGTTAAAAAGAAAAACAAAAGCCCTTGGAAATTTTGCTTCCTAAAAATACACTTAAACAAAAGCAATGTACCATAGCTGACAGATTACAGATATTATTGCCACACTCAAAGACATGAGAAATGCAGAGATGTCTCTTTTATCACTTCCTCTTTAGACTTCTCTGTTTGACCTCTGCAGTTAAAAGTGATGATAAATGAATGTGTGTTATTGTTATTTTATCAGAGGTTAAATTCTATTACACCTGCTATGACAGTTGTTTTATCTTTACTGGAGTCAATCAACCAAGGCTTTGATCCTTGGTACACAAATGTTATTTATGTTTCATTTATAAAATGGAAAATGTCAAGGGCAGTATTCTCATAATGTGAGTACTTTAGTACCAGTTTACTGCATAAGCTTAGGACTAAGACTATTCAACATCCCTCTGTCAAAACCAGGCTCACTATTATCTTGATCATTTGTTACCCTACAGGGAATTCTTTTCTTATGAGTTGGTGGTTTCATGGTGATAACCATAACTAAGAACCAGCAAATGCCTATGTAATTCCCTAAAAAAATACATTATCGAGGAGATAAAGTAAAATTCTCAAGAAAATGCTGAGATGTTTCACCTTAAAAAGAAGCTCAATAATTGCTGAGCCTCTTAGATTTATGGAGGTAACTTTTATCATATCTATTTATGTGTTGCTTTAAACTATTTACTGAGAAAGTCCTTAAGCTATTTCTTGTGAGTGGAGACCAAAGCCAGTAATACAGGTTATTGCACAAATTGTGCCTTGTAATTTTACAGATGTAATTGTGCTTAAACAGTTTCTGGCAGTTACAGATGTCGTATTATAACTGTTAAAATCAATAGGAAAATAACAATGCAATCTTTTAAGATCAGAAGAAAATTGCCTCGCTGCTGCATCCTGCTTGGACCTGAATATCTGATTATGAGGAGCCAAGTAAATAACATACCTTGACTGCATTTCATAATCTAGGCATTATCTGACCTACAAAGTCACAAAATTGTTTTGTGCCACTAAACTTAATAATCGGGTGGAAATGTTAAGTGTGAAATTGGGCTGTAGCAGACCCTAAGACTCAATGAAGTTGTACAGTGACATGGTTCACATTCCCAGGACACTCCCTGGTTCTCCCTTGCAACTTACCCCTCAACCCACACCTCTAGCTTCATTGGCAGTTCTTTATGTATGATAGTTGTAACTAAAACAGAGAAATGTAGTCTTGCTTTAAAACCATTACATATAAGGTACAAATACTGAAGATGACCTAAAATACCATAACTCTTATATTTCTAATTGGATATATATATATATATATATATATATATATATATATTTTTTTTTTTTCCATGAACTTCTCAATAGGTAAGTGTCCCATTATCAATATATTATTCTTTTCTATTTTCAGTCTATCTATGACTTAGATTTTCTTAACTAAATACTGAGTCATACACTTCCTGTCTCATCCAGGGTTTAAATCAAAATTCTTTAAAGGGCCTATGTTACCTTATAATCCTGGCCTCCACTTACATTGTGGACTCTCTCTTATTTGTTTGATTATTTAACCCCAAGCATACTGTTCTTAAATTTACCAGACATTGCCCTATCTTAGGATCTTTGCACAGAATATTATATTTTTTGAAATGTTCTTTTCTTAGATGACCTTACACCTACCTACCCCAATTCATTTTTTCTCTATAAGAAAACATTTGCTCACATATTATCCTTTTAATGAGTACTATATTGTAATCATAATTAAAACCAAAATTCACAATCTTCACCTTGTTAGGTACTATTTATACCCTTACCTTTTCTTTTTGTTCTTTTGAATAGTATATACAGTCTTATAACATCATCTGTAATTGATCATTATAGTCACCCTTCAATGTCTGTTTATATACCATAAGGTTTTAGAGCACAGGACATTTTTCCTGTTTCCCTTTGGTCATATATTCAGGTTTCCTGGAAATATCCACATGCAAAATATTTATCAAGTGCCTGAGTAAGCATTTATTAGATACATTGGCAGATACAGAGGCAGACAGACACACACAGAGATTTCATATCTGGCTATGTATGTTTATATGTTTGTACAAGTGTATTTGATAAAAGTTATAGAAGGGAACCTCACTGGGGAAACTTAACTGGATTAATTAAAGTGTTGGGTACTGAGTTAACATTATTGGCTCTAAGTATGAAATTATAGGTATCACACTAATACAGAATGTTTTCCCAAACTCAAGAAATTGAACCTTATAAGCTTATGTTTAGAATTGTAGATATAGGTTATTGGAAATTAAAAAAAAAAAATCCTAAGTGGGAAACCTAAGGAAAAAAAAAACAGAAATTTCAGGGGGGAAAAAAAAAGATATGGAGATTTGTATGAGAACAATGATCAAAATAAGACAGTATATATGAAAAAATGATGACCAATGTAACAAAGTGTTTTGAAGAGGTGATTTGGAATTGGAGTTACAGAACTAAGCAATTCCATGCACTGACCACCTAGAACCTACACCTGGAAACATGAATTAATGTGGCATGACTTAAAGTAAATGTGTCAATGATATATGTATTTGAAATAAGTACTAGAGTGAGAGAACTTTTTGGGGAATAGTATTAGAGTTTGATTATTATTTCCACATGGTATGGAGCACATAGTAACTGATTTGGAGGATAGATTTATTTATAATACAACAAAATGGAAAACCAAATTTAGGTGGCATAGACCACGTAAGAAGACATTCTTTGTCTGTCTGCAGCAATGACTATAACAAAATTTGGAGTATAATAATTATGCATAACCCTTCATAATCTGGGGAATCAAAATAATTGGGATTCTATGGTGTGCTTGTTATTTGTCCCCAAATATTTGTGTGTTGGAAACTTGATCCCCAGTAAGCACATGTTGAAAGGTAGCAGAATATTCAAGAAATGGGAGGTAGTGGGAGGTAAATAGATCACTAGTGGCATACTCTCAGAAAGGATTAAGACGTGTTTTATGAAGTTAGTTTCTAAGATAACAAGTTGTTGGCCAAGAGAAATATTGCTCCCTCCTCACCCACTGGCTTCCTGCCTCACCCTGTGATTTGCTGGGCAAGCTCACTGTGATGTGATGCTCCCTGAGGTCCTCACCAGAGCCCCACAGAAACCAGTGTTACCTCTTGAACTCATCAAACTATAAACTAAATAAAAGTCTTTTTCCTTATAAAATATCCATTCTAAAGTATGATGTCATATCATTTAAAAATGGACTAATACACAGGATATAAGAGAAAAGAAATCCATAGAAGAGTTCACTTTCACATCAGAGAATTAAAGAAGAATTCATCTAAGATATCCATATTATTAGAAGTCAAGGCAATTTGATTCAGTTTAACTTGTTATTTATGGTTTGCAATTTGTTCTCGTCTAAAAAAATGGATCATCTAGATTTAAGACATTATATTTCATCTTAAAATTATCATCTCATGAAATCTTTACCTTTGTTTTTAGTAACCACTAGTTTGAAATGTAACTATGAACAGAAAATTAGGCCTTTTTACATTAATATATGTTACATAAATCTCCTGATGTATTTAAAGTTTTCTAAACTTGGAAGAATGTAAGAACTGCCAATTCATGCCCCCATGTAAGTGGGTCATGGAAAGTCTTAATTTCAATAAACACAATAAGAGAAAACTAATAATGCTATTCTTACAGTATATGTTTTGAGTTAAAGCAGTTACAGCCATCTTATCTTGTTAATATATACAAGTTACTAATTTGTATACTTATTTATTTATTTATTTATTTTTGGTACTGGGTATTAAACTCAGGGACATTAGACAACTGAGCCACATCCTCAGCCCTATTTTGTATTTTAGATACAGGGTCTCACTGAGTTTCTTAGTGCCTACCAGAGTTGCTGAGACTGGTTTTGAATTCGTGATCCCCATGTCTCTGCCTCTCGGGCCACTGGGAGCCACTGTGCCCAGTTAAGCTACTAATGGGTATTCTCACAGCAGAAAAAAATCTTCATAAATTTATTCATAGCAGATAAATTTGTGTACTGTAATAACCGCAGAAAAAAATAATATTTTGGATCTTGTTTGTGTATTTTGATGACTTCTCTGTCTCACAAATATATATTGCTTATAATTAATTTTTCAAATTATGAGGTCTAAATGATGTCCAATGCTACAAAAAGCTGCATAATTTTTAAGATCAAAATGAAGTAGCAAATGTATACAACACAGAAATCACACTTAGGGATTTAAAATATGTATCAATCCCTAGTAGCAAAATATTAGAAAACATTGCTCTTTTAATTTTTTTCAGGAAAATTCTAAAATTATTCTGAATATCACATAGTAGTATTTAGTCCTAGTTATCTTAAAATAATTTTAAAAATCTACTTATGTTTTTCTACCATTTTATCCTATACAAGAGATAGAATGATCAGAAATGTTTTAATGTATGCAATGTCTGAAATATACACATTTCATTCACATTTGCTGACTGTAAAATGAAAACCAAAGAAGGTGTGTTATTGATATACAGTCCTGAGAGTTATTTCTTAAGACATCACAATGGCACTGATCCTAAAAGTGTTACAATGAAATAAAACAGGGGAAGCAATTGGCAGGAAGTACATGAAGAAGAAATAAAAGCTTAGTATTTTTACATGAAATATGATAGAAAATGAAAAGTTCTATACTAATATAAATTAAGCCTAGTACCAAGGGGAGACAGATAAATACTCCTCTTCCTGAAAAATAGTGTGACTGAAGTGCATACAAGAGTAAATGACTTTTCCAATTCCTTGTAAAAGTCATAAATACAACCTCAGAAGAATTCTTAGATTTAAGTTCTCAATAAATTAAGGACAAGGAAATGCTGTTATATTTCTTCATAAAAAAGGAGGAAAAAACATAGTTCACAGTGGAAGTTATGGGCTTTGATTTAATAGGATTTTCAACCTTAACATTCTTAAAGGAGGGCCAACTATTGTCCTCAGATTTTCCAGCAGAACTTCAGATGTGACTGACAGCACTGCAAATATTCCATTCCTGGTAGAGAGGAGTCAGTGGGAGAAGACCATCATGGCAGATTGCAGACCTCTAGTTGTTCCTTATGGGAAATTCCTTTGAAATTTGTACACACTTTACCTTTTCCCAGTTTGCTTTCTTGTGTCAGCTCATTGATTGTCCACCGATAGCATTTGGAAGAGAAAGAATAAATAAAGGTCTGGATTACAGTTTACTTTCATACTTTACCTCTTCTAATTAATGTTCTTCACTCAATAGACACACAAGCACGTGCACATGCCTTCCCTCATGGTGCTTAGTCATGGATGCATTCCAGTCAATGTGTGTATGCAATGAACACAAACAAAATTTTTAAGAATGATAGTTAATATTTGGTGTAGAGTTAATATTAAACTGCAGGATCTTCTGGAGCTGGCTATTTATATGGGAAGTTATCTTCAAATGTCTCTGTGAAATAATCAGTCACATGGTAGTTTTGCTGGTTCTGTGACTAGCTGTAGAAATTGGTATTATTTTTGTAAAAAAATTTCAAAAGGAGCAGGTTACATTAATTCATCAGATCTTTTTGTTTGTTTGTTTTTTAGTGGTTTATTTTTATATTTACTAATTTGATTAAAGAGAGCATTATGTCCAATAATACTTAAATCTCATAAAGGCACCACATTTTATGTCAATGCCCATATTAAAATAGTATTAGATTCAATATGAATTAATCACATTGTTTTTTAAAATTTTAAAAATTAAATGCATATACATACCAATAATTTAATATTTATTAATATTAATAAATTGTCCTATAATTCAAATAGATTTATTTGCCACATGTCATAATCACTCATGATTTAAAAGTAAACAAACTTTCAAAAAGTTTTTTAAAAGCTCAGTTTGTGAAACAGGGAACATATTTTTCAATATAAATAGCAATTTTTTCTTCTATTATTTTAGGCCCACAATAGCTACAAACTGATTAAATCTAATGATCAAAAGCCTTCATCTTAATTGCTGATGAAAATTAGGTTATTAATTTTATTTTAGTTCATTTTTGTGGTATGTGCAATTTTTTTTCTGTGTTCCCAATGAGTTTGCATGATCTTATGTCCTCTAGTTGAAAACAAGCACATTATTTAAAATAACTTCTATGAAGTTTATAAGAGAAAAGCACATTATTTAAAATAACTTCTATGAAGTTTATAAGAGAAATAACACTCATATGTTTTGGCTTAGAAAATGTGAAATCTGTAGAAATATACAAAGAAAATATGAACTTTTGATGATCAAATTTTAAATTTTAGATTTAAATCATCAAATTAAAAAAATTTGTTAAATTATTATAATTATAACCAAATATTTTGTACAATTTTTGATATCGATCACTGTCCTGTTCCTCTAGTATTTCTGTGAGGTTTTTTAAATATTTAACTTTTAATTGCAGTTATACATAATACATTTGATTCAAGAATTAACATTGCAAAAAGTAGAAATAAACTGCCTAAAGATCAGTAGAGTACAAAGAGGTGACCAAGAAGAAGAAGGAGGGGGGAAAGGAGAAATGCAGAGGACTGATTAAAGCAAAGTATATGCCATGCTTTGTGATTATGTCAAAATGTATCCTAATGTTATTTACAACAACAACAAAAAAATTAATACTACAAAAAACATGTGTAATTTTTAAAATTTTTTTTATGTACTAGAGATTAAACCCAGTAGTGATAGTCCCTTTTATTTATTTATTTTTATTTAAAGAGACAGGGTCTCACTAATGTGCTTAAGTTGGCCTCAAGCTGGCAATCTTCCTGCCTTGGCTTTCTTGAATTCCTGGGATTACAGGCAAATCCCAGAGTACCTGACTGTGTAATTAAGTGAATATATATAGCTTTTTGCATAGGACAGCTTAGGTTTTTAATTGTCTCAAGATGAATATAAATAGTATCCTCATTTTGCTCTCAAGTTGTCCCATTTTGGATGGTAAATGAGATCATCTACCTACCATATGCTGGCTTATGCACTTGGTGTTTTTATATTTAATAACCTCCTTAGTTCTTATAAGAGCTATAGGTAGTGGGGTCAACTGTCATCCCCAACTGACATTTAAGGAAGTTAAGTTAAGGAATTAGCTCATTCCTGATCGTACCTTTTGAACATGAAGAATCTGTGATCTCAACCTACCTGGCATTTGTACCAGAGGTCTTGCTATTAAATCACTCACTACTCAATGATGACTAAAGGCTGATGATATATAATACAGATGAGATCAAATGAGATCAAATGCAAATATTAAATTTTAGAAGAAGTGAAATTACTACATGGAAGTAAGACAGAAGGACCTTCAGTTATACATGTTGAACTTTGGGTTTTCTCAAACATTCAGTCAGATGATTGAGCCCTTGTCATCTGGTAGAAGCTACTTGTATTTTATGTTCTTACCCCGAGGGAACACAGGTTATCTTTAGTATTTGAAAAGGTTCTGAGTTTTGAAGTACCTTTATATTTCCCTTGAAGTTAATGTATTTTTTCAAATAATACATGATCATAACACTCCTTTTGGAAGAATTACAGGGTCACTGTTTTCTTCTTTCTTCATTTTTTTTAAAATTACAACGTAAGAGATTAGCTCAGTTCACTGGCTTTAAACAACATAGATAAATTATTTTTAAAAAAATTCTGAGGATCTGAATTCTGTATGCAGAATTAACAGATTCAGAAACTATTCTATTTTGTAGACTGGTATATGAAAGGATCCCCTTCAACCTCTTTTAAGATGCTGTGTGAATTGACTTTCTTGTGACAATGACTGATAATTTCAGGTTTTTATGGGTCATTGTCCAGAGGGCACCCTCAAATTCTAGAGGTGACATTACTAAGAGTAGCTTGCATTTCCTTTCCACTGGGCTTCGCCAAAATGGCCATTGAAGTCTGCAAGGAGAATCTACAGAATAAATCAACCAGATACATAAAATCATAGGTATGGTTGCATAATCTCAGGGATGGCATTTTCCCATGTTTTACATGTTCTGATGATCAGAATAAAAAGATAAATAATGTCTATGTTCAATGGGAATTGATTATTCAAGTTTGTGATCATTATGATAGGAAACACTGAGGTCATCTCAAAACTCTCATTCATATTTTCTTATGCCTCTTTATTCTCACCACACTGAAAAACACAATAGATTTTCTAAACTTGGATTGGGGAAGAGTTTTTACCTTTGCAAAGTATTACACTGATCCAGTCAGAAAAGACTGAGTATTGATTAAAAATATTCAAGACTTTTTTCTGTCTTAACTCTGAATATCAGCTGGATGAGCTGGTTTTTAGAAATGACTTTTGACAAGAAGCCAATTTTTGTTGATGTTGAAATATGTCAAATATTAAGTCAGTAAAGAGGATCTGCTTAGCAGTTGAATCTTAATTTTCTGGTAAAGAATTGAGCTACATTTTCTTAATAACATCATTTATTAAATTCATTGTTACCTTAAAATTAAAAATGCATTGACAGTATCACACTAATTTTGATAATTATGTGACTCTAATCTTTATTCTAGATTTTGGTTTAAAAAAATCCTATTACAATACTCCCTATTGCTACCATCTTCTTTCATACCCTCCTCTAATATTATTGTCCTGAAAATGGTTATAGCCTCTCGATTGTTCTTTTATTACTCTGTTTATACTCAGTCCAACTCATTCCCTATATTTATATAGTTATGACTTTGAAATGCCAATGTGATTTTCTATTTTCACACTTGAACTATCCATAGCCTAAGAATAAAGTTAAAAATGCTTAGCTTGTCAGAAAATTCTTCCATGTTTCTCCAGTCAACTTGAGTAGCTTTTTCACCATAGACACTTAGTTCTAATTGTATCATTTTAGGTGACTACTTGGGTTTCCTGAGAGACCTAATCTGTCTGTTTCCCCAGATTCCTTACTAGCTTCACGATTCTGTTGAATTTGTTCTTTTTAAACAAAATATTATTTTTGTATTTGTATCAAAATAGTCTGGGTAAGTTTTATAGACCTTTAAGTTTTATTTAAGTGTTTTCAATGTATTTATATTTTTGTGTCCGAAATACACGTCCAACCAAAAGATCATATTTAAAAAACAACTGGCGATTACACTCCTCTTTTCCTGATCCATTCTCTATGCTAAAAGGGACATAACTTTTCATTCAAGGTCATTAGGTAGGTCACATTACCAAAGCAAAATACTTAACAACGTTTATTTTCTTTAGTAAGAAATAAATTATTTTAGTTTTAGTCACACAATACAGTAGTCCATGTTGTTGAGTTCTTTAATATATGAGATCCAAGAAACCACTAAACACTAGACATAAAAGATAGCAATATGAGAAATTATTTGGCAAAAACAGAAGCCTAGATAAAATGACACCAATTTTCCTTATCAATATTCATATAGTGAAGTATTAATCCCCAGTGTGATATTATTAGGAGGTGGGTCATCTGGGACTTAGTTAGGGGTTACCAGAGCCCCAGGATTGGGGTTAGTGCTCTCTTATCAGAGGATCCCTTACTCCTTCCACCATGTAGGACAAAGGGACTATTTATTTATGTCCCAAGAACCAGTCTTCACCAGAAACTGAATTTGTCTAGGCTTGATCATGGATTTTCCAGACTCTGGAGCATTGAGAAATATATTTATATTGTTTATAAACTACAGTCTATGATATTTTATTCTAACATCTTGAAGTGACTAATACAATGGATTAAATAAAATATTGCAGAAAAGAAATCAAAGCAATCTTTTACCAATCTTAATGCAGGATTACTAAGAGACAAAGAATATAAATGAAAGGTCACTGGAAAAAAGTATAAGTTTTGTTCTGTTTTATGCAATGAGGTGTATATATATAAGTTTGAACATTAATGAAAATTATTCAATGGTGGTGAAATTCATGATGCAAACATCTGCATTAAATTTCTATAAATATCTCATTTGTCAAATCAAAATACATAAAATATAGTTCATGTTATAAAAATATTAGTGTTTTAAAGAAAATTTAGCTCTAGTTTTTGAGGCATTATGAAGTGTACAGGTTCAGTTATAGGTGGTTTGACATAAATTTATAGTAACTTCTTGGAATTACTCTCCTGAGTTTTCCCCTTGTTTTGCAGTTAAAATAAAAATAAGAAATAATTACATACTATACTTACTAATTGGAAAAAAATAGAAGACTCTCAAATTCAATTTAAATGAATTAAAAGTTATTTTTTTCTCATAAGTTAAGAAGTACCAAGATAAACAGTAAGCTCCATTGCATGTGTCATTAAGATATGAAGATTTCTTGAATACCATTTGTATTACCATAGGCAGATTCTCATTCTTTTCATAGAATTTGGCACCTTGCCTCACATGTATTCTTCTGTTATGGGTCAAGCAAGGAAGAAAAGTGAAGGCCAAGCAATTTCCTACTGAATAGACTAATGCAAAAGTCACAAACATCCATTCTATTTTTTTGTCAATAAGACTTAAGTCACATCACTACTGAAGGGGTTAGAGAAGCAAGAAGGTGTAGCCACAGGTAACCTGACCTGTGTTTTACAAAAATTGAATAAAAGGGGAGGAATTATTACTGGGGGAAAAAAAAAAAAAACAGGAGAGACCAGAGAATGGAAATTGGTTAATAGTTTCTGCCATACAAGGTCCTAAACTGACAAGGGTATTCATATCAAAACAATGAAAAATTCCTATTTGTCCATCTTTCATATACCCAGAAATAATCCACTTGTTTTTTAACCAGTGGTGCTTAACCGCTGCACTGCATTCCCGACTCCTCACCCATTTTTTTTTTTTTTTTTTTGAGATAGGGTCTTATTAAGTTGTTGAGGCTGGCCTCAAACTTCTGAAATTTCTTCCTCAGCCTTCCAAGTTTGCTAGCATTACAGGCATGAGCCAGTACACCTGTCCCTGAAATGTTTTAAATGCATACAAAATTCAGCTATCTTAAATGTAAATTAAATATTTGTTCTTATCTCTTATAAATTTGTATATAATAACTTAATGTATAATATAAAATAAATGTAAAATATTACTTTTTTAAGAAAACAAAAATCTCTATTTCTGACAATTTCATTTGATAAGACAGAGAAGATATTATACACACATGTGTATATATATATATCATATGATACAATACAACAATTTGAGGTATATTTTCAAAAGAAAATTAGTGTCTCAAAGTGATACTTGGATATTTGTTTCATTCCTTATTTACTTCCATAATAGCCAAGATGGAAACAACCTAAATTTCTGTCAGCAAAATTAGTGAATAAAGAATGTGATACAGGCAGTCTGAGCTGCTTCCTCTTGTGCAGCAGCCTAAGTAGATCCTCTTCCACAGACCTGTGCTTTGCCTGTTCATAAATCCTATCTCAAGAAGAACACAGTGAATTAGTTGCACTAAAAGCTGGTAACAATGAGTCTGCATCACTCACAGAGGCAGCAGCCAGGGCTAGTAACTCTTAAGAGTCACCAGGAACCAGAGAATGGCATGGAGTCACAGAGAACTGCCAAGAGCTGATAACTCCAGCCACTAGAAGTGGTCCAGGGAGTTGTCAGTAGCACCAACTCCAGCTGCTACAGGAGCAGTGAGGAGGGCTGCTAACACTAAGAGCTGAGAGCCACAGGCGTTCAAAGCCCAGAGCTTCTAAGGAGTTGCACTTTGCCTACTTGTAATTTCTATCCAAATTGAGCAAAAGAATCCTCAGCCAGTTGCTAAGGTGTTGTCTCTCTCCCATCTGAGATTCTGCTACTGTTTACACCCAGGGAGAGCTGCTTCTTTAGAAGGGCAGCCAGACAAGTTTGTGGGAATCCCCCTGGTAGCCTGGAGGTCCTGCAAGCTTCTGTTGCAAATGGCTAAGTCCTGTTTCACAGGTTCTTTCTCACTGAGCCACCAAAGCTTTTTGTGACAAGAAGAAGAAGGAGAAGGAGAAGAAGACAGTCTGAAAAGTAAGATAAAAATAAATTTTCAAAAATATATTCTTATGAAACTTCTTTTCTCTACTATGATCCCCACATCTCTTTACTCACCTTGTTCTTCATGTCCCTGTTTCTACCAACAGCCTACTCTAAGAAATCTTGATCTTCTTTCAATTATTATCATCAAAATTCTTCCTTCCTTTACCCTCTATCATATTGTGAAGCCACATCCATAATTCCAGGTATTTGTTAGAGCAGGCCTCCTCTCAAGGTACCAAAAGTTTTATCAGTTAGGGTTCAACAAGAGATGGGAAACAAGTGGAAAGCTTACATATTGGCAGATCTACTGTGAAAGACAGAATGATTCCAGGGCAAGTTACATTAAATGGTGGTGTGGTATATCATCAGCCCTGAAATTTTTCAGTACTTGATGGTAGTGGGAATTTCTGCAGTCTCTCCAGGAATACAGAACTGCTTTTGGTTTACTATTTTTATTGCAGAGGTTGTTCTAATGACTGTCATTTTCCCTTTCCTACCAAACAGCTCTGACTTCCCAGGTCCAGAAATCATGTGGGAGTTCCCCCAGTTTCTGTGTATTTCTATTCCAATAATACATTCTAAACTGGAGAAATACCTGAGAGTAGGTCTGCAGACCCAGTGAATTCAAGGTGATGCAAATTTACAATAACCCTTAAACTCTTCTCTGGCTGATAGATGACAGTGAACTTTTAGATACCATGGCATAAGGGATATTTCAATGTGCATATTCAGGAATTAACAAAAATTCTGATTGATGCCCTTTTTCAAAGTAACATCACCCTGTAAATTGTCATATGTGCCTTTGGAAAATACTAAAAGATATATTAACAGTAGAAATATTTATTGGTGCTTCAAATTGCTACTTCAAATGGACATAGCCTGCTCTTCATTATTGACACTCTGGGTATATAACCTGGGAAAAGATGAAGGTCTAAAACTTTCTGTTTTGGTGAGTCAATTTGGACTTGTATTTATTTAACTTAGGACTATTCTGCTTACAAATGAAGTAAGACATGTATTTTCTAGAAAAACTAACAATTTTAAGTGGGCTTCAGAAGGAGAAGTCTCTGCATATTCCATGTTGCATTCAAGCTTTCCTTCCCCTGAAGCCACATGACCTGGAAAATCTGACTGCATTTAGAACATCAGTGGTAGATAGAGACACTAGCTGAATCTATGGCAGACACTTTCATGGTTGAATTACTGTGTTGGTTCTAGAAATTGTCAGCCTAGTCCTACAACTTTCCAACTGAGAAGTCCCTTTAGTTTGCTATTGGGCCTTCAGAGAGACATAGGCTTTACTAATGTGCCACACAGATATCCCATATCCCGAGCTGCCCAGATGACAGAGAAACAACAATCCTCAAATTTAACCTAAAAGAATGTAAAAGAATGATGTCTAACAAGTTCATGAAAATATGTGAAAAGAAAATGAAACATTTTTATATATCTTCTTGGAAAATTACTTAAGACCAAGATCAGCAGTTGTATGTTTTTGACCCACAAGATACTAACTTAAGAACAACATAATATTTCAGCCAATTATTTAATTTAAATATAAGCTTAAATTAGCAGTGTAATAAGCCTCTGTTTATGTAAGTATTATATTTTGTTGGTCTACATTTAGTAGTTTAATCAACCACCCTCAAGGGTGGCACTGGAAGAGAATACCAAGTTCTTTAATTACATTTTAATGCCCCTCACTGAATTAGCACCATTGAAGGGAGTTTAGCAGATTAATCATATTCTTTCTTTTAAGATGCTTTTGGAAAAAAAAATTACTGGAGCCCTGTTTCATTTTTTTTTTAGGTTAGTATTCCTCAGAAGCCATTAAAATAAATAGAATCTTTTTTTTTTTTTTACTCGTAGAGTGTGAATAATACTAGCATACAAATCAAGCATTCAGATAATTGCAGGAAATATGTTTCAGTTCTTTAATTGGAAGAAAGAATTACTGTGTAGTAAATGAAAATATGTTGTTAGATATTCTTTCGCTGATGCATAGACTTGGCATCACCTTCAATGAAAAATTTATGAAAGAATCATAAGATATATTAACTTCTGTGAATTACTGTGTGCTCCTGGAACAAATAAAATGGTTTAAATTTTGTCAAAGGCCTATTAAACAATGATTAACAATTATTAATGTGCAATTTATGGTGACATATAATGCCAAAATATTTAACTTAAGGTACAGTAAAATTTGGTGGTTTTGTTTTTGCTCTAAATTGTGTATTGACTCACTTATGGTACATAAAATATTTCTGTAATCAGATGTTATTGAATTTTTTACTGCTTTATTACCTAAGTTTATTGTTCAATCAAAAAAACATATATTTTAGTGCCCCTGTTGACAGGAAGTAATTCCAAATCCTTCATGCTGAAATTCCTCTTCATATTTTCTCCTACTGCCCTTAGTGAATGGAAGAGGAGCTAGTCAGCAGATTTTATATTTTCTCAATTTGTTTTCTCTCTTTACTTTATGTAATATCAGTCATTATTAAACACTAGCATGAAATGCTGAAGATTTCAAGTGTGGTTTTAGAACTAGTAGCAAATATAAACATTGAAGATGTTGTAGGATCTTTTAAATCTACTGATTAGATTTAGTAAAAAGTAAGAAAATATAAATTAAGTAGAATGAAGAGAGATATGAAGACTTTTTTTATTTCACTGAGTCAGTTTTAATAACATAAAATAAAAAAATTAATTTTGCATTATATTTAAGTAAAAGACTGCATTTTGAAAATTTCCATATGTGCTTATTTGTTGAAAGCATGTGTTTCCTACATACACTGCACAGTACAATCTAGGCTACCTTTATTAGAAAGGTATTTTTAATGAGAAAATAACATCCTTCAAGAAATAGAGTTATTTATTTTTTCATTTTTATATATTAAGAAAAAGTCAAAGAGGTTACTATTCTATATAGCAAATTTTGTTTCTTGTTCAGCAAATCAAAAATTGTATCTTATTGAGCCTTAGGGATGTGAAGGCCTAAACACTTAAATAGTCTTGATGAATTTGGTCAGGTAATTGTTATATCAGTAATTATTTCAACAACAAAATTTCAGGGGCAGATGGTGGAGAAAAGATCCTTCATTCTCAAGCATTAGCATAAAATCCATGAAGGACAGATCAAGTTCATTTGAATAACAGAATGTAGAATGACTTTTCTCAGGATCCCTGATGATTTGTTGACAATTCTGAAAGAAAGAATTGAGAGAATGTAAGAACAGTCTTAGGCAGACAAACAGAAATCACACAGCCCACAGTGATAGTGTGTTTACTATGTAACCAGGGACTGTTCTATGTATTTTAAATTATGAAATCCTGTACAACAACCCCTCCAATCCTTTAGGTTAAGCTGATCCCATTGGAATTAGGAAGAAAAAGGTAAAGAACAAATAAAGAAATCTTAAATGAGTTAAAATGGAAACAAATACAGATGAGTTCAAGGAAAAATATAAAGGAGGTTAATTTTTTGAAAATCACACTAAAGAGTAGGCCATAGAAATTTTACACAATGCCACATAATTTTCCTTCTCATTGCATATTTTCAAACTATGTTGTGTTTTCCTCATGAAAAAGAAAACTCAACAAACTATATTGAGCAAACTATACAAATTATCCTTCAGAAAATAATCTATTTTAGTATAACAGGAAATTTGGAAAAGGCAGTTTAATCATATTTTTAAAATGTGAGTATTCCAGGCACTTCTTAACATAAGTAAAATTACTCAGAATTCAACAATTATTGTATTCATAATTATTGAATTAAATGAAAACAGAAAAAATGAGAGTCATTACATTTTTATACTTGCAAACCTTTGTCCTTATAGGTCAGAATATGCATAAAATTAAATCTGAAGAGAAATTATGCAAACCTTTATTTATACTTTAAAACATGCTTATTCAGATGGTAAATGTTTATAAAACACTAAAAATAACATGATCTTAACACATAAGCAAGTGCATGAAAATTTGTAATTTTCTATGTACTTAGTGGTGGTTGCTTAGTGTCAGATGCCTTTGTTGAGAAAATGATTGTATGATTTACAAGTGTTTGGGTTTCTAAAACTTTTCCAGTCTTTATGCCATCATCTGCTTTAAACTGCTATTCTACTTCCATTCCTAATCTCTATGATCTTGAGATTCATTGTCCCTCCCCTCAGGAAAATGAAAAGATGGTGATATATATATATATATTTTTTTTTTCTAATCACAGTTTCTAAGAAGACTAGAAGTTCTTGTGATGGTCTCGTAAAGAAGTGGATGGAATGTAACAATATAGTTATAAATAAAGATGACTGGATAACCAAGACAGTCAGCTAGACAGTCAACAAGCAGAGAATTGCTAGAAGACTTTCAGAATGTTAATCACTTTCAAATTTTGGAGCACATACATCATGTAAGATACCTATTGACTTTAAACCCGAAATCACATGTTAACTGTTTCATTAAACTATTGGCAAATAGTATAGAAATGTTCATTGTTTTTTAATTCTATACCCTTTGACCATTAGTTTCAGAGGCTATGAGATATTGTTTGGTTTATATGTATTTTAATATGGATTCCTAAAATAGATGCAAAAGTAAGAGAGACAGAGAAAGGGAGAGAGAACCATTTTTTTCTCTTCCTTGGTGGCCCTTCAATGATTATAATTGTGTAAAGCACATTTACATTGCAAATCATCCTAAAGTACATTTATATTTTTTAAAGGTAGACTGCTTTTTTTAAAATACCTTTATTTTATTTGTTTATTTTTATATAGTCCTGAGGATTGAACTCAGCCTCACACATATTAGGCAAGTACTCTATTACTGAGCTACATCCCTAGCCCCTTAAGGTATATTTGATGAATCCCTAAAAAGAATATTTAAAAAAATAAGTAAATATAAATAATAGCAATGTCAAATCATTTTATTACAATTTTATATTTCTAGTTACTGCTATTTTAATTTATATTGTAAGATATTAAATGTGACATAACATAAATACTAATTTCTTTTTCTAATCTGTTTTCATTTTGATCATTTGTGTGAGATTTCCATACTGTTATTGTTTTACTTTATACATTCTGAAGGCCATTTGTGTAATTGTGTAGAGGATATGTTAAACATTTAGCAATTAAACATTAAACATTAAATGACTAAGTACATAGAAAATTACATAATCAGCAATGATTATCAATGTTGCAAAGACATATTATGCTATAATTAAAAGTATTCTAATAAAAGTGTTTAGGGCAGCAGTGAGATCTGAATTCAGTAATGCTTTTGAAACTCAGATCTAAACCATGAAGAGGTTTTTCTTAGCTGATGGGGCAAGGTTGTCTTCTAAAGAAAGATAGGTATATGATTTGTAAGTGTCTTTGCAGGTAGATGATATAAAAATAAAAGTCATGGATGAACAATCATTGTGGAATTAGATAGCAATGCAAAAACTTGCAAAAAAATTAGAAGTTAAATAATCAGAATACCTGCTTAATAGACAAATTGGTTTGGAACATGAAACACTGGGAGGATTATTAACTGCCATATGTATGGCTGGTTGGCCACTACTCAATATAACCTTCGTGATAGACTGATGGAAGCTTGGAAACTAATACCTAAATTTATTTAGATAAATATGTGTACCTCATAAATACTTGGAAAGTATAATCAATGTACTATGCTGATTATCTTTTATGGTGGCCTTGGTGAATTTTGATGAACATCTTTTACTCAGTAAATTGTGAATTAACTTATGGAAACAATGGATATAAGGGACATGATTATGAGAGGAACTACCATGAGTTTAATTTGATACTCTAAATGGTATCTATTATGTGTTATCCATTGAAATGTGGCCTAACAATCAGAGGAGGAACATAAGCTGCAACATTGTATTTGATAATTATAAACCCACTGATCACTTAATTTAATTGTGTGGGAAGTTTATAAGACTATGGAATGATAATAGAAGAGATCCCAGGATTGAATTTTGAATAATGTCATTTCATACTGCTTAGATAGAGTAGGATGATGCAGCAAAGAAAATTATAAAATGAATGAAAGACATAAAAAGGAGAACACATCATCACTTCAGGAATGTGGATGAAAAAGAGTATGTCAAGATGGTATGTGGTGGCATGTGTCAACATGCTAATAAATGGTAATTATAATGTCAGCCTGTTTTCTGGTGTTATCATTAACTAAAAAGAACAAATAAAAATGAGAATAATTTAAAAAACAAGGAAGAATATATCAATTTGAATTACTTCATGGAATTAACTGATAACTTTTTGTTACATATGGTAATAGAATAGTGGATAATTGAGGGGATTTTCTATAGATCTAAAGTGAGACTAGAGACAATTAAACTTATCTTGGTTCTATTACTTAACAAGTTATGTTAATTTTAGACTTATTTCCTCCCTTGGGTAATTCTGTTTTACCATGTATAAAACAACAAAATTTCTACTTGATTCCTACAAATGTTATATACATTCTATAGCCTGCATATTACTTGTTCCCCAAAGGTTCATGTGCTGGGAGACTGGTCCCCAATATGCCAGTATGGAGAAGTGGTGGGATCATTCAGAGGTCAGCCTAGTAGAAGGCAATTTGGTCAACTGTTAGAAAGGTTTATGCAGTTCTCTCAGGACCTGGCTTGTTGCCACGAGATCAGTTTGTTATAAAGGAGAGAGCCTGGCCTCTCTCTGCCCATTAGCTGCCTACCTTGGACACACACCTCTTCTGCATACAACTGCTCTCTATTTCTACTCCTCTGCCATGTTGTGATGCAGCCAGATGATGGCATCATGCTTTTCAGACTGTCTGTCCACTGTATCACCAACTAAATAAACCCCTTTTATTTAGGTATTATGTACCAGGAGGTATTCTGTTTTAGCAATACAAAATGGACTAAGTTGACCTCATAGTTTAACATATGTAGAATGCTGATTCTCATGGCTTCATTCCTTCACTTCCTCAGGGAGGAAACTCAATGACGTCAACTCTTCCCTCATTCTTATTGACTGTTTTTTTCCCAAGTCTTTTTTTCTGGATGTGCCAATCTGCACCACCTTTCAGAAATAAGCTCAAGCAAGTAACTGAATCATTCTGACAGTGCCTAGCAATATATCATAATTAGATCAGCACTGTGCTTTAAAGTCTGGACATTGGCTGGTTTATCTCTGACTCAAGTATGCAGTGCCCTTTATTCCTATTCTCCTTGTCTGGAATGTATTTATAGTTAATAAACTCAGGGTTTAGAGAAGCTGTGGATTCTCTTTGTGCTACATGTTCACTCCATGGATAAAATAACAACTCAGATCTAGTTTGTGGGTCAGTCCTTTTCTCAGGCCTTACTTTCAACCTCAATTGCCACCCAACCAATTTCATTATTTTTCTGAGACACTAGTTTAAGATATTTTCTCCAGTATAGAATTCTCCTTGTATAAATAATCTCTTTCACAGTAATTTAAAACTTCTAATTTAATACAAATATTAATTCCTTATTTAGTTTTCTGAAAAGGAAAGGGCTGCCCTGACAGCTACCATAAGTGTCATGTCCAGACCCTAATAGGTGGGATACTGTCACAGATCAGCAAGGTTAAACAATGTCACTTTGTCACCTGGATAAAGAGAAGCAGAAAAAAGGTCCCTCAGTAATCAGGTCTGAGAACAGACAAAAACAAAACACAGTGCAAACCATAACAACCTAATTTTTTCTCATCTTGGTTGCCATAAGCCTTGCTGTTTCTCTGCCAGTTACAAACTAGCTGCATTCTGTTCTTTCCTCCTCCTCCTCCTCCTCCTCCTCCTCCTCCTCCTCCTCCTCCTCCTCCTCATCTCCTTCCTCCTTTTCTTTTTCTCCTTTTCTTTTCTACCACTCTTCTTCTTCAGTGCTAAGGATACTGGGGATCAACCCTCAACTTCACCACTGACCTACATCTCCAGTACTTTCTATTTATTTAGTATTTGTTTATTTATTTATGGGGTAGAGTCTCAGTCTCAGTTGCTGAGGCTGGCCTCCAAATAGCAATCCTCCTGCCTCAGCCTCTCTAGTTGCTAGAATGACATGCTTGTGTCATAGTGCTCAGTCCCACCCAACTAATTAAAATATAATAATGTTATTAATCATCAAATTTTCCCTGCTTCAGAGAATATCTTATCCAAAACAAAGTGGTACATTTCTGAGCTCTCCTCAAAATCATTTAACATGAGCCAAACCCAACAATAAGCCCTCCCAACATTCTCTTCCTGAGGCAATCATGAATCCACATGCTTTCTGGTTTCCTTTTTCCTTTTGCAACAAGTGTTGTTCTGGTGAGCATCTATATTTGTTTAACAAGTACAATGGAGAACATGATATAAAATGGCATCTTGTTGCCAATCTGGTGGTAACTTTAGTAGAAAGCATATTTTTGCAACATAAGTAGTTTAATAGAAAAGGAAGAAGGTTGAAATATCTTTTTTAGTAGCTTCTTTTAATGTAGCAATTGAAAAGATTAATTTATTCCTATGCCAAATATCACAGAAATAACATCATGCTTTGTAGGAAGACAGGATCTGGAGTTAGCAGATGTAGAATATATTGTAGATAACTTTATATCATGAGATGAAATAAAAAGGTGATAGAAAAGTTTAAATCTTTCAGAGAAGTAAACATACATATTCAAAGTTAAAGATATTTGTATTTATTGAATTTTGTTCCTTGCCCAAAATAACTAGTGAAGAGTGTAGAAATGTAAGAGGGTTTATTAGGTAGCTGTGACCAAAATATCTGACAAGAACAGCTTAGATGAATAAAAGTTTATTTTGGATCATGGTTCCAGAGGTCTGTCTATGGTTGGCAGACTGCATTGCTTTGGGTCTGAGTGAGGCAGAACATCTTGGTGGAAGGGCCTGGAGAAGTAAAGCTGCTAAGTTCATGGCAGTCATAAAGCAAGGAACCAGGAAGAAAACATAAACCCTTCTAGGACAAGCTCCTGGGATCCACTTTCTTCAGCCACAAGTCTATTGTTACCACCCAGTAGTCCATTCAAATTATAAATCCATCGAATGCATTAATCCACTGATAAGGTTATTATTCTCACAGTATAATTGCCTGAAAGCCTGACCTCTGAACCTTCCTTCATTAGTGATTATTCTTTTAAAACATAATTTTTCAGGGGACACTAAATATTAACTGTAATATCGGTGAGGTATTAATACCAGCAAATAGCATTGTAAAATTTAAAGAAGAAATTGTACCAGGAGAGCTTGCTCTTATTTTTGTAATCTGAAAACTACCTTGAGAAACTTCTACTGAAATAGAATTAGAAAATTCTTATTGCTTTTTGTGTCTATCAAACCAATGTGTTGAAACCACAGAAATCAAGGAAATGAACTCAAACCTTTCATTGTGGGGGACCACATCCTCATAGAAAGTAACTTTAACTCTGGTTCTCTAACCAGAGGTATGTGTATCTGATCTACGTGATGAGCTTTTTTAAAATTTTTTTCTTTGTTTCTTCTCGCTTGAAGAGTTAGAAAGCTATTTCAGTACTATATTTCATGGGTATTGCTTTATCTTATTCATATCCAGAATAAACAAAGCATCAAAGAAATGTCACCTGAAAAGAAGACAGACTCGTTCAAACTGAGCATAAACTATCCCAATAAAAAAACTTAAGAAATTTTGATTTGACAAATCTCTCTGAAATGATTTGCAGAAATCTACTTAGTCTGTGTCTCTATTATAAATATTTTACTTAATGATACTTCTGTTCTTCCTAACAGTATTCAAGGCAGGTTAACTATTATCATAACCCCCATTCTCACATAAGAAAAGTGAAGTACTGAGAGCTGCAGTTACTCAAATTTGTAGTTCCAGAAGTGAAACAGTGGAGATTTGAACCCATGACATCTGGTTTTAGAAAAGACTGCATATTCCTCCAAGAACAGCTCATATTCTCAGCCAGTGTTTCCTAATCTGCTGTACAAAATAAAGTAATGAAAGTATATAATTTGTCAATAATTGAAATCTTAGATTCAAATTACTATCTTAAATGTAAAGTATGAAATCTTTAGTAATTATAAATATGACATAATATTAATTATGCTTTCTTAACCCAAGAGTTTAAAACAGTTAACATATTCCCCTTTTCTTTTTTTAACTATTTATTTTTTACTTGTAATTGGACACAATAACTTTATTTATTTATTTATTTTTATGTGGTGCTGACAATCTAACCCAGGATTTCGCACATGCTGGACAAGCACTCTACCACTGAGCCACAATTCCAGCCCAATATTCTCATTTTCTTACTAACTCCAAATATATAATTTTTATAAATAACAAAAGGCTGTGTTTTCTTGTGAACAACTAGTTAGTAACATGAATTAGAAGCAAATTATAAAACAGAAAATCTGCTAAAACCATCAGAAAGATCAAATATAAGATAGTAAAAATCAGCAATGTAATGAAACACATAACAGTTTAAATTAAATATAGCATTTGAAGTTATTTTATGATCAGAATTAGTTTGCCATTTTATAATCATAATTATTTGTCCTCATTAAATCTTTGTGAACAGGTTAGATAAAAAATAAAACATTGAGTGAAGGAAAAACTCAAAATCCCTTTTTTAGGTACTATGTTTTCATTATTCTCGTTAGTGATCATTGTTAGCCAGTATTGGAAAGTTAAATTCTCCATTCAGGTGTGCTACTTAGCCCTTATGATACATACACTCTATTAAAAATATTTCAATCAACTTTTAAGCTATTACATCCAAATTAGTTATCTTCAACATGTTACGAATTATCAACATTTCTTGTTGAAAAATCTCAATTTTCATTTTTGCTTTAGAATATTTTTAGGTAAAAAATATGCCAGCCACTGATAACTCTGTAACTGTCCACACTTATTTGACCCTAGTTAAATAATGCATACTCACTCTGTCCTTAGTATCACCAGGCCTTCTTTTGTGCCTTATACTATTTAATTTATTGCCACTTATTATTCCACTTTTAACCAATATGGCAAGTTGGTTTTAAGAAAGGGAGCCTCTTTTCAAATAAATGCAGTGGTATGCAAAAAAGAGAAAAAATTCCTTTTTCTCCATTTGAATGACCTTTGTATGGAAAGATTTTGAACAGATATATATTCATATGATGACCACAATAGGAAAGACATGTCCTGGAACTGTGAAGAGTAACACACACATGCATGCAGCCACGTCTGCCCTAGTCCCACCAATATCCTTCTGGATTCCCTATATAAAAGCCACTCCCACACTGGATCTACACATCAATCTCTTCTGTCTCTTCCTTTATATTCAATGGAGGTGGGGATTTTTGCTTTATTAAGTTCGCTAATATTACACTTTCTTTTCTTTATGGGTTTCATCAGTAATAGAAGACAAGTCAAATGTCCAATGTCCTTCTAAAAATGCAAAATATGCTTTATATTTTTTCTCTCTTTTGGGCAATTTAGTGTTTCTTTTCAGAAACTTCAACCATCGATCTCAAGTATCCTGTTGACTTTTTTCTTTTGTCTTTCCATATACTTAGGTCACTCTTTGAACAGATAAATATAACTTTTTATTAGTTGCTCATGACAATACAACGATCTTGACATATCATACATTTGATTCAAATGGGGTATGAATTTTCATTTTTCCACGTGTACAGGTTGCAGGATCACATTGGTTATACAGCCACATATATACATACAGCAATACTAGTGTCTATTGTATTCTGCTGCCCTCCCTATCCCCCCTCACCTCCCTTCCCTTCCCCTCCCATTACCTCTCTCTACCCAATGTACTGTGACACATTTCTCTCTCTTTTTTTGTCTTCCCCCTCACATCATCATACATGTATTTTGTATAACGATGAGGGTCTCCTTCCATCATCCATGCAATTCCCCTTCTTCCTCCCATTCCCTCCAACCTCTCTTCCCTATTTAGTGGTAATCTTCTTCTCATGCTCTTCCTCCTTACTCTATTTTGAGTCACCCCCCTTATATCAGAGAAGACATTCGGCATTTGTTTTTTAGGGATTGGCTAACTTCACTTAGTATAATCTGCTCTAATGCCATCCATTTCCCTGCAAATACCACGATCTTGTTATTTTTTTGTACTGAGTAATATTCCATTGTGTATAAATGCCACATTTTTTTAATCCATTCATCCATTGAAGGGCATCTAGGTTGGTTCCACAGTCTAGCAATTGTGAATTGTGCTGCTATGAACATTGATTCCGCTGTGTCCCTGTAGTATGTTCTTTTTAGGTCTTTTGGGTATAGTCTGAGAAGGGGAATAGGTGGATCAAATGGCGGTTCCTTTCCCAGCTTTCCCAAGAATCTCCATACTGCTTTCCAAATTGACCACACCAATTTGCAGTCCCACCAGCAATGTACAAGTGTACCCTTTTCCCCACATCCTCGCCAGAACTTGTTGTTGTTTTACTTCATAATGGCTGCCATTCTTACTGGAGTGAGATGGTATCTTAGAGTAGTTTTAATTTGCATTTCTCTGATTGCTAGAGACAATGAGCATTTTTTCGTGTATTTGTTGATTGATTGTATGTCCTCCTCTGAAAAGTGTCTGTTCAGGTCCTTGGCCCATTTGTTGATTGGGTTATTTATTTTTTTGTTGTTTAAATTTTTGAGTTCTTTGTACACTCTAGAGATTAGAGCTCTATATGAAGTGTGAGGTAAAAATTTGTTCCCAGAATGTAGGCTCCCTATTTACCTTTCTTATTATTTCTCTTGCTGAGAAAAAACTTTTTAGTTTGAATACATCCCATTTGTTGATTCTTGATTTTAACTCTTGTGCTATAGGTGTCCTATTAAGGAATTTGGAGCCCAACCCCAAGAGAGGAGATTAGGGCCAACTTTTTCTTCTATTAGATGCAGAGTCTCTGGTTTGGTTCCTAGCTCCTTGATCCATTTTGAGTTGACTTTTGTGCATGGTGAGAGAAAGGGATTCAGTTTCATTTCGTTGCATATGGATTTCCAGTTCTCCCAGCACCATTTGTTGAAGATGCTATCTTTTCTCCATTGCATGCTTTTAGCACCTTTGTCTAATAACAATACATTCAAAACACTCTGACTTATCCTGTCATTCAAATGATATATTTATCCTTCATTTCTTAATCAAATTTCTAATCTATGTGTTATCGATAACTATAATTTTTTCACTATATCCATCCAATACGTCTCGAATTTTGCATGAAAAAAAAGCTGAGTTAAGAATTATATCACAAGCTTTGATTAGTTAGCCTATTACAGGGAAGAATATTCAGCTTAGTTTTTTTTTTCCTTTTTTCACCATTTTTGTGTATAACAATTAGGATACAGATACACACTCCTTAGAAAACTCTATACATTATTCATAAGATAATGATTGAAGTATAGTTTTATTATTATTTCTGATATTCTTTTTTTAATTTTTGATTTTGTTGTTGTAGATGGACACATTACCTTTGTTTTATTTGTTGATTTTTTTTAAATGTGGTGCCAAGGATTGAACCCAGTGCCTCATATGTGCTAGGCAAGCTCTCTGCCACTGAGCCATAACGCTGGCCCTCTGATATTCTTTACATTCTATTTCCTTGAGTTAGTATGTTATTTTACTATTGGATAATATCTGAAAAGATCCTTTTTGGGTCTCCATTTTATTATTATCTTTCCTTATAACATTCAGAATACTACAATGTATTTAAACATATTGATATATTATTTTATTGCTAACATATAAATGGAAATGTAGTGTATTTGAATTATATTTGCTTTGCCCATAAGATATTGCATATAGTAAGTGCACCATTAATATTTGTATACACAAAACTTTTTCCACGAAATTAATGAAGACTCAAAGGATCACACTAATTCTTTCTTTAAATAGATAAAAAATCATATTACGTTCACAAACTCAGAAATATATAAGCAACCAGAGCATTTTATTTTTGATTAGAGGTATTGAATGATTAATAATTAATGAAATTATGCATTTTTAAGTTAAGATGTTTTGTTAAGTAATTGAGAAGGTAATTCCAAGAGGTCAAATTTTATATGGCAAAGCATTTCTTCATGTGTTTTTCCAATATTTGATAGGAACTACAATCTGGTAAAAAAAAAAAAAAAGTTGGTAATATGGCAAATATCTTTATATCTAAGCCTTGATTCTTATGACTGCATTCTACTAAATGTACATGTGTATCTTTATTTATTTAACAGTAATGAAAATAAGATAACTTCTCAGTGGATAATTTTTAATACTAACTTTTCTGTCTTCTTACTGCTAGAGAGCTGTCAATTTAATGCAGAAAAGGATACTATTAGTATTGAGATTTTTAATAACAGAAATGAGTTATCAATTTACCAAACAGTTGCATGTCTTATTTAAAATAAATATTTCATAGTATATAAAACCTTGTTTATACATGTATGTGTACATAGATATATTTAATAGTATATAACATCTTATACAAGCAAACATTCTCATTAGTGGACTTAAATATGGCAGTTAACCGTGAATTTCTCCATCCCTAACTTATCTTTGTTAAGAATATGTGTTAACACAGTATATAGTTTGAGACTAGGGTCAGGAAGTGCACATTTTAATACATTTAATATATGATTCACATGCTTACTAAACTATTTATTTATTTTTAAGGCACTGAGGATTGAACTTAGGGGCACCAACCACTCAGCTACATTCCCAGCCTTATTTTGTATTTTATTCAGAGATAGGGTTTCCCTGAGTTGCTTAGCACCTGCTTTTGCTGAGGCTGACTTTGAACTGTCTATCCTCCTGTCTCAACCTCCTGAGATACTGGATTTACAGGCATGTGCTGCCTCACCTGGCCTGAATTTTTACATCAAATGTATTAGAATATATTTTTTAATTGTAATTTGTTATATATAACAGAAGAATGCATTACAATTCATATTACACATATAGAGCACAATTTTTTATATCGCTGGTTGTACACAACCATTTGTGTCTTTATGTATGTACTTAGGGTAAGGACATTCATCTGATTCCACCCTCTTTCCTACTCCCATTCCCCCTCCCTCCGCCTCCCTCCCATTTGACCTATCTACAGTTCATCTATTCATCCCATGCACACCCACAACTACAATTATGAATCAGCATCTTTAAATCAGAGAAAACATTTGGCAATTGATTTTTTGGGATTGGCTACCTTCACGTAGCATTATATTCTCCAACTCCATCAATTTACCTGGAAATGCCTTGATTTTATTCCATTTTTAAGCGAATAATATCCCATTCTGTATATATACCACATTTTCTTTATCCATTCATCTATGGAAGAGTATCTAGATTGGTTCCACAGTTTAGCTATTGTGAATTGTGCTACTATAAGCATTGATGTGGCTGTGTCCCTGTAGTATGCTTTTTTTAAGTCCATTGGGTATAGACTATGGAGTGGAATATCTGGTTTCAAATGTTGGTTCCATTCCCAGTTTTCTAAGTATTATCCATACTGGAGTCCCCACATTCTTGCCAACATTTATTGTTGTTTGTTTTCTTTTTTTAAAGAGAGAGAGAGAGAGAGAGAGAGAGAGAGAGAGAATTTTTCAATATTTATTTTTTAGTTCTCAGCGGACACAACATCTTTATTTTATTTTTTATGTGGTGCTGAGGATCAAACCCAGCACCCTGCGCATGCCAGACAAGCGTGCTACCACTTGAGCCACATCCCCAGCCCTGTTGTTTGTTTTCTTAATAGCTGCCATTCTGACTAGACTGAGATAAAATTTTAGTTTTGATTTGCATTTATGTAATTGCTAGATGTATCGAGTATTTTTCATATATTTGTGATTGATCATCGTATATCTTCTTCTGAGAAGTGTCTGTTCAGGTCTTTGACCCACTTATTGATTGATTATTTGTTATTTTTGTGTTAAGAGTTTTGAGTTCTTTATATATCCTAGAGACTAGTGCTCTATATGATGTGCATGTGATAAAAATTTCCTTCCATTCCATAGGCTCTCTATTCACTTCATTGATTATTTCTTTTGCTAAGAAGAAGCTTTGTAGTTTCAATCCATCCCATTTATTTATTCTTGATATTAATTCTTGTGCTATAGGAGTCTTATTAAGGAAGTTGGGGCCTAGTCCCACATGATGGAGATTTAGGTCTACTTTTTCTTCTAATTGATGCAGTGTCTCTGGTTTAATTCCTAGGTCCTAGATTCACTTTGAGTTGAGTTTTGTTCATGGTGAGAGATAGGGGTTTAATTTCATTTGTTGCATAAGGATTTCCAGTTTTCCCAGCACTATTTGTATAAAAGCCTCTCTTTTCTCAAATGTAGGTTTTTGGCACCTTTGTCTAATATAAGATAACTTTAATTATGTGGGTTAGTTTCTGTGTCAACTATTCTGAACCATTGATCTACCAGCCTATTTTGTTGCCAATGCCATGCTGTTTCTGTTACTATTGCTCTGTTGTATTGTTTAATATCTGGTGTGGTGATGCCACCTGCTTCACTCTTCTTGCTAAGGATTGCTTTAATTATTCTGAGTCTCTTATTTTTCCAGATGAATTTCATGACTGCTTTTTTCTATTTCTATGAGGAATGTCATTGGGATTTTGATTGAAATTGCAATAAATCTGTATAGTGCTTTTGCTAGTATAGTCATTTTGAAAATATTAATTTTGCCTCTTCAAGAAAAGGGTAGATCCTTCTGTCTACTAACATCTTCATTAATTTCTTTCTTTAGTATTCTGTAGTTTTCATTGTAGATGTCTTTTATCTCTTTCATTAAGTTCATTTCCAAGTAATTTTTTTTTTTGAGGCTACTGTAAATGGGGTAGTTTTACCTTGTTTCCCTTTCAAAAGATTTGTCACAGAAATGCCTTTGATTTATGCATGTTGATTTTATATCCTGCTACTTTCCTAAATTCACATACTAGTACTAGAAGTTTTCTGGTTGAATTTTATTGGCTTTCTAGTATGGAATCATATCATTGGCAAATAGTGCTAATTTAAGTTCTTCTTTTCCTATCTGTATCTCTTTAATTTATTTCATTTGTCTGATTGCTCTGGCTAATGTTTCAAGAACTGTGTTAAATAGAAGTGGTGAAAGAGAGCATCCCTGTCTTGTTCCAGTTTTTAGAGGGAATGCCTTCAATTCGCTTGCTGAAAGATGAAATATCACATATATTGGTATATGTTCTTCTAAGATCTCCTGTCTTTAAGGTTCTGAGTTGAAAACTCTGCTGAGATATGTATTGGTCTCCCCCTATATGTCATCTGATTCCTGTCTTTTTTGGCCTTTAAGATTCTATCCTTATCCAGTATGCTAAGCTTTTTCATTATAATGTCTTTTTTTGTAGAAATAATGTAATTTTTTACATTGTTCTCCTGTAAATCTCTTTTATTTGATTTTCCTATTCATTCTTTATGTTTGGGAAATTTTCTAATATTATGTCATTAAGAGAGTGTATATTCCTTTGGGTTGAACCTCTGTGCCTTTCACTATCCCAGTAACTCTTAGGTTTGAACTTTTCATACTATTCCATAATTTTTGGATGTTCTGCTCATGATTTCTTACTATTTTCACTGTGTGGCCAACTTTATTTTTCAGATTGTATACTTTGTCTTCATTATCTGATGTTCTATCTTCCAAGTGATCTAGTCTGTTGGTGATGTTTTCTATTTGGTTTATTGTTTCCTTCATTTCAAGAATTTCTGATTGTTTGTTTGTTTTCAGAATTTCTCTTTCTTGAATTAATATTTCACTACCTATATTTTCTCCCTTACCTCTTTGTTGGTGTCATCAATGGATGCCTGTATTTGCTCCCTTATCTGTTTATTGGTGTCATCAATGGTTGCCTGTTTTTGCTCTCTTATTTCTTTGTTGGAGTGATAAATTTTTTTTTCCTGTTTTGCTCATTTATGTCATTCCTTAATTCACAGATTATTTTAATTATGAACATTCTGAACTCCTTCTCTGACATTTTATCAACTGTGCTGTTCACAGGTTCTGTTATTGTAGTATCCTGGTTTGTTTGGGGCACTTTCCTTCCTCTTTTTGTATGTTGTCTATGTGATTTCCTTTCTTGCATTGTGGATCTGAGGTATTACATTTTCTAACTTATAATCTTATAGTATCTGTGCAGGTTATTTGTATCTAACCTTGGTGTTGGTCTTCCAGACCCTGTTGATGTCGCAGGATGGATGCTACTGGCACTATAGGTGGTTCCAGCAGTATTAGGAAGTAACTTGAGATAGCAGTAGAAGTGCCCCAAGATGGATGCAAAGTCTTTCAGAAATGAAGCTGAAAGGGTGGACCTTACCCTGGCTTTGGGATGCCTGCTCCAGGATCCAACTTCTTCTAGGCCATGTCTGTTGTCCCAAGGGAGAGGCTACCACATTGGGAAAGACAGTGAAGATGGTTGCAGTGTCTCAAGATGGAATTGGTTAGACTTGGGCCCTGAAGTGGTGGGGGGGTGGACACAGTTCTACCCAGAGCATTGGTTCCCATGCAGATTGGTGAGGCAAGTCTGACTAGAATATAAATTTTATACTACAAAACATACACATTTTATGTTGTTTTTAGTTTAGAACACCGTTATAAATAAAAAGTTTTCTGAATAACAATATACATGTTTTGCATAAACATACATTTTTGGTCCTTTTGAGTAAATGCATAGGAGTAGAAATGTGACACATTTTAAGTGTATGCTTCTATTATAAAAAACACAAAGAAGTTCTAAAAATTATTATTTTTGTTATATTAATCACAATGGCAGAAAGTGTCAGTTACTTTGCATATGTGTCAGGACTTGAAAAAGACAAACTTTTCATGGTGGTCCCTTAAGTGTGTGACTGTTCATACATTTTTGTGATTTTAATTTAAACTTAACTGAGGGTTAATACTGTTAGCATTTATTCATGTGATTTTTATCTCTTTTCATATTTTTTAAATGACTCTCTAGATTTTTACTTTTTGAATAGTTCTGGTACTAATATATTAATATTCTTTCTTCCTTAAATGTTTGATAAAATTGACTAATGACTGAGTCTGAATTATTTTAAGCCTTTTAATTAAAATTGCACTTTATTTAATTAATTCAGAGTTTCTAATTTCGTTGATTCTATTATGTTCTATTTTGTCTCTCAAGAGTTGTCCTCTCATCAAAGTATTCCAGTTTATCAGCATAAAGATGTTCATACATTTGGTACATTCATTTATACATAAGTAGCCTTAATACTGACATATTCTATTTTATTTATGATATTCATAAGTTTCTTCTTTTTTGTTAGAGCAGCCTAAATAGAGATTAATCAATTTTACTGATCTGCTTAAATAACTAACTTTGATTCCATGATGTTATTCCATATTTTATTTGTTTCTATTTTCTCTCTCACTGATTTTCTAATATTTAATATATTTTTCTATATCTCACAGTTCTCAGATTATCAAGAACCTGATGTTAGACAGTGTTAAGTTTCATATATGCCAAGCTGATGCTCTTAACATATTACCCTTATGAATCCCAACCACTATATCCTATAAAAGAAGACAACTGTGAATTTCTTACCAGTCACCCTGGGAAATTCCATATTTTTAAATTTAGAATGATGCAGTCTAACATTTTCTTTTATTAGTACCGTCTAAAAACTCTTTCTGTATCTTCTTTTATGCTGTTTCAGCATTTTTCTCATATAAAGAAAACTCTTTTCATTCAAATTTTATCCCCTTTTAGAGTGATCAAATCAGGGAAATAAATGCTGCTTATATAACTCAGGCCTCTATTATCATGAATTCCTGTCAGCAATTTTCACAAGCTGTCTTCATTCACTCTTCCAAGAGCTTTGAAAACCACTAAAATGATCGTTTATTTCCTAAGCCATGTATCTTTTCCAACTGCCAATAATACTGATTTGTATGTTCTGTTTGGTGTTTTCCTTGTTACAATCAAATGGTAATTTTATTTCATGGAACAGTAACTTGCCGAAAATTAACAGAATTTGTTTACAAATAGCTTTGCATGATAGTGTACTTTAGGCAAAAAAAATACATTTTAAAGGAGAAAAGTAAATTTTGCTCACCACTCCACAAGGAGACAAAATCACTGTGTAAGTCTAGTGCTAGCACGCTGATTAACTAGAAAATCAATTAGTCTTATCCAATATGATAAGTATATGGTGTGTAAGTCTAGTGCTAGCACACTGATTAACTAGAAAATCAATTAGTCTAATCCAGTATGATAAGTATATGGTGTATGTGGATAACTGGGTTTTAGATTATGCTAATATCAAATTCTTTATCTATAACATGTAATCTAAAAGACATGAATATTACATTTGAAGCAATACACTAGGCCCGAAAGAAGTGCAAGATATCCACATTTATCACTACTAGGAATAATATAAATTAATTATCAGTACCTATTTTAGGTGATCCCCATAAAGAAGTTTACAAATTCAGAAATAACTATGAGAACGAAATTACGACAAATAATTTCCAAATACAATATATATATATATATATTGAACTCAAGTTCAATTATATATTACAGAAGTCAAGAGGTATCCTTAATCATAATTCAGTTAAATGCTATTCCTTTTAAATCTTTCATAGTAGAATATGTATAAGGCATCATAGGAGACCAGTTCTTTCAAAATAACGTAATGAAGATTTGAGAAAGATTAATGAAATAATTCTCATTTCAGTTAGAAATCATTTTGCTATTTTGCATGATGAATGAATTAGATTTCTAAACTCATTAGTGATTTTCATGGAATATAAAGTATTGTTAAGTACAAAAAATTCTGATGTACTTACATAACAATAAACTTTTGTCTCTTTTGGCTCATTCATACTAGTAATTCCCGCACCCTTCAGGGAATTGTTTCTTTAGCATTAACCTGAATTGGAAATTGTTTTTATTTTTAAAGTAAAACATAATCTCATGAAATTTAAAATTATTTGTTTATTCATTCATTTGGCCATAACATAGCCCATTAGTGTGCATTTGCAATCAGACCAGTAATTCAGAAGACTTAGATTTAAAAAAAAAAAAATCAAATTGCCTGTGAATCCTTCCTCTGTTCTAACCAAGCAAAAGACTCTTTGCACCTTGCAACTAATACCTTGGAGCATGTACTGTATTGAATTTATGTCAGGTCATGCAGGGCTGGTAATGAACTCTGAGCAGTACACTTCTGACATGACAGAGAATGTAGCTTTGAGTCATTAAATTAGTTTTCTGTCATCTAAACCCATACTAAATGGCATTTGTTTTTTCAAAGTCTTAAAATGATTGATAGTCTAGTATTTTAAAATACTCAGAAGGAATTCTTAACTATAACTTCTCCAGCTGATTACATCTGTTATAAATAACATTTTCTCTTTCTCTCTCAAAGAACATTGAAAATTTGACATTGGAAAATATGTTACATATGCATGGAAGAATACTGGATTTGTTTTAGAAGCTTTCTGCTGTATAAACAGCTATAATGTATGGTAAATATGGTAAGTACTAAATATATATTTGTACTAATTAATGGTATACTTACTTAATAGAGTAGGTATTCCATTAAAAATTCTATATAACATAAATTTTTAATATAAAAATTTTATACCGAAAGAATTATATAAAAACTGATGCAGAAAATATCAGGTATAAACAACATCTAGACTCAAAAAAAATGTTCATCTTTTGACATATTTGCCTCCTTTGCACAAACATAGAAACAAATATTAAAATGCTAAAATATTTAACATTTTATGTCAAAAACCTAATCTTTAACAAGTATATTCAAATCATATGGAAAGTGTTTCATATTTAATCACAATTCACTCATGCTAACAAAATTGTCAATACAACTCATATTATCTAGTGTATATTTAATTTCTTATTTTCCTAAGATATTTTGGGAAATGTTCCTGAATATTTACCCTCAAATATGTATAGCAATGCCCACACATTATTTTGTTGTTATGTCTCTTTAATCTATTTATTGGAGTATAGTTCTGGCCCTGCTATTTTTTTTTTTTTGTTATTTAATACATTCCTCTATCTTTATTCCTATAAACTTGAAATTATTTCCAGAGAAAAGGTTAGATTCAATAATAAGGTTAGATTGATAAGTTTAACACCAAGAGGCATATAATGTTCTTTTATCTCTCCATTGTACCTTTACCATTTCCTTTTTATGAATAATAAATACTTCATGCCATGATAGTTTGGAGGACGATGAACATTTAATTCTCCAACTATATTTTTCCTATTGCTTTAGCACTGATTGATGTTTCTTTTCTGAATCAATGAATTCCTTGAGGGTCATTTGACAATTTTGACTTCTATGTTTCCCTTTACTTTTATCCTCTAACATTATTAGTTTGGAGGTATAATTTTTTCAACATCTGGAGTGATGTGTTAAATGAAATTCTGTTTCAAAAGAAATAGCAGAACAAGAATTTATTCTATAATATTCCATCATGACAGCTGACCAGAGGCAACAGATGTGCTTCTACAAAAGAGGAAGAGAAAAATGAATGAGTACTTTTATTTGATTAGAATATTTGGGAGAGAAGTCTGGAGTACAGTACTGAAGAATTGATAAATCTGTGGAATAATAAGACTTGATCTAGCCAAGAAGTTGGAACTAAGCCTCTGGAAACAACTCAGCCATTGCACCTGACTGGAACAACTGAACTGAGAGATACTTGCATGATGTTTTCAACGGATTCCTTTTACCATGTGCAGCCATCCAACCACTCAGAGGTTTCTGCAGCCATCGTTCAAGCATGTTTGGCTAATGCTTGTGCTGTCAGCTGAGACAGGTCATGTGGAATTCACAATATATTGCTACATGCTCCAGATGCCAGACACAGGGCTTCATAATTTAACATCTTCCCTACTGAGTTTTAGTCTTGGTTTGGTTCTATTACTCATTTTTATTTTTCTATTCCTCCTTTACAGAATAGAAATGTTTACCCATGCTACTAAGGCTGGCTATCAGCATTTATGGTGCAAGTCACATGGTAATAGGGGCACAATAACTCTGTGGCATGGAAAGTACTTGTCAGTCTATGATAAGACTGTATGGTTAAGTGTTTTGGTGACTTCTCTGTCACTGAGACAAAGTATATGAGAAAAACAGGGGGAAAGTTTTATTTTGTCTTACAGTTTCATGTTTCAGAACCTGGTGACTGACCGCATTGTTTCTGGGTTTGTGGTGATGCATAACATAATGGTAGAAGAATTATAGGGCTAAATAGAACAAAGTTTCTCAGATTTTGGTTTAAAAAGAGAGTGGGGAAAACATCAGGAAACAAATATAGCTTTTATGCATCCCTAGTGACTTAACTCCTCCAACTAGATCACACATTCTGAAGTTTCCACCAGCTCCTGATAATCCATTCAATTATCAACACATAAGTGGTTTGAACCATCAAAACCCTCATGATACAGTCACTTCCCAAAAGTTCAACTTGTGAAAATTTTTTTACATTGGGACCCAAACTTACCACATATAACCCTTTCGGGGAATATTCCAGATCTTCCTATAATATCCTGCCCTATCCCCAAAGACTCATGCCCATCTTATAAGGCAAAATGCATTAAGCTTATCTCCAAGAATCATGGTCTTAACAATTCCAGCATTGTTTAAATGTCCAAGTAGAAATTCTCCTCTGAGACTCAAGAAAATTCTGTGTTGTGAGCCCATAAAAAACCAAAAGAAAAAAAAAGTCACATAAGTCACCAGGTTCTAAAACATGAAACTGTGAGACAAAATAAAACTTTCCTCCTATTTTTCCTCATTCTTGATTGGGTTATTTGAGGGGTTTTTTGGTGTTAAGTTCTACAACACCTTCAAAGAAAAGTTCACACCAATGTTCCTCAAGTAATTCCATGAAATAGAAAAGAAGGTAACCCTTCCAAACTTACTCTATGAGGCTAGTATCACTCTAATACCAAAATCAGACAAAGACACATCAAGGAAAGAAAATTTAAAATTAATATTCCTGATGAACATAGATGCAGAATTTCTCAAAAAAATTCTAGTAAATCATATACAAAAACATATTAAAAAGTGCATAATGATCAAGTGGTGTTCATCCCAGGGATGCAAGTTTGGTTCAACATATGGAAATCAATAAACATAATTCATCACATTAATAGACTTAAAGATAACAATCATGTGATCATCTCAATAGATACAGAAAAAGCATTTGACAAAATACAGCACCTCTTCATGCTCAAAACACTAGAAAAAGTAATGATAGCAGGAACATACCTCAATATTGCAAAAGCTATCTATGCTAAGCCCAAGGCCAACATCATACTAAACAGAGAAAAATTGAAAGCATTCCCTCTAAAAATTGGATGATAGGGATGCCTTCTTTCATCACTTCTATTCAACATAGTCCTCGAAACTCTAGCCAGAGCAATTATACAGACAAATGAAATTAAATGGATACAAATAGTAAAAGAAGAACTCAAATTATCACCATTTACTGACAACATGGTTCTATATTCCACCAGAATACTTCTAGAGCTCATAAAGTATCAGGATATAAAATCAACACCCATAAATCAGATGTATTTCTATACATCAGTGATGAATCCTCTGAATGATAAATTAGGAAAACTACCCCATTTGCAATAGATTAAAAAAAAGTAAAATATTTGGAAATGATAAAATTTTACAGATACATAAAACCATGAAGCCACAAAGATTAACAAGTTAGAAAGAAAAGAAAAGCAAGTGTAGGAAACACTGGATATCCACATATGGCTAAAAGAATCTTAACCCATAATTCTGACCATAGAAAGAGCAAATTCAAAATAAATCAAAGACATTTAAATCCTAAATGTAAGATTTAAAACTCTGAAGCTATTAGGAAAGAATGGCGGGGGGTACTTCAAAACATTGAATTTGACCATTTAAAAAAAAATAAGATCCCAGAATCATAGGCAACAAAAGAAAAATAGACAAATGAGATCATGTCAAGCTCAGATGCTTCTACACATTAAGGCAACATTCACCAGAGTTTAGACAAAACCTAAGAAATGGGAGAAAATATTTGCACATTAATTGGTTGACAAAATATTGATATCTAGACCACATAAAGAACTAAAAAAGCAACAAATAATCTAATTAAAATATGGACAACTAATATAAAAATATATTTCTATATATTTTTTGGATCCTGTAAATGTATAAATTTTCTTTTAATTATCAACATCACTGGGAAAAAGGAAATGCCCATCAAAGCCACAATGAGAAATCATTTAATTTCTGTTGAAATGGCTATTTTTAATAAATGCAAAGAAATAAGTTATGCTGGCAAGTATGTTGACAAGATGAAATGCTCTGTACTGGAAGTTGAAATGCAAATTAGAATAGCAATTTTGCAGAAGGTCCCTCAAAAAGTAAAAATAACATTACTGTATGTCCCAGCTATCACATTTCTGGGTACACAAGCAAAGGTACTGAAGCCAGAGTATCAAAAAAGAATACTGCACTTCTAGATTTATTGGTGCACATCTCAGTAGTTAATGTATGAATCATCCTAGTGCCCATTGTCACATAAATGTATAAATAAAATGTATATATACACAATATACACAATAAAATATTACTCATCCATAAAACCAATGAATCCTGTCATTTGCAATGACATCAGTGGAATGAAAGACACTATGTTAAGTGAAATAATCCAGGAACAGAAGGAGAAATAACATGTTTCCCTCAGATGTGGGAGGTGAAAATGTGATCTCAAAGTAGAAGAGAGCATAATAATAATTATTAGATTTCTTTAATGCACATTTTCACATTAAGAAAAAAATGTATGAGAAATCTTTAACAATTATTTTTTGTCTATTTGGTGTCATAGTCACTGCATAGTAACATAACAAAATATACTATAAGCCAGATACCTCCTAAAAAGCAAAAAATTACTTTTTAATGCTGTGAATGTTGAAAAGTCCAAGAGCAATAAACCAGGTGTGAAGTGAGGCCACACTTTCTGGTTCACAGATGAAAAATGCTAGCTGTGCCCTCTCATGGCAGAAGAGGCAAAGCATTAATGAGTGTTCTGCCTTCATGATCTAATTAAGTCCCAAAGGTCACAGCATCTGATGCCATCGTTTTGTTTATTAGGTTTTCATAAAATGAATCTTGAGAGAACACAAACAACCATAATATGGTATTTGATACTTGTCTTTTCCTTTTTTTTTTTTTTTTTTTGGTGGATGGAAACAACAACTTTATTTGTTTTTATGTGGTACTGAGGATTGAACCCCAGCACTTGTTAGGCAAGTGCTCTGCCACTAAGCTACAACCCCAGCCCTGCCTTTTCTTTCAATTTGAAATTATCCATGGATTTTAATTTATGCATTCTGATCTAGTCAATTCCAATTACTACTTTGATACTCCAATTTTTACATATTTAGCAAATAGGATATTCATGCTAAATTCCATATGAGTCAATCCATTTTTCTTAGAATTCTTTGCTCCTCAAACATTATGAAGTCTTACACACTCCTTATGCATTGCCTAATTCAGGCCTAGCTTCTACAATTATCCCAAGGACACATTTTTTATATTATTGAGAAACTCAATATCTCTGTTAATTGTTACTGTAGTACCAATGTTTCCAATTATTTTTAAGGGACAGGTATAAAATAAGCATTCATAAAGTTGTGATACCCTAATGATATGTAAAAATGCCAATATATCTAGTATTATACACATTTTGTATAACATGTATTTTATTTTTCCCTTCTACTTCAGTAAAATATTGGTTTCTAATTCTTTTACTTTAGTTTTTAACCTACATATATATACCAAAAATATATTTTTATAAAGATCTAGAAGCATTGAATGTAATTTAGGATTAATCTGTAGTTGATTTCAGAACGTTTTACTGGCTTTATTGGTTACATGTATCATAGTATTATAATTGTGCATAAAATTGGTTTTATTGTTTATATTCCATATTTGAAACTTTGTTTTTTTATGATTAAATGGAGTTTTCTCTGTCAATACAGCCTGATGCAACTTTCAAAAATTAATCAAAGTAATTCACTATGTCAATAGAACATATGGACTTGACAGATGACAAAAAACATGACAATATTCAATATCTACTCATAAATATTGAAAAATAAGAAAGCTAGGAGTAGAATTTTGTCAACCTGATAAAAGGCATTTATTAAATTCTAAAGATAATGTCTTGTTTTGTCTTTTCTTTTCTTTTTTTCTTTTTTTTTTTTTGGTACCAGGGACTGAACCCAGGAGCACTTAACCATTGAGCCATGACCCCTGCCTTTTATATATATATATATTTTATTTAGAGACAGTATATTCCTAAGGTGTATAGGGCCTCACCAAGTTGCTGAGGCTGACTTTGAAGGTGTGATCTTCCTGCCTCAGCCTCCTAAGCTCTGGGATTAGAGGTATATGCCACAGTGGTCAGATGATAAGGTCATATTTTTAAAAGAATGATTAAAACATAGAATAGAAGAAAACAAGGGCATTTAACCTTCACAAATTAATATTCATAATTTAAAATTCTTGATACTGTAAGTCTAAGCCAAGTGCAATGGGATAACAAAATTTAAAAAAGCAAAAACAATGAAAGGAAATAAATCAATTTAGATTTGTTCACTGATATAATCTTCTATGTAAAATATTCTGGAAATATCTATAAGAGATAGCTGAGTTAATCTGAATTTGTAACACAACAGGTCAGTCTACAAAAATCAATTTTCTTTCTACATAGCAGCTGTAACAATACAAAACTGATAGCATTTGTGATAGCATTGGTCAATCAACCATAAATGTCCTAACGGCCTGGTCAAGGTAGCTCAGTGGTAGAAGAGAGTCTACCATGAAAAAGGCCCTAGATTTTACTCTCATAATCACAAAACAAAGTAAATATTCAAAAACAAAACTTCATCTGTACTGAACATATCAGGGTTTGTTCCTCGTTCTTATTCCCTTAAATATAGAGCATAGAAAATCTATTACATTTACTTTGTATTTGGTATAAGCAATCTGGACATAAAGAGTAGGGTACAATGTATATAGGTTACAAGAAAACAGTGTGCCATTTTGCCTAAGAACACGATATGTGCATTTTGGGGTTATGAAGCAAATCCCCCATAAGTATTGACAGATGACTGTAATCTTAATAAATCTTTATATTTAATTTAAACTTTTTAATATTTATTTTTTAGTTGATGTTGGACACAGCCCCTTTATTTTATTTATTTATTTTTTATGTGGTGCTGAGGATAGGACCCAGTGCCTAGCACATGCTAGGCAAGGGAACGCTGTACCATGGATCACAAACCCAGTCCACATTTACACTCTTTACAATACTACTAAGCCTAAAGGTAATCCTTTTTGGTTTGGGGACAATTTTCTCATAAAAATAAATTTGTGTTCCAATTTTTATAGATAGTTCAAACAAATATGTTTTACGCATTACCAATGCAAACCAAAGTAGTTGTATTAAAGTACATATCTAAGAAGAAAAATGTAAGTTAGCTTTTAGTGAAATTGCACAATAATTTTATAATAGGTAAACTGTAAATAACATGATGCAAAATTGGCTTACTCATATTTTCTTCTCAAAAAAAAAAAAAAAAAAGTTGTTCCTAAGTTTCCACAACTGTGAGCCATTTGTTTCTGAATTTGTGACACTTCTGAGGAGCACAGACCAGCAACTACTTTAGCCTTTTGCTCCTCTGATTACACAGGAATGCCATCTAGTGTCAGAAGAGTAGCTGCATTCTTTCTGTCTCATGGAACACTACTCATTGCTTCTGGAAGGATATCAAACATTTTACATCATACTTGTGTAAAACACGCTTGAAGGGAAGACATCACAACAGATAAATGAGCATTGCCTGGATATAAGCTGACAACGTGAAGAATATAGGCCAAGCTGACTTCAGCTATTTTTGACTTTTTCTTTTTGTAAAACTGTGCTAAATTTAATTGAATACAAAACAAATTTATCAAGTTGTTTTTGATGAGTTTAGCAAGCAAAGCCTATTAAGGAAAACAAAGAAAATACTATCCAGCAAGCTTAATGTTTTAGAAATTCATGTTTTAATTTTATTATTGGACAATTCATAAATACACTAAATATATGTTCCTTTTTGTTTTTTATAATTTATCTGGCATTATCATTTTTCTACTGAAAATGAGAAAAGCACTAATGTAAATCTAGTTGAAAGATTGTCTTAAATAATGTCATTTTAACTAATGCCATTAAATGCTTATTATAAAAAGGCTTTTCCATTTATATTTTTTTAATATAAACTTATCATGCTTTGCTCATTTACTATTGGAAATGTTCCTTGAATATCTCTGATGAAAGTACTGAGACAATCCAAATGAAAATGAAAAACAAGTTTATTAATTGTGTTTATTAGTTTCTGCTCTTGTAGCTGATTTATATGAGTAAAGCAATTTTTAGATATTTCATTCTCTTTTCTGGAAAGACAGTTTCATTGTGCAAATGTAAAGTATCATTTCATTAATTTCTATGATGTAGAACAGCATTTTTAAAAAGTTATCAGGTACTTGATTAGAATTTGCTAATGAATATCAGGAGGTAAAAGCACAAAGAAAGTGAGGGTAGTAAAAGTGGAAGCAATCATATAAGAAAAAGAAGAAATATACAATGGGGTGAATAATAAAAAAAATGGCCACAGTAGTTTATTTTCCTGGATACAGACAATACCCTTGCATTTACTATTAGTAGAGGTTTGACCGTCCACTATCAGCCTCTGCAAACCCTCCCTAAGTAATTCTAACACAGAGCTACTATAGGAAAATTCTGTGGAAAAGGGCAGCATAGAACACTGGCAACTACAGAAAAGCGGGCCCAGAGCTAAAACCCCCTACAATTGTCAGTCTGACACCAAGTTACATGAGATCCATATTCAGGTACAGATACTGAGGCTCACTGAAGCTGAAGTGGTAGAAGATAGAGTTAAAACTCCATTCTGAAGTCAAGCATACCCAATCGTGGTTTGGGGCTTTTCTACAATACTATGTGTAACATGAAGAAATTATTCAACTTTTCAGATTTGTTGAAAAAAAATTGCATACCATGACAATCATGTTCCAGAGGAATATGTTGTTACATATAAAAAGTCCAGATGAATTTGTGTATTAATAAAAGACAAAAATCTGGATTCAAACCTAGGTTTAATTTGTTTTAAAATCCACATTTTCTTCATCTCACCACATATCTCTAAGCCAACTTCTATGATTAACTGTGCACATTAAGTCATTGTACTTGTTCATATAAAAAGGCCTGTGTATGTTCTATGAATTATTTTCTTTACTTAATAAAGATTTTTGATTACAGAGAAAACATTGTATATATATTTTTCCATACTGCTAAAAGTTCATGAGAGGATGAAAGGTTAAGCAGTATTTTTAGAGTTGGATGTGATAGCACCTGCCTAAGAGTCTAGTTATTTGGAAGGCTGAGGGGAGAATTATCTATGCCACATTAGGGATGTCAATTTCAAAAATGAGAAATATTTTATTAAAGTATTAGAGCATCTATGAGAGAAATATCTAAGATTATTGGTGATCAGCATGTCACACTAAACTCCAAAGTAACAAAAGAAAATAATAGTTAAAAGAAGTAATAAAAGAACTTAAGTCTAAATGCATCAGCAGGTATTTATAAAATAGCCAAGGGGAAAAGAGGTCATTTCATGTGGACAGACTGCTTCAACTAAGCATTCATGATCCTGATATAGTCTAGGTATTGCAAGTAGTTTATTAAAGTAGTGAGGTTATGCAGATTACAAGAAACAATACATAAACTACCTTTTGGATAGGTTCTCTCATGGTAAATAGCAAACACTGCAAACATGTTAGCTATTCTATAGAGTAATAGGATCTTGTGAGATACAAACAAATCAGAAGACAGTGCCAGAAATATAAGAATAAGAATAATTTTCAAGTACTTATTGCAAAGCTCCATAAGTATTCATCTTTTTTTCTGTATATAATGGAAAGTCACAAAAGAATTCTAAGCCTAAACTAAAAGTGTCAAGATGAGTTGTGAATATTGGATGGACTACTTTTTTAGCTAGAGTTGAAAAATTGTTAGAAAACAGCATGAGATTGTCAAATGATGAAAGGAATGCTCAAGGCCAAAACACCAATAGAAGTATGATACAAAGGAAAAACCTGTAATTTAAATTTGACAAAAATGAGCTGACAGGATATTGTCAACAACAAAACCTAGGAAGAGGTCAAGGACGGCTCCCAAACTTCTGATTTTGTTTCTTGGTTGAGGGTTTTACTAGGAAATTCAGAACCATGGTAGCATTTCTAAAGAGATACAACATTACAGAGCTGGGTATCATGGCTCACATCTATTATCCCAGCAAGTCACCAGGCTGAGGCAGGAGTATTTTGAGTCCAAAGCCAGCCTCAGCAAAAGCAAGGCATTAAGACAGTGCGACCCTGTCTCTAAATAAAATATAATATAGGGAGGGAGATGTGGCTCAGTAGTCAAGTGCCCCTGAATTCAATCCCTGCTACTCCCCAAAAGATATAACGTTACCCAAATACTAAACAAAAAAAAACAACAACAAAAAATTCTTATGCAACTTTCAAAATTGCCAACTCCTACAAGTTGAATTCCCAAGGAAATATAGATTGCATGCTGTAATTTTATTAGGGTAGAGGGGGAGTCCCTGGGATTTGTGAAAAGGAGAGAAAGGAGTCACTGGACAGGGAATGGAGTTGGTAATACAGTTTCAGTAAAAATATTTTAGGGCTATATTAGAAAGGTCTATAACACTCACATGACAGCTTCTTCAGCTTAGGGACTTGCCAAGAGAGCTCACAGGTGAGGGATACTGTCTGCCAGCTTTCCAGAACCTAGGAGAACATCCCTTAAGTGCTGAAATCTGTAGGATACATGCCAATGGAAGTTCCCCCTTCTACCATTTTTACCATTCCATATTTTAAAATGCCAAGATCACTTTTGTTTATTCTTATAGTCTATTGTTGTCAAATATCATTTATGTCCCTAAAATTGTAACTTTTATCTCCTTCCACTACAATACTTCTAATTAGTACTTCTTCTACCCAGACTTTCTTTTTTTCCATGTCTCCCTTGGAGTAGTCATGTTTAGGTGTATAATGTTCTCTAAAAGGCTCTGTGTTGAAAGCATGATCACCAGCATGGCAAGCTTCAGAGGTGAGGCTTTTAGAATATGATGAGGGTTCTCACCTTGTCAATGGATGAATCCATTTAATAAATTAACAATTTGAGCAAAGCACCAGATATAACTGTAGGCAAGTGGGGCGGGTGATGTATCTTTGGAGATGATATTTGTCCCTTGCTTGTCTCTCTCTCTCTCTCTCTCTCTCTCTCTCTCTCTCTCTCTCTCTCTCTCTCTTCTCTCTCTCTCTCTCTCTTTCCACACACACACACATCTCTTCTCCAATGCCATGAGCTAAGCAGCTTTCCTCTTCCATGCCCCATGGACTGAGACCTCTGAAATGAAGTTTTCCTCTTTGAAGTTGTTTTACTTCAGATATTTTGTTCACAGCAATGAAAAGCTCTGCAGTTCTTGCAGTCAGCTTTTTTTTTTTTGGGGGGGGGGGTTGTTTGTGAACATAAATATGCTTAAGCAGCTCATAGCTATTTTTAGAGTTTCTCAAGCCCATGCTGGTTTTTCTCATCTTTAAACCCTTAATGAGATTTACTACAGGTACTCCGGAGAGGACAACTGTTAAAGAGGCAGTTAATAGTGCTTATATAGCTGTCAAGATTTAAACATTGGCTTTTTCATTTGTCTGTTCTCTGAAATTGATCTTTCTCCTACCTGTTCACATGTTCACCCATTCTGAAAGTAGAGATAATATTAATACCTACATCATGAACCTGTAAATTTCTGAGTTTTGCTATTTCTGCATGTAAACAAACAATTCAGGACAGGGTTGCCTCTTACTAAGCATTCAGGACATTTTAACTATTATCTGATATTATTTCTAAATACATGCATAAAACTTATCTTTACCATGGTTAATCCCCCCGTAATAGACAATTTTTTTTTTACATTTTGTTACTAAACAGATTAATACATCAAATGAAACTAATGATATGATTTTTAAAACCCTGTATTCTTGTTGTGCATATGCTAAGGTACATAATTTAAATAATAAGTTATATGTGCTTTAATTTTATCTGTAGAGACTAGATAATTGCTAAGGATATGTGCTCAATAAATTCCTTAAGATTTGTTTAAATAGTGAAATAATTGTAAAAAGACATGCAGCTGTCAATCACATTCACTCAGCTTCTACTAGTGACAACATTATAGCCACAGTGCAATAGTACATTCAGGGGATACACACTGGAGGTGATCCACTGAGGTCATTAAGATTTCACAGTGGGCGGGGGTTGTGGCTCAGCAGTAAAGTGCTTGCCTTACATGTGTGAGGCACTGGGTTCAATCCTCAGTACCAAATAAAAATAAATAAACAAAACAAAGTTTTTTTAAAAAAAGTAAAAAAAAAAAAAACTGATTTCACAGTTGTTAAAGCACTTCTGTTTGCCTTTACATGTATGTTTTAATTTCAGCAAATTTATTATATCAAGGCCTTCATGTGAAAAAATTAAAACAAAAACAAGGTAATCATTAGGATCCTTACATGGCATTATTTAATGTCATTGTTACCTCCCCTTCTCCCTTTTCCTTAACCAATACAAGAAGGTAATCTCTTTTTTTTCCTGCAACTTCATTATTTCCAATATAGAAATGCATTCATATGGCATGTAATATTTTAAGATTGTCTTTTTTCACTTAGCATAATTTCCATGAGAACTATTAAATTTTTTAGAGATTTTTTTTAAAGAGAGAGAGAGAGAGAAAGAGAGAGAGAGAGAGAGAGAGAGAGAGAATCTTTTTTTGTAGATGGACACACACAATGCCTTTATTTTTATGTGGTGCTGAGAATCGAACCTGGGTCCCAGCCTGCTAGGCCAGTGCTCTACCGCTGAGCCACAATCCCAGCCCAAGAATTATTAAATTTTTAAAAGTTTTAAAAGCCAAAAAGATTTTACTAATGAGTTGTATTCCATGGTAAACACATGAACCACCATGTATTGAAAGACATTTGGTTGTTTAGTTTTGAAATTAAATTAAATTAATTTTGAAAATTAAGAATAAATCTTTTATGAACTATCATTTATAGGTTTTGAACATGAATATTCATTTTCTGGTGTGAATTTCTAAAAATGCAATTGCTGAGCCATATGGTAAGTACATGTTTAGTCTTGAGGGAGCTGCTAAAATGACTATTTCTATTGCTAAAATTTCCATTATGATTATAGTATTTTACATTTCTACCATCAGTGTATGAATGACTTAGTTTCTCTGCAACTCATGGGTATATGATATTTTTATCTAGCTATTCTAATTGATATGTAATTGTTAGGGTCTGTAAACAAGTCAGGATGGCTCCTGGCATTTTGCCAGAGGGAGTGGTTTGTGAAGTAAGCTATTAAGTGTGGAGATTCCTTATTGGTTGACTGATGTATCTAGGTTATGTTAATTAAGATAAGCTGTGTGGAATGTATAAATACCTCTGTTGTCCCACAATAAAAGGCTCCCACTCCTGCTGTATCAATGTACACAAGTTGTTTGTCACCCCCCCGGTTATTTTGCTGCAGCTGGACTTCGGCATGTAATAATAGCCCTTAGGTTTTACTATGCATCCCCTGATGAAAAATAATGTGTAACAAAATTTTAAACTAGTTTTCATCAAATAACCATTCTTTTATTAGATTTAAATGACTGTACAATAATTTTGTCGGTGTTCCTATATCTATATCTACATATTTAGTAAATAAAGGGCAATTACTCCTTGCCAATATTACATAAATTAAGCAATAAAAAAGTTTCAATCATAGAACAAGATTACAAGATTATATTATCTAATTTCAAAAACTATGTAAATAAAATTCCATCAAAACTATGACTGTAAAGAGAAGAAGGCAATTAGTTAACATTAGTAAGAAAGTATGTAAATATAGAAAAGTTTAAGAAAAGTTTTGTCGCTTATTCCTTGAAGGTGTGAGTAAAAGAATTAACATAAAATTGAACTGATATAGCTCTTTACTTATTTCTAGCAATCGTTCCAAGATAATCAATGGAGAAATGAAGGTGGGATAGTTAAAAATGTAAAATCTGCTGACTTGCATTTGAAACTCTCCTGGAATAGCAGGCTTAGATTATTTACTTAGTGATGATTAGTCAACACTTTATTTCCTCTTTAACAGGTCACAGCGCTTTTCATGGTTATGCTACAAGTAAGAAAAGCCTTTCGGGAAACTTTTGCTTCAGGTTCTGGGAATTCAAGATTCCTCTATAAGACAAGAGGCTTTCATGTTTTCTGCATTCGAGGAAGGAACCTGAGAATTACACCTGGAGGTGTCTTGGGCCCCATGGCTTGTGCATTTTTTCTCCTACTGTACTATGTGCTGTACCTGTAGGAAAGGTTTAGTGAGGACACCATAAGGATCTTTTGAGTCCTTCCAATTATCTGATCCTATAAAATCAATGCACTAGACACATTTAGATTAGGGGATTTGTGGTTTATTGTGAAAACATTTAAGTCATATAATATAATTTTTAAATGCCAAAGCAAATATACACTCAAAATACTACAAAGTAAAAACCTGTAGATTGAAATTTAGGAGTTTATTATTATTCTGTCTTCTACTAGGATGTAATGTTTAGTCTTCCTTTTTAAAAAAATCTTGCATGCACACTCAATTGTAGACTAAGCATTTTAAATGGACATGGTTCTACCTCCAGAGGCATTTGGCAATATCTAGGGGATGTTTGCTTATCAAAAGTGGGAATAGTGCTACTGCCATCTATGTAGAAGGGGCCAGGCATACTGTTAAATTCTCTGCACTTCACAAGACAATGAGTACTTATCTGTTCCGAATATCAATGTGGTCAATGTTGAGAAACTCAACTTTGTTTAAAGTAAATGTTTGCAATTATTGATGCAGAAAATTTCATGATTCATTATTATAGCTATGTTAAAATATGAAAAAATAGTTTAGACAATGTAATTTCAACCCCACCAAAAACTCATTCTCAAAGTGCTTTCTGTGTTTGTTTCTTAAACATCTAACCACAGAAGCACTAATTAAAATTAACCCTTTTCCCCATAATATGCATATAATAATGGAGAACTGATATGTTCCTTTCTCTTCAAATAATTTCTCAGTCTATGAGAAAATTAAAATTTTTAAAAAAAGTAATAAAAAGATGTTTGTGTTAGCATTCACCTATCAAAGAAAACATTTGACCTTTGGTTTTGGGGGGTTGGCTTTTATTTCACTTAGCATGATAGTCTCCAGTTCCATCCATTTACCAGCAAAAGTCAAAAAGTCATTTTCTATGGCTGAGTAATATTCCATTTTGTATATATACTACATTTTCTCACAATAGGTGGGTGGGGGGAGAATAGAAGTTTAATGGATTCGACAAAGCGAAATGAAGGGAAGGGAAGGGAGGCAGTAATAGAAAAGACAGTAGAATGAATCTGACATAACTTGTAGAATGAATCTGACATAACTTTTCTATGTACATCTATGAATACACTACCAGTGAAACTCTACACTGTGTACAAGTACCTGAATGAGATCCTAATTAGAATGTTATACTCTATGCATGTATAATGTATTGAAATGCACTCTACTGCTATGTACATATAATTTTAAAAATTAAAATAAAAAAAGATATTTGTAAAATTCTCAAATTTGGTGATTAAATGATGCAACTCTAAATAAAGAAATAAATTGTGAAAAAGATAGAAAGGAATTAAAGTAGTTTTATTGCTATTAATTGAAAATAAAAGGTACAAAAATTAATTAAGCACATCAAAATTAGCAATTAAAGCAAATTTGATTACTAAGTGTTTTTTGATAAAAGTGTTCTCAAGAGAGTAGGAATGGATATGTGTGTGTGTGTATACATACACACACACACACACAGTTGCTCTTGCTCCTCAACTTATTATGTGATTACATCCCCCAAACCATAAACTCATCTTGAGTGGAAAATACACAAATTGAAAATATATTTAATATACCTAACTTTGAAACATCATAGCCTACTTTAAATGTTCACAAAACACATTAGTCTACAGTTGGGTAAAATCATCTAACATTAAATCCATTTCATAATAAAATGATGAACATATCATATCATTTAGTGAAAAACAAAGTAATTATCTGGGTATCTTTAACACCACTGAAAAAAACAAAAAATCTCTAAATCTACCCATTGTAATTGGAGACTGTTACATATATAAGTTAAACACACACACCCTCATGCACACACCACAGAAACCTTGTCAAACATTATTAAATGGGTAATTTGCAAGTATATTATTTCAATCTCTAGATTGGGGGCTAGATATGTTACTATAAGGAAGCAAAAATCAAACAAACATTTGTGGCCAACATTTTAACAAAACTTCATTGAAAAGGATGCAAGTACAAATTTTCTGTGCCTCTTCTTCAGTTTGTATTTTCTGTTTATCCTCCTCTGCCAATGTGAACTTCAGTAATGTTAGAGAAGTGCAAATTAAAGCCCAATTTTTAAAAAAGAAAAAAACAAGAATAAAAGAAACCTGTCATGTGGGTGGTGGTGGGGTCTGGGTTATGACTCAGCTGTAGAGTGCTTGCCTTCCACGTGGAAGGCCCTAAGTTAGATCCTCAGCACCACATAAAAATAAATAAATAAATATATTTTTTAAAAAACTGCAGAATACCTGGCATCTTCTTGTACTCCTTGCAGGAATATGCAAGAGTGCACTCACTTCTGAAACTGCTCCAGTTTCATATACAATGAAACATACACTTTATATGGTCCAGCAATCCTAGTTCTAGATACTCACCTAAGGCTTAAGGGGAATAAAACTCATGCTCACATAACAATTGTACAGAAATGTAGTATTTTAGTTTCATCATCAAAAACCAGTTTCTGCCCATAGTCTTCAGTAAATGGCTTAGAATAGATGAATCAACCTGTATTGTAGTCATACTCTTCAGCAATAACAAAGGATGAAATATTGATATGCACAGTAAATGAAATCCTCTTAAATGAATTTTGCTAAGTAAAAGAAGTCACAGGGAACATAATATATGTGTCTGTTTATATGACTTTCTGGAAGAGGCCTCAAAATGATTGGCAGGGGAGAGAAGTTGACTAAAAAAGGAGGCATGAGAAAATTTTATGCAGGTGGATACATTACTTTTCGCACATTTCAAAACCAATGGAGATATATGCCACAAAGGACAATGTAATATATACAAATTTTAAAAAATGTCATTTTTGTGTTTTATTGGTATGAATATTAATGCCCAGGTTAAAAAGGGTTAACATTGTTTCTTGTAAGCCATTCTTTTATGGAATTAAAAGATTTTTAAGATTTTTTTTTATTTGCTTTAATCAGTTATACATGACAGTAGAATGCATGTATGCAATTTGGTATATTTTTAAAGCAAATTTCAGATATACGTTACTCTTTACCAGTTTGTGATTTTATGTATACTCTAAAGTATGTTCACAATGAATAACAATGTATCTTTCAATTTTGTACTTTTCTCAGATAAATGGATTTATTAATTGTAGCTTGCTGTTAGGCAAACTGAAGTTTTTTTTTTTCCTTTATTTCTCTTTATTTTCACCTCTGTGTTGCTGTTATTGCTCAATTTGTTGATGCTTTATTATAATTTCTGAGGGATTTTATTATAGTTTCTTGAATTATTTGTTTAATTTCTTCTTAAAATAATAAATATTGCTTTATTTTCCAGATCTTAAAAAAACAGTAGCATTCAAGCACACATACCTATCTTAAGAAAACATGTCTCAAGTAATTCTGCATATTAGTGAAAAAGTTACTAAAATTTAAATAGCATGAGTATGCTACAGGATTTTATTTGTCACATTTTTATTAACTAGAATATTTGGTAATAAAATGATGGCATAAATTTAACAAGGAAGAATTTTTATTGTTGACCCTATCTCTTTCATATATTTCTACTTTCCATTAAGTGTCCTTCTGAGAGTTTTCTTGGATAATTGTGCTTCCCTCTGCTTTCCTGTGTGATTCAACTTTATTTGATTAAGTAATAGCACTCATTTAACAAAAGAGGCTAACAAAACATAATTTTCTATTCCATTCCCTCTTCCTTAGCCATTGGCAATGTTTTAAGTTCTACGATCTCATTAAATAGAGTACAAATCATGAAACTTTTCAAATAACTCCTTTAATAGTTATTAAAGGCCATCATTTTCAAAACAAATATGTATAATGTTATTTTCAACAGCATATCAAGCCATTTATTTTGTTTTTATAAATTAGTTTTGCAAATTGATCTCTGGTTTATCATCCCTGCTAAGCTCCATCTTCCTCCATTCTGGTATGTTTCATTAGGGCCCCTCTTTTGTTAATGTGTCTTACAACCCAATTTATGAAACTTACTTTTACTGTCAAGCAATGAATGATTCAACTTAATGCCTTTCAAGATGTGAGTCAAACACAGTCCATAGAATTTGAATTGTTTAATATAAAAATGATTAGATTGCTCTGTATCTCAGAGCATGATTGAACATGTCTATGTTGAGTTTCAGGGCATGTAAAACACTGTCATAACTTGTCATCTCTCTGATCTTTTGCAAAGTGAACAACCCACATCTGTGCCGATGGCTCTTTTCATTAGCCTCTCAGTGATCTGACTCTAATCACTCTTTTGTGCTGTGTAAATTATATTTACTATAGACAAAAGCTGACATTTTATAAAATCTACCAATTATACTTCTGTAACAGCTTAAAGGCATCTTATAAAGCCATTTACCATATTTACTTTACATCTTCAAATGCCTTTCTAAATCCCATTCTTTTTAACATAAGTAGGACAAGCTGAAAAATTATGCTAGTATGTGAAAATACTGATAAAATAAGGTTGTATAATTTTGCTGAAACTATATAACATTAAATATATGTATTGGTTGGGCCTGGAAATTAGTTATGTATTTTTAAATAGGAACATGGATATTTCATCTGAGGATGTGGAGGAAATAAATAGCTGTACTAGTCATATTTACATGATTCTTTCATTGGTAATATTGTTTCAAAATCTATCATCTGTGATCATTTTTAATAATATCAAGCACATATGAAAGCTGAAAAACTTTTGTAATGAAAAAATGAGATAAGGATAAATTTCATTTTGATAATATGGAAACTCCCCAAACAATTTCACTGATAAAGTTTTAGTCACATTTTGATTGTCAAATCATTATAGTAATATTGTACATACATTTCATCTTTCTCATACAAAATGGTTTTTTTGTTTCAATTTGGTACTAAAGACGTATAAAAACAAAATAAATTTGACATTAACCTATCTCTGTCCTTAAGTGATAAAGTTTGGCCCTAAAAAGCCTCAATATGCAGTAAAATGTAATCTATCATGATGTGTAAACAAATCACACACTTAATGTTGTACACATGAAGCCAAGCAACTGGATCTCAATTACAGCATCTGAGCTTCTAGCCAACCAGAGATTAAAAACTACCAAAACATGAACATAAATTGTTAATGTTAACTGAATCCAATCAGGTTGTTTGTTGTTGCTGTTACTTTCTTTTCTTTGACACTAAATATAACTGATACAATTGATTGGGTGGGACACCCGAACCATCCTTAAGTGGGAATTTTGCCCAGTCCTACAACCTTTTGTGGCTCTAGAAAGTATATTAAATTATTTTAGTCTTACTTTTAGCACATTTTAATGTTGAATGCCTATCATTAATTTGCATTATTGAGTTGGTCACATGCTAATATTCAATAACAAGAATATTCTTAATTTATAATAAAAATACTGTTTGAGATTTATAAATATATTGCTAACAAAAACATTGCATTCAATAGTTTCTTCTGACTTAGATTTTAATCAGAACTTTGATAGGCAGTGTTATCTCTTGAAGGAAAGATATATTGGATAGAAAAAAAATGCTTACAAAAATGGATCCAGGGCGCTGGGGTTGTGGCTCAGCAGTAGAGCGCTTGCCTAGCGCATGTGGGGCCCTGGGTTTGATCCTCAGCACCACATATAAATAAAATAAATGTAACGTACCCAACTACATCTAAAAAATAAATATTAAAAAAAGGACTGGGGGTGTAGCTCAGTTGTAGAGCAACCCCACCCCCCCCAACAAAAAAAAATACCGCTTTAAAATCACTACCTTATAACTCAGAGGGTACATAAAATTCTAATTTAAAAATCCACACACCTCCATAAAAGAAGAAGTCAGAAAGATTATTTTAAAAGTTTAAATTGTGCACAGGAAGAAATAAGGTCAACAAAAGGCAAGGCAGAAAAATATCACAACATATATGAGAGGCAAAGAGCTATTATTCAATATCCAAATTGCTCTTACAAATAAATAACAAAAAAGATCCACAACTCAAGAATGGATCCAGGTACAAAGATATATTTCATTTTGCTTGAATCTGGTGTTCAATTACCATGATCAATACTGAAGCATATATTCATATATAGCTTTTTTTTTTTAAAGAGAGAGTGAGAGAGGGAGAGAGAGAGAGAGAGAGAGAGAGAGAGAGAGAGAGAGAGAGAGAGAGAGAAGTTTAATATTTATTTTTTAGTTTTTGGCAGACACAACATTTTTGTTTGTATGTGGTGCTGAGGATCGAACCCGGGCCGCAGGCATGCCAGGCGAGCGCGCTACCACTTGAGCCACATCCCCAGCCCATTCATATATAGCTTTAAAAATATAAGTCATGTTTACCTGTGATTATATGAATAGATGAATTGGGTATACATATTTACATATTTGTATGGAAATTATATCTATGCATTTACCATATCTGTGATCAATCCACTGATTAGGTCACATCCTAAGTATTTAATCATTCTTCATCTGAGCATTCTTACATTATCTGATGCAGGACCTTTTGGTAAACACCTCATTTTTTAAATTTTTTAAAATTTTTTAGTTGTAGTTGGACACAATACTTTTATTTTACTTATTTATTTCTATGGTTTGATAAAGATCAAACCCATTGCCTCAAATTTACTAGGCAAGAGCTCTACTGCTGAGCCACAACCCCAGTGAAACACCTCATTTCTAACCCGTATAATAGTTATAATAATCTAAATTCATTATTTAAATAGTCTAAATTTATTGTTTTAAAAAAAAGTTGCAATCATAGAAATGAGTCACTAAGTTACAAAAATAACTACAACCTTTCAAAGTAATAATAGCAGGATAAAACAATAAAATGTTAAAGAAATGGGAAATAGAAAGGATAATATCGGCCATATTTTAGAAGAATACAAAACAAGGTTTAAACCTAACAATATTGAAAAAGAAGAAAACAGCAAGTATATGATAGAGTAAATATAAAAAAATTATATTATGAACAGTGGGATGGCATATGTATACATAGCTTCATTCTATTAAAAAATGTTAAGCCTATAAATATGAAATGCATTTTAGAAAAGTTCAAAGAAAAATAAATACACCCAAATAAAGTTAACCTAAAACAAAAGTTTAATAAACCAATATCACAAAATATGCATTGATAGATAAGAGAAAATAAAAATTTGGTTGTATGTTCCTAATGTATCAAGTACATTATCTCTGACTTTTCAATCTTTTATGAGGTCAAGGAATTTCTAATATGTTCCTAGTGTGCTATGTTTATTTTATGATTAAGTACTGGATTTTGTCAAGTACTGATTACATGGGGCTGTAGTTGAGGGGCAGAACACTTGCCTACCATATGTGAGGCACTGGTCTGATCCTTAGCACAGCATAAAAATTAATAAATAATTTTTTAAAATACTGATTCTATTTATATTAATATGACCAGGTGTCCCCCACCCTTCTGATGATTTGGTAAACTTTATTACATTAATTGATTTTCAAATATTAAACTAACCTTTCTTCTTGGGAAATGATTCATTATACTTTACATATATTTCTGGACTCAGTTTCCTAGCACTTATAGATAACTCCTTATCTGTAAATAATATTTTGGTCTGCAATTTTTTTAAATTTTTTATCTTTTTATTGCTGCATGTTTTTTTTTAAATCATTGAGCTACATACCAGTCCTTTTTAATTTGTATTTTGAGATAGGGTCTCTCAAATTCGCCAAATATGACATTGAGCTTGGGATTCTCCTGCCTTAGCCTCAAAAGTTGTTGGTATAGCAGGCAAGAACAACTGCTCATGGTATATTAATTCTTCATTAAGTGTTTCATAAAATCATAAAATCATCAGCAATGCCATATGGGTCTAGTTTTGCTTAATGTGCTTCTGGGAGGTAGAATTATTGATTTACTTTAAATTAAATGAGGTATATTTTTCAGGGGAAAATCATGGCATATCTTTTCAGTGTTTCATTACCACTTACACTGAGAAAATTTTTTTCTTTTGTTCTTTTTTTTTTTTTCTTAGCTCTTTCTTCTTAATTCTTCTGGCAAAATTCCTGGCCTCACATTTAGTTTATATTTTGATGAAGCTACCACCCTCCTTTTAATCACAGAGTATCAAATATCCATAAATTTTGAGAACATATTTAGTTTTCAAATTACACTTATTCTATTTTAAGAAAGTCAGTTTCTCTGGTAAACCTTGAGGGCTATTTTGTGACACACCTTTCCCAAATGGGCAAAATTTCTGACCCATGAGCCATGATTCTAGCACTATAGGCAGAAACTGAGGCATGAAACTAAGTGACATTGCTTTAGGAACAGGGCACTGAGTGGGAGTAGGAGACCCATTGTTTTAACCATGTTTCCCAGCAAAGCTAATTTATCGTATAAATCAGCAGCTTTGGTGTGGAGGCTGAGGTATCAGCATTCCCCAAAAGCTGTATCTGTACATGAGGAGGAGGGTGTATGTAATTTTTTTGTGACTTTTGCAAATATAGGTATTTAAGGAATAATAATAAAGGTAACACAAAGACAAGGTGCAGAGGCAGGGAAGGTGGCAGAGTGGCTCATTGTCCAGGAGGCCACACTTATTTATACCAGTAGGTTACATTAGGTCATTACTACCATAATCACCTTTTTGTTTAGAGTATCAGTAAGGTTGCTTATTCTGCAGTTACAATATGTAATGTTAGGAGTTTCTTCAGCCCTCAAGAATATCCATTGTCTGAAGTTACTGTTAGGCAGTCAGATCCAGGAGTTCCAGAACTTGATGAAACATTGTAGTTATCAATCAAGCAAGTTCCTTTATTCCCAGGAGTTATGTGCCTAAGATCAAGGTCAAAACCTTCATGAAGAACATTGCTACAGCAGCCAGGCATCCCTTGTCTTTTACAGGGAAGTTTCCCAGCAGCCAGGCATTCTGTACCTTTGCACAGAAACTTCCTAACAGCCAGACATCCTCTGCCTTTGCACAGAAACTTCTGAGCCACCAAGTATGCCACAATAATGAAGTTCATCAGAGACCTCAATCCCAAACATAGAACACCTACATATATATATATATATATATATATATATTTTTTTTTTTTTAAATAGTGCTATGTTGAATGTAACATTTTATATGGTACCCCAGACCCCAGACTTTACAATAGTAGCTTAAGATGTTCTAGGGAATAAGATAAAAATAAGTGGCCAAAATTTAAAAATCAACCAATTAAAATCTCTTGAAAATTATTCTAAGGGTAGACATCGAACAAAAAAAATATACATTTTATTTAAAAAATTAAATAAAAATTTACATAAGAATAGCAAGAGTCTGTGTCATTGGAGCCACTACTTGTTTCATTCCTGCCATAACTCCCAAGTTTTTTTCTGACTGAACTTTCTTTCCATGAAAGAAGAGCCAAGAACACAGGGTTCTCTTCTAGAAAAATTTGAATTATTAGATATTTCTCCATTTATTTCCTTGATTTTAAATAAAAGTATGGTTTTCTTTTTTCTATATTTTAAATTTTATTGTAATATCTTCATATCTTATTTAGTGTGTCAAAAGTCATACACACTTACAAATATAATACTGTATATATTTATAAATATAAGAGTGCATCTGAATCTTCAACTCACATGTATCTTTTTCATTTCAGATGTATTTTTTAAAATTTTATCCTATTTTATACACAACAGTCTTTTTCAGATTTTTCTATTGTTTCCTTTGAGATAAGTTTATAATAGTTACCTTATATTAACTACTATATTCTAAATTATGTTTTGCCAGAATCCCAGATGAAAAATTGTGTTTCATATTAGCACTTAATATATGTGAAGTATTTTCTGCTTAAGTACTGGATGGAGAAAGTCAATTTTCAGAAAGGAGTTTTTGGTCATGCTGATAAGTTATATCATCTTGGATCCAATCTAATTAGCTGCTATTCCATCAGCTTTGTTGAAAGTGACTTTGCATCACCTCTCATTCACTAGACACCTAGGTAAGTATGAGTTTCCTTCTCTAGCAGAGGATCTGTTTGAATTGAGCTAAGTAATAGTGATTTTCAAAGTGCTATTCACTGAAGGTTCAATTAACTCTCCAAAGTGTTCATATTGATTTAATCATTAGTGTCATTATTGCTTCTTAAAGTCAATTCTCTGATAGAACAAAGAAGAAAATTTTTTGTCAGATATTTGACACGTTTTCCTCATCTCTTTTTCAATGGATGTTGAGTATTTTAAATGATATTAATTTGTGTAGAAAAGGAGTGAAAATATATATAAAATTCCATTTGATGTGCCATATATCATTCAAAATGTTTCATAAAAATTCTTCTATAAAATGAATTTAGAACTTTTAGCAAATTCACATTAGCCAACTACCTATATTCCCTTTGATGCTTGAAAGTTAATAATGATCTTATATATATTTATAGCTAAATAATTCATATTTCTTCCGATGTTAAGTCAGGTACGACTAACACATGAGACATGATTGTTAACAAATGATCTGCTCTGGACCCTAGATTTATTGGTTTTCCTCTTTTGTATGTACCTGTAAAAATTCAATATAAAGGTAAAAAACAATACTATTGACTGTTGTGCTTCCACAATTCATTTGTTGAAGTTCTAACACCTAAATTGGTGATATTTGTCTTGGGAAGGGTGTTTGGAAGGTGGTTATGAGGGAGCAGACCATATGGATGGATTCAGTATCCTTGTTAAGTAGAGTCTCTCTCCTTTTCCTTCTCCTTCTTTCTCCTCCTCTTCCTCTTTTCTCCTTTTTCTCCTTCCTCTTCATCCTTTCCCTCCCTCCCCATTCCTCTCCTCCTCCTTTTACCTTTTCCACTTGACAACACAGTTAGAAGAAAACAATTTACAAGTCAGAAGAAGAACTCATGAGCAAGAAACAATGCTTAAGTGTGTTGATGGTGGACTCCCCAGTCATCCAAACTTAGAGAAAAATAATGTCTGTTCTTGAGGCACTCAGCTGATATATTCTGTCACATCACCAGCACCCAAGAAGACTACGACAGCCAATTCAAAAACAGTATCACAAGAAATCTTAGTTTATTTCATCTCAAATCAATCCCCAGCATGGATCACATCCTGTTCCTTTAAGGTATATTTGTGAATGTGTCTCATATATTTTAATAAGTGGTAGGTATTTTCATGTCATAAAATGTTTACTAATATTGTATTCTTTGAGATCCTCACATAATGTTCTTCAGTAGCCATAATGATATGTGCTGAATTGAATTAGTGAGAATAAATTAATTTTAATATGAATTGTTCAAACATGTGTTATATCAAAATTAGAATATAATTAGTTTTATTTGTCTGTTGTCCTCTTTTTCAGTTAAGTTTTTATGGTAGTTTCTAAATAAAACATTCTTAATAAAGATATATATTGGATTTTATTTCTTATAAGAGATCTGATAAGGATATAGTTGATACTCCACTCTAAACAGATAAATTACCCTCAAAATTAAAATACAACTTGCTGATTATATGTTATCAGATGAAATTGTTATGACATATATGAATCTAAAAAGCTTTGCAAACATTAATGCATTCAATAAGGTCATCATATTTAAAGATTTTTTTCTAGGTCCCCTCTCTTTTAAGTCTTCTTCAATGGGGGAGATATATGTAAATATGTGATTACATACATATAAAATGCATGAATATAAAATTTCTTTTTAAAACATTAAACTTTTATGCATTTGAAACTATTTATATTAATTATCTTCCATTTAAAACATTCCTAAGAATAAGAAGTGCAAGTTGAAGATTATGTATTTTATCCATTGCTTTATTTGATCATATTCAAAGGACATGGAAAATTATAAGGCAATTACTGATTCACAATTCTAAGAGGTTGTTTACAGGAATTTTACTTACTTTTTTATCCTTTCTTACAATATTAACATTTTTTTTAAAGAAAAGCAGAAAGATGTGCTATTACTATTTGCTCTGGACAAAAAACAAAAGACTTTAGCTTTCTGTAAAGCATTTTACTCATTTTGACCTATCTGCATAATTCAATATTTCTAAGTCCTGGATTTTTTTTTCATGATGACTGATTTTAAGTACAATGTCTTAGAAAGAGTAGATATCAAGTGATAGTTTTCCTTTTTATGCTGCAGGCCTTAACTCACACATTTCCATAAAGAGTCAGTGTATAACAGGTTCTCCAACTTGGCACTACTTGGTACTACTAACAATTGAGGCTGTATAGTCCTGTGTTGTAGGTGATCAAGCTGTACACTATCAGACTCCTAATAGTATTCCAGATCTCTCTACTCTGGGTGCCAGCAGTGTATCAACTCGGTTGTAAGAACAAAAAAATTTGCCAAACTTTTAAAAACTATCCCTCAGGGGAAAACAACATTCCTGATTGAGAACTGCTGATACATCCTAAAAGTGCTCTGCAACACTGAGATTTGAAATTGTCCACACACACCATACTTTAATGATCAGAAGGAAGACTGCAATTTCTTTGAACATCACTCTTAGTTGTTGTTTTCTATAAAGTAAAACAAAAATAGTAAAACTCCTAACAAATACATGGTTTTAGTGCCACTTTTTTTTGGTTCCTATAAAATTCTATTCATAATAAGCCATCTGAAGTCAATGCTAGAGTGTAATTAACTTGGAATTCTAATGATTCTAGTGTTCATTAAAAATGAACAAATTATATAAGCATAGACTAAAAATAAATCCTAATTATTGCAGATGATATCTTTTTCAAAGACAAAAATAAATACATAATAAGCAACTAACGATTCAGTTCCTGACACCTTATAGGTAAACATTGAATTAGAGGCTTGTCTGTGAATCTGTCCATTTGGAACAGTTTTTTTTATAAATTTCTATAATCATCCTAATAAGTCTACCAAGATTGCTAAAATTTTCTGAATCAATCAACAGTTTTTATTTCCAGTTATTCTACATTACCAAGAAAGTTTCTAGGCCATCATATGTCCCAGGAAATTAAGAAGAAAAATAATCTCCTTAGGGTAGTAGAAATCTTAACACTTTTATATATATTCTGAATTTTAATTCATTGATTTAAATAATATCTAATAAACACCTTCTGTGTAGAAGAATTGTACACTGGAGACATTTCAAGGTATCAGAAAGCTACACCATAAAGCTGACATTCTTCAGAGGATATTTAATTCTGTAGCTGGGAGTGCAGCTCTGAAGTGATCAGAAATGAGGTTTTAGATAAGGCTACAACCACATTAGCATATGTCAAAATTAGATGATGGTCTCTTGAAGGTTTTCATAATTGTGTGTCCACACTTGTCATTCAACTCCACAATGTAGTTATTCCTTCTGCATCTAGGATGCCCCAAAGATGGATGTACAGGTCTATCCATGGATAAAATGTGCCTTCCTTTGAGCTAAGCCACTCAGAACCTCATGTCTATGTTTCTACTATCTTTCTCTCCAGTCTTCTCAAACTATTGTTACTCACTTGACAGATTGTAAAATGCTATAGCAGAGATCTTGTTACCTCCTGATTTCATATACTTGTCTAGTGAGGGCTAACTGATTGTCATTATTTGTTTGTATTCTATAACAAAATACCTGAGACTGGATAATTTTGAAAGAAAATAAATTTATGACTTAACAGTTATAGAATCTGGAGTGTCTACTGCGTGGGTATCTGTTGAAACATTCTTTTTTGCATTCTCACATGGCAGAAGGCTGAAGGGCAAGACAGACTTTTTACTTTTTTCAACACTTTGATAAGGACTCCTAATCCCAGTCCTAGAAGAGGAGACTTCATGAAATTACAAGGCCTTACATGCTCTACTACTTAATTCTATCCCATTGAACATCTGAATTTTGAAGGAAACACATTCAGACCTTAACAATGATATTGCACATCTGAATTCATTATTCTTAATCAATATTGTCATTTATATCCAGGTGGACTGCTTCAGACCATTTGATATCTAAAATCATGTTGGCCCAGTTGTGGTGTAATCTTAACTACTCAGAGAGCTGAAGCAGAAGGACTGTAACTTTGAAGTCAACCTGGGCAACTTGGCAAGGCCCTGTCTCAAAATAAAATACAGAAAGGATTAGGGATGAAGCGCAGTGATCAAGTATTTTCACAGCATGCATGAAGTCCAAGGTTCTATCATCAGCATCATAAATAAAAATATAAATTAACAAAAAAAAATATTTTAACAAATGATGTTGATAAATTCATTTGGATAGTTTCTAAACAATAGTGCCCGTAAGTTTCTTGACAAGGTTTCAACAATTTCATTAATTTTTATAAATATTTTCATTTGAAGATGTACACAATAACTTTATTTTGTTTGTTTATTTTTTTACATGGTGCTGGAGATTGAACACACTGCCTCACTCATGTGAGACAAGTACTCTACCACTGCACCACAACCCCAATCCAGCAGTTTCATTCTTGCACAACATAAATTGTCTTGCACTCAGTGAGGGATTTAAAGTAATATAGGACTAGTAGACATGAAGATAAACACAGAGATGAAAATATAAATGATTAAATAAAGATATTTTTGTAATCATATCTGTTCTCACAAAAAGTTAAGTATAAATACTCAGAAAAAAATAAATTACTGAACATAAGGAGCAGAGTGTCTTTTATTACTCATATGGCATATTAGTAATATAAAATAAAATATAAAATAAATATAAATATATATTATTATATATATATATATATATAAATTTTATATAAAAATATAAAAATAAGTTGAAGTGAGAGAATAAATACCAGAACATATCTATACTTTCACCATGTTGGACAAAGTTGAGCTACACATTGTGTCATTACATTTTTCCCCACTAAATAAGTAACAAATAACAGCATTGAAATTCACCTCAATAAATAATATAAATTATAGAACCTTGGTATTTAAATGTTATTCATTTTGTTATATCACCCTACTTTTCTAGATTTCAGCTCTAAATATAACTCAGAATTCCATATGTAAACACACATTAAGATATACATATTTTGCTAGCCATATATCCTGTAATAATATGAACTGTGTCTTATTTAAAATGCTAGAGTAAAATGAGGTTCATAAGATAGAAACCATTCTTCTCAACTAGATTACATTTCCACACAAAGTATCTTCTCACCTTTATGCTTTCATTAAATTCTTCTGGCTCAGAATTACATAACAACTCAGGTCTGATTACATTTCATCACATGATCTTGAGAAAGGTTGTATTTTTGAGTCATAGTCTTCCTACCTATAAGCCAGGATTTGGCTTGATGCCTGCCATCTTCTGGTCTAATTCCACTTTAACCAGCAGAATGCAAGCACAGCTATCTAAAGGAACTGAACGAAAAAATGTTATTTTGATTTATAGTGTATATTTGGGGTAAATAAAGTGATTTTCAGATTGTAAATATTCTCAGATTTAATAATTATTGTTAATCAGGAATTATCCAGTCATAAATATCAAAAAACATGCTGCATATAGATACTGCGCAGTACAGAGCAACCCTCTCCTCTCTTGACATTATACTGCCACTTCCTTTAAAACATTATTAATTTATTTTTTTAAATTTTGTTTTGAACATTTTTAACATCTTAATTGATCTCATTTATTTACTTCATCCATTTCCTCTCTTGGTCTTCCACATTAAGTAATCCCCATTTCACAAATATTCTGATGACCATTCATAGATTTTTTCGTCTGTGAGAGGAAGATTGATTTCCTATTAGTTTTTTCATCTTCTGTGCCCTGACTATAATATACCAGATGCTTAGTAGTATGTATTTAATAGAACTAAAGGAAATCAAGGTATAATTTACCCACTTCTTTTTCTCCTTGTGTTTCATACTTATAATTGAACTGTGTGTGCATTGATCATATCCATATAAATGTTCAACACACCTTTCAATTTAAATTTTCTAAAATTATACCCTTCTATTCTGTCCTTCATATCATGCCCCAGACCTGTTCTGTTTGATTTCCTCACATGGTTGAGTCCATACCATCTACACAGTTATTCTTCATCCCTTACTTACTTTTTACACCTGATCAAACATCAATTCCTGGAAATTTTAATTCCTATATCTCAAATCCATCCTTCATTCATCATTGGTATGCTATTAATAATTCACATACAATCATCTCTAAATTGTGTTCCAGCCTCTAGTTATAAGACATTGCAAAGTTTCCCAGCACAAAGTCATCAGATCTTAAGCATTTATCTTCCACCTACTAAAAATAATTAAATAACTCACTGAAATAATTAAGAGAAATGCAAAGGAAATTTACACAGGTCATCAGGATTGTCTAGGAAAATATCCAGGGGACTGACTTTCCAATCCATTTGTTTTGTCGTTGGTATTATAAGTTTTGCAAGTTAATTGAGGTAGTTTCCCATTTGTAAAAATAGTGGAACAATAGAACTTTCACACAGAGTTGTTTTGAGGATTAAATGAATGATCCAAGTACAGTGCTTACAAAATGTTAAACCTAAGAAATTGCTGAATACCTGTTAGATCTTACCATTTTCACTCTTCAATGAGATAAACTTCTTTGCTTTTCTAACATTTACTCAAAAGGTCCTATATGTATCATGTACACTAAAGATTAAAATTGTTTGACTTTTCTATTACACTACATGTAACATCATATAAAAAAAATTGTTTGTTTTTCCAATCAGAGGAGCAGGGAATATGTTCATCTAACCTCCCTATCTCCCACACCCTAGAAAGTGTCTTGTAAATTGTGACTTTTAATTTAATACCTCCAGAACAGAACTAAAATGATTCTTTATTTCTCAGGCCTCAACAGCTTGAAGGTACAAAAATGCCTTGAAAGAGTCACAGGCTTCCGAAGTTCTATGCTCACTTTTCAAAAGTTTCAGCCTCTTTCAAGTCATTTTGAAATACAGGATACTATCTTATTCTTGGAAAATTGTTTTCTTATGACTGCTTATGGAATTGACCACATTCCTCTATTCATCTGTACCATTGTCTGGTGACATTTTCAGACACCATAGTTATTCAGAATAGCAGCTACGATGCTGAAATTTCTATTGCTGTAGATAAATGATGGAATCCATACTGAGTAGACTTTTCCCCTTAATAATTGGCAGAGACTACTGATATTTTCCCTAAAAATGGTAATATCTGATATGCTTACCTTTTCAAGATAATGGCACTGATGTGAACTGACTGATATTCTTTTCTAAAAATTTTTAATTGATTTTTTTAAGAATAAACAACAGTGGAATGCATTACAATTCTGTTTACACATATACAGCACAATTTTTCATATCTCTGGTTATGGCTACAATCAGCTGTTGCCTGATATCAATATCTCTTATGCATTATCCGATTTGTTGTCTACTTTGTAATATAGCCATTGCCCAAATTATTGCTCATGCATTATACTCATGATGGTACAGAAAGTTTAGATAATTTTATTTTACTGACTTTTGATGTATGTGAGTATTCACTTCTGTATCTAATTGCCATTTCATCATGTTGTAAATAATTAGACTTGTTAGAAAGTAAATAAGTCATATGAAGCAATGATGTAAATATATATGTTTATATAAATATACACACATATCAATATATATGTGGGTATAAGTGTGTGTGTGTCTCCCTCTAAAACTTGACCCATGTACCTCTTCCAATATAAAATTTTTCACTATAAGTATCCCAGCTATTTATGCAAATACAATATTGTTGTCAAACATCATTTTCACTCAGTTTTTTCTTCTGCCTCAGGAAAAATAAGTTTTTGTTTCCTTAAATGAGAAACATTTATATATAATATATAACAGATAAATAAATTTGAATATAAAGCCCAACAAGTAGCTATATACAGAGTATTAGGAAATTAATCATATGCTTATTATATAAATTCTAAACAAATACTATAAATTTGTCAGTGTGTGTTACACAGATAGGTAAAACATCTCTACTGTGTTAGCTTACAACATTTTTGTGAAAAACACAAATATATTGGACATATATTTAATAATTTAACATTGGTTATTATAAGTACTATAAAGAATGACAGTTGGTCAGTGGTACAGATTTTGAGGGGAAATATTTCTACAAAGAACCAAGAAGTGATAAGAGACACTATGATATTGCAATCACAAATTCAAGAAAGGAAAAAAAAAAACAGAATGAGGTTATATTGATACTGTAAAATAATGCTAATTATTTTGAGCAGCCCAGTACAACTTCAAAAAATAGTTTAAATTTTGATCAATCCAAATCGTCTATATTGACTGGTAAGAGAAAAATCTACTTTCAAAGAAATGCACATATTTTTAGTTAACAATCATATTATTTCAAACATCAGGAAAAATGCCAAAATAAGTTAAAATTCACAAATTGTTTCTGGTATAACAGTTTTTATTCATATTCACATATACTGTAATTGCAAATGTTTCTAACTCATTCTAACCATAAGAGGTTTTCATTTGCAAATAAATTTGAATCCTTTCAGCCTTGACTTAAATTGAGGATAAAGTAGCTTTGTGCATCATAGAATAAAAGGCTTGTAAATGCTTTAGAACATTTCCAGATAGAAAATAGTCCATGCAAAACATTTTGATAAGTGTAAAGAATGCAAAACCAAATGTATTATTTTTGCATTTTAAAACAAATTGAATATAGAGTTATAATAAAAGTCAAATGGAAGAATGGAACTATATCACAAAATATTAAAAATATTTCCAAATATTATCTATGTGCTCCAAGTACACCTAAACATGTACTTTGTTTTAATGTCTATTAGTCACAGTAAAATGATCATTTCTTTGTTATGGCATAAGTAATACATTTCTTAAATAACTCCATTTTCTTCTGAAATTTTGTTAATATTTTCTATAAAGGGGCTAATATTTTTTTTCTGCAAGCCTCACTTATTTTTCAGGTATGTAACAACTGTGAGCTAAGTGAATAGGGAATAGGTTAAGTTCTTGTCAAAAGCAATATGCTCAGATGGACTGTTACTAGTAGAAAAGTCAGTGAAAGACATTCCACCTTGATCTATTGATTGCCTTTTCTGTAACATATCCTCATTGCTCTCTTAAAATATGTTCTTCCAGTCAATATTAAATAGGTTCAAATACCTTTGATATTAGGAAGATTTATCCTTCACTGACCACATATACTACTCAACAATATTCAAGCTATTATACTTTATATTTCCACTTCCCTATATTCCCAAACAAATATTCTGAAAGAGCAAATGAGTCTTGTTGTCTGCATTTCCCCTTATTGTAGTGGAATTCCACTGTACCATCACTGCCTTCTAAATTTAAGTCTACGTATATTATTCTTAATAAATCACCTATACATTTTAACTTTTATTTCAATTAATGTAGTGGACAATGTTATTTTTTAAGATGTCCTCACAATAACCCTTCCCTATCGATGCTATTTCTCGTTTTTTGTTTTTTGTTTTTTTTTTACTCTAAGGTTTACTCCATTTTCTAGTATACTATATTTCATGTATAGTTTACTCATTTCATTGTTAGGATATAGTAATTTAAAAAATCCAAATAAAGACAACATTCATAGACAGAGGAAGAAAAATAAATGTACTGATATGATATATTTAGTTTAAAACGTTTCATTCCTCTTTGTATCACCATTCAATGGATACAATTGTTTTATTATTTATTATTGTAGTTCCAACTCAATTTAATACACTTTTACATTCTTAAGAATCTTCTACATGATGAGATTTATAAATAAATGCTTTTAAGTAGAATTAAATATTAATATAGTCTCATATAGTCAACGTAATGAACATATATTTAACTCATGATTGACATACATTTAGCTAATTCCATTGATTGAAATACAAATATCATAATTGTATGTCTATCTGTATATCTAGAAAAATAATTACATAGTATTTCCACCATTCACATCACAATATTTAGCATTGAATCTGACACATGCATTTTATTTAGCAACTTTTTGTTGTAAAATATTGTTTTAATTAATATTGGACATTTTATCAATTAAATATCTGTGATTGAAGACATATGCTGAAGAATTACCTTCAATTTTACCTTCCTCTAGCCAACTGTAAAAAATAGACCATAAATAACTTTGAATTTAATTTGAAGACATTTAATCAATGTGAATTTTTTGCTGCTCTAAAGAAATCTATAGAACATTACATAAAATATAGTTATAAACACTAATTGCAATATGCTCTAGAGTAAACTTTTAAATTCTCATGTATTTGTTAACAATCATAACATTCATTGATTTGGAACTTGGGTGACACATTTAAATTTTTTTTTAAAGAGAGGAGAGATAGAGAGAGAGAGAATTTTAAATATATATATATATATTTAGTTTTTGGCAGACACAATATCTTTGTTTGTATGTGGTGCTGAGGATCCACCCTGGGACACACACAAGCCAGGCGAGCGTGCTACCCCTTGAGCCACATCCCCAGCCCACACACACAACATTTTAATTTAAATGTTCTACTTATAATCAACCATACTTGAGTTTACTAAAGTATATTGTTCATTGCAGTTAAAATCATATGATTAAAATATCATTAAAGTACCTACAATATGCATTCATCCGATAAACCCAGTTGTCTAAAATATATTACAATGTGAGACTTTCCTAAAGGCATATAAATATGGTGGTCTAGTGAGTTTCACACTAACAATTGTCAAAGTATTTTAGAATAGAAAATGTATGCTAATTTAATTGAAATAAATAATAAAGCAAGTGTATCCATTGCATGGTGAAACAAAGAGGAATGAAATGTTTTAAACTAAATGTATCATATCAGTTACATTTATATTTGCTCTTCCTCTGTCTATGAACATTGTCTTTATTTGGATTTTTAAAATTGCTCTATCCTAACAGTGAAATGAATGAACTATACATGAAATTATAGTTTTTTTCATATAAATGGCTTCAAATAGATTTTTTCCATATAAATTTTATACTTGTCTCTGTATTTTTATTAATATGGCAGTCATCCATGTATATGATAAATTACTTTCAGAAAAAGGAGCAAGGACAACAAATGACATTGGAGGGGAAACACACACACAGAATTTATTAGCACAAGTTTTAAAAGTGTTGAGAAAAAAATAAATATGTGCAATACTGTAATAGAATAAAATCTCAACTGGGTATGTCAATCTTGTTATAAAGTTTATATGAAAATTTTCAGTCTTAACTCTATTATAGGCTTAATGTTAGAACTTGAGTGTGGAGAGATAAGATTATGTCCATTCCTGTCTATGTGTTCCTAAAGAAAGCATTTTTAGAAAGAGTTTTATCTGTGTTGAAATAAGCACTAAAATTTTCATCAAATTTAAATTCACCTGCAAGTAAAGGAGAAATAATCATCATTCATAAAACATGATTACAAAATTTCAATTATTAATCTTACCAAGATTTACACAATTTTCCTTTGATTTTTATTGCTTACTTTACTGTCAGTTTGACCTAATTTAATAACAAGTTCCATTTGCAAGTTTGTAGATAATTAAAACCTTTAATTTGAAAATGATTAAAACCTCTTTGAGTCGTTCGTAGCGGCATACACCTATAATCTTAAAGGCTCCAAAGGCTGAGGCAGGAAAATCACCAGTTTAAAGCCAGCTTCAGCAACTTAGCAAGGCCCTAAGCAACTTGTCAAGACATTGTTTCAAAATGAAAAGGGCTTGTTTTTAAGCATTACGGTTTCGTCCCTGGTACAAAATGACAACAACAACAAAAAACCTACCTATTTGAAACCTGATTTTATACCATCCTACAAACATTGTTTATGGTGACTTATGTAATATTACAGTAAGTTCACATTTTTCACATATCTTCTAATAAAACACCTGTAAAGGTACTTGAGAACCAATAATAGGATTATTGGTTTTTTCTCTTGATTTCTGAAAGTATCCAATATTAAATAATTTCTGGTTATATAATAGTCAGTTAATTCAACAAATTATTTTAAAAGCTTTTCTTTAAAAATCTATAGTATGTTTTATTACATTTTAATATAGATAATATCATATCCATGTAGTTTGACTTACATAATTAAAGTGTTGTTTAGAATTTTGTTTAGACCATTTGCTTAAACCAGAAGTATGTGGAAATAAATATAAAAGAATTGGAAAATCTGACCTGGCTATCACTATGATTTTTTTCCATAATACTATTAAACATATGAATGATGCAAATTATGGGTTTTAGATATACATTTTGATTACCAGGAATAGACTCTCAATTTTGTTCCAATGTTCTATTCTTTTATTCACATTGCCCATTCAAAAAGGTAATCAAACAAGCTAATAAACGCAATGAAAAGCAAACCATAACATATTAATGACTAAAATACATCCACCAGAAAACCTTTTTAGTATACCACAAGCATTAATCACTCACTTCCTCATATTCCAAACACATGAAAATGCTAGATTAAAAAGAATAAATCGTGCTTAAATCAGGAAAAAAATGAAAGAGATTAATTTTCACACTAGAAATAAGATTATATAACTCATGTCCAGATAGAGAAGTGAATTTGATGAGTTATTGATTCAGATATAAATTAGAAGTTGCTGAGTTCATAGAAGCAATCTGTGACCATTGCGCAATGGTCTGAAATTTCAGGTTACATTTCCAACATTCTATTGCCCTTGATTTTTGAAGAAATATTTTCTTTTTTTTTCTTTTTTAAGAGAGAGAGAGAGAGAGAGAGAGAGAGAGAGAGAGAGAGAGAGAGTGAGAGAGAGAGAATTTTTTTTTAATATTTATTTTTTAGTTTTCAGTGGACACAACATCTTTGTTTGTATGTGGTGCTGAGGATCAAACCCAGGCCGCACGCATGCCAAGCGGGAGCGCTATCGCTTGAGCCACATCCCCAGCCTGAAGAAATATTTTCATGGTTTCTATTTCACTTCTGTTTCTCTTGCTCTCAATTTCACTCTAACAAGATTAGACAGTATATTTGCAATTTAAAATGAGATGAGTCAAAGAAGTAATCTGTATACTTAATTAATTAAGATATAAAACATTCAGTAAATTTTCAATAACCAAAATAATACTGTGTCATTACCATTGTTAACAAAAGCTACATAGATCAATATTACACAGATTAAAATTGGACCTATACTAAAGTCAGTTAAGGTAACTATGGAATATACTGGTAGTTTCAAATAAACAACCCTGCAATCTAAGAAATATTTTATATTTTCAAATTTCAAAAATTTCTGAATGTTGATAAATGCATAATTTTTCTTTTTAGCAGATTAAATAAGAATGCAAATATATCATACAATAAGATATATTCAAGTTAATGATATGTTTAAGGAAATTTGAATATTTTTTTTAATTATTCATAAATGTGTTTCAAGCATTTTCTAGAGATAATAAAATAATATTTTGGAATTTTTTCTTGTATTTAAATAGGCATTATCAATCTTTTACCCAGCACTATTATGTGTGTGTGTGTGTATAACACTTTTATGTAAGTTGAAATTCTATTCTCTCTTAATAATGTGTTTCATCAGTATATTTGTATAAATTTAGGTCACAAGTTAAATAATTAAAAATGTTATAATTGTAATAAAAAGAAATTATTTTAACACAAGTTCTCTATATACCTAATATCTTAAAGTATAGTTTGTACCACTAAAACATGTTCACTATTTTGATTAGATCTGTAGCTCTAATTTAGAAGTCCCTTTAACGGATAGTATAAACAATATGTTCTCTATGGGAATGTTTTAAACTAGGCTCTAAAGAATAAATTCCAACTGTAAGTGTTTTCTAAAATACCCATAAGTGATCCTGCTATTTTTATCTGTCCAGAATTTCATGTTTTCTTGCCTGTTTAGTAAAACACATATTTCCTTTCCATCAAAAGTGAGATCTTTTCCCTTCATCAAGTTGAAATATTTAACCTCATTAGCAATATTGTTTTCCAATTACTGTACTAGTTTCTTTATGTTAATAAATAATATATATCTTACTGCTTACAAAGTCTGTATTATGGCACTCAATTTTGCTTTGAGCTCTCTGTGGTTCCAGGTTCAATTATCTGATATCATCTGAATTATGTTCTCATGCATTATTTTTTCAGTAAAGCAATATTCTGTTCAATGTCAAGGGGAGAATATTTATAAAATAGGATACAATAAAGAGCTAATAATAAATAATCTCTTTTCCCATTTCTAGTCATTTGCAAATTTTTCATAAATATAAACTTAGGGACTAGTCATGTGCTTAGAATTTGACACTTTATGAATTATGAAAGTTACATACATAAGTATTTGACTTTTACTAAGAACTTCCGTCTAGCTTCAAAATAATAAATAATAAACATTTTTTCAATACCTTCTAAGACATTTTGGAGGTTGACATGACATGCAGGTAACCCTTAAGCTCAATGTACAGTTCGATAAGTCTACCACATTTATAAGTTCTTCTTCCTCAAATCTAATCATTTCTGAATTGAAAACATTGGGAAAAAAGTATGAAAATTCCTATAATGCAAAAATTCAGTTTTTCATGTTCTAATTGCTACACTAAATATTTTATATTCATATATAATCCAGAGATGATATCTTGGAGGATGTTCATAGGTTATTTGTATACACTATACAATTTTATATAAAAGATTTGAGCATTCATTGAGTTTTAAGTCTGTAGCAGGTACTGGCATTCATACCCCAACCCAAAATACAGAGGGACTACTCTACCTACAATTTCATAACAACTAAGAAATAACATGCCAAAATATATTTTAAAATACTGTTAGTTATCATATAAGATAATTTTGTATATTTAGAATTAAAAGAAAAATAGAAAATAAAAAATAGTAAAAATATACACTAAAAATAAAAACTATTGAATGTTTTTCAAATATGAAAGTTATTTTCACACACTGAACAGGGAATACACAATTACCAGGTATGTGGAACTGTTCACACAGACACATAGTTTATATTACATGTAAGAGATTGCAAGAACATGAACATGATTTAGCAGATATTTCCATTAGGCCATGATTGTGACTACTTTTATACAGTGGTCTAAGTGGAATAACAAAAAGCTGCAGTTTTCCATTTATTTTAATAATCAAGGTAATTGAAGAACTTTTTCTTTGTAAATATAGCAATGACCATTGGGTAAAATGCAGGTAAACACTTAAATGCAAATCCCTACATGCATAGCAAAGCAAAAGGTGGATATCTCTGCCTTTCTGTGTCTGTGTATATGTTTGTGAGCACATCTTTACACATATGCATTATATGGTTTCTAATCAAATAAAAGTAAAGACACAATGGGTAGTTTCCATATTTAACACTAGGTGACTGGAAGAATTTTCATGCCTAGCCTACAAAAAAGGAGCTAGAAATGTATGCTCCTATCTTTAAATGGATGACTGCAAAGCAGTACAGTTTCAAATGTGTTTTTAACTGACTACAAAGTATTTTTGGACCACTTTTTCCAAATCTGTGCTGAAAATTATTTTTCTCTGAACATATTTTATCCATATCTACAGAGTAGTCTGTTTTCATCTGAGCTTTATCTACTTTCTCATATACAGTACTTTGCATTCCAGTGAACAATTAAGAACTGCATTTTTGAAAATCACTTTGAAGTAAATATCTGGCTTAGATTCTGCCAATGAGAGGTAATGAAGAGAGATTCAGAATTCATAAGGAAAGCAAATCTTCCAAAGCAGCTGGCACAGCATGCATATGTATTGGTCAGGTATGAGGCTGAGATTAATAAACTAAAGTTTGTACTTTTGAGAATAGAGTAACTGAAGATCTCCAAAATCACAACAAGTTGTGACAACTTGTCAGTTTCTTTGGGTAAAGATAAAACAGACAAGGTATACTTATAAGAGATTAATTACCTTAATTTAAAATGTCACCCAATTGAGAAACTTACACAGTGCACCCAATAAAGGAGAGATAAATGCTTAAATTATTTGACCAAAGAGGGATATTCTTACCTCTACATATAGGGAGACTTAGTTGATAAAGTGGTCACTTTGGAACTTGGTCATTATGTAACTTGATCTCCAAGAAAGTTGGTAAACATTTTCCCAATTAAGATAAACTAAGAATGGCTCATGGCTTTGAAACTCAAGCCCCCCCCAATATATATATATATATATATATATATATATATATTTATAATTTTATAATTTATATATATAAATATATATTTATAATTTTATATATATTATGATATCATAATATTATTATATATTATTATATATTTTATATATTACATATAATATTATATAACATAGATATATATAATATTATATATCTATCTCTCTCTCTCTCTCTCTCTCTCTCTCTCTATATATATATATATATATATATATATATATATATATATAATCAGAAAGCTCAAATGTGGGTACATCAGTCAACTTCTCTTTTCTGTGAAGTGAGGGTTACCCACCTCCATAAATTCCTTTACTGCTCTTAAATAAAATTTTACTTATGCCTTGCTTACCTCCTTATGCTATAATTCCTTCTGTGATGAATGTCACAAACCTGCATGGTTTCAAGGTAAGGACCCCTTTCTTAGGAGTCCATGGACATATCTCTGGTGACAATGCATACAGCAGCTTCCAAGTGAGTTCCTGTGAATTATTTTCTTTGAGTGTTTAGGCAAGTGATGACATTGCAGATGATTTTCTTATATTCAAGAAGACTTGGATTTTTAGGGCAGCAGCAGTTCCCTTGACTTATACAAATCCAAACCTCCAAAAGAGACAAAAACATCTAATTCCCTGAATTAAATATTTTCTTTTTTTAAATGTCTAGACCATTTTAGAGTTTTTTTTAAATAAATTTTAACTAATAAATCATCCTTTAAATTTTATTGTGGTAAGAACATTTAACATGAATTCTAAATAATTACTGTACAATAAATTGTTAGGGTCTGTAAACAAGTCAAGATGGTGCCTGGCATTTTGCAGAGGGAGTGGTTTGTGAAGTAATGACAGCGAGCAATTAAGTGTGGAGATTCCTTATTGGTTGACTGCTGTATCTAGTTTATGTTAATTAAGATAAACTGTGTGTAATGTATATATACCCCTCCGGTCCTACAATAAACGGCTCCCACTCCTGCTGTATCAATGTACACAAGTTGTTCGTCACTCCCTGGTTATTTTGCACAGCCAGCCGGACTGCGGCAATAAATTTTCAGTATAGGGGCTGGGGATGTGGCTCAAGCGGTAGCATGCTTGCCTGGCATGCATGCATGGGGCCCGGGTTCGATCCTCAGCACCACATACAAACAAAGATGTTGTGTCTGCCAAATACTAAAAAATAAATATTAAAAAAAAAAAAACAGAATACCTTTAAAAAAATTCAGTATAGGTACATTGTTGTAAAGCAGATATCTAGAATTTATCATCTCAGAAATTATATAACCATTGATTAGAAACTTTTGGCCTTACTGAACCCAGGAACAGGCTCCAGACATCTAGGGGCAAGGTTGTAGGACCTGCAATATCACTCTCATTATTCATGCCATAGGGATCACAGAAAACATAGCTACCTTCTCCTTGTTTGCTTTAGTAAAATTCCTCTCTATAGCCCCAGCTTCCTTTATAAAGTGCAATACACTGTGTGGCCCTACCTGGGGGCCTTTTCTTTTGAAGCTGTAACAAAGAAGCCACGTTTCATCTGAGTATTACTGTGTTCTGTCTTGCCATCAAAAGAATCTTTAAATCTTATAAAGCAATGAAGGGCAACTATACAAGCAAGTGGGTAATGAAGCAGCAAACCCTATTAAGCAAAAGTTCTATTCTGACAAATGAATGGGATAATAAGGATTAGCTAGAAATTCATGATGATGCAAAGTGCACTTTGAAAAACTGCTTCAAAGACAAAAGGACGGGACATGATTAGAGAACCATATGGTATTGATTATTTTACAAAAGCAGGACAAACTTGAGATATAAAATGCAGTGGCTATTGACTATGTTAACAAGGTATTTTTGCTCACATGGAATGTTCAAGAGACATAAAGACAGGATTGGTCTAATGGCAATAATTGACTGAAGACATTATTATAAATTCTCAAGGTGACCTCAAATTAAATAGGTTGTGGGTCTTCTGCTTCCACATAAATCAATTCCATGGCATGAAAATGGCTTCCTGATATTCTAAAATTCTATTTTATAGTTTATTTTTCTCAGTGACATTTCTGTACACAGTGATTACAATCTCCTGTCCAGGAATTAATAAATATTTTTCACACTTAGATTTATATCTTGTTCCTTGTCCTAGTTCAAGAGTGTCCTTGTACATTTCCTAGGTTTCAACCATTTTGATCCCTAGGATACATGAATGTAGTTTATTAATTTTCCTTTTTTGGTCATATATACACAATAATTGTAATATAAATGTGTATGATTTTTAATTAATCATAAAATTTGATTATCATTTTACTTGAAGTTGCGAATAAAATAGAAAAAAAAATACAGTTGCTACTCCTCCATTATTAAGGCCTATTTTCAATTTTTTTCCTCAATTATTTCCCTTGTTCTATGACTAATAGGATTCATGTATTCACTCATTTTATATCTTCTCACTTTATAGAAACTGTTACTTGTTCCTTGCCTCATAAAAATGACTTATATAAAAATATGAGTTAACTGTTGGTCTATCTTTACAGTTATTTTTTTCTGACTTTAGAGTACATTTTTGAGACTATAAATTATTTGAAATCACCAAGTAAGAGAAAAATAGTTTAGTCTTTAGATAAAAAAACTTCCCATTTTTAATTGTATACTAGAATTGGCCCTCAAGTAGAAACATATTCCTCATGGTCTTTATCTGCATTAGGAACGTAACACTCTACCCCATCGCCACAGAGACATATACCCCCCAAAAAGCAAACAACATCAACAAAAAGAGATCAGCAGGTAGGCGCAGATTGTGCTTTCCCTGATGCATTGTAACCATTTTGAGGTGCTGATCTCTGAGGAAATGCCATACAGACTTCCACAAGAATTCTACCTTAACAGAATGGAAAATGCAGGCCAGAAAGTCTAGAGACTGCAGCATTAGCCAACTATAGAGGCCCTTGGTCTCCCTAGCCTGGCCTTAGCTGCTCTGCAGTGCTCCGCTCCCTCAGGCCCCACCTATATCACGTACCATTTTGAGTTTTTTATTTATCTGGCTCACTCTTGGACATCAGATTTTTTACTTTCATACTGTCTATCTTTGTCACTGTATTTTAACCAATATGTTATTAATATTTATTTTCAAAGTTATTCCCAAAATCTGAGGCAATTACCAGACTTCGAATTACTTTTTAATTATTATTCATATTAAGCATCTCAAATTTATTAAAAACAAAACAATGAGAATGTTGAGATGTTAATGCCATACAGAGTGGGTTTCCTGCATCTGATGGAAAAGCTAGGCTAACCTGTTTTATCTGGTCAGAAAATACAGTAGTTGTTGAGTAACTATCAACAAGGAAACTTTCAACTGTGTTGGTAAAGTATCAAGAAGTTTGAAGTGAACTTTCAACAAACAAACCAAACTTGGAATGAAAGTATGAAATAATAATTTGTAGAAATCTAAAGTATGAAATAATATAAAATGAAAGTATGAAATAATAATTTGTAGGGATCTAAAGAAACTAAATTTTAACATAAAAGTGAAGAATTTCTTAGGAAAATATTCTTTAGCAGAATTGATCACCATCAAACCACAAATTGTGTGATTTTTTTTTTTTTGGCAAAACATTTAAAAGTTGTCTACAAGACTGTCTTTTTTTTTCCTCCCTGAAGATTTCAAGAAAGAATTAGGTTTCTTTCCAATCATCCCAGTGTCTAATGGCTCCCTGAATTTATTCACTCATGACCCTTCCTTGATAACAAAATCAGTAAGCACAGCCTCTACCTTTCAAGAAATTTATATATGTACATAAAATATGCAATTTTTATTGACCTGGACTTTGTTCTTAATGCTTAACTTGTTTGATCCACAATAATAAAAACAAGTGCAGAAATTAATAAAATTTAGTAGAAATAACAGAGATTTGATCATCTTTGCATATATTTAGAAAGAAAAGTCAACACAGAAATATTAAAGCAATTGCAATAAAAAAGTGGAAAAATATAAATTATCTCTCAAGAGATTTATATTACTTGGGTGTAAGGAAATACTTTGTAACTATATCTCAATATCCAGATGCAATAAAGAAAAATATTGGGGTTCGGGTTATGGCTCAGCAATGGAGTGCTTGCCTAGCACATGCAGGGCACTGGGTTTGATCATCAGCACCACATGAAAATAAAATAAACGTATTGTGTCAAAGTATAATTAAAAGAAAATATTTTTAAAGAAGAAAAAATATAAATCTGACAACAAGAAATTCTAAAAAAATTTAAGAAAATTAAGATAATAAGCAGGGTAGAAATTATCTGTGACACTATCACAGGATGTTTTCAAGTCTCTTAAAATTTGTGGAAATGTTAGCAAAAAATGTATAAAATATAGAAAGTGAAAATTCACAAAAAAGAGAAGAGATAGAAATTATATGTGTGTATGTGTTCAGAAAATTATACACTGCCATAATCTGAATGAATCTCAAAAACTTTATGCTTCAGAAAAGAAATCAGATTTTAAAATCAGGCATTTTATAATTCTATTTATATAAGTGCCCTCAAATGACAAATATACAGATAGAAAATATTCATCTGGGCTGTGAGTGGAAATGGGATTAACTGTAAGTAGGTAGGGATTTTCCTGGAGTGATACAATTATTCCAAAATTGAATTACAGTATTTCATTGGTTGGTAAATTTACTAAAGATCATGAGTTGTATACTTTATGGAATATAAATTAAATCTCAGTAAAGTTATTTTTAGAGAAATGAAAGATAATTTATAACCTTTGATTTTTCATAAATAAGCATAATTTTATGAGAAAGGAAAAAGCTAACTAGTTTTCAATCACAAGTTGGAGCAAGTATAGAAGAATCCAGACTTTGCTAGGTTAAAAAATAAAAACTGTTTTCACTCTGTCTATTCGAGCCTCTTGCATCCATGAAAGGTTTTCTATGTAATAAAATATTTAATAGTAATAAGCAAATCTATGATATGCATATGAATCCTTTTGTTAAGGCTTTTGCATACCCAAGAGATGCAAAAGGTCATTTGGACCAATGGAGGTGTGGGGCCCATCAGCCTTCATGACCAAAGAGGCATAGATGAAGTCCATGAAAATCTGAAAAAAAAAATAATTATAAGTTTTGCCACAGGTATAAAATAAAATGATGAGGCTATCACACAGGTAATGAGGTTGCTTCAACAAGCCATAGATACCAACCTTGACAAAACAGTTCTAAGATACTTTAGAAGGTAACATGCTCTTTATTCTCTTTCCCAGCTTCTGCTGTTTTGAAGTAGGCTGGAAGTTTGCTCAAAGGCCATGTTTCCTAATATAATTTTCACAAGTGGTCAAAGAACATGATAGAAAAATATGGCTATATCATATAACAGAGCTAATAGTAATGGGGTACAGTGAAGCACTGAAGAACTATCATGGAGCAAAACCAAGACTTAATTAGGGCACACATCCTATGTACCGAATAGGAGGCCTAGCCACAATTGCCTAGAGAAATTGAAACATTTCTATGGGAAAATATTGCTATGAACCTTCTATTTCTTCTGTTTCAAACAGGAGTAGCATTATAAAGTCTTATCAGTTCAGAGAATTCCAAATCAAGAGGACCCACATCAGAAGCTGTAGATTATGCATTCCTGAACTATAATCTTGCTGGAGAAATAAGTAAATAACTGAGGTCTCTAGAATAGAGATAAAAATATTTTGCAATGCATAAGAAGCATAGATAATTGTAGCTGAATCCTAAATATGGTATAATGACATCTCTGGTTTTCACCTTCCTTGTAATTGCATTTGCCTTGTTACTTCTTGGTGCCCTTCTGCTCTGACTTTGACCTGCTCTTGTGACTCTCGTTGGCTGATGGGTTATTGACCAGAGATGATGCAAGAAAAAGCCTGAAGAGCTTGGACATTTCTGCTTGTGCTCTTTCTTTCTGCATTGGCTATGATCCAAACATTCTCAGGAGAGCCTACTAGTTCCTGGGAGGAAGAGAAACACACAGAACAGTTGGGTCACCCCATTTGTTCACCATCCTAGACCCTATGAGCAAACCTGTCCAAGATCAGCAGAGACTCCTAGTTAAGTCCCTAAATATGTCTGCAGCATATGCTTATTTGCTTAAACAACTGAGACACTAACATGACTTTAATTAATCATCATATATTTACATTAAGAGCCCTTTCAATCTTGTCTCAAATCATATTACATTATTTGAAAAGCTCTTAGCTAGTAATGTCATCATCTGCTATCTGGACTTATATAAACATCTTAATTCTGATCTTATTTTTGTGTATAACTTCACTTTAATTACCAGTGTCATACATTGACTTCAGGGAATAACCAATATTTTAAAAGATTGATTTTTTTAGGTAGTTTATATTTTGCCATTAAAATATTTGAAGTAATGAATTTTAAATAGAAAAAAGTTATTCAAGCATAAAACTGTTTAACAAAATATTTCTATAACCACAGATATTTTTGTTTCCTAAGAAAGGTCACTTGAGTATTAATGTGACATTTTGAAAACTGTGGCTGTTATGAAATAAGATCAATTTTAAGCCATTCATCACACAGTATTAAAAGTCCATGTTTATCCAGTTCTAATTATCAGTCAATTCAGTCATGTCTACTTAATTATTAGTTCTGAATATGACCTTCTATTCTCTTCAGGAAATTAACATTTTTCTGCTTATGCTTGCGTGAGATGTGGACCTTTTTTTTTCCAATTTCTATGTTGAAATTTGCATGATTTTAATGAAATTTCTATAGCCCGTATTTAGGATTTAAAACATGCTTTCTACATTTGCATTTAACTAATGGATATAGTTATGCATTTTTATTTTATCTTTCACATTTCATTAGAGCATTTTGTGATGTATTTATTGTATGATTTCTGTACACCACACCCCACACTAAAAATATGTACTATGGATAATGTGTTTTCTGCCATATTTCTTCCTTACAATTCTACTCCTGCTTGAATGCCCAAGCTCATTCTTGTTGTTCTATGAGAAATCCAAGGGTTTCTTCCTTTGGAACACATTTCTACCCAGGTGCACTGAAGCAAGACACTTCAATATTCTGCCTCAGGAATGTCTGGGTGAGAGATGGACATCAGCTTCTCCATTCAAAAATCTTGGGACTCACATGGACCCATGTCAAATTCTCTGAAGAATTTTCTGAAAAATTCTTACCTCAAAGCTGGAATGATTGATTCTGCAGCCAAACATACATTAGGCAGTAGAGAGAGGCATTAGTGTCCATTTCTTCAGTTATGACAATTCTGGGTTTCTTAAGATAGTGTTGATTATTAAGCAGCTGTGTACTACACACAACTTTCCAACAAAATAACAACTTTTAAGTCCTGTGATTCTCTCTCAAGCTCCACCAGAGATTTCTGCTTATACAATTGAAACACAAGAACAAGTTGAGGGTTATGAATCTCAACAAAGTTGTGGATTTCAATATTCATTAATAAACCTTGGAGAAGGTGTCAGTACCAGCAGTCTGAGGCTTGCTTTAGGATCATCCTCAGCTTTGTAGTCTAGCTGTCAATCATCCAATCATCCAATCATCCAATAAGAAAATCCACTCACTTTTCACAGTTATATAAAAAATTGAAATTTCATGCAGTGGTTATTTTTAAAAATGTATGTATGCTGCCATGAGTATCTACTTGTTGATTTTTTACTATTTAAAAATACAAACTAAAAGATTCTACTAAAAAAGAGGGGGGAAAATCAAGTATTACTGAAAAGTCATATATAAACTAGAGAGAGCATATTAGATTGTTATTTCTTTTGTAACAAATAAGTACCACCTTAGTTGCTGTAAAGGTGAGTTTTGAAGAATACAAATTTATTACCTTACAGTTCTATGGGTGAGAAGTTAAACAGATCTTATTGGGCTAAAAGGTGTGCATTCTTTTCTGTAAGCTTTTTTGAGAAAAAATACATTTCTTTGCCTTTTCAAAGTTCTTAAAACCAATATATATATTTAAACTGTAGAGGTTAAAAAAAAGAAAAGGGTAGACTCTCCCCCTGCCCTCTACTGGTTTAGAATCTTCACCGGTGAGTCTTTATGTTTATTTTAAATATTTCTGAGGTTCTGTTAATTTACAAGCATTACTACAAAAACTATAATAATGTTTGTGTAAAGGCAATATTTTTGGTACAGGGATGAGAATCAGTGAGCATCAGTTAGCTATTTGAATACATATATATGAATATGTATATGAGAAGAAGTTGGGATCACCCTATTCTTTCAAGGGAATTAATTTTAAAGAGCCCACCAAATGGAACTAGAAAATTTTATTCTACACAACTTTCTAAGGAGCACTGAAGTATTCAGAGTTACATGCAAATACAAATATGAATATATGATACATATTCATAATAAATATATTGCATTACACCAAAAATAATTGTAATTATTAGTTTTAATATCAATGGCTACAGAAAAATCATGATGTCATCTCCCCCCTCTTTTCTTGCTCTTTCTCTTTCTCTCTCTCTCTCTCACACACACACAAACACACACACACACACACACACACACACACTCACACACCTATATTTAACACATGTGTCTATTATCTTAAAGTATAAATTCAATGTCGCTTGCATAAATTAAAATTTGTCACATGTTGAAAGTTGTACATACATAGAATACTATAGCAGACCAAAAGAAAGTTGGATTTGTGTGTTGATATAGATGAAATGTTGACATCATTATTTCTAGACATTCTTTCATTGAGGTTTTGTACATAAGAAATTAAGATTTTCACTGACTCATAGAGAGATGACATCTGAAAATCCCATAGTAAGAATTTGTCATGTATTCCTAAAAAGAGCAAAAAAAAGAAAAAAAAGAGGATTGGAGGAATGTGATAAAAGTCAGTTCCACTTTCATAGCATTTTCATGGAACCTGAGTAGTGTTTTATATTTTTATATTCATGAATGGGATGATAAAATCTATTGGAAAGTAAGCTGTTTTATAATGTACAGCCTCAGATCTTCTTTCACTTTGAGAGGAGATATATATTCAAACAGCTAACTGATCCTCATCTCTGTACCAAAAATATGATTAAAGATGATTTTTTCTCCACACAATTCTGATTGCCTTCTGATAGTCATTATTTGTTTGAGAAAGAAGTGAATGGAATTCAAAGGCAGACAAATGAATTCTACTAGAATCTCATGGGGTATAGACGGGGTACTGCCTAGAGAAAATGTTGGGATCACCCTATTCTTTTAAGGCAATCAATTATAAAGAACCACCAACTGGAACTAGAAACTTATTACTATACAACTTCCTAAGGAACCCTCAAGTACTCAAAGTTACATGGAAGAGAGACGGAGAAAGATGTGCATTCCACAGAGGTAGCCTTATGCCTCAATGCTCAATTTAAATATATTCTCAAAGGAATAGACAGATAATCTCAAAAGGTTTTACTAGGAACCACAGAAAACTAAAGACTAAATGATTCTTTCAGGGAAAATAATTAGTGATCAGTTATTTTTGTCCATTTCTTAGGAAAACATGACTTCAAAAATTTAATTACCAAGATTATAGAACAACCTCAGAGAATTAAAATTTTTAAATTCTAGGCTGAGACTTATTTGAAACACCTTGGATCTTCATCTGAGAAAGAATGAGCATACTGAGTTTGCTACTTTGTGACTAGAAGAGCAAATTGGCAGAGTCTGGTAGCACAGAGGAGGAACTATTTCTCGAAACTATGTTGTCTCCTTGTTTCTGAGGCACCTTCTTGTGACAGAGGTAGGATAAGCAACATGTGAACAGATACTAGCTGATCATAATTCCCTTTTTATTGAGTCTGTCACTCTTATCCATGTGCTGATTGGATACTGTCTCACAGCAATATTGTGTTGAAGTAAGGACAGATATCAGCTTAGTTCCCTGAATGAGTGGAATTGAATCCTGATCAGAAATTCCTCACTTAGAATATACATGAATAAGAAATTAAATTCTATTGTTAAATAAGCCTCTGCTTACTTATCCTTTTCAGGAATTCAGTTAAGTAGTCACTCTACCTTATGGGGCTGTTGAGAGAATTACATAATTTATGTAAATCCTTCACAATATAAGCTCATATTTTGCAAAAATGTTTGTAACATTTTATATTTCAGAGTACATGAGTGCTGCTTTAGTTTATCAATGACGTGTTAATGGTTTATTAAAAAACATATCTAATTTACAATTAAGAAAATAAGAAAAAGAACATTTCTCTCTAATACAAAATATTATTTCATGGACTTGGGAAGAATTTATTAGAATTTAAAATTTGAAGATGTAAGAAGTTTAAACAATTTTGGAAGTAAACAATTTATGTTTCCCAAGCATCTCTATAACACAAGAGTAAACAGGGTTGAGACTGTCAATATACAATTTTTAAAATTTTGCTTATATAAACTTCATTTTCCCTATTTGTCTAAGAGCAAACTATTAGTAGTTATTTACTGGAACAAAAACATTAAATATTCTAAAAGTGAGAAAATAAAATTGTATTATGCTGGGGAAATTTTATATTATATATGAGTATTTTAAATAAAATATATGTTGATAATTTTTCATATAGGTAGAAAAATATGATTATAGAAAAGCAAATTTTCTTGAATATTAATCTCTGTAAATGATGCTTAATGATTCTTTAAGACACCTCAAGTAATATTTTATTCATAATATGGTAAAACATTTAATCAAAAATCAGTGTAGCTTGGATGTATTAATACTATGCTCCAACAGAACACCCTGGAGTGAGATTTATTGCTTAAACTGTGGAAAGGTCAAACATTTACAGCATATTATCATATTTCAAAAATAATTACATTATTCTTGTCAGTTGGGAAAATAGGAAGAATGATAAGATTTACAATGTATGCAATTAAATTTAACCTTCTTAATGGGATATTAGCAATCTGGGATTTAATTTCAACATTTACTAAGAAAGTATTCATATTAGACATATTTGTATAAACTTCTCAAGTAGAAGAAAGTATGTGACTGGTTTTTTGATATCTAGTCATCACTTGTCATATGCTTTCCAGACATATTTTGTTTTTAATTTCCAAATGTCAAGTGTCACAGGACATAGAAAAGTGAGAGCTCATCTCTCTTCAGTTTTCTCATTGCATTATTAATAATTAATTTCATTGATTGTTCTAACCACAACTATTTAAAAATTTTCTTTTCCTGAGAAATATCTTTTTCTGGATGATGCACAGAAAGGCATAATATAAAAGCACAGTTGTCCACCACTGCCCTGGTGAAATTGTATTTGACTGAGTCAGAAGTTTACTCCCACTTATCAAATAATATATTTAAACTCAAAATATTTAGACATCACTATCTCCAACTTGATTTTCAAAGAAAGTAAAACCACCAGAAAAAAATTCTTGTACAAGGTAACTTGAAAATAATGGATCTGTGGCATTGGAAGCCTTCTTGAATATGCAGGAGATTCACTCAGTCATGTGACCAGCTTACAGGTGAGAGCCACTACTAACTCCAACATTATTTTACTTAAAAACAATGTAAATATCATTGAAAAGGAATCTTTAAAAATATTTTTACTTCTAATTCCATAGTTCCTTAAAACAGAAATCCTAACAAGATTACATGCCATTGAACTTCTGGTTAAAGAAATTGACAAAGATAATTAACAAAACTTTATAAAAATGATGGCATTGTCCCTTAAATGTTGTTATTGATATTATCAATTTTGATGTTGAAATTTCTTCTGTAGAATGTCAAAGTGCTATGTGCAATAAATTGAAGTTCAGATAAATAGCTTGGCTTGCTAGAATTCAACACTACTATGAAAAACATGGTGAAGATTAATCATAGAAAGATTAAAATCTGTTGCAGGAGTTCAAAGAAATGGAACTCAAGACTACATAACAATTGATGTCATTGTGAGTATGTGCAAAAATATTTGTTTGACTATGGAGATACATATTTTAAATGGTGTAATTTTCCATGACAGCATCTACATGGAAATAATATCACCTATCCAATTATTCTATTCCATAAGTAATTTATTTATTGCATAAATTATTTATAGAATAATTTGATAGAAAATGACCTTGTGCAAAGGGGTCATTTCTGTGTCCTTATGAAAGACCAGAATGTGTTTTGTTTTGGGCATTGTAAATCTCTACAACAATTCAATACTCTGAGCATCGCTCTGCTTTTTGTCCTTAGAGAAGCAAAGATGGAAGATGGAAGAAACTTCTGAATGTATAGTTACATCTCTTTCCATCTTTTTTTCTTTGTTCTAATTAGTTACACATGACATCAGAATGAATTTTGACTTATTGTACACAAATAGAGCACAACTTTTATTTTCTCTGGTTATACACAATGTAGAGTCACACCATTCATGTAATCATACATGTGCCTAGGGTAATGATGTCTGTCTCATTCCACCATCTTTCCTATCCCATGTCTCCTCCACCTCCTTTTGCTGCATTCAAAGTTTTTTCACTCATCCCATGCCCCCCACCCCACTTATGGATCAGCATTTATTTATCATAGAAAATATTTGACTTTTGTTTTTTGTGGGGGATTGGCTTACTGGGGTTAGCATGCTATTCTCCAATTCCATCCATTTACCTGCAAATGCCATAATTTTATTATCTTTTAATTCTGAGTAATATTCCATTGTGTGTATATGCCACAGTTTTTTTTTTATCCATTCATCTATTGAAGGGGATCTAGGTTGGTTCCACAACTTAGCTATTGTGAATTGAGCTACCATAATCATTGATGAGGCTGCATCACTATAGTACATTGGTTTTAAATCCTTTGGGTATAGACCAAGGAATGGGATACCTGGGTCAAATAGTGGTTTCATTCCAAGTTTTCTAAAGAATACCCATACTGCTTTCCAGAGTGGGTGCACTGTATGAATGTACCTATTCCCCCACATCCTTACCAATATATATTGTTCTTTGTATTCTTGATAAGACCATTCTGACTGGAGTGAGAGGAAATTTTAGAGTTGTTTTGATTTGCTTTTCTCTAATTACTAGAGATGTTGAACATTTTTTCATATATTTGTTGATCAATTGAATATCTTCTGAGAAGTATCTGGTCCACTCCTTAGCTCATTATTGATTAAGTTTGTTTTGGTGTTAAGTTTTCTGAGTTCTCTATGTATCCTGGATATTAGCATTTATCTGATGTGCATGCAGCAGAAATTTGCTCCCAAAATGTAGGGTCACTCTTCAAATTACTGTTTCGTTTGCTGAGAAAAAGCTTTTTAGTTTGAATACATTTCATTTATTGATTCTTGATTTTATTTCTTGTGCTTTAAGATTCTTCTTAAGGAAATCTGGCCTAATCCAATATAATGAAGATTTGGGCCACCTCTTTCTTCTATTAGGATCAATATCTCTGATCTAGTTTCTAGGTCTCTGATGCACATTGTGTTGAGTTTTGTGCATGGTGAGAAGACAGGATTTAATTTTGTTTTGCTGCATATGGATTTCCAGTTTTCCCACCACAATTTGTTGAAGAGGCTATCTTTTCTCCAATGTATGTTTTTGGAGTCTTTGTCTAGTATGAGTTAACTGTATTTATGTGGGTTTGTCTCTGTGTCTTCTATTCTGTACCATTGGTCTGCATGTCTATTGCTTCTGGTACCATGTTGTTTTTGTTACTATAGCTCTGGAGTATAATTTAAGGTCTGGTATTGTGATGCTTTTTGCTTCTCTCTTTTTGCTAAGGATTGTTTTGGCTCTTTGGGGTCTCTTAAATCTCCCAAATGAATTTCATGATTCCCTTTCCAATTTCTATGAAGAGTGTTGTTGAGATTTTAATTGGAATTGCATTGAATATGTATAATGCTTTTGGTAGTATGGCCATTTGACAATATTAATTCTTCCTCTCTAAGAACATCTTTCCATCTTCTAAGATCTTCTTCAATTTCTTAATTTAGTGTTCTGTGTTTTTTATTGTATAGGCTTTTCACTTCTTTTATTAGATTGATTTCCAAGTATTTTATTTATTTATTTTTTTTTTGAGACTATGGGGTAGTTTTCCTAATTACTTTTCAGAGGATTCATCACCAATGTATAGAAATTTATGGGTATTGGGCTGGGGTTTTGGCTCTGTGGCAGAGTATTTGCCTCACATGTGTGAGACCCTGGGTTCAATCCTCAGTACTACATAAAATAAATAAATTAAATAAAGGTATTGTATCCAACTACAACTAAAAAACAATTTTTTTTAAAAAAAAAAATGTATGGGTATTGATTTTATATCCTGCTACTTTGCAGAATTCATTTATTAATTCTATACGTTTTCTGGTGAAATTTCAGGGTCCTCTAAATATAGAATCATGTTGTTGGCAAATTGTAATAATTTAGTTCATTTTTCCTATTTGTATCTCTTTAATTTCTTCCATCTGTCTAATTGCTCTGGCTATAGTTTCAAGAACTATGTTAAACAGAAGTGGTAAAAGAGGACATCCCTGTCTTACTCCAGATTTAGATGAAATGCATTTGATCTTTTCTCCATTTATAATGATGTTGGCCTTGGGTTTAGCATAGATAGCTTTTACAATGTTGAGGTATGTTTACTATTCCTAGTTTTTCTAGTGTTCTGAACGTGAAAGGTGTTATATTTTATCAAATGCTTTTCTGCATCTATTGATATAATCCTATGATTTTTATCTTTAACTATATTGATATAATGAATTACATGTATTGATTTTCATTTATTGAACCAAACTTGCATCTCTAGGATGAACTTCACTTGATCATGGTGCAAAATCTTTTTAATATGTTTTTAATGCAATTTTCCAGAATTTTATTGACAACTTTTGCATCTTTATTCATCAAGGATATTGGTCTGAAGTTTTTTTTTTTTTTTCCTTGATGTGTCTTTGCCTGCTTTTAGTAGCAGGGTGATACTAGTCACATAAAATGAATTTGGAAAGATTCCCTCCTTTTCTACTTTATAGAATAATTTCAGAAGTATTGGCATTAATTCTTCTCTGAAGGCCTTATAGAACTAAGATGAGAATCCATCTGGTCCTGGGCTTTTCTTGGTTGGCATATTCTATTCATGTCTCAAAATTGAGCTGATTAAATTGTGAGTGTCCTCCTGATTCAGTTGGGCAGATCACATGAGTATAGAAATTTGTTGGTATCATCAAGATTTTCTATTTTATTGGAGTATAAATTTTCAAAATGGTTTCCAATTATCTTCTGTATTTCATAGTGTCTGTTGTGATATTTCCTTTTTATCATGAATTTTAGGAATTTGAGTTTTCTCTCTCATTCTTTCATTAGAGTGGGTAAGGGTTTATCAATTTTATTTAATTTCTCAAAGAAGCAGCTTTTAGTTTTGTCAAAATTTTCAATTGTTCATTTTGTTTCAATTTCATTGATTTCAGCCTTCATTTAATTATTTCCTGTATTCTACTACTTTTGGTGTTAATTTGTTCTCTCTTTTTTTTTCTAAGGCTTTGAGATATACTGTCAGGTCATTTATTTGTGGACTTTTTATTCTTTTAAGGAATGAGGTCAATGCAATAAATTTTCCTCTGTGCATTGTTTTCATAGTGTCCCAGAGATTTTTATATATTGTATTGGAGTTCTTGTTTACCTCTTAGAATTTTTTTAATCTCCTCTCTGATGTCTTCTGCTATCCATTCATTATTCAAAGCATATTATTTAGTCTCCAGGTGTTGAAGTAGCTTATGTATTTTATCATTGATTTCTTATTTCAATCCATTATATCTGATGGGATACAGTGTAGTATCTTTACTTTTTTATATATTTGCTAAGACTTGCTTTCTGACATAATTTTTGGTCTATTTTAGAGAGGAATCCATGTACTGTTCAGCAAAAAGTATGTTCTGTCATTGATGGATGAAATACTCTATATATGTCTGTTAAGTCTAAATTATTGATTGTATTATTTAGTTCTACAGTTTCTTTGTTTAATTTTTGTTTGGAAGATTTGTCCAGGGGTGAGAGAGGTGTGTTGAAGTCACCCAATATTTTTGTGTTGTTTTCTACTTGATTCTTGAAATTGCAAGGGTTTGTTTGGTTTACACAAATGCTCCATTGTTTGGAGCATGTTTATGATTATTATGTCTTGTTGTTGTATGATTCCTTTAAGCAGTATGAAATGTCCTTCTTTGTCTTTTCTGACTAACTTTTCCATCAGTGCAGTTCTTCCCATTTTTGATATTCATTGTTGTTTTTCATTTCCTCATCATGGAATATTTTGCTGAGAATGTTATTTAATGCAGGTTTTCTTGCTGTAATATATCTATATATATATCTATATATCTATATATCTATATCTATATATATATATATATATATATAAAATTTTTGTGTATCATGCAGGGTTTTTACTTTGTCATCAAATATGAAGCTTAATTTTGCTGGATATAAGATTCTTGGTTGTCATGCAATTTCTTTCAGAGCTTTGTATATGTTGTTCCACAACCTTCTAGTTTTGAGGATCTGGGTAAAAAAATCTGCTGAGATCCCAATTGGTTTCACTGTATATATAATCTAAAACTTTTCTCTTTAAAATTTTATCCTTATCCTAAATGCTATGCATTTTCATTATAATGTGACTTCTTGGGGATCTGTTGTAATTTTGTATATTTGGTGTCCTATGAGTCTGTTGAATTTGATTTTCCAATTCATCCTTCATGTTTGGAAAATTTTCTGTTATAACTTCATTGAAAAGATTCTGCATTTTTTGTTTGTTTGTTTGAATATCTGTGCCTTCCCCTTCCCTGATGAATCTTAAATTTCTTCTTTTCAAGCTATCCCATAATTCTTGGAGGTTCTGTTCATGGTTTCTTACCATCTTTTCTGTGTGGTAAACTTTATTTTAGAGATTTTATATTTTGTCTTCATTGTCTAAGTTTCTGTCTTCCAAGAGATCTAATCTGTTGGTGATGCTTTCAAACTGAATTTTTAATTTTGTTTACTATTTCTTTCTTTTCAAAAATTTCTTTTTTTTTCCAGGATCTCTATTCATTTCTTGGCATAATTTTTGTTTCCTGTATTTGCTCTCTTATCTCTTTATTGAAGTCACCATTTGTTGCTTGTGTTAGATCTTTTATCTCTTTATTGATCGATTGTTAACTGTATTTGCTCTCTCATTTTATTCTTTACTTGGTAGATCATTTTAATTATACTCATTCTAAACTCCTTCACTGACATTTCTTTTATTGTGCTCTAAATGGATTTTATTATTGTATCATCTTTTGTTTGGGGCATTTTCCTCTCTTGTCTTTTCATGTTGTTCGTGTGTCATTCCCTCTAGCAGTGAGGATTGAGATGTTACAGTTTCTGCCTGTAATCTTATAGTGCCTCTGCCAGTTTCCAATACCTTGCCTTTAAGGTGGAGATCAATATTAAGAGTGCTTAATGCAAACAATATGCATCCTTAAATGATATGGTTCCTATTTCTACAATTTTAACTACCAATGTGTAGTGATTCATGTGGTAGCCTTCCAAAAGATATAGAAGCATCTTACTTTTCAGAATCTGTGCATGCTATCTCATCTAGGAAAAGGAGCTTACAGATGCAATTGAATTAAGAATTTTGAGATGAATGGGTCATCCTAGATTAATCCCTGTTAAGAGCTACATAGGATTGGCCTCCTGTAAAAAGGCATGGAAGAGATTTGATAGAAAAGGAGGTGGCAAGGTGACAAAAGGCAAAGTTTGGCAGTGGGCATCCTCAGCTGAGGAATGCTTACAGCCACCAGAAGGCAGAATATGTGAATACTGGTATCTCCACCAGTGTCTCTCGAGAAAGATTAGCATTGCCCACACCTTGATTTCAGACTTCTTGTCCCAGAATTATAAAAGAATAAATCTGTTCAGCCACCAAGTTTGTGGTAATTTAGTTTAGTATCCACAAAAAACTGATACACAAAGCTTGAGAAAAGCAAAGCAAAATAAATTCAAAGGAAGTAGAAGAGAATTATGAAAACACTAGACAAGAATTTTTTATGAATAAATTTATAAATAAAATAAACTTTTAAAAAGTGGTGGATATAATGTATTTCAGATGCATGGAATAAAAAGAAGCATATAGAAAGAAATAAATAGAAAGAAATAAATTAAGAAAATGAAATTCTAAGAGAAAATTTCAATTAGATATAATTTTCTTTAAAATTTACTATTATGTAACTTTAAAAAATAATATAGGATATCTGAAAAATATTCAACTTCTCAAAGAACTTATTAATATACAGATTCATATCTTCTCAGGAAGAAAACTCAAATCTCAGGTAGGTTTTACATGTGTATTCCTTCAAACATTTAAGAAACATCTACTTTACACAAATTCATACAACAAAAATTCTTTAGAAAGAATATATTCATACTTCATTTTGCAAGGTCATAATAACATGGATTAAAAATAGAAACAAATTTTTGAGTGCAAATATAAATGAAAATATTTTTGCAAACCTTCCCAATAAAATATACATCTCTCTCTCTCTCTATATATATATATATATATAGATAGATAGATAGATAGATAGTACCTTTACGTGGTTATGAACTTTTGTCATGTCTTCTTGAATAAATCTCAGTACTTAACATTGGGTTTCACTGTGACTAACGACTTATTATTATTATACTAGTACAGCGTATATTTTAAATATCAGAAGTGATAAAATTGTGTGCCTATTTGAGCATCATATTCTCAACTCTTAGTGTTTTATTTTTTTGTTGTTTTTGAGGTGCTGGGGATGAAACCCAGGGTGCCTTACCACTGAGCTACATCCCTAGGCCTTCCCCCCACTCCGCCTATTTTTTTATTTTATTTTATTTTTTTGGAGATAAATGTCTCACTAAAAAGCTCACGGCCTTGCTAAGTCTGAGGCTGGCCTGGAAGTTCCAATCTTCCTATGTCAGCCTCCCATGTTTCTGGGATTATAGGAGTGTGTCTCCACTCCTGGCTTAATTCTTAGTTTGATTATTAAGAATTTTCATTGTGTATAGTCTTTATCTAATTTCATTATTTTGCTAAATCTTCAAGCCTTCTACCTACCAATTAACCTGCCATGTCTGTTTTTAATCTCTCATTGCACTGATGAATTCAAGTGGCAGCATATTAACTGATGGGGCCCATTTCATATACTCTGTTCTTTGTTTTTTATTATACATTTGTGTATTAGTGGTAGAGATTCTAATAATTATTCATATATATGGGGAATATGAAGTACAATGACAAGATGCAATTGAGATGAATGTTGTTACAGCAGAGGTCCAGGAATCAAAGCTCAAAACTGCTATAAGAATAAATATGGATTTTTCTCCCTTTGAAATCATATGATTATTATGAATTTAGACATGAATAATTTTGAAAATGTTTGTATGACAAAGAGGCTATATATCAATATTAAGTTGATAGGTGTTAGATTATAGACATTGTTATTGTCTATTCAATAATCCTTCAATCTCATTCATTTTGCAAAATGCTATATTTTGGGGGAATAATTACACATAATATAGAAGGATATATTTTAAATTCTTTAAGAAAACCAGCACTATCCCATGTGTAATATGTGTGGTTCAAAGTCATTATTTGGGTTCTCAAATGATATCCCAAAATATGTCATTTTAGATTTTGGGCACAGCACCTGGGGAGCCACAAATATAGGGAATTACTTTCCTTGTAGTTCTTGCCTTATCTACCTCAACATCAGGTCTGCTAAGGAAGAATACACTTTTTTTTCGATCTTCTTACTAAAATTTCATTAATCAAGAAAGATTAAGCTTTTATCACAAAAGAGGAGACTGAAAATCAAACATCAAACCTATGATCTCAGTGGACCTTTGTCCCAGATCATTATGTATACCTCAGGCCAATTTTTCTCTCCTAAAATCATTTACTCTCCTTTAGATGACTGCTCCCCAATTCCCTCTCCCCTATGAAGAGAATAGTCAACCCTCAACATGGTCCTTCTTTGAGTTTCATATTTTGTGTACTTGTGTGTGTGTGTGTGTGTGTGTGCGTGTACTATTATCTGACCACTTTTTCTCTGACTAATCTACTGTCAATTTACTTCTCCAGAAACAATTACCAAACATTAAGAGGGAAAATTTCATCTTACCTACAATGTTGAAGTTCCAAACACTTTGAACTAGAAGAAAACAAAGATTTTATGCAGTCATGGTCATAGGATATATTTTCTATTTTTCCTTTGCTCTGAATAATAAAATATATACCCGTTTTTTGGTAGTATTTTGCAAACTTAGAGGTTCAGGATCCATAATGACAGAGCCAAGAGATTCAACCAGGAATTGTAATTAGTATTCTAAAAGAACTATTCCTGTATTCCACCCAACCTCGCAACTATTAAGCTAAATTTGTCGATATATTGACTTTGGTTGAAACCAGCTAGAATTTTCTACTACTTGAAACTAAAGTCTTTGGGTATAGAGCCAGATAGAAAGATGTTATCAGGATGATCTTTTGCTATTGTTGTTGCTTTATTTTCTAATGGATTAACAGAAATGATGTTACTTAATAGAGAATTTAATTTTGAAAAAAATACATAAATTTAGTATATGCTTGTTGATTTAAAGCAACTTTGAAACCACAGATAGATTTGTCAATTATGCCATTGATCAGGCACTCCAATGAGAGGACTAGAAGATATTGATTCCATAAATAATTGAAGAGCTTATTTTCCGAGGAAAGAAATTACAGAATAAGCACAAAGAATAATTTTGACTGAACAATATAAAACTACATCAATTTGCAGACAGGAAGAAATAAAAAGCCTGAAAACAAGAATACTTAAGAGTCATGAAAGAAGCCCAGGGAAAAGCAAGATGGGATGATGTCACAAGAAAAAAATAAAACAAAAGAAAAGAAAGGTAACAAAATATTTAAAGAGAAAAAATGTACAGTTTTACTAAATTCTGCTGCTAGGTCAGGGGAAATGATAATTAAATCATTTGATTTTGAGAGATGTATGTCCTTACTTGCCTTACACAGAGTTTTCTTTATCAAGAAAGCATGAAATTAGGGCTGGGGCTGTAGCTCTGTGGCACAGAACTTTGCCTAGCATGTGTGAAGCACTGGGCTCAATCCTTAGCACCTCATAAAAATGGACAAATAAAGTAAGGGCATTCTGTCCATCTACAACTACAAAGATTTAAAAAAATAAAAAGAAAACATGAAATTAGAAATCAGACCAAAGGTGTTTGAAAATGCATTACAAAATGAGGACATAGAGACAGTGTTAAGTTTGGGTGGTAAGGAGAAGAAAACAGAGTTTGTAATTATGTAGATAATGTACTTTGAGAAGTTACATGTTTTTATATTATATATACATATATAGTTTTTCTTTTTTTAATTAATACACAAAATTTGTTACAGTTTAATGTTGATAAAGAAAAAAAAAACATCAAAACACAGAATTCCATATGCTCTTTTTCTGTCTCAAAAGTTTTTCCTGTTAGCATCTTGCATTATTATGATGCATTTATAATAACTGATGAACAAATATTGATGTGTTATTTTTATTAAAATGCATACTGTACATTAGGGTTTATTCTTTGTTCTTTGTGACGTGTAGTTGTATGTGATTTGACAAATGCATGACTTCATGTTTCCATCATTATAATATTATACAAAATACTTTGCACTCTCCTAAAAATTATCTATAATACTCCCTTAGTTCATTCCTTTTTTTTCCTTGTCAACCACTGGTCCTTTTATTGTCTCAATAATTTTTCTTTTTCCAGAATTTTATATCTTACAGCATGCCTTTTCAGATTAGCTCCTTTATTGTAGAAATATTTATTTAAAGCTGACAAGAATGCAGGGAAAGAAACACCTTATAGGCTGCTGGTAGAAATGTAAATTAGTGCAACAACTATGTAAATCAATATGGAGGTTCTTCAGAAAGCTAAAAAGAGATAAGAACCAACTCTTTGGTATTCATCCAAAACAAGTAAAGTTAGCAGATTTTAGAGATACATGCATATCCATGGTTATCACAGCACAATTCACAATAGCCTTATGAGCCTCTATGTCCTCATTTTGTACTGAATCTTCAAACACCTTTAGTCTGATTTCTAATTTCATATTTTCTTAATATAGAAAACTCTGTGTAAGGCAAGCAAAGACATGCATCTCTAAATCAAGTGGTTTAATTATCATTTACTTGATCTAGAAACAGAATTTAGTAATACTATACATTTTTTTTCTCTTTAACTATTTTGTTCACAATTGTTATAAGAATCAGCCTAGGTGTCCATCTAGAGATGAATGAACAGAGAAAATGTGGTATGTATATACAACACATTTTCATTTACCATAAAGAAAAACACAATTTTGTCGTTTGAAAAAAAAATGGTGTAATATGAGACCAAAATTTGAGAAAAAATAAGCCAGTCTCAGAGAGAGAAGTATCACTGTCTGCCCTCATATATGGAAGCTGGAGGGAAAGGGACAGGGAAAAAGAGGATGCCTTGAAATTATAATAATTATATTTTGTGGTTATAGTAGAACCATTTATTCCTTTATCTATTTTATACATTTTTGGATAGGCCTACTTACATATATTTATCAGGTTGATAGCCTTCAGAAGAAAAGTTTCTGAACTTATTGAAGAATGAGGAAGAGGAATTTTATTTAACTGGAGAACAGATACTATCTGTACTGAAATCCAAGAGAGAAGTAAAGGAAGTGTCCAAGTCCACAAAAATTTGTAAATTTGTGGGAATGAAGAGACTTTTGTCTTATTAGTTTTTATTTAATCTTTAAAGTGAGGTCTGAATCTATCAGGCAATAATGAAGATAATGAAGAGGAATTTAAAACTGTGTGAGGATGGGTGCTGAGGATTGTGTTTGTTTCCTGTTTCACATATGGTGATATTCTCAGCCCAGAACTCAATATATTTATTTCTGGTAAGGCTTTTATAAGAATCTTTTTTCTTGCTCTAATTAAATTCTAGGTGCTCCTGTAGGTGATTACATGAAGAAATTTATATTTACATGAGGAGTATTTTCCTAAAATAAAGTTGATTGCTTTTCCTACATTTTGGTATTATTGAAATTCTTCACTACTCATTTTGATTTAATAGTACTATATTTTTCATTACTCAATAAAAGATAAAGAATTGTGAAGCATATTTTATTTTAAAAGCTTTAAAAATGTTCAAATTATATAATCTCAAAATATATGTTTTGTGGGGGTACAAGGGAATTAACTCAAGAGGCACTCAACCAATGAGCTACATCCCCAGTCCTATTTTGTATTTTATTTAGAGATAGGGTCTCACTGAGTTGCTTAGTGCCTCACTTTTGCTGAGACTGGCTTTGGACTCTGGATCCTCCTGCCTTAGCCTCCTGAGCTGTTGGGATTACAGGCATGTGACACTGTGGCAGGCTTATAATTTTTTTAAAAAAAATTTTCTTAATTGTTCTCAGATCATACCATGTCTAAATTAAACATTCATTTTCAATTATGTAAATGTATTTTGAAAAAAACTCCCACAAAAAAATCATCAACACATACTTATTGATAATTATAAATTAAAATATATGATTATGCAATTCTAAATTTCTCAACTTAGAAAAATATGCATGCAGATATTTCCAGATAAACAATGAAAATACAGTTAGACATTTATGTGTTTTTGAAAACTCTGTAGTAATACATATATCAGCACAGAATATAATAGTAGTCATAAAATGAATAACACCTTAATAAATTTTTAGAAATTTTACACTTAAATGCATACTTCTTTTCTCAATTTACATGTACTTAAAATATAATATCATTATTCCTATTACCATGAATATACATTATATTTAAGTCATGGTTTTATGACAATACTTATTCTAGAAATTATAATGTAAATCAAAAGATATGAAAATGATTTTTTAACTTATTAAATTTGCATGTATCTGTTGAATTTTCAATGTTATAGAAAATAAAGTATATCCAATGTCATAAAATATATGATATTATTTAATGATAATAAGTAGTTCAGTATGCTTTTTGGATAATAAAAGACTAATGATCCCTTAACTGATTTGAAAGTAAATATTAATAAGAAAGTTTTCAGACATAAAAGTTCTAATAGCTCTCTAACCTCCTGCATTTCCTTCCTCTAGGTAGATTGAAGTTAAGCAGATATTTCTGTTTTAATTGAAATTTATAATATATGGCCATTATAGTACTTACTTAAGTAACAGGAGAATAAAATATAAATAAAGTAATACTAGAATAAAGTGTATTTTGAATACATACCAAATTACCAAATAAATAAATATAAGAAATTATGTATCTATTTATATCTGCAAAGCTAATATAAATTTTACATTATGTGTTTGATTATTCTTTGGTTGTGAACATTAATTAAAATAGAAAAAAATAGGCACTATGCAATAATTATCATAGGAAGAAGATTAGGTAAATTTTTTGGGGGGGTGGCTTAATTCAGGGGCACCAGACACCTGAACCACATACTCAGCCATATTTTTTGTATTTTATTTAGAGATAGGGTTTCACTGATTTTCTTAGCACCTGACTTTTGCAGGGCTGGCTTTGAACTTGAGCTTCCTGAGCCTCTGGGATTAAAGTCATGCACCATCACGCCTACCAGATTAGGTCAATTTTGAATGTACATAGAAGCCTATTTGTATTTTACCCAGATAACTTTAGGCATGTAAATACAATTAATGAATTATTGTACCAATATCAATTTTAGTAATAACTCTATAATACTTATTTATCCAAAATCAGTAAATCATAATAAAATTTAATGTATAAATTTAATAAAATGAACCTTGACCTTTGAGTTTTAAAAATAGCTTTAAAATTACATTGACTACCTAAGTGATGATTAGTTAATTTTTATTAAAATATGGATTTAATTGTTATCTCAGAAGTACCAAATTCCCCCTTAGATATGGTCACTTGCTGGAAGAACTCAAAGAATTTAGAAAAGTTATCATACTTTCAGATATAATTTATTTCAGGAAAGAATACCAATTAAAATCAGCAAAGAAAGAATTACATAGCACTGAAGCCAGAAGGGAGCCTCCAGTCATCTGCTCCCTGTGGAGTCAAACAGACAGCATCTAATTCTCACAAGGCGGATACATTATGCTGCACAGAAAGTGCTACCAAATAGTTTTCACTGATGGTCAGACTTATAAGATGGAGCCCACACATAATTCATATAAGCCTTAACTGACTTGGACCCAGAATGCCAAAGGTCACACTGATAACAGAGTGGCCCAAACTCTCAGGTACACTATGTGGTCCAGAGTCTCAGGTATGTGAACACAGTCTTACCAGGCAGGACATTCCAAGGGTTCAAAGGTGATCTTCCTGGAAGGACTCAAGGACCAGCTCTTTCTTTGGAACACATAGGATTTGAGTACAGTAAGCCCACTAACTTACATTTTCTAGGAAAAAATAGCATGTATACAAATTTTAAGATGAAGAAAACATTATATTAGATGCTAGTTATTATTGTGTGAATAAAATAAATCAGAAATAGGAAGCGTGTTCAAGGGGTCCTTTGTAAATTGGGCTTTTCGGGAGAGCCTTACTCTGGCAGTGTGTCAGTAAGTGTGTATACATGGAGACAAAGCACTACTTGTGCAGTGCAGGGTAGAGGACTTCCCTACTGGACAGCAACAGCTTATACGCATGTCCAGTTGGTGATTCACTTTATGTATGAACAACAGTAAGAAGACAGTGGGGCTACAGCCCAGGAAGAATGAAACTGAAAGAGAATACATGGGATCAGACATGTCAAAGGCTGCAAAACTGTCCTTAATCATTATTTTCAGCAATAATTCTTCATTGGTATTCATAATAATAGAACTATTATTGTTCTATTTTGAATTATGTCAAGATGCTTAGGAGTGACATGGATTTTTCTATGGAGATAAAGGCTTTTTTGATCCTGGACTATTGAAACAAAGGTCTGAGAAAAATTATTTTTCCTGTGTGGCTTTTTAAGAAGTTTGTTATTTGCAATGTTACCTCCAAATTATCCTATAAACAGTAGCCTTTTGTGAATAATGCCAATAATCGAGGATGCCACAGGTGGCCCTTTTTGAAGGAGAACAAACTGATCTTGGCACCACAGAGCTACTGAAAGAGATTGCCATGGGTCACTGTCATTATACAATGCTTGCTCTGCTCTGTTCTTTCCTGGCCATTGCCTTTTCACATGCTTTCCTTCACACAGCTGGACATCTTTGTTGTATGTAACATATCATGTGGTGCACATTTTCTCTCCTGTTGCCCATGATTGAGAACAGATGTTATATGCCTTTATAATTGTCTTCAGGAAATCTTGATGCCTTTTAGTGACACTCTGTACCTTTTGTAAGCTGGAGGGTTAGCTGCATGCTTAGAGGCCCATGAAGTATAGAACTTTATTTTATTGTACATAGTCATATGCAACCTCTGAACCTGCTGTTCCCCTTTCACTGCTTGCTGGAACAATTAGCACTAGTAAAGGTTTTTCACAACAGGTATTAATGCCATTCTGGAAGAGGTAAGGACATTTGGTTTTTCTTCCAGTAGGCAAGAACTGAACTGTGGAAGATAAAATGTGTTTTGATAGAGAAATTTGTTATTTTACTTGCTTCATCTTTTCAATTGAAAATAAGTTATTTCTTATTCTTTAATTGTACACTATGAAAGATGAAGTAAATAAAAGCTTTACTCTCAAACATAAGTCATCAAAATACAGAGCATATTTTCATAATTTATAATTGTTTTGTGAGATAGAAGACAATAATACCAATAAAATCATACAGAAAAACTTCTATGTGAATGCTGGGTTGTTTTCTGGAAAACGTTGGATAATTTATTCAGATAGGGCTGAGGCTGTAGCTCAGTGGCAAAGCGTTTGCCTAGCCTATGTGAGGCACTGGGATTGATTCTTAGCACCACATGAAATTAAATAGAATAAAGGCATTTGGTGCATCTACATCTACAAAAAAAATTAATAAAAGAATTATTCAGATAAATTATAAGAAAGTCATTTGTAAATTTTTTTAAAAAATGAAATATTTACTTAAGAACAGGGTATTGATCAGGATGAATGCAAATGACCTTGTTCTCTGTGTCTCTCTGTTTCTGATTTTCATTTTAGGAGAAAATAAGATAAAGCATGATCTGAATTTGGTAAATTTTTCAATAAAACACTATCATCTGCATTCAAATTTTGGGGGTCTTTAAATATGACTTCTTGATCACTACTCTTACCCTACAAAAATTCTTTCTACTTTGAAACCCTCATTCTTGGATTTAATTCTAACTCTATTTTCTACATATGCAACCCTACACTGCACAAATTCTCAGTGCTCTATAATTTACAGCTTGTAACAGTATGTGGTAGCAGTGCAGTTTAAAGCACAGGGTCACTATCTTTAATTCACAGCCTTCTTGATTCCTCTAAAATTTTCCTTCAGTTGTCTCCTGGTTGGCATGCTCAATTCTTATACTTACTTTATAAAACAACCCTATTTTCTCTAGTTTCTGTTGTACCTTGAAACAATATGTATTAATTAATGTCTACACCATTTAGCTGAAATTAATTATGTCCATGTAATATAAAATCTTGCCATTTAATATGATTTCTTGGCACATAAATAAATTTGATATAATTTTTTTTAAATATTTAGGGTCAATTTGAGAAGAGTATGTATCTTAAAAATATTGGGTCTTCGAGGCTGGGGCTGTAGCTCAGTGGCAGAACACTTGCCTAGCATATGTGAGGCACTGGGTTCGATCCTCAGCACCATATAAAAATAAACAAACAAAATAAAGGCATTCTGTCCATCTACAACTACAAAAAATTTATTTTTTTTAATTGAATCTTCTAAATCAGGAGCATCAAATATCTGCCCAATTGTAAACATTTTCTTATTTTAAGTACTATGAGTCAATTTTTACTGGCCCTATTTAACGACTTGGTGAATATTTCTTCTGACTATGTTACTGAAATTATTTTATAAATGTTGATGTTATTTTTTTAAATATCTGGGAGAAATTAATTAAAATGATATTGAGATCTAAAATTTCCTTCAAATAAAAAGTGTTTATTTTTTTCAATAGATCATCTTGTTTTGTAGGTACATGGCAGTTCAGACTTTCTATTTCTTCTCATGATAACTTTATATATATTTTTTTCTTTCAGGACGTTTTTCTCATTTCTTTTTTTTTTTTTAAAGAGAGAGTGAGAGAGGGAGAGAGAGAGAGAATTTTTAATATTTATTTTTTAGTTTTCAGCAGACACAACATCTTTGTTTGTATGTGGTGCTGAGGATCGAACCCGGGCCGCACGCATGCCAGGCGAGTGTGCTACCACTTGAGCCACATCCCCAGCCCTTTTTCTCATTTCTTTTAAAGTGTAAACAGTATTTAACAGAACATCTTATCTCATTATTGACTTTTTAATATTCATGGATTTTGCTTGCTGTACTGGCAATTCTGTCAACTACTAGTGAAATTGGAAGACATCAAACCTTAAATGAAATTGAAACCCCTGGTGGCACATTGATTTCAATCTAGCTAGGATTTCATGAATTTGATTAGTCTATTCAATATGTTGCTTTAAATTTAATTGGCATTTCTCATATTTTTTCTTATTTTATTGATTTTATCTCTTATGCTTATTCATTCCATATATTAACCTATTCAGGTTGATTTTTTCTCCTCTTTGTTTTACTTCTGATGATGAAAATTTTGCCCATCAATTAAACATTTTTATCTTTATTCACATGATATTTAAAACTATAGAAATTCCTTTAAGGACCACTAAGGTTTAGATATAATTTTCCTCCCAAAGATCATGTGTGAGACAAAATAAGAATGTCAGAAGTGAAATAATTAGATTATGAGAACTTTAATCTAATCCACTGATACGGATTAAATGGGTGGTAAAACAGGCAGGTAGGGTGTGGCTGGAGGAAGTAAGTTACTGGGAGCATGCCTTTGTGGTTTTCATTTTGTACACAGTAAGCTCTCTATTTCTGGTTTCCAAATGTAGAATTGCTGTCCCCTGGCACACATTTTTACGCTGTTCTGCCTTACCTCTGCCCCAGAACTATGGCATTCGCTGAACCTCTGAAATCATTTGTCAAAATTAACTTTGCCTAGGAGTTCTTGTGATGATTTTTTGGTCACAATGACAAAAAAATCACTTCATTTTATATTATCAGATCCTTAAACACAGATTCAGATAAATCCCAGAAATTTTATGTTTTTGTTATCAGTGAATCTACACGTTTTCATATCCTTTATTCATCCTGATATCTATGGTTATACACAATGTATACACAGGTATTATTTATTTTTCAACGGCATGAGTGTTCTCTAGATAATATTGCTTGCTGATATTACTAATTTTATTTTAATTTGATCAGAAGACATAATTGGGGTGATTAAAATTCTTTGAGGTTTGTGTTGTTATTCTGTGTCCCAAACTATGGTCCATCTTTGTAAACATCCCCTGTGTGCTTGAAAATTTTGTATTCTATACCAAAGTCACTCCATGTTATATGAAGAGATCTTCCGTGGCTTCAATAAACTCTTCAACTCTTATAATCTCTCATTTACTCAGAAACCTTTAACATTATTCTTTGCCAAATCTTGCAGGATGTCTCACTTTAATATGCATAACTTAATACAGGGACACAGGTAAAGAAAGCTGTTTTCTGGATCTCATAAGGGACCTTTCCTGTGATTAACTATCCTTCAATTCTAGGCATCTCCAGAATCCCGATCTGATTTGAACTTATTTAGCCAGGCTTTTTCCTGTTGTGACTAAAAGACCTGACATAATCAATTTTGGGGGCTCACTGTTTCAAAGGTATCAGTCCATAGACAGCTGGCTCCATTTCCTGGGGGCTCAAGGTGAAGCACAACATCATGGCAGAAGAGCATGGCAGAAGGAAGCAGCTCATCTGATGATCAGAAGGCAGAGAATTACCAAGCTCATCTCACCAAATATATACCTCAAACGCACACCCCTCAGTTACCCATCTCTTCTAGCTATACCCTATCTAACTTCAGTTACCACTCAGTTAACCAATATCTGGAGATTAATCCACTGATTGGGTTAAGTATCTCATAACTCAATCATTTCACCTCTGAATGTTCCTGCTTCACTTCACATATGAGCTTTTGGGGGACACTTCATATCCAAACCGTAACACCCAGCAATACAACTGCTTTGCAATTAAGTTCAACTTTCTGTTCTTTAGCTTGAAATAGCTCACTCAAGCACAGTGCTGTTTTGAATGCATCCTCCTTCTTTCTGGAATTTTAGCATTCTGCTTTCTGTTATTCAATGGCTGAAGCTAGGTGCTGCATGTTTTTTTTTTTTTTTTTTTTTTTTTTTTTTTTTTTTTTTAGTAACATGGTGAGGCTTTTATAGAAATCACATGTCTATTTTTTTCCTTATAGTCCAAACTAGCACTAGCCTAAGATTGCTTTCTTTCATTGGATTACTAAAATATATACATAGTAAGGAATGACTCTCATCATTATGGAGACTAACAGGTTCTAAACTAGAGGGAGGACTGGCAGGAGACGAGTAGGGTGGTCTGGTCATATTAGCAGCACATGCCTGGTATATGTGAGGCTCTAGGTGTGATCCTCAGCACCACATAAAAAATAAAGAAATAAAGTGAAGTTATTATGCCCATCTACAACTAAAAATAAATAAATAAATAAATACTCAGGAGAACAAAATTGCAATTGTGGTCAGAAGACTGTCAGGCAGTGAGAGACCTAGCAAAGTCATGGTTACAGATAAAGTCCAAGAGTTCTGATGGAGAATTCCTCTTACTTGGGAAAAGGCCTACTATATTTTCTTTTTCCTATTCTGTCCTTTAAATAATTTTATGAAGATCACCCATATTTTGACTATCTGTCTCCTTATCTCTAGGGATTTAAATATTCATATTATAAAACAACACATTTGCAGAAATATCCAGAATAACGTTAGACTCAATATCTTGTCACATTATGGCCTAGTCAGTTTGACACAGAAGAGTAACCAACAGATTCTGTTAGACTACATATTGTACTGTTATAAAACGCTTTCAAGTACATTTATACAAATTTTGATATTTGAAATGTAACTCTTACCTCATAAGGATATTATTTTCTCTATCCCATGATTTTTTTGAACTTTCATTTTCTCCCTTTTGTTCTCTTCATCCTTCTCCTCTTCTTCCCTTTAAAAGTGTTACCTTTTTTTTTTTTAACAAAAGCATCTCTATCTTTTCTTTTGTTTTAATTTAATGTTCTATATTGCATAAGTAATTGGTAGAAAAATAATTGTTTTTATGTTCTGGATTTTTAATTGTTTGCTCTTTTGATGTTATTTTCCTTATAAATTTTTATTTTCTCCTTTTCTTCTCATTCTACAACATTTTTATTTAAAGTAAAAATATTTTGTCAACTATTTCTGTAAATTGTTACAACTGCATTCTCTTCTTGGTTTTACTTTAATGGAAACAGAATGTCAGCTTCATCACTCCTCTTAGTTTCTACCCTATTTTGGGAATTGAATTGGATCTTAAGAGGGACTTTACTTAAAGACCCTCCTGACACAATTATCACAAAAATTTATAATGAGTTTTTTTAAATTTATACAGTTTCACTGATTTGTTGTCCAAGTTTATACCAATAGGAGATCCTCACCTCTCAGTCCATTTTATAATATCTGTTTGTGTGCTTTAGTTTTCATGAGTACTGGTTAAGGTTCTGGTTGATTTACCTACACTGGCAAGACCCTAAATTTTTTGAAGATTTTTTTGAATTATTAGAAGATAGTTTTCAAACTTTTCTGATACTGCACAATTTGTATATTTTATTTAAATATGTAACTTTTTATGAAGATAATCTTACTCTTCATTTTATTTCTAACCCCTCCAAGTTTTTAACCAGTTTCTTTAACATCACTATCTCTGAAAACACTTTGTTCTCCAATTCAAAATGTCTTTTGTATTCCAATACAATTTCAACACTTGTCTTTCTTTTGTTTTTAATTTTTTGCATTTATTTTAATTAGTTACACCTGATAGTAGAGTACATTATAATACATCATACATAGTGGAGTATAACTTCTCATTCTTCTGATTGTACATGATGTAGATTCACACTGGTAGTGTAATCATATGTACATAGAGTAATAATGTCCAATTAATTTCATATTGCTTAATGGAATTATACAGCAACAAGAAAAAAAAAACATTGTAAATATTTATCCGTTGAACAATGGAGCATCTATGTACATCAACAAATCCTTCTCAGTTTCACAAATAAAATAGACCACAACAAAATAACACTTGGATAGGTCTTCCAAACAAAAATTAAACAAACAAACAAAAAACTATGGAACTAAATAATACAATTAAAAATTTGAACTATATATATATATATATATATATATAATTTTATATTCATATATATAATATTATATAGATGTATGAATAATATAATTATATATATATATAATTTTATCAATCAATGAGCAGCACATGGATCCTTCTGTAGAATAGACGATAATTTATGCCACAAAGCAACTCTCAGCAAACACACAAAAAGTAGACATACTACTCTGCATTCTATCAGATGATAAAAGAATGAAATAAGAAATCAATGATAAAAATTTTAAAAAGACAGAAGCTATTCCAATACCTGACTACTAAATAATATGTCATTGAGTGATAAATACATAGCAGAAGAAATCAGGGATAAAATAAAAAAAAAATACTTAGAGATAAATGATAACACTGATACAATATATAAAAATCTCTAGGACACTAAGAAGGCAGTGCTAAGAGGAAAGTTGAATGCAATGATCTCATTCATTAGAAGAATGGAAAGTCAACAAATAAATGACCTAACATTTTATCTCAAAGTCCTAGAAGAAGAAAAACAAAGCAACACCAAAAGCAGTGGAAAACAGGAAACAAAACCAGAGATGAAATTGGAAGAAAAGAAACAAAAACCTTGTTCTTCAAAAAATAAATAAAGTTAATAAACCCTTAGTTGTGCTAATAAAGAAAAAGAGAGAAAACTCAAATTACTAAAATTCATTATGAAAAAGAAAATATCATATCAGACTACTGAAATACAGAAGAAAATCAGAAACTCTTTTGAAAATGTATACTCCAATAAAACAGAAAATCTCAATGACATCGACAAATTTCTAGAAACATATGACCTACTCAAACTGAATCAGGAGGATATACACAGTTTTAACAAATCAATTTCAAGCAATGAAATAAAAGTCACCATCACAAGCCTGCCAATCAAGAAAAACCCAAGACCAGATTCTCAACCAAGTTCTATAAGAACTGCCAAGAAAAATTACCACCAATACTCCTCAAATTATTTCACAAAATATGAAATCAGGAGACCCTTCCAAACTCATTCTATGAGGTAAATTCCAAAACCAGACAAAACCACATCAAGGAAAGAAAACTTCAGACCAATATCCCTAAAGAACATAGATGCAAAAAAATATATATATATCTCAATAAAATTCTGGCAAATTGCATACAAAAACTTATTTAAAAGATAGTGTATCATGATCAAGTGAGGTTCATCCAGAGATGCGAGTTTGGTTCAACACATGGAAATCAATAAACATAATTCATCACATAAATATAATTTTAAATCATATGATCATCTCAATAAATGCAGAAAATGCATTTGACAAAATAAAGCAACCCTTCATGTTGAAACACTAGAAAAACTAGAGATAGTAGGAACATAATTCAACATTGTAAAAGCTATGTTTAGGAAACCCAAGGCCAATATCATTCTAAATGGAGAAAAATTGAAAGCATTCCCTATGAGAACTGGAATGAGACAAGGATGCCACTTTCACCACTTCTTGAAATCTAGCTAGGGCAATTAGCAGAAAGAATTTAAAGGGATAAAATAGGAAAAGAAGAAATCAAACTTTCACTAGTTGCCAATGACCTGATTCTATATTTAAAATATCAAAAAATCCTGTCAACACTTGTCTTAATGAGAAAAAGAGTTGTACTTTCATGCTCTACCAATAACTATTTAGTTGAAAGGCAAAATAGAACTCCTATGTGAGCACAGAAACTTCGGTATTTTTAGAGTCTGTCGTCAAATGCTTGAAACTTCTTACTTATGTGTGTGACTCTGGATAAATTACCATTTTTCATGTGCCTGATTCCTCAACAGGTACTATAACTCTAATGAGCATCACTCATTGATTTCAATGAACAATTAAATTAATTCATTTTAAGTTATCAACAAAATGTTTAGCACATAACAACTACTCAAAAAATAAAAGCTGTTCTACTATGACCATTTCCTAAATGTTATGGCTTAGATATTAGGTGTTCCCCCAAGGCTCATGTATTAGACAATGCAAGAACATTCAGAGTCGAAATTATTGGGTTATGAAATTCTTAACCTAACAGTAAATTAATCCCCTAAAGACAGATAGATGTGGTTGGATGAGGTGAGTGGTAGGATTATGACTTTGTGTATATATTTTGTGTCTGGTGAGTGAAGTTTCTCTCTGCTTCCTTATCAATTTGTGACTCACTTCCCTGCATCACACTTCTTCTCCGTGATGTTCTGCCTCACCACCCACCGCAAGCAGTGGAACTGGCTGTCTAGGATTTCAACTTCTGAATCTGTGAGTCCCCAAATACACTATTCCCTCCTTAAATTGTTCTAGTCAGATCTTTCAGTCTCAGCAAAATAAAAATCTGAACAAAACGCTAAATTTTCAGTTTCTAAATTTTTTCTATACCTGTGTGTTTCTTTCTTTTAACTTGTACCAATGAGAAGATAAATTTATTTTTATTTAAGCCACTAAATCAAACATATGAGCTTAGCTTTCTTTTGTACCAATATTTAATTTGGGGTATTCTTAATTTTCCATAACAATTCCCTTTTTCTTTTTTCTTTCTAATTAGGCTTCCAAAATAGATTTTAATTTTCAGAAGCTTTTAGGTTTATAGCAAAATTGAGCTTATGTTCTGTGAACACATATCCAAATGTAACAGTGAATTTTGATTCACTAATGTTCAAACAGTGGAAATTAGCATGAGCCTTACATGTTCTCTAACAGTGACCCTAATTCTATTCTTGAGAATATCCTGCATTAGTAATAAATAAGTCTAATAAATATTAATTTATATGTGATCTATAATTATTAAAATTGCATTCAATTTTGATAGAATTCATTCTTTAGAACAGTTTTAGTTTTACAATAACATTGAACATATGTTGAGATTTCTTTGATATTTTCTTCTTCCACATTTACATAAACCTCTATCATAACATCACCCATCATAGTGGTATGTTTGTTACAATTGATGGACAAATCTACACTAATGTGTCATCAGCATAATCTCACAGTTTTCATTAGAGTCTGTTATGGTTTGGATGTGAAAGTTTCCTCGAATCTCATGTGTCCAGAGGTGTGGCTTTGGGAAGGAGTTGGATCATCAGAGCTCTGATGGTGATGTCTTTCACTTGCTCTCCTACCTTTGTGATGCCATCTGCTATATGAAGCCTCTACCAGAGGTCAAGGGGAAGAGGCCACCCACTCTTACACTTTTTTCTTCTAAAACCGTGAGCTAAATAAACCTCTTTTCTTTCTAAATACCAAACCTCTGATATTTTATCTTAGCAGTGGAAAATGAACTAAAGCAGGCATAAACTATCCCATACACTTGAACCAGAAATATTCATTATTAAAGATTATTGAGTATTCTTTGGAAAAAAATTGAATAATAACTTATTTTTACCCAAAGATATCTGAACCCTGATGTCATTTGTTTGATAATTTAAAGAGATGGAATCTTTTTTTTTTATTATTATTTTAGTATTTTACACTGTAACTTCCTAATAAAAGTAACTACCAGTCTTGTGAGATAAGATTTTTCTGAGATACTAGGAAAAGGCATGGTATCAATTATTTTAAAAAAGAAACCTCTATTATATCTTCAGCCTAGTAAAGTTCACATAATTTCCTCTTGAACTTCCATGTTTGCTCTGTGTCTCAAGACAGCCACTTTCAGAAGACTGAAATTGTTTCTATGCTAGCCTCTTTTAAGGATTTCATCAGAGAAGGGGCCTGTGTGCCCTGCATTACTGCCACTTATGCAAATAATTTTATGAAAGAAAATACACCCTGTATATTAGCTTTTTATTATGTTGTAACAAGTCACCACAAACTTAGGGGCTTAAATCAAAATAAATTTATCTTCTCATAATTCTATTAATCAGGAGTCTTGTCATGGATTAATAGTTTCTATGCTTAGGGTCTCATAAGGCTGAATTTAAACTAACTGGGAGTGAACTCTAATTTGAATCTTGTCATTCTCTTCCAAACTCACTGGTTGATAGCAGAATTAATTTTGTTGAAATAATAAAACTGATGTCCCAAATCCATAGTTGCCATCTTCCAAACCCTGCCATACAGTAAATTAGTTTGCTTCTTCAAACTTGCAAAAGAATGTCTCTGACAGGGCAACTTTCTTGAGTGTTCCCTCTCTAAACTCTCATTTTATTTCTTATTTTTGTAAGAACACTTAATGTAAGAACTACACTCTTGAAAAACTCTTAAGTGTATATTAAAATATTTTAACCATACTATTTTAAACAAGAATTCATATATCTTATATATCTGAAATGATATGTCCACTGAAGAGAAACTCTCATTTACTTCCACCTCCCAGTCCCTGGAAACCATTATTCTAATCTTGGTTTTATGAGTTTTATAATTTCATATGGTTCACATAATGAAATGATGCAGAATTTGTTTTTCTGTAACTGGCCAATTTCAGTTAGCAAAATATCTTTCAGATTCGTCCATGTTGTCACATACAACAGAATTTATTTTAAAAATATATTGTATGGCATATGTGCATTTAATTTCTTTCATCCATTCATCCATCAATAATAATTAAATATAATAATGTTGAGTTGTTTATATCTCGACTGTTGTGAATAATGATACAGTTAAAATGGAGGTGCATATACTTCTTCAAGAATAAAATTTTAACTATTTTGAGAAAGGAATCGTTAGATCATAAGCTAGTTCTATGTTGAAGTTTTTTTTTTTTTTTTTTTTTTTTCCATACTGGGATTGAATCCAGGTGTGCTCTACCACTGAACTACATTTTCAGTCCTTTTTATATTTATCATTAGAGGAGATCTAAACTAAGTTCTCACTAATTTGCTGATTATGGCCTCAAACTTGAGATACTTCTGCCTCAGCTTCCAGAATTACTGGGAGTACAAACGTGCACCACTATGACTGTCTGTATTTAACTTTTTAAACGACATCTCTATACTAATTTCCATAGTGGATTGCACTAATTTACCACCCCTCTAACAGTTCACAATGGTCTGGTTCTCACTTCTCAAAACCTTATCACTAGTTTTCTTTTATCTTTTTGATAATATTCCTCTGAACACTTTTAAGATATTATCTCTTTGTGTTTATGATTTACAATGACTTTATAACTAGTGGTATTGAGCACTTTTTCATATAGCTATTGATCTTTTGTGTGTTTGCTTTCAAAGAAATGTTTATCTAAGTTCTTTACCAACCTATTAATGGGATTTGTCTGTTATTTTTTTGTTTTTCTGTCTTTCTTGTTGAATGGTGGGAGCTTCTTAAATATTTTGGATATATGGTTTGCAAATATTTTCTCCAGTTCTGCAGTATTCCATTTGCTATGTAAAAACTTTGTACTTTGATGTAGTTTCATTTGTCTCATATTTATTTTTCTTATTCTTTTGATAGCATATTCAATAAATCACAACATAAAATCATGAAAATGTAAGACTCCCTTTATTTATTTTTTTAAATATTTTTCTGAAATTTTACAGTTGCAGGACTTACATTTAAGTGTTTAGTGCACTTTCGGTTGATTTTTGTTTCTGGTATAAGTTAAAGTCCACATCCAAAGACAACAACTTTTCCTCTTTGGTAAAATATAAAAACTATGTATTCAACATGATTAATTTTTTAAAATAATTTTGTCTATTATTATAGATATTCTATGTGGTTCAAACCCTAATAGATGTTTTCTTATAGTGTATTATAGCTTCAAACTCTGCAATAGTGATGGAAAGCTATTACAAGTTATTTATTTTAGAATATAAACTTCAGCATTTCTAATCCCATGAAGTTGTATACTCTTTTGGTCCTGCACTGCCCCAATTAATGACCATTGGCCACATGTGGCTTTTTAGCTTTCAACAAATTAAAATTAATTGACATAAAGATTCTCTCCCTCATTTGCACAAGGCACATTTCAATCACTCAGTGGAAATATGTGGCCAATGGCTACTGCAAAGGACATGTAGATGTAGAACAATTTAAGCATCACAGAAAGATCTATTGCACAGCCCTGGCTCAACACATGGGTCCTAAATTTTAATTTTCCTTAGAATCACTTATTCAAACAGTATTTGAGTCCCCTTCCTCACTTCTACTAAGGTGAGCTTTGAGAATTTGAAATCTATGAAATTTCCAGGTGAAATTCATGTTGTTCTTCTGAGAACCGTAACTGAGAAGCCATTAAGTTATAGATTCATTTGCACAAGCTTCCAGAAAACACCATCTAAGAATATTCTCAGGGATATAGGAATAATGTACCTAAGTATGTGTTTTACAATAAGAATCCGGATGACAAAGGATAATTGGCCTCAGTTAATAGTATTTTGCTGCTATCTACAGGTAGAAATGGATATAAACTACCATGATTCCAATTTCTGAGACAAATTCAATATTAAGATAGGAAAATGTTCTCAATAAATAAAATATAATCAGCATTATTATTTTGATTATCAAGAACTTCTTGTGATGAAAGAGTTGGGAGAGTAACCATAAACAAATATTAGCATTTAGTTGTACTCTATTTTCTAATAGATAAGAGACTAGTATTTACAAAGAAAGAAAATATTTGTTTTTGTAACAGATACTGTTATAGATAGCCAATGTGTTTCCAACTTAATTATATTCTACTATATCATTAAAATTGATTTTATTTATATGAGATAGTAATTTGAAAAAACAGAACAATACAGTAGTCTATAAAATGTGTTTTATAAAGATTCTGAAAATCAGCTATTTAGTATGCTATTTTTTGAAGAAACTCTGTAAAGACCACATGAACTTCAAAAGTTCAAAATACAAAAATGTATGTATTAGTTATTAATTGATCTTATTTGTTTTAGTAATATCCCTAAAAATATAAAATGTACATTTATTAAATTCTAAACAAAATCTATTTATCTTTTTCCCAATAAGAATCATGTGAGAAAAACAATGCAAATGTGACAATGTTCATTATTTATATTTTCAACATATTTCATATTGTCTAGTTATAAGTTTGTTTTCTTCTTCCCAAATGCATACCTGATAGTAAAATTTTTCCATGAAAAAAGAGAGCTAAAAATCAATAAATTATTAATACATGTATCACTCTACAGAAGTACCAACGATATCCCTCCTCTATAGTGCACTAATAACCAGAGATACCACAATACATACACATACATATATGAATACATATATATATATATGCACATATATACACGTGCATACATAAAAACATTTAAGAAATACTCATGTTTCAAATAAGAAATCCATATATTTCAAAAAGAGTTTACCTTTTTCAAAAATAAAAATTATATTTATCATTAAACATTCCCTTGATTTTATAACAAAGCATCATCAATTTTAAAAATGCTATATATTGAATTGAAACTAAATGGCTTCTGTTCAAAAAGCCCACAATTCAAAAAAGAGTTGTAAGATATGATGTGCATCCCCAGAAGTCACAAAGTCTTATTCTCAGAAAAGAGTTAATCGTAGTTGTAACAAAACATGTACATCTACATTGTTCCCCTGTCATTTAGCAAGTTGTAAAATATGCTGGATAAGTTTATCATACAATTATTTGCTGAACAGTATAGTGAGATCTATCACAGCTTAATACCGAATTACAAGTAAAATTTGGAAGTATAGATACTACAGATAGAAAAGCTATGTTCAGGTCCACAGAAGCATAAAATAAGTTATGGTAACTTTGAATACATATTTTTATATATGTGTACAAATGCAAAAATATATGGATATATAAACACAAATACACATAAATGTATATATGTGTGTGTTTATATGCACATGTGTGTGTATACACACAGAGTCTCTCTCTCTCTCTCTCTCTCTCTCACACACACACACACACACACACACACACACAAACACACACACACACTAAAATTTATTTTGGATTTTGAATGAACCCTGAAGGCAATGTGTTGGAGGGTTGGTTTCCAGCCTAAGGCACTATTAGAAAGTGTTTGAGCCATTGGGAGGTTGGGCCTCGAGGAAAGAAATTAGGTCACTGGAGCCATGGCATTGAAAGGAATTAGAACCCAGTGCCTTCTATACCTCCCTTTTTTCTTTCTGACCACCTTGTGGTGAACAGTTCCACTGCCATGTCCTCCACCATGATGCACTATGCCACCACAGACCCTAGGGCAAAGGCACAAAGTGGCCATAGATTGAAATCTCTAAAAAAGATCCAAAATAATCCTTTCTTTATATGTGTTAATTTTCTTTGGTATTTTGTAATAATGATGCAATTCTAAGACATTGCAACATTGATTATTTATATATTTACATATGACAAACTGATACTCAAGCAGGAAGCATTTTGAAGGAGATTCTCTTAAAATTAGATTTCCCTTAGAAGTCCAATAAGAGCTATAAGTGATGCAGGAAGGTCACTTCATGAAAATTTTGTTTTAGAAAGCCCACGTCTTCTATGGTGAAGATTTGCAGAGCACTGTGGCAGATTAATACCAAAGAGGACTTTATTTGGGAAGTTGTTCATTTCTGTTGGTAATTCATAGTTTGATGGTTAAAGTAGGGGAGAGGATAAGATGAAAATCTGAATCAACTATACAGATGGGGATACTAGAAAATGAGTAAGGGAACACACTTAGGGAGGAACAGAAAAATAATTGGGGAAAAATATCATAATTGAATTTTGAAAATATAGATTCATGGTATCTGTTCCAGATAGAAGGGGGAAGTTTCAAATGATAGCAGCAATATTGGATGTGCTCTTTTCAAAATAATCTAGAATTTGAATATTAATGTAAAGTAATTATCTTTGCTTTATTTGCTACCAGAATGCAAGAGAACAAATGAGGTAATCCAAGGGCATATTGTGGATATAAAAATAAAGTGATCACCACAGGTAACAGGTGAGCTAGGGAGAGATGACTTATAAGAGACCAAGTACACAGTGAGTGAATAGGGAAAAGATGTGGCACAGGTACTATCTGGAAGTCAATTATTAGTAGGGATATTTTTAAATGCCCCAAATTATTCAAGCAATATTAGGTCAAAATATCCCTGCAATTTATTTTATCAAAGTAAAAGCATTTTCCATGGATTTTTAGATGTTAGATGGCTCTCTTTGTTTACATGGTGATTTTTTTCCTACCCAAAATTATGGCTTCCACTTCTGTATTAACATTTCCATGGGCTATGATAGTACATAGTTTAATTAATATATTTTTAATGAATAACTGAGAATACTTAACTTATTTATGTCCCTCTTCACCTTGACAATAAGAAAGTAGTTTCTCTATAACTTTTCAGCAATTAATTTTACTGGGGCTCCCTCTTCAGAAAGAATCCTACTCCAATAAAATGGTGACATGGCTCAGTAATAGTATAAATTTGGGAGCTCTGCTGTAATAATTTGATACAAACTGGATGGTGACAGAAATAAGTTGTCTCATGGTTCCACAGAATTTGAAATCAGTATGTCAGCAAAACTTGTTCTCTCCATGAGTTTGAAGTTGAATTTTTCCATAATTTTTTCTATAGCTTTTGGTAGTTTTTGGAATTCATGGTTTGTAAATTGTGTTCTTCTTGAGTCTTCACAGCCTTTCCTCTGTATTTATCTTTCTCTGTGCTCAACTATCCGTTTTTTATAAAAATATCCATCTTATTGGGGTAGGACCCACACTAATTTCTTATCTTAACTTGTAAATATTCTATTTCAAAATAATGCAATTTTAAATTAATAATATTTTGAAGAAAAATTTACCTAATTAGAGTGGTAAGTCTGCTTGATGATGGTCCTTCTACATTGGCTAACAGAAATGAAATAATATTTTTCAATTCAGTCATTTTCATCAAAAGGGTGATTTGAGGCTCCTATTTATATATTTTTTCTCTGTGAATTTCTTTCAACATTATGTGGGGAGAGAGTTTTAGTACTTATTTTGGTATCCTTGAAGTTCCCAAAATTGAGAACAATGTAGATCATACAACTATTGGGAAAAATACGGGATAGGTTGGATCTAATTTGTACTAGCTTACTGCATATAATAGATTCATTTTTCCAGAAATTTTGAGAGTTGATTGTTTAAGCAGTAATTTTTAATAATTAATTTATATAAATTTTTAAAGTAAATATAATAAATATTCAAAATTCTTAATTTCTGAATTGTTTTGCTGCATTTTCTTATTATCTGTTCTCATAAATTATCTCCTTCTAGTCTATCTATGTGGCATAAAGATATAAATATATACATATGAATATATAAACACATACATATGTACATATATAGACAATCATGATACACACAAACACACACACACACACACACACACACACACACACACACAGACACACCATGATGTGCTACTGAATATCTCTTTCCCACTTCGCACTCAGAGACCTTAAATCAGTAATTTGAAAATGACCATGGTGAAAGTCTTAGGTTTCTTGTGGTGGTATAGAGCATGACGTCAGCTTCTGCATGGTTTCTGTTAAAGCCTCGTGATAGAAGGTCAGCAGGTACAAATGTAAGAGAGTTCACAAGGGGCAAGGGACTGATGAGAGATGCCAGACTTACTTCACACAAACCCTTTCTCAAAAAAATCTACACTCATGAGAACTTACTCATTCCCACTAAAATAGTATCTTACTTTCACAGGAAAATCATTAATCACTCCCGAAGATTGAATGGCCTTTTACAAGCCTCCCCACATCTCAAAATACAAAAATATTGTGTCCAAGACTCAACATGTATTTTGTGCGGGGATAAACCACATCCAAATTACAATGGTGAGCATTTTTCATTAATGTAAATATGAAACAGCAAGAAGTAGGAATCAGAATTTTCAGAACTTGACTTGCAGTTTTCTTGAGTACACAGACTTAACAGTGTGAATGAGAAAATGTTGATAACATTCATTAAATATATTTATTAATGTATTGAGACTACATTACAAATAACAGAAAATATTACTTCATTATTCTAAAATTTTCATAAAAAAGAAATCAGTTGCATGATTAAAAAAATAAGTGGATTTTCCAACATCTTCATTATCACATTATTATTTTGTTTTGCTTGTACACAGCAATAAATATATCAACTGACACGTTGGAATTACACTTGAAGAGTTAGTTTTTAAATATTTACTAGCATCAGATTATGGAACCTAGGTTTTTCTTCTATTTTCTTTTTTCATTCATTCTTTTTTTTTTTTTTCAGTATTAGGAATTAAACCCAAGGTTGCTGTCATACTAAGCTACATCCTCAGCTCTTTTTTATTACTATTTTTATTTTGAGACAGGTCATGGTAAGTTTTCCACTGTCATCCTTGGATAAAAGGAGGACAGTGAGATACCATGTCCCTGACATGCCCATCTGTGTTGCCAAGAACTTAAGCAAGTCAAAGGACTAATGGGAGTGAGTCTGGGCCTCAAAGTCCAGGTAAATGTGGTTTCAAAAGAACCCTGCTCCCTCTCAAATATGCTGGGAGTTGAGGAATCTTAATGGTATCTGCAGACAGCTGCTTTCTGAAATGCATGCCAAATGTCTTTGGATTCTGATCATATAGTGGGGCAAAGCAATCTAAGCTAGTGATGTCAGTGCTTCTGTAGCCTGGTCTATAAAACCCCTTTTTCTACTGTAGCTTATGCAGAATTGAGGGTACTTTGGAGAGGATAAATGCCACTAATTCAGGCTGACACCACTGGAAAAGGAACAGAGATGCTAATTTATGGATAATTTCATGAGGGAAAGAGGTAATATTTGGTAAACTACTGTGAGGATGATGGTGCTATTTGTCCACTGAACCACTGAAGAACCTTCTCCATACATATTTACAAGTAAGCCTTATGCCATGCAAGCCTTCGCTGGATGATTTCTTTTATTTCTTGGAGATCTATGCCACTCTTCATGTACAACCAGATTGTGAACAGAACACCCAGAGTAGCCTCTAATTGGTGATTCTCCCACTTCTATCTCTTTAGTGGATTACAGGCATGGCCTCTGGTTAGAATATTTTTCTAAGAAACTTAACTTTACAGGCAAAAGATATGAGGTAAATAAAAAGTATTAATTTGTTCTAGTGTAAAATATTGAAAATATTAGAATACCCATTGATTAAAAGTGTATGATGTGGGAGAAGGAGGAGAGAGAGAGCACAAGAGAGAGAATTTGAGTAAAACAGAACATATTTGTAGGGGAGTGATAGGATCAAACCCATGATAAAGTGAAGAGTTTGCCAAGAGGTTTGGAGGCAACTTTTCATATTGAGAAGAGGAAGGAGTGAAATAACAGTTGCAGGTATAGAAAATTTGTAATTGAAATAGCAATATATTGAGGGAATTTATATATGGTACTTTTAAATTCCTATAAAACAAATTTATTACTGAAAGTGAAAGGGAAGTGAGAAATGTAAAGTGCTTTAGATCTAATAAACTGGTTTTGAGTTAAACACAGATGCAAACAGCAAAGAAACTGAATATTGAAGGTAGGCAGAAGGGGGATTGAAAAACAATATTTAGGGTTTTGGGAACCTACCACAACTTTGCATTCTTATGCAGTAATTGGCCTGGAACAGAAGTCAGAAGTTAAATTTCTTTTTTTTTTTTTTTTTTCTGTATTCTTTTCTTTTCTTTCTCTCTCTCTCTCTTTTTTTTTTTTTTTTTTTGTACCAGAAATTGAAACCCCCAGGTGCTTTACCACTGAGCTACATCCCAGCCCTATTTATTTATTTATTTATTTATTTATTTGTTTAATTTTGAGGCCGGTTTTTGTTAAGTTGTAGAAGTTGACCTCAAACTTGTGATCCTCCTGCCTCAGCCTCCAGAGTTGCTGTAATTAGAGGAATGCAACACTGCACACAGAGTTAGGTTGTTCTAAGGTTTGCTCTTTTACTCCAGACAGATTAATCCATCTGTAGGGATTCATATCTCATTGAGACCACAAAGGAGGCAGTATTTGGAAAGCAGTTTTATCTAGACTGAGTGAAAATAAACTGAGAAAGGGGGACTAGTGACCTGAAAATGTAGAGGGCCCTGCCATACGAGACAGAAAAAGTGTCAGTGATTAAAATTAAAATATCTCCTCCAAATGTACTGATGTTATTCATCTTTCTAATCTTAACATCTTGGTTTTTCTCCTCATGTCCCCAGCTTTACACATTCTCTATGACCTGAAAGAAAAATCTCTTAAATCTACTTCTTGTATTGTCAAATAATAAAATTAAATCATTAGGATTGTATTTCAGTTGAAACATAATGATATTTCCAGGAGCTTTTCTTTCTGAATATTTTTTAAAGTTAAAGCTAATTATCAGGACGATAAGGAAACGTTGAGGTAACCTTCTTGGAGCTACCAGAGTTTTTAGTAATTATCAGTTTTAGATTAAGAATATCAAGTGTACATATGTGTACTTATTTTTTGTTCCTTCTCTAGGAAATATTAATGTTAGGAGATGCTTTCTCCCTATATTAGTTCCTTCATAAGTTGGTAATGAAAGGATGGAGTTAATTAAGGCCAGAAATATATTCTTATTTATTATGCTCTAAAGTATGTATACTTGGATTAAAATTCAAGAGTCAAGTGTATATAAAAATGCTTACATTTTTATTCATACATTGTTGAATTGGAATCTATATCAAACTATCAATTTTAGAATTAACAGCAAAGACAAGAAAATAAATAGTGTATACATGCAATGTTTAATAATTGTTAAGAATCTGCTTAAGAAAACCTGTGCAGAACAGTTTGTGAAGCAATTATAAATTCACATAATCCAGAAGATGGTGCTGTTTACATTTCTACTGCATTTTGGAACTCCAGAGAAACAATTTACTTCCAATTCAGCCATTGATGGGTTGTAAATTATTGAGCATACCTTCGCAATAGGAACAGTTAATGTAGCTTTGCTCTTGAGGATTTCACATTTACAAATAATCTGCATAACATTTCCACACCAAATATTAGAAAATGTACTACCTCACAAGCAATCTCACATTAATGGAACCTGATCAGTTGCGGCAATCTCAGTTATCTTATGCCAGGAGTACACTCAAATGTGAAAATACATATTAGATAAAAGACCTATTTAATTTTCTGGTTACTTATATGGCTATTAAAATGCAACATGCAGACCATTAAAGTGGTGATGATCCTTATTTAATGGAATGCGAATTTATTCTTCCAAATAGTGAACAGTTTTATAGTGACATGTTAATTATGTACTATCCAGGCACAAAAGATTCAGCCAGTTAACACAGATAAATGGGGTACATGGTATCTATAAAATATTGGGCCTATTTCCACTTTACCTAACTTCATTAATGAATCATGTACACAATCATATCTGTTTGCAGTGCTATGGAAAGGATATGTCCTTTAGGAAGGTCCACCATGTGCAGTTTCCAAGACTCACTTGCAAAGCTTGCAGTCTCTATTAAGAAAGTCATGACCTCAAAAGCAAATAAAATTATGGAAATGAGCATAGCTTTTCAAATCCCCTTAGCAGTAAATAAACATAGAAAAAGTAGATGAAAGATGCAAACATGCATACATATTTCTAGTACAGACCCAAACTTATATTTCAGAGTGAGTATCATTCTTTTCAATCATAGGAGAACATACAGACATTATTTTTAAAGAAGAGTGAAAAAATTAGTACAGACACATTGTTTTGTTGTAGAAAACAGAGAAGATAGAGCTGCAGAGTTAAGGTCAGTTTTTTTACTGGGGAGAAGGAACTCAGATGTAGAAATGAGGAATAAAAAATTATTAATTTATTGTTTTTTAAAACTTTTTGCTACTTGATGTTTTAAATACATTATTGTTTAGATTGGTTTTATATAAGGTTAAAGGTATCCCTTGGAATACCAAGACAGACTTCAAATATGGATCATGTACTGTCATAATCACCTGAAGTGGTTTTGGTTTTGTTGTTGTTTTGTTTACTACCTTTAAAATAGTTTTCCCAGGCTGCTTTGGAAAAATGATAAATCATATACTGTGGATTGAACCCTGTCTGTTTGGCTCATTTCTTACATTCTCTAGGAACCTTGATACACAGGAAATTTTGCAGACCCTTGCAAAATCTTAAGCTGGGAGTTTGTACTGGGGTTGTAAATTGAAGATGATACATTTGGTAGGTCTCAATGAACCCAGGGCAACATAGTGAAGTAAACAATCAACTTTATTAAATAAAATAAGAACATACAAACAACTTTATTAAATAAAATAAGAATATGGTCACTTGAAAACTTATATAATACAGGCTTTAGTGGGAGATGCCCTCTTACTAAATGAAATTTTTCCCCAAGCCACGATAAGTTTAATTCAATAATTAGTTATCTCATTTAATTTTCCTAGATTCTTTTCTCAAAAGTAGTTCTAAGATTCAAGTTGCCTGCAGCCAAAATCTAAGGAGTGTAGTTGCAGCTAGTTTTCCTGATGACTATAATTTAGGTAAATGTTCAATGCTTCTAGAAATATAATTGGGTTTCTCTGTGTCCTTTGATAAGGTCTTTGTTGAAGTAATTTGCAGTTGCAATGCCTTTTCTAGAACTTACAAATTAAAAGTTCTTGGGGAAATGTATATATTACTTTTGAATGTAAAGATATATAAAGATTGTTAATTTGACTATAATGCACATATTAACTTTTTAAAAATAAGAGCTATTTTAAAAATGATCGCTCATTTGAACATTATATTGTTTTCAATGTTAAAAAATATTTGCAAATTTAATTATTTTGAAAAAAAAATATTTTTCTGCTGTCAACTTTTTCTTGTGCAAGATAGAACTTCTTTTATGGTATGAGTGGTTTTTAAATATTACCTAATGCTCACAGCTTCTAAAAATATTTTTATAAAAGTTACAAGAAAAATTACATCGGAATGCTGCAGGAAGTAGTTGTGTTTATGAATACAGTACCTAATGAATTTTAAATGATATAGTCCTTTACCTTTGCAAAAAGAAACAGTGCATTGATAAATGACCTTTTAGGCACTAGACTTAATCTTAAGACAAGTGACAGACATACAAAATATAACTTTTAAAATCTGTTACTTGAATTTGGAGTTAAAAGTGTGTGAGGCCATAAATCTGTACAGGAGATCACACTAGACATTGGCAGTACTCTTCAAAATTATACATAAACTTCAATGAGCTTATTGGCAAAAATGTATGAGAAAACTGCTCATCATACATTCATGACTTAGCATTGCACAATATTTAAAAACAATTTTTAAAATGTGACCTTTATGGAGAAGTAGAGAAAATATGGTTAATGCCTTATATCTGATATTTGATATTTTATCCTGTGGGTTGATTTTCTGCATCTATTATACACTATAGTCTCTTAATCAGCTTTAGTCCCTACAGTAAAGTATCATACACTGAGTGACTTATAATCAACAGAAATGTATTGCCCACAGTGCTATATACTGGAATTCTGAGATCAGAGTGCTAGCCTGGTCCTGGTTTGGTAAGGAACCTCTTCTGAATTATAGACTAATTTCACATTATTCCTCACATGGCAGAAAAGAACAAGCTAGCTATCTGTCCTTTTCCTTATAAGAGCATTAACACCATTCACAAGGGCTCCACTCCCATGACCTAATTCCCTTTCCAAAGGCCCTATGTTCAAAAATCATCATGTTACAATTAAATTTGAAAATATAAGTTTTGTCAAGAACAAGAATATTTGTTTGGTAAAGTATAGCATGTATTTCCTATCTACAAGGTATTCATTTCTATATTCTATTTTCAATATAATTGCTGTGATAATACCACTTTAAATGTTTATTTGGCCTTACTTTATAAGCATTGAGATGCATCATAATTAAATATAAAATTGTTGAACCAGCATAATGACAGTGATAAGCAATCTAGGTGTCTTGTGTTTGTGTCTATGTGTGTGGGAATCAGTCAGGTCTCCTACATTACTGTCCCCCAACGTGTCTTTTGATCCATATTGCCCTGATTGCATTTTTTTATTTGTTTGTGCTTCCGGTTAAAACTGTGTTTGAAGAAATTGTTTCAAGATAATAAAAACTGGAAAAACTCTTTCTCAAAGATATTAATACAAATGTAACATCATAAGTGTAGTCTAGTGTTTTTTATTCAGCACTGTAAAAAATTATATCTGAATACTGGCCTGGTCTGCTTTTCTTTTTTATTGTTTGCCTTATCTTTTCTTTTCAATTATTCATAGTATTCTAAAGACCATTTTCAGTATAAAATACTATCTATGGGATGTGAAAACAGCAAGAAACATATTTCTGAATGGATTATAAGGGTAGGTCTATTTAGAAATTTAAATGCATGTAATCAATGTAGAAAATATATAGGCCAACACAATGACTCTTTTACTCAATGGTGTTCTGTTTATGGCCTATTGTAACATTCTGATTTTATTCCTTGACACTTTGTGGTTTTAAAAAATTTTATTTCCTTTTTTGTCCAATTTACTTTTATATTATGAAATATAATGTTAATCAAATCTCTTTGTTTCTTAGTATTTTTTCTTTGTATCATATTTAGCAATATTCAAGGTGATTTAATGTTTGTATAGCCCATATTTACTATTTTTTTACAATGTATTAAAAATATGTGTTGCCACTCTGTTCTTTCTTTCTAATCCCTAAGATAAGTTAAAAACTTCTACAACCCTTTAATTACATTCCCTTACAATAACATTTGCCCATATATATATATATATATATATATATATATATATATATGTGTGTGTGCGTATGCACAATATATCCATAATATATACACATATACATAATGTATATATTTACATTGCTTATTCAAAATTTAAGTTTTATTTTTTATTGTAAATTATTTCAAACATTCAACAAAACATAGAAAATAGGATAATAGAAATGCACGCAAACAATACTTAGAATTTTGTTTAACCATGTAATAAGTTGGTGTTATTTGGATAAATCTATATAATTAATTGAAGTAAAATTAATTCTAAAGAACTGAAATGTTATCTATAGGCAATCCCTTTTCATTATAGCATTTACTTGTGTGTTACTTTCATATATTTACAGCTGGAACAAATTTCTCTTCATTAAAGATTTTTCTTTAGAAAAATGTACTTGAAGACACAACAGAAAAGATCATATACAGTCACTTAATTGTAAGTTGGCTTAAACAAATACAGCCTGTAAACAAAAATTCAACTGATATGGAAATATCTGATGTGTTTTATCTGCTTGCTTTGTTTTTTGTAAAGTCTTATAGGAAATTAACAGTGACTTTTTTCAAAACTAATAAAGCAATTTATATAACACAAAGTGGATATAGACAGAATTAAAGTATTTATAAACTTTATGTAGTGCAAACACATGATTTGAATGAAAAACTTATTTGACTCTCTGAGACTGATCCTTTATCCCCAGGAAAATAAAGTGACTGCAGACAATTGCATCATCTCTGTCGAAAAACTTTTTCTCAAAAATCAACAGGATATGACTAGGGGTGTAGCTCAGTGTTACAGGTCTTGCCTGGTATGTGCAAGACCTTAGGTTCAATCCCCAGAAACATTAAAAAAAAAATAACAGAATAATCTATGGAATATATGGAAACCATGGACTGTTATTCTGTCTAGTAATGTGTGTAAATTTTTATGTGTGTTGTGGATTTCTAGTTTAGGTAAACCTGAAGACAAGTTATAGGTCACTGATGTATTTCAAAAGAATTTTATGCAAAGATGATTTGGTCATGACTGACCCTGCCTGTTATGGTTTAGATATGAGGTGTCCCCCAGAAGTTCATGTGTGAGACAATGCAAGAGTGTTTATAGGTAAACTGATTGGGCTATCAAAGTGTTAAGCTAATCTGTTTATTAATTCACTTGAATGGATTAGCTGGGTGGTAACTGCAGGCAGGTATGATGTGGCTGGAGAAGGTGGATTGCTGCTTGGGTTTTATTTTTTGTCCCTGGTGAGCCAAACTTAGTCTCTTTCTGTTACCTGGTCTGAACTGTGTTCCTGTGAACCGAATTGTTTTCCTCTGCTATACCTTTCTGCCAAGTTGTTCTGTTTCACTTGGGGCTCAGCAGTGGAGTTGGTCATCTATGGACTGAGACCTCAGAAACTGTGAGCACCAAATAAACTTTTCCTCCTAAAATTGTTCTTTTCAGGTCACTTGGTCACAACAATGAAAAAACTGGCTAAAACACTGCCATGAAATATTCTCTTTTATTCTGGGAGACAAAGCCTTCAACTTGGAAGAGAAAGGTTATGTGGCTTTCTGCAGAAATTTCGATTCGTTTTTGATACGTATATTCTTGATATATATAATGCCTCCTATCAGAGGTATAATGAAAAAATAAAAACCTTTCCAAGGCACAAAATGTTAGGAAAATGAAAGTTAAAATAAAAATATCCATAATGAAGACATCCATATACATTCATCCTGCAAATATAAAGTATAGACCTCAAGAATACTGAAATTCTAATCTCAGACAGAATTCAATTCCAGTTATGAACCTGCTTAATAATGCAATCATATGAAAAGTGTTCTATCTATCTGTTTTTGCACTTTAAAAAATAGCTACCTTCATAAGCTTTTTATGAAGAGTCAATGAATTAAAAATATTAAATTTTATACAATATATTTTGTGAGAATTTGTTTTAAAAATGTATTGATTAAGATTCAGTGAAGGGAGAAAGAATAATTAGGCTACAGTAGAAATAAAGTTAAAAACTTTGACAAAAGAAAATTATATTTGTTTTGTATTTTTGTTGTTGCTGCTTTTACTAGGGTAAAGGCTTCTCTTGTATCCAGCATTGTTTTGTAGATATGTGCTTCAATTGTTTTCTCTGTAGATTTGTTCTTGTATCTACTCTCAGTTCTTTCTCACACAGAATATCACCTGTTCTGTGTTATGGGTTAATCTAAAACAAATTAAAAGTCAATAACCAAGGATTTCAGATAATATTGGAATATAGAAGTATAACGTGGCAGCCCAAAATATCTTCTTTATGTCCAACTCTCCTTTGTTCTGCAATGATCTTGTCAAGATGAGGGCTCAGTATATTCATACCACTAGGAATTTGAATAAGGAAATAAACATCAGAAAAAAAATCCATTCATTTGAAGTAAAATTCCCACTAAGACAAAAGGTCTTACTGAAATCTTTTCTTATATTCTGTTTTTCTTTTACAGTATGCTTCCAAATACAAAGAAAGCACCTCATTTTTGCCTTCCCATAGGGGCCACACAATTGATGGGTCTGATTACTTAACAATCAGAGACACCATTTCCCCCTTAATATTAGGTAGGGTTCATCTTCTTTGTTCTTATTTTCTACCCCAGTATCTCACCTTTTCCAGCACAGTTAAAACATCTATCAATTAAGAAGCTATTACAGTACACAAGATGATTATCTAGCCTTTGGCCCATTGTAAAAACCATAGCAATACATTGAATCTATTCAAGGAAATACTCAAATAGTCCAGATTTCAGGCCAAAACACTCTCCAGGTATTGGCGACATGTCAAGGTTTTCTTTGTCATTATTGACAACCTGTCACTAGAGTTCTATGGCTTTGACCTGACAGATTCAAACCACATCATCACCAGGGGTAACTGATGCATGTGGAATCAAGGAAAGGAAAGAGGTGCATACTATTTTTAGGAGCTTCTATTGATACTTTTTGGGTGAAACATACAAAACTTGCATTTATTTTATTTCATTTTTTACTGTAAGCAAAGTAAAAGTAAAAACATTTCCTTGGTATTTAATAGGGTGAGAAAATGGATAATTGGATATTGGCATTGTCAAGCATTACCCTTTCCAAATGCATAAGAAAGTGAGAAATTAATAAAACGGTTTTTTTCAACCTCTCTCTGTTTCTCCCAAAGAATGATACAACAAAAAAAGTTTTTGCATATTTTTTGTCCAAAAGTGCTAAGATAATGTATAAATATATTTGATCAGAGGGAGAAATGGGAAGAGGGAGAAAGGGAGACAGAAACAATAGAAAAGAAAGGAAGAAACTGAGGAAGGAAGGGAGGGAGGGAGATGAAAAATTCTTGGGTTTTTTGTTTTAAAGAGAGACAGAGAGAGAGAAAATTTTTTAATATTTATTTTTCAGTTTTTGGCGGACACAACATCTTTGTTTGTATGTGGTACTGAGGATCGAACCCGGGCTGCACACATGCCAGGCCAGTGCACTACTGCTTGAGCCACATCCCCAGCCCAAAAAATTCTTTTTTTTTTAAGAGAGTGTGAGAGAGGAGAGAGAGAGAGAGAGAGAGAGAGAGAGAGAGAGAGAGAGAGAGAGAGAGAGTTTTTTAATATTTATTTTTTAGTTATCGGCGGACACAACATCTTTGTTTGTATGAGGTACTAAGGATGGAACCTGGGCCGCACACATGCTAGGTGAATGCACTACCGCTTGAGCCACATCCCCAGCCCGAAAAATTCTTAAAACTACATTCCTGCAGCACACAAACCACTTAGGATAAGCATAAAAGTTCTTTAAGATTATTTTAAATGAAGATTTAAAAGGGGGGCTGGAGTTGTAGCTCAGTGGTAGAACACTTGCTTAGCACATGTGAGGCACTGGGTTTGATCCTTAGCACTACATACAAATAAATAAAATAAAGGCATTGTGTCAGACTACAACTTAAAAAAAAAAAAAAGACTAAAAGGACAAAAGAAAGACATTCTACCATTTGCTTTTGGTACTGTACAGTTCACCTGAAATATATATATATATATATATATATATATATATATATATATATATATATATATATAAGCTTTGTCCAAAAAAATCAGTCAACTTTCTGTGAAGATGTTGAAATTAATCAGAATCCAAGATAGAAAAACAAAGAAAGAAAAAAAAAAGCTGCCCGGCCAGATCAATTACCAAACCATAAGAACCATCTCAGGAAACCTTCCAACCAACCAAACAGACAATACTCATCAGCTTTTGATCAATCTCACTTACATGTCAATAATCCATAGCTAATCTGAAAACTGTTTATTTTTCTTCTTTCTTTAATCAATAAAACTGGAAAATTATAATGGAGACAAAACAACTCTTACTTTGTCAAATTATAAAATTAAAGTAGCATATTTATTTACTCTTTTCAGAAAGAAGGACTGATTTATCATATAGTAAGTCAGAGAAGATTCAGAGCCCCTGTTTTTAATATCCACTTGCTGATGATCACATTCAAATAGGGTGTCTCTTCTTCCTAGGATCTCAATAAATCAATTCTAGGAATAAGGATATGTTTTTATTTTGTTTGCTGCTATTACTTAGTTTATAACTTCTGTAACACCAGTGACATAGTACCATGCATTGTCTCCCATTACACACACACACACACACACACACACTCTTACACACCCAGCCTTGACTTTGCTAATCTATTTACCTGAAATGATCTTTTTCTTTACCCCTTAGAGCAAAAGTGCCATGAGAGAAATACCTTTACTCAATGTGTTTATTTCATCTTGTTATTCTCTGATGAACCCTAAGTCAGCCCTTTAATGCCACATATTTATTTTATAGGTTGTCAATGAAATAGAAATTTTGATCCACATGTTCATCTTTCCCCAACCAACTGAATTTGGTGGCATTGACCAACCACATTTACCTTCAGAACATCTGTTTTAATTGGATGCTGAAATAGTCCTCTCCTTTGCCTCTCCTCTTACCTTGCCACAGTCCGGCTACAGCAAAATAACTGGGGTTGACGAACAACTTGTGTATGTTGATACAGCAGGAGTGGGAGTCGTTTATTGTAGGGCAGGAGTGGTATATATACATTCCACACAGCTTATCTTAATTAACATAAAATAGATACATCAGTCAACCAATAAGGAATTTCCACACTTAATGGCTCGCTGGCATTACTTCACAAACCACTCCCTCTGGCAAAATACCAAGCGCCATCCTGACTTGTTTACAGACTCTAACATACCCTCTCTGTTGTCTTCATTATATTTACTGTATTTCCCCAATTTCTTGATTTCAAAGTGTTCTATGAATCACTCTTTATAACTCTCTAATTTCTGCTTATATTCATCATTTAATTTTTCTTATTAATTATTAATACTTCTGTGATTACATCACCACTTTGTGGGTCTGCTCTCCACATTGTCTCTTCTAAAGACACTTGCAGTTGGATTTAGGGACCACCTCCATAAGTGTATCAGTTCATTCAAGCTGCTACAACAAAGTACCATAACCTGGGTAGCTTATAAACCACAGAAGTTGGTGAACCTGCAGCTATCAAATTGAAAAGTCCAAGATCAGGGTTCCAGTATGATTAGATTCTTGAGAGGGTCCTCTTATGGGTTGCATATGCTAACTTTTCACCTAGTAAAAAGAGAAAAAGAGCTGCCTGTGGCATTGTTATCTAAGGTCACCAATCCCAAGTCTCTAATGTGTGATCTAATCACCTTGCAAAGGCTTCAAATATCACCTTTGACTTTAAGTTTCAACATGTGAATTTTTGGAGAGTCACAAACACAGATCATAAGAAAAATCCACGATGATCATCTCTTCATCTCAAGATCCTTTACTTAGTTACATCTGCAGAGACCTTTTCCCAAATAAGGCAACATTCATAGGTTCCAGGAATTTGATGTGGATATAATTTAGGGAGACATTTTGGCCTACCACAAAGAAATAAATCCACTTTTTCAGCATACTCATCTCCTTTAGTATTTAGTTTCGGTTGTCAGATATATAAGTAAAAAAATATCTCCCTCTGTGATATTTATACTTATACCAAGAAAAAAAAAATACTACCAGGGAGCTGGTAGTACATGCCTATAATCCCAGTGGCTCAGGATGCTGAGGCAAAAGGATCATGAGTTGAAAGCCCACTTCAGCAAATTAGTGAAACCTAAGCAACTCAGTAAGACCCTTTCTCTAAGTAAAATATTAAAAAGGGCTGGGAATGTGGCTCAGTTTTTAAGCGCCCATGGGTTCAATCTTCATTACCAAAATGTGGGGGGGGGGGAGAAAGAGAGAGAGAGAGACCCACAAAATAAATAAATAAATAAATATAAACAGATATTAACTGCAAAGAACTGGCTTACACAACCTTGAGAGGCAGTTCAGCTCATGCTCTGAAATTCCAAACTTCCTTTCCAACTTTTCCTTTGATTCAGAAATTATGCAGCCTGCCTCCTGATTTGTGTAATTTCTAAATCACAGGAAAAGCTTAAGGGGCAGTTTGCAATTCCAGAGCATGAGCTGAAGCTGCTGACCATAGGTAGAATTTCATCAAAATCAGGAAAGCCTTAGCTTTGCTGTTAAGGTTACTAAATTGACAGAGTCAGGCTCACCCAGATAATCCAGGATATTTCCACTTCCTTTAAATTAACTGACTTTAATCACATCTGCCCTCTTCATAACATCAGATTGGTGTTTGTGTAACGGGCATCTGTAACCTGGCCCTGTTAACTCTCCCATCACCCTTCAACCTGTTTATTTGTATGTCTGCCAATCTCAACAACGTTTTAAAACTCTTTTTTCTATAACTCAGGCCAAACAACATGGTATCCTGCTTGACCCTTGTGACTGCCTCATAGCCCACACTCAGGTCATCAACAAATGTAAAACATTCAGATATGATCAACTTTTCAACACCTGCACTAATACCACTTCAGTTTAGGATGTTATAATGACTCTTTTAACTTTGTAAATGGTGTGCAAGCTCCAACAGATTATATTCAGCACCATTTGTGATTCTTTTCTTTGAATTCTTTTCTTGTGGTTCAGAAACCTCTAAAAGTATACCATTTCACTCAAAAAAAAAAAAATACTTTTCACCTAAAAGTAGTCTTTCCAAAGAATGCTCATCGTTCTCCATAAATCTCTTATCTATTATGTCAAAATTCTTCACCTGTCATTTTTAAGACATTTGACATGAGGACTTGCTTGCTTTTCATCTCTAAGTTCTAGTATATAATTGTGGCATGAGCTGAGTCATTGGCATTTTTATCTTAGCTATATTTTCAATGCTAAAAGACTGATTATTAAAAAAAGAAGTAATTGTCAAATGCATAAAATGACAAATCACAGTGCAAAATTACATTAAGGCAAATACATTTACTGAGATACTTTTATATTAAATTTAGTCTGGTCTACATTGCCATAAACATAGTATACTGAAAGCACTGCATTCTTCAAATATTCCTAATTTTTGGAAAACATAACAATAGTATTTGTCAATGTTCATTATAACTAAATAGTAAAGTCCACTTATTCTTCTGTGCTTTATAGATAGAATTTGTATTATATAATATAAAATGTTTTAAGCATTCTTTGGTTAAATTGAAAATATTAAAGAGTAGGTTTTTAATTTTTTTTTAAATTTTGGTCTGCATCTTAAAATGAACCTCTCCAAAACAGATGAATTTATATTTCACTTTGAATTTATAAGTCGTTTTGTGTCCATAATGACTCCAGTCATTATTGACTTTTTAACTACTGCTTTCTACATTGTGTAAATTTAGACATTATTAAGCAAGAAATTAGTCAATAAGTAATGTGAAAAAACATTTAAACATATATATTAAAATTACAGTAATATTACACTTTAAAAATAAATTTAAAATAAAATCTAAGCATTATTTATCCTTTAGTCAAAAACTCAGTGAATGTCGCTAAGAAATTCTGTGTATAGAGATACCTGTCCATGCCAATTCATGGTTTAATATAAGTAAAATGAATGAAATAAATGATAAGGTGAATGTCAGATGATGTTTTATCTCATCATAGAGAAAGGATTGTGCAAAGTGGATTACTATTTTATATAAATTGATTAAGGAAGGCTTCTCAAATATAGTGACATGTAAGTAAGAACCTCAAGGCACCCAGTGGTTAAGTCATTATATATCTGGAGTCAAGAAGAGCAAGGAAACCGAGAATGTTCTAGAACAATAGCAGGAAATTCAGTCAAAAGATGTGACAAAAATAAATCCTAATCATGCATATTCTTGAAAATTAATTAAAGGAGAAATTTTCAATTCCGGGATATGATCAAATGTCAGTGAATGGCATTCAGAGCTGACTGACATGATTACTTTTACATTTAGAAAAGATAACTTGCTGCTGAGAGATGTAGGATTATAGGAGTGGAGTCAGGAAGATTTATAAGGTCATGGAAACAGACCAGGCTAAAGAGGTTTAGACTTGACAGGAATCACTTTTCTTAAACTGATAATAATGTATTATTTTATATTAAAATATTAGCAATGTAATAACATAATTTTGAGGATTTAAGATTTTAAAATATCAAAATATTAAATTTTGTGCCAATTACCTTTAATCACAGTAAAATATGCAACACCGTTTATTAACAGTCCACATTGATGGGTTTAGTAAATCTTTTCTATGTTTGCATATATTAAGTAGGTTAACTTAAAATAACATTTATGATATGCAGTTAGGAATAATTTGAAATACAACTTTCCATAGCAACAGAACAGCATATCTATTATGACAGACTGCTCACTGTGGAGTGAAATCACAGTGCCACTGGATTTGATGTTATAAATTCCTTTCATTATTCTTTGAGTGAGCACATCCATATGATTAGCATAGCTCATAGAATAAATAGATAAATGAATGAATATTTCCACCAATACCAAATTTCTTCATTATGCTTAAGTACTTTAGAGTCTCTAAGCATTGTACAGTCTTTTGTAATTGGAACTTAATTGGCTCTGTTAAAGATTTACTCTGGTTTCCAAAAGTACTAATGTTGAATGCAAGAAATATGATCTTATTAGAATCGTTCCAGTATATAAGATACATATTGAAAAAATTTAGATATGATTACAAATTGCTTTGAAATATTTGAGTTAACATGATATTATTAAAAAATAATTGTGTAAGTATAAAAATGTTATTCTTAGTACTGGAAAGAATTGACTTTTCTAATGGGAGTGAGTAAAAGGCAGAAAAAAATTAACTTTGATAAATGGCATCCCTGGTGCTAGGGCAACTATTTATGACACAAAAATGATTTTTTATCTTTTCAGGTCTTATATTTAGGTCTTTGACCTATTTTGGCTTGATTTTTTGTATGGTATGAGATAGGAGTCAATTTTTAATCTTCTGAGTGTGAATACCAAGTTTCCCCAACCCTATTTATTGAAGAAGCTGTCCTTTCTCCAGTGTATGTTTTTGGCACCTTTTTGAAAATCAGTTTGATGTAAATGTATGTAATTATTTCTGAGTTCTCTATTCGGTTCCATTGTTCTGTGTATCTGGGTTTTTGTTGTTTGTTTTGACAGTAGTATGCTGCTTTGAAATTATACATTAGAAACTTTTTAAAAGACAAGCAATTAAATACTAGAAAGTTCATGTGGATCTTAATTTAGATGAATTGTTTTAAAAACAAGATAATATAAGCATATATGAACATATACACATTTGAAAGAAATTTGTAGACATGGATTTAATTTGAGACTTGAAATACCAAAGACATCATAGAATTGATATTCAAAATTTGCACTCACAATCCTACATCAGAAATAAAATTCTGCTAGATAGAACATGAAAAACAAGTATCATTCCAAATCTAGATTACTTAATATAACAATTTCAGAAATATTTTTTAAAGTACACTTCAGTATTATAAAATAATTCAACAAGAAAGAGAGAGGAGCATGATGAGAATACCAATCAAATAATTTTTACTGGAAATATTTACATAAAGTAAATAAAAGTTGTACAAACAATTTCTTATTAAATTAAAAACAGATGATGGCACAGTTTAAACCAAAAAACAACCAAAAAAATTGAGCTCAATTTGGGGTTGAGTTTAGCTGAGAGAAGACCTTTCACATTTGGGTCTGCTTTAATTCAACATTGATGGCTAATGATTTGGTCGAATGCTCAAGAATTTTAAAAGAACATTCCTGAAAATGTGATTACACTGAAGTCTGGGGTATAGGTATGCAGAGAGATGTCTCCAAAGAAGGTAAAAAAAAAAAAAAGTATATTCCCTTGCAAATATTTATGAAAGATGAATGCAGGAGATAAGAATCTTAATCAGTTGCAAGTGATGGTTAATTATCTTAAATACCTAATAACATGGATGGAAAGGCACTTTTTCTTCTTTGGAATAGACACTGCATATTTATTTGTCTTTCCTACATGCAGTGCTTCTTATGAACTATATGTACCTTATCCACCATCCTGGTGTTCCACATAGCAATACTTTAAATCAAATAACTCATTTCACAGAAAATAAGGAGTGGCAATGTACTAATAAACAAAATTCACAGAGACTATCATGTTCTTGGTCATCCCAAAGCAGTTGGCTTAATAGAATTGTTGGATAGTATTAAAGATTCAATTACAGTGCCAATCACATGACAACATCATGCTGCATTGGGGCAGGGGCAGGTAATATGCAATATATGCTCTAACTCAGCATTCAACACAGGGTATTGTTTTACCCCTTGCTGATTTCATGGGCTTGGAAATCAAGAGATATGAATAGAAACGATTACATGGAGATCCAATAGCAAAATATGCTTCCTGTACCCATGGCTTTAGGCTCTAGGGCAGGAGAGCTCTTAATTCCAAAGGGAGGAATACTTCCATCTGAGGACACAATAAAAGATGAGACTGCCACAGTCACATAGGGTTTTTGACATAATTGAGTAGACAGGTGAAAGGGAATGATCCTGATTCTGGGTGATTTATCTTTAGTATAAAATGGAAATGTGTTGTTATTCTACAATGAGCATAAGGAAACATTGTTTTTCTTGCAGTGAAGGCCAGCATGATTGCCCTCCTGTAAGGTTATTTCAGTGTCAAAACAGGTGACACAACCAGCTTAATTATGAACAGGAATCAAATACTGAAGGAATCCCAACAAACTGAAAATTCCCAGAAGATGAAGGACTTTCACAAATTTCATATAAAAAGGAGAGCTAGGGGTAGCTGGGGCGGGGGGGGGGGGAACTTGCACAAGTTCTAAAAGGAATTTGTATGCTTTTATGAGGAAAATGAAGATTAGTCTATATTTTTGGTTGTGTGTGAGATATTTGTATTATGATAGATGAAATCATGACATTGTTACTGTCTTTGGGGGGAGATTATGTATTAATAATTGCCAAATTCTCAAAGAGTGGAATGTAGTGTCATGCCTTTATGTCCATTTGAAAGGCTGGGCTACATTTCCCGGAATTCTCTTCCATTAAAGTTTCTGATTAGAGTGAACCACAGTAGAAATCTCTTGTGCAATTTTGAGTACAGAAGTGAACAACAACAACAAAAAAGACTTTTGCAGCACCCATTTATGTTGTCATTTACCTACAGGCTCAGCTCATTTGCTTTAAGTAATGGCCATAACTGCCACTCTCCACCCTCACTAGAACACTCCTTCAATTTCTCCAAATCCTGGCCCAGGTGTTTGTGCTTATTCCCATGATGAAACACTCAATACTCTGCAGTATATGAATGTCAGATAAATCAGAAGCTATAAGGTCTGACATGAGTACTGTTCACATTCACTAATCTAGCTCATGTTTCTGAGTTCCCACTTGTTCTTACATTCTTCCACTTTTCATGATTCTTTTTACTTTCTGACTATCTGAAGTGTGGATTTGAAGGTCGGGCAGCAGATGTTAGGACATGCCATGGTAAAAAAGTACCTGGTAAAATTAAAAAGAAAACACAGGGGAGAAAATGTTGCCTTTGGAGTAACCAAAGATTAGTAAATCAGTAATAAGATAACCCAATTAAATGAGCAATGGCAAGAAATTTTAACATATAATTAGCAAAGAAGAGAAAGATAGACAAAAAATACATGTAGGTGAAATGTTGTCATCATTCATGAAAAAAAATACATTCTTTTTAAAAGAGAGAGAGAGAGAGACAAAATTTTTTAATATTTACTTTTTAGTTTTATTGGCGGACACAACATCTTTATTTGTATGTGGTGCTGAGGATCGAACCCAGGCTGCATGCATGCCAGGTGAGCGCTCTACCACTTGAGCCACATCCCCAGCCCATGAAAAAAATACATTTAAAAACTATAATGAAATACCACTAAATATTTACCACAATAGCTAAATGAAAAAGACTGTTAATTCTAAGTTTTGCATACGTTTTGCTGTCAGACATTCCTGAAAATGTAAAATATTATGGCTAATCTGTGAAGTACTTTTGGGGCACTTTCTTATTAATAAAACATGCATATATTATATGACCCAGGAAGTACCTTAATATGTTTATTCAAGAGAATACGTTCTAAGTTCAAAGACCTGAAGGCAATGTTTTAAGTACAAACTCCCATTGTCTTTTGGCCAAGAAAATGATTTTAATTAGTTCTTACACTAGTATAGGCCTGTTCTTCCAGGATCACTGAATTGATGACTTCTTTTTAGTATCTTCTGCTTAAGACCAATTACAATAAAAGAATGCATTTAATTTTAATATTCCCTGGAAAATCCTGCTATATTAAAAATTTTTCTTTTCATGATAATCCTCATTATGAATAGTTTATTTTTAAAAAACTTCTGTCTAATTTGAAATTTATTTTCTTAATACTAATAAAATTATTTATTTCTAAAATTTTTAGTTTACTTATTTATTTTAAAGCCAATTATTAAATTATTAATATATTCAATGGCAGTTATCATTTCTTATGTAAAATACTTACCTTTGAATTTAGTGTTCATTGTTGTTTCTAGATGCATAATATCTATAAAAAAAAACTTTAAAATTGAATATAAGCATACACATGTAGATCTAGATAGATTTATGTTAATAGATTTTCTAAATACATCATTAAAAGACCATACGTAGGCAAAAAGGAAGATAAATGCACTTGGTTTTTCCCTTTGACACCTATTCATTATATTTTATTGAACTTACTTAAAAGTATATATTAAGGCTGACCCAAAATATGAAATTGATTAGTTGATCTGATTTTCACTTTAAGCATTAAAAATATCACAATACACAGTACTCATATTTAAACAGCAGTTCAAATCACTGTAAGTATGTGATTCTAACTTAGAGAATTCTGACATATTTTAAGTTATTATCTGTATATTTAAAATAGACTGTGAGGGAGGAATACACTGACAAAATATTCATTAGCTATATTAAATATAATAGTAAACACATAACTTTTGATTGGAAAAATTATATATTCCTAAAATTCTACAGAAGAATATAAAAAGTATTAACATATCATTTCTTGCTACACTGTGTAGTATAAGAGTGGGAAAGAGTTAATTAATTAGGTTCATCTAGTAAAATCTGTATTTTTAGATTATTTATAGAACTAAATAGTTAACTTTCAAAGCAAGAGGCTAATTTTGGAGTTGTTGATGTGCTCATGGTTCTATCATACTATATCTATGCTTGCACTTGTAACTTGAGATGACCTGGATGAAGTAACTATGTGTTGGGACCTTTTACCTCCCTTGGGACCCCGGCCATTATTGGGTGTTGGCTGAGGTGGCCTCATGGGTTCTTCCAGAGCATTTTCAGATATGTGACCTGGCTGGATTGGCGCGTGCGGACTAAAAACCCCACCTAATGGTTTAATCTGAAATCTGCCTAGGCCCTTTAGTGAGAGTGACATAACTGCTCCTCATTGGTTCTTGCTACTGTCTCTTCTTACTCCCTCCTTTTATCACTATATAACCTTTTCCCTGACACAATAAAGTGGAGATTGTTGCACCTTCACGGTTGACTCATCTCCCAACTCTTGTGATTGTGGGCCAGGTTGGGTGACAGGCCAGGTCGGGATACTTACCTTCTCGCTCAGCCCAGGAGACACTAGCTGGTCTAGAGCACTTCACTAGGAGGGCGGTTCCTACAGCTGGTGCCTAGGAGACAGCAGGTTGGTTTCCCACGTCCCTTGTTGCAGGGAGCGACAACTATGCTCCTTTTTCTATTATATCATCTCCAACCCCTGGCAGGATTATGAAAATGTAGAAAATTCACTATCATCTATGCATAAAGGAGCAATTACAGAACAAAACAGTCAGGAACAAGGTTGGGAACATGTAAAGTGGAACTTTAAGAAGTCATCATTGAGCCTACACATATTTTCTCTACTTCATCTGCACTTCTGCTTAATATACCACTGATGGTATATTATTAACTTTACTTGAAAACTTGCCTATGTCTAATGATTGATCAGTGAGCAGATATAGATTAGCGTTCTTTTTACTTAGTTTTATCCTCTACTTATAATGTAGTGTCTAGTCTATAATTAATATATCAATTTACCCCTTGTTAATTAATTAAGAATATGGGTAAGTAAATAAATCCATGGGTGTTTCTTCAGGCCAAATAGAAATCTTATTTATGGAATGATTCTTAAAATGAGTTTCTATGTTATTTCATTATCAAGTGTTTGTTACTTATGGAAATGTTTTTTCTTTACTTCATAGTTAACAACATAAAAATTAACTTTAGAGTAACTAATAAAATATGCCATGTAAGTCATTAGTTTTAGAAAAATCTTGACACCAGGATTATCTATTTGTCTAATTTTTTTCACATTTTTTGTAGAGTTGGAACAAAATTAGAAATATATACATGCTGAATTTACATTTGCTTTTGAAAATTTTAACTCTATTTGCAAATTTTATAATAAATAATCAAACTCACTGGGAGTTCAAACAACATACTGTCTTAGTCCTTTTGGTACTGTTTTAACAGCACACTGTAGTCTAGGTTATAAAGAAACAAAATTTATGTCTCACAATCCAGGAGATAAAGAAGTCCAAGATTGAGTTTCCTGTATTTAGTCTGGTGAGAACATTATTGCTTTGTGCTTAATGGCAGAAAGAAGTGCAAGGTAGCCAAATTCTTTCTGAATTGTCTTTCTAAATGCTATAATTCCATTCACCAGGGAGAAGCTCTCATAATCTAATAAATGATAAAACAACTAAATTTTAAAAGCATTGCATTGGCACAACCTGAATTTTGGAGGGAACTCATTCAAATCATAGAACATACCACAAGGACACATACTTCACGCTGCAATGTGTAAAATGAACAATATAATAACTTGAAAGAAGGTTACATGTTGGAAAATGTGATGACTGTTCAACGTTAAAACAAATTACTTATTTTTAAGTCCAGGCTATCTGGTGTTATCAGTACAATAAGTGTCTTTTAAAGACATGTACTTGACCTCTTATATTTACATAATAACTTCCTATCTTTTTTCTAAATTACTTCTAACTTCTAAGAAATCATTATTTAAGCAAATCACTGCCCTATAATAGTTATCTTTTCAATCAAAAGAATTTTAGACTATATGAGCTATAGTTGATCACATAATGATAACTCCATTAACAGATAAATTCACAATGCTCTCAAGTATAACATATGCAAATTAGCAAGTAAAAAATAGTAAAGTCTTCAAATTAAAAATATGACTGACAAAATCTGTTATGTCTCTCAGTCAATGTGTAAGATGTCTTCATATAGATCTTTAGCCCAAATTTGTGTTTTAGCAGATCTTCATTATATAGATTAAAAGCTGCCTAATTTGCTTATATATGCAAAAACATTGAATTTGCTGACTGCATCTGCTTAAAGTTTGAGACATCTCAAAGATTTCAGATTTTTTAATGAGTATAAGGGGAAAAAATCCCTAACATCTAATATAAATTTATAAGAGTGGATAAAGCCAAATATAGAGGACTCAAAAACCCAAGGTAGCATAATATGGTAAATAAATAAATAAATACAAAAACTGATAGGAATATTGAATAAGTGGTTCGTGGGAGGGAGGAAATCAACCCCTAAAGAAACAAAAATTAGAAAGAGAGTGGTTTTTGGCAGAGACCGCACAACTATGAAGAGACAGGATTAAAATATTCTGTGTTGGAGAATTCTGAACAAACAGCAAAAGCAACAACCAAACCCAGAATTCCACATACAGTGACACCCTCCTTTAAGGATAAAGGAAACATAAAGACATTCTGTATCTTCAGCTTAAATCTCCTGAATTAAGATAGTAGTAGTTCACGTATTCCAATGAAAGTCCAGTATGAAGAATTGCACCAAATCATAATTTGACCTAAGAAATCACTTATGGAAGGAAAGAGATACCTAAGATGGAAATCAAGCTGGAAGAGCAGAGGAAGAGAGGTAAGAAAAATAATATAACATATAAATCTTGAGTAAATTGATGGGTGGCATATAAAAAGAGAATGGAGTAGGTTGGAAAAAACTATTTTTGTCTATTTAGTTTTTGTGATGTTTGAAAGAATTTATCATGGGTGAATGAAAAATGAGAGAAACACCTTTGTAAATACACTCATTTTTCATATATCTTTAGTATTAATTGGCTTTGAAACAGCATAGCATCATTTAGGAAAGAGTAGATAATTTGAGTAACCTGAGACCAACTATGATTGGTGAAAACTTAAAAGGAGCCTTTTCATCATAGAGGAATTCTACGTAATGATAAAATATTTAACTCAAAGAAAGATTTAACAGAGCTTCACATGCTTAATTAAATAGCCTCAATAAAAATAAAGAAAATGTTAGCAAACCACACATGGAAACTATAAACCCACAAAATAGAATATTATACTAAATCTCCCTCAACTATTGATTGGGAAAACACAGAAGTAAGTGAAGATACAGAAATTTAACAAACTTATCCTATGGATTATGCTATTAAATACTAAAGAATCTGTACTGTAAACCACATTTTCTAATTACAATAAGATTATGAAAATAATCTTCCATATATTTAAAAGTAAATTATCAATTCACATACAAACATGTAGCTACATTCTTCTAAGTAATATATTAATTGAGGCAGAATACCAGAGAAAAATTTTAAATTACTGAGATAAATAATTTTAAAAAATACTAAATATCAAAACTCACTGGAAACCATGCATAAGATAAATAGCAAGAAGTTTTATAGCAATACTGAATATTAGAAAAGAATAAATATAAAAAGTTAATGAGTTTCAACTTAAGAGAGGTGAATATGTTGAAAAATCAAAGAAGGTAAGGAAAATACAGAACCTGATGGATCAAATTAGGCCTAATTTAATCCTTTGAAAATAATAAGGACTGCAGCTCTAGCTCAGTGGCAGAGCACTTGCCTAGCAAGTATGAGGCACTGGGTTCAATCCTCAGCACCACATAAAAAAATAAAGAAATCAAAGAGAGGCATTCTGTCCATCTAAAACTATATAAAGGATTTTAAAAAATAATAATAAAATATTAAAAACTGAGAATATTAAAAGGAAAAAATATATGACACAACTAAATAATAGCAAAAAATATGTCACAACTAAATAGTAGCTCCATATTTTGCAGAAATAAAATTAAACATAATAAAAAATTAATATATTTGAAAATTTAGATGAAATAACATAGAGAAAAAGTTATATCTTACCCAAATAAATCTGAGATAACTAAAATGATGTAGCATTTTTACTACTAAAGATAATCAAACAAATTTAAAATCAACTCAAAATAAAAAGACCAATATGAATATATTATAGGTTCTTTTTTCAAAATTTCAAGAAAAAAATTGTTCCAATTTTATTTTTCTTCAAAGAGAGAAAGCCCAAATGTTTTTACCTCATCATAATAAACAAATATATGAATTATATGTACATATAATATGCATATCTATATGGAATGTCTGAGATAATATATTACAAAGTAGGGTCCAAATAAGAAATAGAATATCAGTATATCAGTAGAAAATATCACACACACACACACATATATATGTACATTATATGTACACACATGCCCGCATATACACGGTCAACTCATAGCTCAAGAAAGAGTATTTGATAAAATTCCGGAGCCACTCCAAATAAGGTGTCTTATTCTGAGGAAATGATACCTAGTCTATATGTGCAAAGGACATATACACCAGGAAAATGTTCAAAGTATTCATTGTAAAAATAAGATACAATTAATAAATTTAAAATAAATATGTATACAAGTAACTTTAGTGTCATTTTTTTTTGTGCATGGTTGATAATTCCAAGAAAAGTGAAGACATAAGTTCATGAACTATGGAAACAATAAAAAATATTTGCAAATATTATATATATATATTCTTTAATATTTATTTTTTAGTTGTAGTTGGACACAATACCTTTATTTTATTTATTTCTTTCTATGTGGTGTTGAGGATCAAACCCAAGGTCTTGCACATGCTAGGTGAGCACTCTACTGCTGAGCCACAATCCCAGCCCCTCAAATAATATATTTTTTAAAGCAAATATTTTAAAGTTTATGTAAGGGATTCATTAAAATTATTAAGAGAGTTTAGTGAGAAACTATTCCTTGGATCTATACTGTCTTAAGTACAATTTTTTTCTTCAAAACTTCCAACAATGCAAAAATGTCAATTTAAACTCACAAGTTCAAATTGATGACTACAGCAAAGAAATACCTAGAAAGAAATTTAATGAAGTGTAATTGACACCTTTAACAATATCCTGTAAACCTTAATTGTACGAAGTTAACTGAGACAATTTAACAGAGGCATAGAAAGTCAATGACCAAAAAAAATAGTCTACCATTATACTGCTATCTCCCTCAGATTGTTTCAGGATTTGTTATTTAGCCTAAGACAATTATGAAGTAAATTTATTAGCTTTTAAGACATTATATTAACAAACAAAACTTCAAAATAATATGCATCCTTCTTATAAAGACGACTAAAGAAAAATTGTACTGCCAGATTACAAAATTTTAATAAACCTACAGAAAATAAGTCAGTAATGTATTAATAGGTAGATAATCAATTGACCAATAGGGCATATTAGAAATCCTACAGAATCATACACACACACACATACACACACACACACACACACACACACAGACACCTCTATTTCACATGTATAGAATGTAGAATTACCACATAATAAGCTTTGCAAATCACTGGAGAAAGGAGGACCCCATTTTCTCACCCTTGTCCCACCCCCACCCCATTTTCAAGACCTTCTCAACTTACATAGATTTGATAGCGCCTTCACTGTAAAGTCACCAACTTAACTCTTTTGAATATAGATGTGTACCTGTTGTTTTGGGACTAAAGGACACAGTGAGAAATTATTTATTATTTCATAAGATTTGATAACTTTCATGGCAATTTATAAATATTATTTAATATATGTAATATATATTATTAAATATCTCCTTTATCTGAAGTGTTGTCACAGTGAAGAACTTTTCATAAAGTCTCAACATGTTTTCAACTTACATTTTCTTATGTTTTCTCTTGATTAAAAAAAAAAAAATCCAAGATTTCAGCTAAGTTCAAGAAACTACAACAGTTGTTTCATGTGCTTACATGTTGAAATGATGCTGTATTAAAAACAGCTCCAGGGATCACAAGACAGCCTGTTCAAGCCATTAGCATCATTTGATGGGGAAACAAATGTCTGTATGTTTCCCTGTCCCAAGTTGTCCATGCATCTCATGTGAATTTCATCCCATGTGAATTTCTTCATAAGAATCTCAGGGTGTCACAGGAGGATTAACCAAAATCCCCAGTAATGTATGGATAGGATATTTTCCAGTATCATGGTGCTATAAAAAGAAAAAAAGAAGAAAAAGAAAAAAAAATGCATGTTCTTTGAAGCTTAGGGGGCATTCTTGCACGCCACTGAAAAAGCCTAAAGAGCTCCTGTGAAACTCTCGGTGGCCAGAGCAAAGAGAAAATGCTGAAGAAATAGAGCCTGCACTTACAGAATTTGTTCTCAACAAATATTTCAAGTTTTTCTATTATTGAAATAGATTCCACGAAGAATGCATATAAGGTATTCTGAAACAACTGAATGCTGAAATGATTTTGTAAAAGCTTAAAGAAGTAGGGTGGGTATATCATTAATGCAAGAACATTCACGAAAGGTCAAGTTTGAGAAAGTCAGCTAGATATCAATATTGATAACATAAATCAAAACACTCAGAAATGCTTCAAGAAAGGAAAGCCAGAATTTTTATCACATAAGGAACTAATGCTACATAGCATCAGCATTCAAGTAAAGCCTGAGAATTCTCCTTTTACTAGTTGAAAAACCATGTATATGAAGCAGTTTGGGGAGAAATTAGAATGGTAAGTGGAAGATGCAAGTGGATTTATCAAAGAGAATATAGCATCTGCCTTCCTTATTACTGGAACCTAAATTCTCCGAGGAATAATGCTAAATTGCTAATGTTAATTGAGTGCATACTATATGTCAACCAATCTCCACATATTAAATACTTAATCTTTGCAATAACTCCATAGGCAACATTATTACTATAATTGTAGAATTAAGGAAACTAGGGCACATGGAGGTTGAATTAACTTTCCCATAGTTACTTTAAGCAACTGTTATAGCTGCTTTTCAATTTCAGATATTTTCCAGAGTATGTCCTCTTAGCCTCTATTTGAAAGTACATTCAGTTGTAAAACAATCTTTATTTATATTAAGGGACAAGATGCTTTCAGCAACAATCAGTGACTGCAATAGCCATTAGAATTTCCAAAGAAACAATCAGTAAGCAGGACAGAAGATTCAACTAAGTTTATTGAGTACAATATTGAGAAAAATTGAAAATTGGTTTTGCCTGTTAGTATGTAACCTAATCCAAGCATTTTATATGCCCAATATATCAATTCCCTATTAAAATATTTTATCAAAGCCAATGTTAATCTGTGCAACCATATTAAAGTTGAAGTAGAATGTTGTCAATTATACTGAAGTTAAGCTTACAGAGATCTATTTTCCCTAAGAGAGTATGTTATTTGCAACCTAGTGTTTCTTCTTAAGGAGATAAGCCAATTTTGTTTATTAATCCTAAAGGTTGCATCAGGAGGAGAAAGGGGACAGAATCCTTGAAAATATTAAAACTAGATTTGATTCTTTTCAGAATGCAAGAATCCTTTTAAATTCTGGTAGATTTCTGACAATTCTTATTAATTCAATGACATGCTCATAAGGCTCATGATTAATTAAAATCCAAGAGAATTATGTTATTGCAATTTTATATTCATTATTAAAAAATAAAGAGCATCTGTGAAGATTTCTTCTATGCACCCGAAGTAAGATTTTGAGGATTCCAGTTTTGCTGTGGTCACAGTTCCTACAAAACATAAATTTGCTCACATATGGAAAAGTGAGCAAGAGGATGAGGCATTATAATATTAATTTATTTATCTGACAATGTCAGATAACATTAGAGGACAAAAAAAGTCATTTTTAAAAATAGTGTAATAAGCATGTTGTAAAGAATACAAACCTTTTTGACAGGAGATATCACAAATATAAAGGAATCAGACAAATGGGTGAATATAGTCAGGAAAAAAAATATGGTTCTTTTTTGTTATAGTCTCATCAGCTTGATTTCCTGAGTATTTGCTTTTCTGGAAAACTAGATTGAACCCATAGATCCTCCAATCTCTCAAGCTAAAAGGGTAAATTCTTTATTTGCTGAAGTAGTCAGCAAACGGCAATATGTCCATAAGACAGAGGAAAGCAGAAAGGATGTAATTCTACTTAAAAAGTTTCACTTCTGAATTTTAATGAAAAATAAGTATTCCACAAATGTTAGATAGCCCTGGTATTTACCCTAGGATCAGGACAACTGTTTCTGATAACCATCACACAGGTAGAGCTTTTGAGTCAGTGGAGAGTCCTTCAAGGCAGAACAGCAGTGAAAGATGTCTAGACTCTCACTGTGGGAATCACAAAGCACATAAATTATGTTTCATGCCTCACAGCTGGAAATGTTTAAACAATTCAAGAAAAGTGAACTTTACTATAGTTACAGAAATGAAAACCAAAATGGACAGGCTATTCTTGGATGGATTTTACGTACTACTATATTGATATAACCAGATATATAAGTGCAGACGCAGGCAATATTTGTTTTGACTTAAGTTTATCACCTTATTCCTCTGAAGTTTTTAAAGTACTCAAAGTTGCTTGTGTAATTCTTACAGAAAGTCAAAATAACATTGAGAAGAAATCTTCAGTTGTTCTCTTGTTTATTAAACCTGCCTTGCTCCAAATGGAATTTGAGGAAATATTGTTTTGCTTACTTACTAGTATTTCAAGTTATAAATGATAGGTTAATTGCCCAAGAGTTTATACTAACAGTAAACCAAGAAATGGGTTGGTAAGGATTTTTCTCTTTACATGCACCTGTAAATTATTATGTGTAATCCACTTAGAAGTGATAAAGTAAAATGGGCACTTTTATAGAGAAAAAAAAGCAGTTCTATTTTTATTTTAAACATTGATTATAACTTTTTAAATATCACCTGTATATATGACTAAAAAATTTGAGTCAAAAGTATATGAAATATATATTGGCACAGTTTTCAACAGTGTTTAAATGCAGCAAATTTTGAGAACTGTAAATACTTTCTGAACAACTATAAAAAGATAAATAAATATTTTACTATGATGGATATCATACAAAATGAATCCCTTAAACCTTTCTATTTTTCTAATATCCTATTTTTTTAAAAATATATTTTATTTAATTCAATGCTTTTCTCACAAATATAAAACTACTATTTTATCTCTTTAACTTGTTGTAATATACTTACTAACAAGATGCAATTTTAATTTTTTTCATACTATACTAATGTTAGTGTTTTAACATCTAGTTGGCTTTAAAATTTCAGACAGTCAGTTTTTAATTTGTTTGGCCAGGACTTAATATTCTCTAGAGGAGGCAAATTTGACTAGTGAACTGAATTTGAGACTGATTGATATGACAGAATTATAATTTTAAATTATAACATGTTGTATCATCTGACCGCTAGAATGGAGAAGTAGTAAATGTATTATATCAAAATATAGAATAAATGAAATATATTTTATTCATAGAAGAAGAAACAAATGTAATTCACTTAAGACCAGTTTCTACTCAACGTCACCTGGCAAATGTGTCTTCTCAAGTTTAGGGATATAACTTTCTTAAAGATGTAACCTCTCATTAAATTTCGGAGTATCTCTATCTGAGACATATGACCAATATATGATTTTTAAACTTCCTTTTTCTGATACATTTTGCTCTGTGTAGGGAAAAAAGCATATTTATATGTTCAGGATTATATATTATTTTGCCTGGGTTACATTCAGATGTTATAATTCTATTTTAGGAAAGCATCCCCAATAACTAGAAAAATAATCACATTTAAACCATAGTTAAAGATGTCTCAATTTTGCAAATACCCTTGCATTCCCATTTTTAAAGGAAATTGATGTTAAAAAGAGTGACAATCTCTAAATTTCTATTCATACTGTGGATTTTTGCAATATTTGAAGTTTAAAGCCAAATATGATTTTACTGCACACACTTACTTGTTCTTTTAAATATGGATGAGATTATTTTTAAATTAAAAATTCATCTTATTTGTTAATTTTTGGGGGCATAGATTGCCTTAATTTGTATTTGGTATTTTAATTGTTAAGATTTAAATTACTGTAAGATAGCAAGCAATGAATTAAACCTTTAAGATAAGCAAAATTATGAAAAGTAATCAACACTGTTTCTCCTCAGTTTCTATCAGTGTTTACTTTTCTTAATTTTTTTTTTCAGAAATAAAAACTGAAACAAGATGGGGTTTATTGAATCCTTAAGTAAGACATATTTGTTAAGCAAACATATAAATAACTGATATTCCATTTATAATTCCTCCACTAAATTGTAATTCTTCTACTCTCTGACATTGGCATAACTCATTCCCTTACCAAGGTAGATTATCTCCTATGTACAATTTTCAGACTTTTTGAGGAGATTAAATCACTTACCAAAGTTCAAAAAGTAAAATTACTATCAGAATCATTACATATTAATTTTAAATAATTCATTTTAATGAAGACTAATTATGGAAAATTAAATTTTAATACTTTAATTTCAAATGCTATATTGACTGGGAAAATATAATAGCTTAACTTTGGACTAAAGAAAGAAAGAGGAATTAATTATTTTTGTTATACTTCTATGTATACTGTATTGTATTCTGAAGTAGAACTTTAAAAATAACCTTGAAACTTCTTAGACTATTAGCTATACACTAAAAATAATACTATAACTGCTGTCATACTTGTCTGGCTTATAATTTAAATATAAAATTATTTTTAGCAAAGATTATTCACAACCATGCTGAATGAGCAGTGGTTGGTTAATTCTTAACCATAAAACACCTATGTAATGTTGATGTCATTCCCTTTATTCTTCCTGTTGTATGAAATCATAAAACTCTGAGTAGACAACCTATCCACCATACTCACAGGTTCCTGCTGGACCTCCTGATAGCTAGGATACTCCCATATTATCAATAATCCTGATAGCTAGGATACTCCCATATTATCTTTCCCATATAGTGTGTTCCCATATTAACTTTGAATACACATGCCATGATCACAAAATTTCTAGGTGTCTCCTGGAATGATTAACCTTGCTTTAAGCAATATGTGGATTTCTGCTATCCTCGAGCTTTCCACCACTTCTGCCAATGGATACCTGATTTAGTCAGCTTATGTAAACACAGACTGATTTCCAAAATAATAAAAGTAAGCAGCACTATTATTATTATTATTATTACTACTACTACTACTACTACTAATAATAATATTTTTTTTGAGATGAGGTCTTTTTACATTGCCCAGGCTGGCCTTGGATTACTGGATTCAATCTGTCATCCTACCTCAGCATCCTGAGTAGCTGAGACTAATCATATCCCACTGAACCTGGCTAAGAAGCATGTTCATTTAGAGCAAACATCAAGAGGAGTCCTGAAGAAAAGATGAGAAAATGTCAGACTAGTAGCATCTGGAACATACTGGCTACACCCTGAGATTGAATCAAATCCACCATTGTACAGCTGCACAATTAGGGAAGCAGTGGGAAATAGGTGGATTCCAACTCAGGAGTGAGCAAACAGGTGGAAATCAGAAATAGATGTTTTTCTTTACTTTTTTAATATAAAATAAAGTTAGAAAAAGAATAAAAAATTGACTACATCAGCAGAAGGTGAATGGTTGCTTAGTTGAGGAAGAGAAGATCCCTTCTGGAGAGCTAGAGAAAGGAATTATAAAGACTTAAAGAAATGCAGCCTGCATTAGCAGGGAAAGTATGCAGTCTGAACTGAAAATAGATTTAAATACTTCATGGGGAGAAAGGATGGGATAAGAACATACCTCAACTTGCTGAACTTCCCTGCATATTCAGTGAGAGCTGGGAAGTAAACCAACTTCAAAGAAACTTGTTTTAGGCTGTATTCATGGGAGATTGGAAACCTCTGTTTTTATTTATTTGTTTACTTTTTTGTATCCTATATTAGTCCAGCTTTTTGTCATTGTGAACAAACTACCTGATGAGAACAACTTAGAGGAGAAAAAGTTGATTTTGACTCAGAGTTTCAAAATTTCAGTCCATGGTCAGCTGGCTCTACCACACTGGACCCAAGATGAGAGAGAACAGCATAGCAGAAGACATAGCAGAGGAGATATGCTTATCTCACCACTACCAAAATGCAGACAGACAGGAGAAGTGACCAGGAGGGACATGATAAAATTCCCAAGGGCTTGACCCAGTGACCTACTTTGCCCAACCATACCCCATCTGCCTACATTTACCACCCAGCACTGTAGACCTTTAAAATTATTAATGCATCAAATGCATTGACCAGGTTATGGATCTCATAATTTAATCATTTATCTTCTGGCATTAACACAAACCATAACATATCTCCAAAGCCCAACAGACACATTTTTAATTTCTTGCCATTTCTTTGGTGCATATACAGACTAAAACACAACCCAGGCTCAGGAGTGAGACTGTTTAGGAACTCTGAACTGTAGGAGGTTGATGGCAGTTCCTTTGGGAATTCGTAGTCGATAACTACATGGGTACACACACACACCTGTCAAAGTCTGTCACAGTTTTATCTATATACATAGAGGGATTACAAGTACTAGGATTTATCACAGAACTTTCAGGGTCACTTCTGCTGCCCTAAAAAAATGGCAAGATAAAGTCTCTATTAATGGTCCCTAGGACAAGGAGTTTCCCAGAGGGAACACAAAGCCACAGTTCCAGCCAGGAAAAAATCTGACCATAAGTCTGCTGGCAATCAGGGCAGGCTTTTTAGACCTTTTTGAGAGCTTTTAGGCGCCAAGAAATGCCACAGAAATGCTGAAGCTGCCAAGTTCACATAAGAGGTAGGTAAGTTACTATGAACAGGCACATTAATTTGAATTCTGAGCAGCTTTTAAAGCTGAAGGCTAGAGGTATGAATAACTAAACATACAGCTCACTAACCAACATGAAGATGGCAAGTATGATCTCCACTTCTGACCTGGAGACTAAAGAGATCATATAATAGATTACTGGACATTATTCTACCTCCAAATATCTAGTCAAATTCAAAGTTGAAAGCCCCTGTAAATACCTCTCTCTGCAAGGAGTAATTTTTGACTCTTTAATGCTAACTTATTTTATTTTAATGGTATAGTCTTCTGTGTCGATTTGATAGCTTATCCCATTATTTGACATTGTAGACATTAATTCAATTTTATGTGTTTTTATAACATTGTAATGAGTTAATTGGAGTTACTCACCCCATCATCATTCTTTTCTCCTTTTTTCCCTATTTTTTTTCTTCTCTTCCCTCCTCCTTCATTTTTATTGTTTTAGCGTGTTAATTTATTTGTTCCATTTATTAATTCTCTTTTATATGCTCTAAAATATATATTTTTCTCTCCTTGCTTTTCTTCTGTTTTCTTTCTCTCCCTTTCCCCCTTTTTACTGCTTGTTCCTCTTTTATTTTCTTGCCCTATATAATTTAGTACCATTTTTACTGTCTTTAAAGTAATCTTCACTAGGAAAGAATAGGGTTACCTTAAACTAGGTAGAGGAAATTGATGGGATGGAAGGGGAAGGGATGTGGGGATAGGAAAGATAGTAGAAGGAAACAGACATTATTACTGTATGTATAAATGTGACTACATGAACAATATGATTTTGCAACATGCACACCCAGAAAAATGAGAAATTATAACCTAGCTATGTATGATACATTAAGGTGCATAAATGCATTTTATTGTCATATATAACTAATTAAAACAGATTTAAAAATAAAGTAATCACATAGCCCAATATTATAGCCCAATATTTGAGCTATTATAGGCTATTGCTCCCCTTTTCAACTTCTGAACTAGTTTAGCAGTAGTTACCTTTGATCATTATATCACCTCAAAATGATGGTAAGGATTGACAATAGTACTGTGAATACATTGAGTGGGTACTTTTACACTAATATATACACTCATCCTTGACAAATAAATAAATAAATAGAAAGGAGAAAGAAAGAAAGATAGATTGACTAAAAAACACAAAAGGTATTCATTCCAGCAGATGTACAATTCCCAAATAAGAAACACAAGAAATATGAAAAAACATATTAATAAGATGCTTCCAAATATTCATAACTCTCCAATAAAGGAACAGATATGTCCCAATGCAATATCAGTCAGTGATTTTAATGCACCATTCTTACTAACAGGTCATCCAGGCAGAAAATCAACAGAGGCTCTACTGTTCAACAATACTCATGATCATATAGACTTTACAGAGTTATAAATAATATTTCATTCAACAACTACTGGATATACTTTATTTTAGACTGAGCATGGTATTTTCTTCATAATATATTATATATTAGGCCATGAAAAAAGACTTAGAAAACTAAAAATGGGGAATTCTTTCATCTTATCAGACAATAATTGAGTGAATTTACAAAACATCAGTAAGACAAACCACTGAAACTCTATCACCTCATAGAGATTTTAAAATACATATCTGATTGCTGAGTTTCTCATCAAAGAAATCAGGGGAGAAGTTAAAAATCTTACAATAAAATAAAAATTAAAATATAACAAAACCTGTGGAATACAGTAACTGCAATTCTAAGAGGAAAATAATAGTTGTGAGTGCCTACATTAAAAAAAAGATCTGAGATATATAACCTAGTGTTGTATCTCAATGTCTGAAGAAAACAAAAAATCTACAAAACCAATAGAAGAAAAGAAATAATTAAGACCAAGCTAAAATTAATTAAAACGTGAATTTAAAAATACAAAGGATCAATTAAATGAAGATCAGGTTCTCCAATAGATAAACAAATTGATAAATCCATATCAAAATTAACTAACATAAAGAGAAGATCCAAGTTAATACAGTTAGAGAAGAAAAAGATATTATAACAGATATCACTGAAATCCAGAAGACCATTATTGAGTATTATGAAAGTCAATGTCTAAATAAATGAGAAAATGTAGAAGGAATTCATACATTTTGAGGCAAATATGATTTACCCAAAGAATCAAATGTATATAGAAAATTTAAACAGACCAATGTAAAAATCTAAACAAATCACTGCTTAGTGGAATTGCAACAGCAATAGAAGAAAAAGAAAAAAGATATTCCCCAATAAAGAAAAACCCAGGACCATATGGACTCAAAACTGAATTTTACTAGATCTTTAAATTACTAACATGAATGCTTTTAAATTATTCCTATTTCTATTTCATTAGAAAAGAAGAGAATTCTTCCAAAATGATCCTACAAAGCCAGCTTCACACTGATTCCAAAACAGATGAGGGTACTGAAGAATAGAAAATTACAGATCAATATTCTTTATAAGCACTGATGTAAAAAAATCTGTAAATACAATACTTGAAAATCAAATTTAGCAACACATCAAAGACATCATGCAACATGAGCAAGTTGGTTTCATCCTAAAGATAGATGTATAGTTCAACATTCTGAAATCAATTAACATAATATATCATATAAATAGAATCAAGGACAAAAATCACATGAGTATCTTAATGGATACAGAAACAAAAAAACTTTGACAAAATTAAACACCACTTCATGATAAAAATCTGAAGAAACTACAAATAAAAGGAACTTACGTAGGGATTGGGGTTTTGGCTCAGTGGTAAAGCGCTCACCTAGTGCAGGTGAGGTACTGAGTTCGATCCTCACACTACATAAAAATATATAAATAAAACAAAGGTATTGTCTACAACTACAACTAAAAAATAAATATTAAAAAGAAGAAACATCTAAATATAAAGTCTACATATTACAAACTCAAACTGACTTATACAAAATGGAAAAAAAAAACCTGTTTTCTCTAAAATCAGGATCAAAACAGGAATGTCTGCTTTTGCCACTCCTATTTAATATAGTATTTGAAGTTTTAGCCAGAACAATTGAACAAGTAAATGAAAGAAAAGAATACAAGTTGGAAAGGAAAGTCAAATATATTATCTCTGTTTGCAGTGGATGTGATCCTATACTTTGAAAATCCTACCAAATGACTTCTAAATATGATTAAAAGCATTCAGCAAAGTAGCAAAGTACAAAACCAACATAAAAGAAATCAAGAGCTTTTATATACAAAAATAACAAACCCACTGAGGAACAAATCAAAATAGCAATTCCACTCACAATAGCTTCAAACCAAGTAAAAGAAAATACTCAAAAATAAATTTAACCAAGGAGGTGAGGACTCTCTACAAGGGAAGTTACAGAACACTGACAAAAGTAATAGAAGACATTAGACGATATAAAGACCATCTGTGTTCATGGACAGGCAGACTCAATATTGTTAGGATGGCCATATTATCATAAGTGGATTACAGATTCACCAATCACAAAAATCCATCATAAAATTAAGATGGAATAAAAATAACAACAACAACAACAACAAAAAGAATATCAAAGCAATCCTGAGCAAAATAGAAATACTGGAAATACAGACACCACCATGTTCAATTTCAAGTTATAATACAGAGTCATAGTAACAGAAACAGCATAGTATAACACACACACACACACACACACACACACACACACACACACACCAATGGAATATAATAGAAGACAAAGAAACAAAACCATACAAATACAATCATCTGATTCTTGACAAACCAAAAATAAATGTTGGGGAAAAGACAACCTTTTAAGCATACTGTGTTATGTGAAATGCATATCTATACATAGAACCATGGAACAAGATCCCTATCTGTCACCCTAAACAAAAGTCAACTCAAAATCTGTTATACCTAGAAAGGGGGCCAGAAACTTTGCAATTACTAGAAGAAAATATAGGGGAAAGACTCCAACTTATAGGCACAGGAAATAGTTTTCAAAATAGGATTCCTATAGCTCAGGAAATAATACCAAGAATCAATAAATGGGATGGTACCAGTTTTAAAAGACTTCTGAATAGTAAAGGAAACAACAACATTGAAAGCTCTTACCAAATGGGGTAAAATCTATGCTTCCAAGAGAGGATTAATATTCTGAATACATAAATAACATGAAAAACTCAACATCAAAAAAAAATGATCATCCATTTAATAAGTGGGTAAATAAATTAACTGAAAATAAAATTATTAAAAGAAGAAACACAATTGACCAGAAATTATATAAAAAATTCAACATTTTTTCCTCTTAAAAATGCAAATCAAAACTACTGAGGTTCCATTTCATTCCAGTCATAATGAATAGAAATCATTAACCATACAAACAACAATTAATGCTGATGAGGATTCAAAAGAAAAGGAACCAGTATATAACTTTGGTGTACAACAATATTATAACAATACACAATAAATATGTATATTATATATGCACCCATAAAAATGAGGATTCTAGAGAAAATGAATTGATTAATTCATACATGTTTCTCCTTGCTCATTTTATTCTTAATTTTAGCTATGGACATTATATCTTTCTCTATATTTTTTAAATAGGAGAAGTTTTTACAAGGTAGGCAAACAATATAATGTGACAAACATTATTGCAATTGACATTGACATGATCTCTTCTGGATTTAAGATTTTTCTGTGTCACTGGTAGGAAAAGAGTGGTCCAAGATCTCTGTTTTAGGTAAATTTGTTCTCTTTCCTGACATCTTTTGGGGGGAAAAATAGGGATCGGGCAGGAAAATTAATGCACAGAAGGACAAATTGGGCTAATATTTATTATAGAAAAGACATTTAATTTCCATTAATGTGCCTAACTTTGGTGTTGTCTCTCCTTGTCTTTGAGTCAATTATGTTGTAACAACCAAGACCAGCATGTACACTAGGAGACAAATTCAAGATGGCCACTGGACATGCTGTGGTTAGGCTTGCTTCCAGGACACCAAGAGGAGTGTTCCTGATTATAAATGATCTAGGGTATTTGTTAGGAATAAAATTTTTACTGTTTGAGATCATAATCCAAAGTTATCAGTTTATATATTATTCCACTGCCTAGAATGTCGTCTGCTTACCTGGTGACCATAAGAGATCACAGAACGAGGACTCAACATTTGGAATCAAAAACACATTCTTTTCATTACTGAACTGCTAAGCAGGATTCTTTAAAGCATAGGAAAAAAAGCCAGTGCTATTTTTGAAAAATGGGTGATACACTGTGGAGATCAGTGGAAAAACAAATAGAAGACTTTTCTCACTTATATTGGTAGCTATACAAAGTATTGCCTTCCTGGAAAAATCAAGTCAAAATTGCATCAGAATAGAATATATTATTGACATTTTATAGTCATTTGCACAGCAGTATCTATCTAAGTAATCATTCTGGAAATTGCAAAAAAAATTGAATATGGAATTTCATATATGATAATGCTGAATTCTCAAATAAGCATAAAACATATGATGCTTTACGTAAGTGATTCTGGAATAGCTATAGTGTCATTATAGAGTCATGTGGAGAAGGTTAAAATTGGATCTGCTCCTAAAATATCAGGATAGATATTTCAAGTGGAATTAGATTTAAGCATAAAAATAAAGATAGAAAAGTGAAAAACAAAAACCTTGGTGACTCACTCATAGATAAGTTGGGAGTATATGATATTATTAAACTCTTATGTGTTTAATGAGAAAATAGTGACAAATTTGATCATATACATTCATGTTAAAAATCATCACATCGGATTAAAAATACAAACCACATACAGAGGAAAGTACGCACTAAACACTTAACAGCATTTTTTTTTTATGCTAAGAATGTGCTGTACCACTGAGATATCCCCACATCCCAAATAAGACCTTTTTAAATATAGAATAAAAGATCAACAGAAAGAAAATGTGCATAAGCTATGGGCAAACATGCATAGAAAAATATACTGCAAATAATATGTTCATATGTGTAGCATTTGCACTCAAAATACAAGTTAATATTTAAAAATTTAAATCCTAAAAGAAGAGTGCAAATAGTTTTATTTTCTGAAAAAAAAAAGAATTTTAGAGTTTGAACACTAACCACAATGGGTACAAGTGATCATAGAATTCTGAAATTTTGAATATCTTTAACAATGTCTACAAAAGCAATTTCAATTATCTTCCCATCAATGGAATTAAATAGAAAATGAATTAATTTTAGATAAACATGTCCATATAATGAACATTTCAGTGAAAAAGAATTGGAGATATTTAAGAATGCATTTTAAAAAATTTTAGCTATCATAAAATTTAAAATGAAATATTGGCAATAATATTATTTCTAATTTAAAAATAATCTAATAAATGACCACATTTATGATGAATATAGTTATTATTTAGACAATATTCATATAAAATATGATATATGTTTATTAGAAAGAGAAGTAGGGCCTTACCTCTTTTACTTCGATTTCTATTTCAATTTTTATTTTATTGTCAAGAAGGGTTTTAAAAATAATTTGCATGCTGGGCTGGGGTCATGGCTCAGTGGTAGTAGTCTTCTCAATATTAAATAGAGTTTGATGTTATATTGAGGAGACTACTACCTTAATATTCATTCTCCTCCTCAAAACTTTATACTTATTTAGTGATATTTCATGCAAAGTACAACATGTGAAATCACAAGAAATTTGAGAAGCTACCATTGTCACAAACAGCAAGACAATTCATTCAGGGGTAACCAAACCTGTCGATGAAGGAATGGAGAAAAGACAGACATAGAGAAAAATCTGGGGCTTGGTGGTTCAGCCAGCCTCTGATGGAGGAAGACTGACCATGAGGAAGCTCAGTACATTTATTATATAAGTTTTACATTAAAAGGCTTATTGTGAGAAAGTTAATTCAAAGCAAGCTAAAGCATTAAGGTCATGAGTTTGAGCAACCCGGTTATGAGTGTCAGATTACACACATAACTTTTTACCCCTGAGCAGCTGTCATCTGAAACTCAAGGTTAAGAACTGAATAGCTCTGTGCTGAGCACAGAACCCCCAGGGCATCACCATAACAACTGGGCTATCTTTTCTTCACCTTGCCCCAAAAGTTCTCCAGTGGGGATGGCCTCTGTCACAGGACAGTTCAATACCCACAGTTCAGTCACTGCTCCTAACATACCATAGTATTTATGATAATAGAAGTCAACTGTCCATTGAGCACACATCCTGGGAATGTTTTTGTTACTTGGAAATAAAGCAAATAGCACAGCCCACATCAAAATAAAAGTGTTAAGAGTGAGAACTCTTGCTCTATTTTTTTTCAATTTTAACTACAAATGATTTATTCATACCTATAATGTTCTTACATTTTTTTAATTTATTCAAACCTATACTGTTCTAACAATTTTTCTTTATTCTAAATTGGCAAATGTGAATCTTCCTTCTTTTATCTATTGGTATATATTTAAATACATATTAAACCAATATCCTAATAAAAGTCAGTGGTCTAATCAAAGATCCACTCTCATTTTCTTTTGTGAAACACAATCTGCATTTAAAAAAATCTCCTCTGCAATTCATATATCAAAGAAAGTCAATGAAGGTCTTATCTTAGAATTAATGACAAAAACACCATAATATTAGTTCTGACATCAATTGCTGCCTTTAGCAATGAATTTCAAGTCAGTCAACCATTACTTCTATTTAATGAAAATAATTACCTCTGCAAATCTCAAATCCTCCAACTGAATGAAAAGAAAACAAAACTGGATTTAGGGGGAAAGAAAACTTGTGCTTAAAAAAAAATTAAAACATAAATCCCATTATGTCTCAGCTTCCCATAGATAGGATGTCCTAACATCCCACCTAAATTAGGTGTCCTATATATGGGACACTGGAATATAATGAGTTAAAAAAGTAAGGAAGAAAATATATATATATTTGGTGTACATGCAGCAACTTGGTATTTTCTCAAGATGCCATGCTTGATTGATTATATTTATATTCCAAACACTTCTCCTATCCTCCCAATGTTCTTTTTTTTTTTTTTTTTTTTTGAATCATAAACAGTAGTTGCTCTTAGCTATGATTTCCCTTTCCACAGTTTGAGTTACATTAGGTCAATCATGTTTCACACATATTAAATGGAAATTCTAGATATAAACAATTTATAAATTTGAAGTGTTATAACAATTTTTTTTATTTTATTCTTCTTGTTCTTAATCACTTTAATAATTTATAAATTAAAATTTATAACATGTATGCATGAATAGGAAGAAACAGTATATTAGACTTTAATACTGTCTGAGGTTTCACACATCCATTTTGTGTCTTGGAGTGCACCTTCCATGGATAAGATGGGACTGCTAGAATTTAATTAAAAAGAATCTCTGTATTTATCTGTAAAAGTGAGGAATTATAAAAACATATCCCAAAAAACTGTTAATAACCTAAAATAAAAAGTATATTATTTTAATATTATTAAGACCCACTATACTTATACCCATCAGTTTATTCAATGAATAAATTATATATAGAGTTATCCATGTTCCAAACATTTTTTTTCTGATTGCATCATTGTAGAATTGTTAAATAATAGCTCTGTCTTCTGCAGCTTTCTTCTGGGGTCCTATATCTTCTCAACACTTAGATGGACTATGGGCTTAATTTATGACCTAGTTATCCCCAACTTCCACAGTCACAAATTCCTATTGATGCTCTATGTTGTGACACATTATCTGAAGCTATGTACCCCCCTCCATGACATGGGCAGCACACCCAGCTGTGTGTGTGCTTCAAAGTTTTTAGAAGACTCCTTCTAAGGCTGGCTTTTTAGATAGTTTCTAAGTCCTTTCTGGAAAATACAGAAGAACACCAAATGTAACTACCTAGCTTTTTAACATCTACCCTCTCTGAGCATCTACATTTATTTGGATATGACCATCTCAGGTTTATGCGAAGATTTTCAAATGGGGGTTGAACCTCATGGTCTTCTCTGGGTTTGCTTCATAAGACCCTTACATGTCATCTTCTAAGAATTGTTGCAACTGAAGGAGAAACTTCAGAACACAAAAGTCTAAAAGCTTTTTTTATTATTATTAAGGACATTTTTTTCCCTTTGTGAACTTATACAAATGAATGATTTATAGGGCAAAAGACACCAAATCAATTCCCGAAGTTAAATATGTTAAGATAATGTAATCCTCAATGAAATGCCATTTATTTTGCTTTGGGGATTGACACAATGATTTTAATATTTTTATGAAAGAATATTTTCTGAGAGTATTTGTAAATGTATGGAAGATAAAAGCAGGCCTATTTCAAATAGGCCAAATGCTGAAAACATATTGTATGCTAATAAGGAGATTTCAGCACTGACTCAGGAACAAACAAGTACACCAATGGAAAATAATAAATACTTAAAGCATCTACTAATATATAAGGTATTTCTGTCTGGCAATATGTGTTTTATTGCTTTTCCCATATGAAGAAGAAATTTTAAATGTGACTGCATTCTTACTCCATCTATTCCAGGAGATTAAAATTTGAATGCAAAACTTAAAACAATGTAACACTTATCAAGAATTTAGAAAAAATATGCATACATTATACAGATAAGATGTTTTATAAGCAAACCAGAAAATTCAAATTTATAATAATATAGTCATATTAGAGACCACAAAAATTACATATTCCATAGTCCAGTGTTATCTATTAGAATTTTTTTGAGTCAAGGAAATATTCTACATCTGAGCTTTCAATATAATAACCAGTAGTCACATGTTAAGCCCTTGAGTTGACAGTCTGACTGAAATACCAAATCTGGAAAATGGCTTTTTTTTTTGGAAAATGCCCTTATATGCATGATACCAGTGTGCTAACTTTTTTAAAAATGGCATGTTATTCATCTAGAATCAATAATTGCTCATTTAAATTGGTAACTGATTTTACAACAAAATATTAAAAATAAAAATCATTCAAAAACACATTTGACATCCAAGCACGGTGGCACACACCTGTAATTCCAGTGCTCAGAAGGCTGAGGCAGAAGGACCTCAAGTTCAAAGCCAGTTTCAGCAGCTTAGCAAGACGCTGACCAATGTAGTGAGACCCTGTCTCAAAATAAAAAGAAAAAGAAATGGGGACTTGGCTCAGCAGTTAAGAACCCCTGGCTTCAATTTCAGATACAAAAAAGAAAGCATTCATAGAAGAGCACACCTATCTAAAAAGTAAATGGGTAAATGCAGGGAGCATCAACCTTCATAGGATTCAAAAATATCAATGTGAAGTACTTATTAATTTCTCATTCATCAAACTGAGGAAACAATACAATAAAATTCATGTTAATATACAACCAGTAGGGATTAGAAGGAGAGATGTATTGGCAGTCATTTATTTCCTACACAATATTCATTACAACTTAAAAGCAATGTGTTATTAGGTGTTAACATGAACTTGAAGGTAACCTTGATTCAGAACGTGCAACAATCCCACTTCCAAAAATTCATCTCAAAAAGAAAAGCACAACTTATAGTGGCAAATATGCAAAGCTATCTCCAGTACTAAGAAATAAAATAAAAGTAAAATAACATTTGAAAGAGTGAATATTTATTATTACCAAATCTACTGAATTAATTGTAGGGACATTGATGTAATTTAAATCTGAGATTAATTGCTTGCACATTGAACAGGGAGAATTTGCATTAAGGAATGAGTTGAAGAAATAAGTAATGGTCAGGAAATTATATTTACTACTTTCCTATGTTTATGAAACAATGACAAAAATTGCTGCCTGTGGCTATTTGTAATCTAGCTTCCACTGAAATATTTAAAAGTAAATCTTACTCCCAGAAATTGATTTGCTTCTGGCAGAACTGACTCTCTCTCTCTCAACCATCCCCTGCTCAAAGCTCCTCCTTCACCATTACTATATTCTGAATGGCCATTTTTGAAATAAGCTTAATCATCAGATATTTTTTTTTCTAAAAAGTCACCAGAAAATATCTCATTATGCCCTAAACATTCTTGCTTCCCTCAATCACTGAAGAATTTTTAGCTCTCACAGTACAACACATTTAATTCAGAACCTCTTCATCAAATTTATTTGCATATCTCCTATCCCTTCCCCGAAGCTCCATACTCAGGATTGCCCTTGATCTCTTAAATTTGAAGTCTATAATTGGAGAAAGCCACCTATTCCAAACTCTTCCTTTAAGACTGTCTATACTTTCTTGCTATAAATATTGCTATTAAATGTTTTCTTAAGTGGTGTCTGTTGTATGTGTGTGTGCACACACATAAGCTATGCACATACATGTAACTTGATACATCCACATGCCACTAAATCTGGAATTGGTATAAACTTTTTTAACCTATTTATCTATTTATTTATTCTAATTTGTTACACATGACAGTGGAATGAATGCACTGTGACCATGATATATAAATAGAGTATAACTACTCATCCCTCTGGTTGTACATGATATAGAATCGCACCCATCTTGTAATTATATATGTACTTGATAGTGTCTGATTCATTCCACTATCCTTCCTACCCCCATTCCCACTCTCTCCCTTCACTCTCCTCTGCCTAAAGTGCCTCTATTATTCACTATCTCTCCCCACCCCGACTGTAACTATGAATTGCATACACATATCACAGAAAGCATTTGGCCTTTGTATTTTTTTTTTTTTTTTTTTTTTTTTTAGGGCATTGGCTTATTTCACTTAGCATATTCTCTAGCTCAATCCATTTACCTGCAAAGGCCATAATTTCATTCTTCTTTAAGGCTGAGTAATATTCCATTGTTTATATATACCACATTTTCTTTATCCATTCATCTGTTAAGGGCATCATAATTTAGCTATTGTGAGTTGAGCTGCTATAAATATTGAGGTTGCTCTGTCATTGTAGTATGCTGATTTTAAGACCTTTGGGTACAAACCCAGGAGTGGGATAACAGGGTCAAATGATGTTTCCTCTTCAAGTTTTCTGTGAAATCTCCAAACAGCTTTCCATAATATTTGGACAAATTTGAGTCTCACCAGGAATGTATGAGTGGATTTTCCCCCACATCCTTGCCAACACTTATTATTCCTTGTATTTTGGTAATTGCCATTCTGACTGGAGTGAGATGAAAACTTAGTTTTGATTTGCATTTCTCTAATCACTAGAGATGATGAACATTTTTTTTATATATTTGTTGATAGATTTTATTTCTTTTTCTATGAAGTGACTTCTCAGTTTCTAACCCCATTTATTGATTGGGTTGTTTGTTTGTTTGTGTTGGTGTTATGTTTTTAAGTTTTTATGTATCCTGGACATCGGTGCTCTAGCTGAGGTGCATATGGTAAAGGCTTTTTACCATTCTGTAAGGATCTCTCTTAACATTATTATTGTTTTCTTTGCGGAGAAGAAGCTTTTTAGTTTGAATCCATCCCATTTATTGATTCTTGATTTTACATCATGTGCTTTAGGAGTCTTTTAAGGAAGTCAGATCATAGACCAACATGGGTGTAGATTTAATGTCCTGCTCCTTCCTGAATTCATTTGTTATTTCTAGAAGTTTTCTGGTGGAATTTTTTGAAACTTCTAAATATAGAACCACGTCATAAGCAAAGAGTGATAGTTTGAGTTCTTCTTTTCCTGTTCATATCCCTTTAATTTCTTTCTCCTGTCTAACTGTTCTGGCTAGAGTTTAAAGAACCATTTTCAATAGTAGTAGTAAAAGAGGGCATCCTTGTTTTGTTTCAGTTTATAGAGGAAATACTTTCAATTTTTCTCCATTTAGAATTATGTTGGCCTCAGGTTGAGCATAGACAGCTTTTAAAATATTGATGTATGTTCCTACTATGCTTAGTTTTTTCTAGTGCTTTTGAAAATGGGGGGGAGTGGTTTCCTGAATTTGGTCTAATTTTTTTTCCTGCCTCTATTGAGATGTTCATATGATTTTTAAAATTATTTTAGTCTATTTATGTGATGAATTATGTTTATTGATTTCCGTATATTCATCCAACCATGCATCCCTGGGATGAATCATGGTGCATTATCTTTTTAATATGATTTTGCAGGTGATTTGTTAGAATTTTGTTGAGAATTTTTGCATGTGTGTTCATGAGGGATATTGGTCTGAACTTTTTTTCTTTGATGTGTCTTTTTCTGATTTTTGGTATCAGGAGGATATTAACTTCATAGAATGAGTTTGGAAGGTCTTCCTCCTTTTCTATTTTATGGAATAAATGGAGTAGCATTCGTGTTAATTCTTCTTGTTTCTTTTAGAAGGTCTTTAGAAATAGACTGAGAATATGTCTGGTCCTTGGCTTTTCTTGGTTGGTGGGCTTTTGATGGTGTCTTTTATTTCATTGCTTGAAATGTATCTATTTAAATTTTGTATGTCTCCATGATTCAGTTTGGGTAGTTTATATGTCTCTAGAAATTTTTCAATGTCTATCTATTTTATTGGAGTATAAATTTTCAAAATTATTTGTGATAATTATTATATTTTGTAATTATTATTTCTAATAATTATCTTCTGTATTTCAATGGTGTCCATTTTGAACAAATAGGGGTTTCCATCCTCATATCAGATAAAGTGGACTTCAAACCAAAGTTAAGTAAAATGGAAAAAGAAGGGCATTTCATAGTGATTAATGGAACCATTCATCAATAAAACATAGCAATTATAACTATATATGCCGCAAGCAATGGAGCATCTACGTACATCAAGCAAACCTTTCTCAAATTGAAGAATCCAATAGACCACCACACAATAATACTCAGTGACTTTAATACATCTCTCTCACTACTGGATAGATCTTTCAGACAAAAATTAAATAAAGAAACTATAGAACTGAATAATACATTCAATAATTTAGACATAAGAGACATATATGTTTATATAATACTTCATTCATCAACAAGCAAATACACTTTATTCTCAGCAGCACATGGATCTTTCTCTAAAATAGACCATATTTTATGTCATAAAGCAACTCTTACTAAATACAAAAAAAATGGAGATAATGCCTTGCATTCTATCAGATCCTAATGTAATGAAATTAGAAATCAATGATAAAATAAAAAATAGAAGCTATATAACACCTTGAGACTAAATGATACACTATTTAATGATGAATAAATAGGAGAAGAAATCAAGAATGAAATAAAAAAATACTTATAGGTAAAAGAGACTACTCATATAACAGATCTAAATATCTGGGACACTATGAAGGCAGTACTAAGATGAAAGTTCATTGTATTTAGCTCATTCATTAAATGAATAAAAAGTTAATGAGCAAATGACCTAACATTGTATCTTAAAGCCTTGGAAAAAGGAACTAAACAATACAAAACAATAGAAAGCTGGAAATAATTAAAATCAGAGCTAAAATCAATGAAGTTGAAACAAAAGAAACAATTCAAAAAATTGACCAAAAAAAAGTCATGTCTTTGAAAAAATAAATAAAATTGATGAATACTTAGCAATGCAAATGAATAGAAAGAAAGAAAAAATCCTTTATTTATTTATTTATTCATTTATTTATTTATGGGTGGTGCTGAGGATTGAACCCAGTGTCTCACACATGCTAGGCAAGTGTTTTATCACTGAGCTACAATCCCCACCCCTAAACTTTTTATTTTGCTCCCAAATTGTCAAAGAACTTGCTATGTAACTATATTTACATATCTACAGGTATGTAGACATTTATGTGTTTGTATATATGTGCTGTGTATACATATATATGTCTGTGTATATATTGGGGGTGGGGCATTTCTAGTCTTTTCATTTATTTTATTGTATTCAAGCTACTACCTAGGATCATTTCCTTACTCCAAAACAGTTTTGCTCTTATCCACATCCTCTGTGATTTTATTTGCAAATATATTACATTTCCATATTTTATAAGACCGATAATATAGTTTTACTTACAATTTCTCTTTAAGCAGTCAAGAGAAGTAAGAATAAAAAATGTGCATTTGGGCTTTAGTTGTGGCTCTCTGGTGGAGTGCTTACCTAGAATGTGTGAGGCACTGGTTTTATCCTCAGTTCCACATAATAAATAGATAAAATGAAGGTATTGTGTTCATCTACAATTTTAAAAATTTTAAAACTAAATATGCATTCATGCTGTTTATTATAATAGATAATAATCTTAACTGATTCTGTTTTTGCTCTAATTACCATCTCACCTTGTTGAATTTTTTTCTTAAAGAATTTCTTCAGCATTTTTAGAAGATGTGTATTCTTACAGGAATTCTCTCATATATTTACTTATATTAGAATATATCAATTCACTTTTTGTTTTATTTTTATTTATTTATTTATTTATTTGTTCTTTAGTTTATACATGTAAAATATATTTTGACATTATATATATATGAAGTACAACTTCCTGTTTTTCTGGCTATACACGATGTGGAATTACATTGGTCATAAATTCATACATGAACATAGGAAAATAATGTCTGATTCATTCTACTATCTTTCCTATTTCAATGCACATTTTATTATTGACAGATAATTATAATGTATTTTCATTTTTGGTTGATGATTTTTTGATATTTTTTCAATAATAATTTGAATAAGTCATCCACTAAGAATGTAATATATTTGCAAATAAAATCACAGAGGACATAATGAGAAATGTAGAATATATAAAGAAAAAGTAGAATATATAAAGGAAAAGAAAAATAAAGTGAAAGAGACGTATATCTGACATATCTTTAGGATTTAAGTTAACATAAATCATGAACATATACAGCCAGGACACTGAAGTAGTTACCTGATACTTGAATCTTTATTGAAAGAATATAAAATGGTAGGTACATGTCAAAGTTAGATTTGCTATGAATTTCTACTATCTGGGGTGATAAAATCCAGAATGTGAAAGTATAGATTGTGTCATTATAAATATTAAAGAAACAATTTGAACAGCATTTCTACTGGTGAAAAGTGTTTAATTTCCGTATTTCTAGTACCAGATTTCTAGTTCCATATTTCTAGTACCAGAATGTAGGCATACTACATTCTCCTCCTGTCCTTAAAATTTAACAACATATATTAAAATAATTAAATAAATACTTATAAAGAGTCTCTGAAAGGTGGAAAGAAGAAAATAAACTGGTTACATTTCTTTAACTTGAAGAAGAATGTCATGAAAAATTTCACTAAGGAACTAGTTAAAGAATACATAATGGTCAGAAATTTATACTTAATACATTTCTATTTTATGAAGCAATGACAAAAATTGCTGCTTATGACTATTATAGTCTAGTCTTAGTACTGCACACTATAAGATTTAAATGAAGGTCTCACCCCCAAAGACAGATTTTCTTCTTGCAGAACTATCTATTTACCATCCCCTGCCCAAAGCCTGCTTCCTGAATTTGTTGATGTTTACTCTTATTCCCTACAACCCAACCCCAGTATGCACACTGGGCAGATCTGCCAGCTAGCATTAGAGAATTGAAAATACACACACACACACACACACACACACACACACACATACACACAACACACACACACACCAGTCAATCTCTGGACAAACTGCTACAAAAGGGGAAGATCAAAAGACATCTAAAAAAGGGACTCATCCATCAACCTATATTCAATGGTAATGACAGCACCAGTGAATGTCACAGAGTGGCACATCTATCACCCAACATCTCTGGATATGACAAAATCCCAGTTCCCATAGGTCCAGTATTGCCTCTTTATCTTCCACCCAACAGCCAAAGGTAAACTCCTAGTTCTCACTGAGGAGTTTTTGACTGACCAGGTAAGTGATACCTTCCCCCAACAGAACCAGCAAAGGTAAACTTGGTGTTCATGGTACTGGGTGTGTGAACAAGAGGCCAGAGGAAACACTTTCCACCCAGTACCCAATATTGTCTACCTGGCTTACAAGTTGTGAGCCATTAGGTGGTGAAGCGTATAGAATAAAGGAAATGTTGGTCAAAAAATACAAAGTATCTTTGCAAAAGAAGAATAAATATTAGTGATCTATTCCATGGTGACTATGTTTAATAATAATCTATTGTATATTTCAAAATTACTAAAGTCATAGATTTTAAGTGTTCTCACTATAAAAAATATGAAATATATGAGTTGATGGATATATTAATTAGCTTGTATGGTAATGTCATACTGTATTTCATAAATATATACAACAATTACATTAATTAAATTAAGAGAAGGCTGAGTGTGGAAGATTTAAGAAAAAAATCAATAATCTTCTAATTTAACATCCAAACAGCAATCAAAGATCACAGGTTAATATCAAGAACTAGAAAAGACAATGAAAATAAAGTGATAGCACGTCAGATGAATCTAGATCTTGGACTTATCTAACAAAGATTTTAAAGCAATCATCATAACAATGTTTCAAAAAACTAGTTCATTTCAGTTTCTATGAGCAGCTCTTTGAAAATACAAAGCTGTTTTGTTGTTGTAGTTGTTGTTTCACTTACAGAAGAATTGGTATTTTGCAATGACCTTGATTCCTACATGCTAGTTTTGAGGAGCTCAAAAGAACTTTAGTCCACAAATAACTCCCCTTTGAGTTTGAAAGACAACCAGAAAACCTTTATATCAAATATCTAACATAGCTACTTGGTTTGAATTTTAAGAATCATCAAATCTTTCCAAACCTAATTTATCTAGTGAGACTTTAATATAATATAAATACCTGGATCTTCCTCAGATGAATTAGATAATATGGTAGTCTGGATCAATATTTTTTTAAGATCATCCATGTGATCTGACATCTAGTTATGATAAAAAAAAATAAAGTATTAAATCACCAATAAGGCAGAAAGAACATCTGGTTCTTTCTACATCGCAATTCATGGAAAATCTAGAAAACAAAGCTGAATACATAAAACTTAAGAATATTTTAGCAAAGCACTTTTTAAATCTGCCATTGCTAAAAGGTAAGAATATTTTAGCAAAGTGCTTTTGATCTGCTTGAATAAAAAAACAAACTATAAGTTTTCTGCTACCTTAAGCCAAAAACTTTTTAATAACCATATTTATCTCTCATTACTACTAGTAATACTTTCACAAGAATGCTTTCTTAGTCTTCTAACTACCATGATAAAAATTTGGTGCAAAAATTTAAACGATCATATATGGATTGAAACATAACAATATGCTCTGATATAACCCTGATTTTCTCCATGATATTTGTTTTTAGAAAAATAAAAAGTGAAAAAGCACCAGGTGCGGTGGCCTGTAATCCCAGCAGCTCAGGAGTCTGAAGCAGGAGATCACAGATTCAAAGCCAGCTTCAGCAAAGGCAGGGGCTAAGCAACTCATTGAGACCCTGTCTCTAAATAAAATACAAAATAGGACTGGGAATGTGACTCAGTAGTTGAGTGCCTCTAAGTTCAATCCCTGGTATGAAAAAAAAAAATGAGAAAGCAAGAAAAAGAATGTCTGTCATTCTCTTTATCTCTCCATCCACCTGTCTAGCATACAGAGGACAACTAGGGCTGGAGCACAGAAAATAGCATTTCAAATTTATTGTTTTTTTTTTTAATTAACTAAAGAGATTTTGATGTAAATTTTATAAGATAAAATTTCTCTGAATTTTATTATTTTGTTATTTTTGACATATCATTTTTGGAATTTATGATTTAATCCATTGATACCAAAGAATATTCACCAATTACTTAATAGGAGGAGAACTGGTTGTAGTGGAAATGAGCTTCCAACTTTTATCCTATTTATTTTTGTAATTTTTTACTTCAAAAATATCTTATCATTCTTGTCCCTGTTTGTGAAAAATGAGAATGACTTGCATCATTTTAAAAAATCCTAAAAGAAAATTGAAGTTTAAAAGATTGTAAGATTTGGTATATTAAACATATGTCTCCGTAGCAACTTTCTTGTGAAATGTAATTTGTTTTCTTTCATCTGGAATCTCCTATTTTAAATGATGTCATACAGAAAGTGGACTACTTATAATATTGATAGTAATGTAAAGTACTGAATGTTATTAATATGTAATATTTTATAATTTGCTTTCTTGTATATTCAAGTTATATAATGTTATCTTCTTAGAAAATTCAATTGTGATTTGCTCATTTTAAGTATTTCTCTATTTATTTATTTATTTTTTTAGTTTCTATTTTCCACTTAGAGCATAGTCTAAGATGGATAAGGAAACTTAACAAGCACAATGAACAGTACTGGTTCATCTTTTTGACATTAATGGAATTCTTATCTCCATAATGTGACTGTGAATTTATTCTATTTCAAGAAATAGAAATCTATGAAGTATTCCTTCTATTTTTAGGTTTCTAAGTCTTTATGTAGGAATAGACTTTGAAATTTAATCAATGATTTTGTCATGTACTGAGAATAATATGTGGAGTTGAAAATTGAATAGCTGTAACAAACTAAGTACTCAGCTGCATATGATTTTCTGATACTTTATGTAGAACTTTTCACTTTTATTCATAAGGAAGATCAAAGGTGGAAATCATGTCTTTTCATTATTTGTCCTTTTCATTATACAAAGATATGTAAATGTTGGGGGAATGATCTATCACTGAGTATATGCTAAAACTATGCATATGAAAGAACATAACTTTAATGTCTTTTCATTCCTGTGATATAATTTTGAATAATTCAAATTTGTGTTACTTATTGAATCAATTTCATCAAACTATATTTTCTTAAAGTCATTAAATTTATATCATATTTTAAATACATTGCTATATGTATGAGTGCATAAATGCATTAAAAATATTCAGTATGTATAATTGTATTAATTGTGAATAGATTAATTTGTACATTCCTCAAATAACCCTGTAATAGTCTTTCCAAGGTTCATCGTATTTTTTATAGTTTCCAAAGTATATGTTTAATGATTAAATTTGATATTTTTCTATTTCTAACATTTTATTTATTTAATTAGCATATTTGATTATTACCCTGATACAATTATCTACTGTTCCCTGTAACTTATAAATAAGTAAAGTTTTGGTAGAATCTAAATAATATGTAAAAATATATCTATTTTATAAATATATTAAGAGGTATGGGCCCTAACTATACTGATATAGACCTATAAAAATTCCACTAAACCCTCTTTGTATTGGGATGTATTATTTTTTTTAATATTACTATTTTATACATTACATATTAGTAGTATTTAGCTTAACGTGTAGTATAAATATATTTCCATTTATCTTACTCTCATTCTTTTTGTGCATTTCATATATATTTTATACCCAGGAAAAACTTTTCAATTCTTTTTTTTTTTTTTTTTGTACTAATTTAGCCGACTTATTAAAAAAGAAAAAAAAAAGGACAGGATAAATAATGAAAATTATTCCAAATATAAAACAAATAAGTTATGTTTCTCTCGTGTATTTGTAAAATTGAAATGACCAGTTATTCAAGACCAGCTGCTAAATACTTTTAATGGTGGTAGAAATTACTCCTTAAGAATTTGTATTAACCAAAGTATTTTTCTAACACACAAAAAAAATGATTGTTACAAAAATGTATGCTCCCATGTTGTCCAGAAAACACAAGAGAGGAAAAACAGCTTATTGAGAGATAAAGAGATTAGAGAAAATGGAATAATAATGAAGTGAAGAAATCAAGTGAAAAATAGTAAATTAAAAGACTAAGTTCTTTATTTAATAGACAAAACAGGATCAAAGCATATAAAGTCCTTTTAGCAAATAAAAGAGTGATAAATCAAAGCTTGAAATGCAGAAATAATAATGTCAGCTAGTTTAGAAGAGAATTCATGTTGAGATAGGTTAAAAATACTGCCATTCAAAATACACTTTTAAAAGAGAAGAAAGTTTAATACTTTATATAATTCAAACCTACAAAGATATATGAATACATCAGGAGAATCTATCTGAAACTCAATTTCTCATCTAATCATAAAATGGAAAATGTCCTTTTGTTTGAAATGGTCTTCACTCAGTATACCAAGATATTATAGAAGCTAAAAGCAAAAATATTTAAGAGATTATGGTAATAACATTTGAAATAGCATAAAGAAATGATAGGATTATCATGAATAAAAAATGTCATGAACTATACTTGGAATTTTATCTCATATTTCATGTGAGTGTTTTATGATAGCAAAGTACACTTTTAAAAGGAATATTTGAGGGCTGCACTTGATTGGAATTGTAACACAGAAATTTTGACAGATTCTGTTTTTGAGTACTGATTTCTTCCATTTACAGTTATATTTATGCATGTAATATTCTTTCAAAACTATTCCTTAGCTGTCAATCAAGCAATTCTTTTTATATATTATAGCAATCCCAAATGATTGGGATAAAAGTCAAATATGGTATATAAAAACATAAAGAAACCAAATTAGGCTGTGTCCATGTTTGTTATCAAGAAAATAGACTAAGATTTTAAAGTAAAATGAAGCAGCTCATTATACTCTTTTCTAAGTGTATGCAGTGTGTTATGGGGCAGTGTGTTCTGGGGCAGGAAAACACACCCAAGTCCCTGTTTTGTCCAAATTGAAGAGCCTTTATTTAGCCAGCTGGCTGGTGATGACTCCCCACAGGACCCATGACTGTCTCTGCAAGGAACAGCCCTGAGCCAGAGCGTTTTAGGATATTTAAAGTCAAACACTGCAAAAAACACATCAGGGTTGATGTAGCTGCAAGCAAGCAGGTACAGAAGCTGAATTGGGCAGTTAGTGAGAAAATGCAATGGGTACATTGGTATTTCCCCACAGGATTTCCCAGGTTGGCAGAGCGGCAAGCAAGCAGAAGGAAAGTGGGTCAAAATGACCTTAGTTCCGTAAAATTTAGAGATTGGTTACTAACATCTAGACAATCTATTTCTGACAAGGTACATTGCCCAAGAAAGATGGAAACCAAAGAGAACAATTTTACATTGTATAAGAATTACTATTTTGTGTTGGCAAGTATGCTATGCTAGGTAACTATTAATGGGTACAGAGGTGGGGCTATATATATACATTCCACACAGCTTACCTAATTAACATAAACTAGATACAGCAGTCAACCAATGAGAAATCTCCACACTTAATGGCTAGCTGGTGTTACTTAACAAACCATTCCCTCTGACAAAATGCCAGGCGCCATCCAGACTTGTTTACAGACCTTAACAGAGGTCCAGCAGAGATTTGCATCTACCCAGCAACAAGATATATAGATCTAATTACAAACTTACAAAGGGCAGTCAAAACTAAACCCCAGCTGCAGAAACTTCCCATTTAAAGCCCTGTATCAGTTGTGCTCTGGAGTTTGATTGACCTAGTCTGTCCAGAGATAACTCCAATTGTCATTGCTCCCCAAACTATCCTACCTTATAATAATGTGTGGAAGCTCAGGGCTACTACAACTATCTGAAGTTCCAGGCCATACTTGCTGGCATCTTGGTGAGAAACACAAAGAGATCAGATTTAACAGTCCCCCATTGATCCAACTTGTACACAGCCCAAAATGAAACTCAGAGAATGGTCCAAGAGCATAAGCAAAAATATCCATCTTTGCCAACAGTTTTGACCACCTCATTGGGTATATGCCCTTCATTTTTCATTAAGAATTGCTTTCCTGCAGGGTACAGTGGTGCATGCCTGTAATCCCAGCAGCTCAGGAAGCTGATAGGAACATCATGAGTTCAAAGACAGTCTCAGCAACAGCAAAGCACTAAGCAACTCTGTGAGACATTATATCTAAGTAAAATACAAAATAGGGATGGGGATGTGACTCATTGATCAAGTGTACCTGAGTTCAATCCCTGGTTAAACCCCCCATCCCAGGAAAATCAGAATTGTTTTTCTATTTTCTTACCTTCAGTTTTTTTTTTTTTAACTTTTTCCATATTGTGTGTTTCTGAGAGTGTGTGTTTGTGTGTGTGTGTGTGTGTGTGTGTGTATGTTCTCATTGAACATAATAAGTTTGAGAATACATATATATTTCATATAATATATTAATATATAATTGTAATATATGCATGTACTTAATTATATATTATATAATTATAACATATAATTATATATATATATATATATATTATATATAAATAATCTTCTTTCATTTTAATTGCTTTTTTCTTTACCCATTTATTATTGAGCCTTTTCTTGAATAAGAGGTGTAGCATTTTCAATGGATTTGTTTTTAGGGTTATTTTTATATTTTGAATTTATTTGTCTTATCTGTATTGCTGTTCCTCTTGCTACTCCTTCTTCTCTTTCTTCCACATCTAGTAGCCAAAAACTCCTGTTACCTCTTCCTCTCTTTATTACTCTTAGTTAATTTTTACTTCTCACACAATACAGCCATTACTTTTACCTGCTACTTTCCTTCTGCTTTCCCTATATTCACTTTTTAAATATTTCAGTTTTTCTTTCTGTTCTACATCATTTTTCTTCATTTTAAGAACTGTAATTTCAATATCTATTAGGTATATTTAACTTACATAACTTCTACCCTCCACTATTGGTATGAATGTGGTCATCAGTATAGTAAATAACAGAGCTGACATGTGCTATTTAACGTTAGATCTAGTTCATGACTGTTTATCCCTGACAACTAGGAATAAGTAAATAAAAATTTTATAGAGATTACACCTCACTGTAGTTACAATGGCAATCATCATGAATACAAATAATAATAAATGTTGGTGCAGATATGGGACAAGTACACGTATACATTGTTTATAGGATAGAAACTACCATATTCACTTTGGAAAGCAATATAGAGATTCTTCAAAATGCTAGAAATGGAACCATTAATGATCTTGGTGTCCCAACCTTTGATATTTATACAAAAGAATTAAAATCAGCATACTATCATAATACAGGCATATCAATGTTTATAGCTGTACAATTCACAATGGTCAAGTTATTGAACCAGCCAGGTGCCTATCAACAGATGAATGGATAAAGGAAATGTGCTATATGTATACAAAGGAGTTTCACTCAAGCAAAAAAAAAAAAAAAAAAAAAAAAAAGAACAAAATTATATCATTTGATGGTAAATGGATACAACTGAAGAATATCATGCTAAGTGAAATAAGTCAGACTCAAAGACAAGGGCTCAATGTTTTCTTTCATATGTAGAAAGTAGAACAATGTAATGGAAAAGGGGGATGAGGATAGATCCTATGAAAATAAAGCCATAATCAGTAGAGTAGAAGAAGAAAAATGGTGAGCAGGAAACAGAGTCAAGAAAAGTGAGGAAATGCGGAATGAAATTGACAAAATTATATTTTGCACATATATAAATATACTATAACAATTTGCACTTTTATGTATATCTAAAAGGCATCAATTATTAAAAAATAAATTAAAGGAAGACCAATAGAGTATAGAAAATGAATAAAGGGAGGGAGGGGGAAGAAAAGAGGAATCACTGGGGACTTAATTTAAGCAAATTATATCCCATGCATGTATGATTATCAAAATGAACCCACAATTATGTATAAGTATAATGTACTGAAAAAAATTTTTAAACATTGCTGCTGTGAACATTTGTTTAAAAAAAACAGAGAGATTTATGTGAATATGATTATATGTCCTCTGTATTAAAGACTAATTTTAAGTAATGAAGAAGGCACTTCTGGCTATATAAAATCAATGAAAAGTGGTCACAAAATCTATTTTTGAGTTTTGGATCAGATAGGATTAAGAACTCAAAAATTCGGCTCTGGATGTGGCTCAAACAGTAACACGCTCTCCTGGCATGCATGGAGCACTGGGTTTGATCTTTAGCACCACATAAAAATAAAATAAAGATGTTGTGTCCACCAAAAACTAAGAAATAAATATTAAAAAATTCTCTCTCTCTCTCTCTCTCTCTCTCTCTCTCTCTCTCTCTTCTAAGAAAAAAAAGAACTCAAAATTTCTTTCTAAAAACAAAGAATATTTCTTCATGTGTGTGTTACCCTGTGTATATGTAAAAAGCATATAAGGCTAAAACAGCCATTGTCTTCACCACAAGCAATGAACAAATAGTTGAAGAGCCAGCACACTAAAGACTATAAAACACAAGGGCAGGATTCTGGGTCTCTAATGATGATGTTCTTAACCTACCAACCAAACCCTAACAGTGCCTATTTCTAGATGACAAGTCACCTAGCTGTAAACCTTTTTTGAAAAGAATAATATCTAACTGATATTTAGTGCCATTCAATGGTTATATTTCAGGGTTAGTTCCTAATGAATTTGGATAAGAACTCATTCAGAAATGACCATAAGTTAAAAATAAAAAAAAATCTGAAATAAAATTAAAAATTTGTTTATCAATAGAAAAAGAAAAACAATGGCTTCATAGAATAAATTCTGAACTAGGAGGTTTAAATATTGTACAAGTTGCAAATTAGCACACTTTTGCTTGTGTGGAAGAAAATTAACTCACTTTTGTATATCACCAAATTAATTTTCAGCATATCATCGTGGTTGGTTTATTTGTACATTTTAGGAATCCTGCTTTTAATTGCTAAAAATACATGTTTTTCTATTTCTTAATTTAAGACAGTACACTATTTTCTTGTCATGGATAAAGTTTTCTATCAAAAAATATGTTTTTGAAATCAGATTTTTATTCACCTGTTCATATCTTCCCTTCATTTTAAATACTATTTGCTTAATTGGATCCCTTGTTTGTTTTGAGGATTTTGTTTCAGTTTGATGCCTAACATCTCAGAAATTCTTCTCAAATAATAGATCAATTTCAACTGCATCTTTACACTTACAAAATGTACTCAATGCTGTTCAGTATTTTCAAATGAAAATTTTCACAAATATAAAACTGCTGTCAACAAGAGAAAGCAGGTGATTATTATAAAATTCTTGGTCATGGTGATTCACACCCAACCTATCTATTCTGCATCTATAGAGAAGTTGTCTGCCAGGTACACAAGATCTCTGTCTATCATAGAATTTCAGGGCAACTTAATGGTATTGTTCTGTTTGTATTGTTCTATTTATTTCTCTTGTGATAAACTCCCTAGAGTATAGTCTCCCTTCAACATAACATCTCTACAGCTTTGTGTTATAAAACAGCTCTTTCATTTTAAAGGATTTTATTTTAGAGAAAATGCTGTAGTCATTTAACCTGATAGCTTGGAAGAGATATGTATTCTATATTTTCAGTGCTAATCATTTCTCTAATTTCTACTAATTGATCCTGATCTAAAAATCTTCCTGCCTCTAATAATTGAAAAATTCTGTGCTTCTTAAAAAAATACATTGTTTAATGTTATTGAGTTACTATACTGAGTCCTAATTCCCTCAATTTTGTTATGTTTTCTCATTATTCAATGTCATCCATTTTATACCTTCTAGAAATATTGGAATGTCTGTAGTCTGCAATGGCATCTTTCCTAGTAGCAGGTCACACTGCTAAGGAATTATTCATCTGTAATGTGTTCTCTCATTCCCATGTCAGTTCATCAGAGAGGAAAGGTATTAGAAATTGTACATTTATTTCTCACTACACTCATATGTATAAGGCTTCCTTCCTAAGTCATAGTACCCGGAGATGAAGCTTTAAGCTAATTATGGCTCATCTTAGAAGATCATGTGAAGATGCGCAGAGGAATGAGAAGAGTTACTGATGCAGATGTTGAAGCCTTCTGGTGTTGAGTAAAAAAGGTCCAGCTACCATCTGATGAAACTGATTACTGGAGGACAGTGACAGGGAGTGAAGGTGCTTTTTTGGCAACAAGATGCAAATTGAAAGATTAGGTCTCTCATTCTTAAAAAATAAAAAAAAAAAAATTAAAATCTTGCCTTTCCTCATGGTCACTAGTTCATATAGAGGTTTGGGGATGTCTTGGACAAGGTAGAGGGGTGGTCAAAATTCTGCAGTTATTGGCTTTTCTGACACACATGCTGCTGTTATTTGAAGGTCACCTGACCTTCTGCTTCTTTGACTATATACAAAAAATACTTATTAGGAATATGTTTTTTCTTAGGAACAGCTACACTTGCAAATGTTCATTAAGCTACAGAACACAGGGGAAGAGAACAAAAAGGGAACTTTCTCAGGAGAACTGTTTTTAAACTATGAGGAGGCTTCGGTGAGTGGTGTCATAGTCAAGTTAATGGAGACTACTAACATTGATATATGATGTTCAAAATCTGTGATTTTTAAAGTCAACTAACATAAATTGAAGCTAAGGGGTTCATTTAGGAATTCCCTCAGTTACTCTGTATTATCAAGAAAGTAAGAGGAAGATTTTCCATAGGGTAGAATTAAGGAAATCGCCCCCAAAGGAAAAAGGAAGGCAAAGTTTAGTGAAAGCCCAGTGGTTTGGAGGCTGAGGCAGGATTTCAAGTTCAGAGCCAGCCTCAGCAACTCTGTGAGTCCCTAAGCAACTCAGTAAGACTATCTCTAAATAAAAAACAAAAAACAAAAAAGACTGAGTATGTAGCTCAGTGACTAAGCGGATATCCCTAGGTTCAATCCCTGGTACCAAAAAACAACATCACCACCACCAACAACAAGAACAACAGCAACAACAACAAATCTTTCCCACAGGAATCAGAAGAGGACAGTTGTAACAAGGAGGATTGTCTATGTTATCAGAATTTATAGAGAGGGTAAGTACAATAGAAAAGTAGTGGTTTTGGAAATGGAAATTTGAGTGACTTAGTTTGGACCCAATACAAAAGTAAATAAGAAATAAGAATGAATTTGTATTATAATAACCATCTCCAAGAATTTTATCTATGAGGCCAAATTAGGATGGAATCAGGACAATAACTCACTCTTGTTGTAAAAACAAAAGGAGGACTCAATTTTCTGTTCATTATATGATAAAAAGAGTGTCAATAAAAGTATATGATAATTCAGCAGAGTAAGAGATCTTATCTATCCTAAAGATGGTCAGCTTTTTATTTTTTAAATGTGAAGCCTCTGTGAGAGTTAAGTGCCATCAAGCAATAAGGCCAGGTCATGAAATTTCCCATCCAGAGATGGCTAAGAAGCAAATGATTTACATAGCAGTATGAGCTTCTTGGCATAAAATCTTCTGAAGGACCCTGTTGAAATGCAAATGACTTTATTATGTTGAATCTCATTAAACTTCATAAATAGTACAATGCACATAAATCCCATGAAAACTGTTTGTGCAGAGAAAATAGAATGAATTAATATGAGAACATGCATATATTAGGTAATACCTATAAAGCAGCACTATGGAGATATTGCATTTTGTCATTTAATGTTTATATTTTCCAAGATTTTATAAAGCAATCCATTCTAGGGACATGAATTGGCAGATGCTTGAAGGTGAATATTGCATGTGATTAGAAATGTGAAGATGATAGAGATAAGTAGCCTTAGTAAGTAAGCAACACCAGACAAAATATTTGTTCCTTTATTACAATGTATTCATATTTTCAGTATCACTAATATTCAGAAAAATGTTTTCTCATTAAGAATTGATTCAATTAAATATATGAAACAATCAAAATATTTATGCAAATAATATTTTTATGGTTTATAAAATATAAAGAGCCCAAATTATGTTATTAATCTGGAAAATTATAAGTAAATTATCAACTATAAAGCTAATGAACTCTGATAAACTTTTCTCTTACTTTTATGAAAGAATACAACATGAAGATGGTGTTAAATGACTTATATTGGTTAACATAACAGTGTAGACAAAGGTGGCCAGGAATACACCTCTAATAAAAAGCCTGAGTTTATTGTTGCACTGAAGGGAAACATACACCATGAGATATTGTGGAATGATTCAGTAGGTGAGTTTTAGAGAAGACTTCTTACAGGATGTGGGCTTCTGGGAGGTTGGTGATTGTGGGGATGATTTAGCTTAGTGAAAGACCTTGGGTTGGATGTTGTCAGAGAGTAAGTGTAATTATATGATTGAGAATTTTAATATCTTTAGAAGGAAGGAAAACCAAGCCAAATACTTATTATAATTAGCAAAGAATCAACACTCAATCATATCAGAAAGAGAGATTGTGAGTGTTTGGTGTTTTGTGGCATGAACATGGTTGATCTGACTTTAGACATGATGAGGAAGAATTTCTGTATTTGTCTTGTTCCATAGTGGTTAGAGTGGCCCTGTATGATGTTGATGTTCTGTTAAAATGCCTGTGATCAACAAGAGGCAACCAAAATTTACCTGAGAGCCAGACCAGCTCCTAGGACTGATAGAGTCAGTTTAGCTCAGGAGTATTTCTTTTCTTTTTACGTAAAGAGTGGAAGGTGACCACTCATAACTTTTTTTCTTCTACATATCTTATAATGTATGTGTAAAGATAGATGAGATTCACAGGAAAATAAGGTTAGGAGATTGATTCTATAAAATTAGCCCACTATGCTGACACCCCACATTCTTTCTTTGCAAAAGAAAAAGCAATCTGGCTGCACTTCCAACTGAGTGAACAGGATATGTCACATTCCTTAGCAAACTGAGGCAGGGGCAAAGGTCAGGCAGTCAGTGTAGGTAAGGAATTATGGGGGTCCAGAGAAGATGATGACTGTTCATCATTTGTTATCAAACAGAGAGGACAATGGATTGTTAAACTCTGTGATCTTACTTCTGGGCACTTTAGGTAACTAAAAATTAATCTCCATATTCCTACTGCAGGCACATACACAAAGAGAAAGCAATAATAAAAGAAGGGTGCTGGGGTCTATAAAAGAACAAGATGCAACCTCTCCTTGGATACCCAGATCTGGGTCCCCTTTTCTTCAAAGAAACCTATTGAAATCACTTTCTTAAATAAAACTTGCTTTCTGTTTGTCCCGGCATTTCTCAGGTATTTAATCTTCAACACCAGTGAACAAGGACTGGTTCCTTATCTTCAAGACTATTATCAATAACATGATAAAATGGTACATAAGCTGAAAATGATCAATTCCACAATAATATTGATCAACAGTAAAGGTTGTCAGCAAAGTAAGAAAGATGCAAAAATGAAAAGGTTAAAAGTCACCAAAATGAAAAACTTTAACAGAGAGTCACAAAAATAAAAGGCAACTTTAGAACTACTGAGGGAATTACCAGGATAATTGATTGAAGAATCACATTGTGGTAAATTGATGAGCTAATTTTAATTTTTGAATATTAAAAAGAAATACAAAAGTAGGAATTACTATGAAGATTAATAAACTATAACAACCTTGAAAAGGAAAAATCCACAGTGTGTGTGTGTGTGTGTGTGTATGTATGTGTGTGTATGTATGTGTGTGTGTGTGTGTGTGTGTGTATATATATATATATATATTTAGATATACATATATTTAGATATATTTAGATATGAATAATTATCTATAAACTATAATAAAAAAATAACATGGTTTTAGAACAGAATACAAAAGTAGTTAAACAGAAGAGAATCTGACGATAATATCACTTGTAATTATTGCACTGTAATGCAATGTGGAGTGGAAGGTCATTTCCTAGATGTCACTGGACCAACACAATTTTCACAAAAACAAATTTAAGTTCATAACACAAATTTTAGTTCTAATGTAAATAAAAATATGAACTATAAGCAAAATAAACAGAAGTTATAACAAAGGGAAACACCCTTAATATCTTGATTATAAAAGGCATAGAAATAAAACAGATGAAATTTTATAATATAATAAAATTATTAACATTTCATACACTGCTGATTGGAATTTAAGTTTTGAAACCATGTTGGATAACTGAAAGTGTCTGTGGAAGCTGGATATGTAAAATCCATATCCTGAAAAAAAGCCATTCCATTTCTGGAATAAAGTCAAGAAATATGTATATATTTCCCCCAAACATGTGTGTTAATAGTCATTAGAGTTCCTTTTATAGCAGCTATAAAACAAAAAAAATGCAATGATGCATTTCCTTCAAAATGGATACAAAATGCACTGATACATTCACCCACCAGATGTGGAAGGCAGCATCTAAGATGGCCCCTAAGATTCTTGACTCCTTGTATTTGCATATTATGTAGTCACCTCCCTTTCAGTGGACTGAACCTAATGACTCATTTCTAACTCATAGAATATCTGAAAAGGGATAAGATTTTACTTCTGAGATTAAGTAATAAAGAGATTGTGGTTTTGTCTTGAGTGTTTTCTCTCATTTCCTCTCTTACTCTGAGGGAAACCAGCACTAATGTGAGATGCTCTATGAAGATCCTCACAAGGCAGGTAACCAGCACCTCTGGCTATCTAGTGAGCACATTGGATTATTAGCTATCCAGTGAGCACATTAAATGGCTTGGAATCAGAAATCCCTCTTTAGGGGCTTGGGTTATAGTTCAGTGTGTGAGGCATGTGTGAGGCATTGGTTCAATTTTCAGCACCACATATAAATAAAATAAAGGTCCATCAACAACTATGTTATATAGATATACTGTCTGTCTTTAAAGCTTGAAAAGATGGCCACCCTAGACTGTGGCCTAATGGAGACCTGGGCCAGACTCACTTAACTGAATTCTGCCTGGATCCCTGACCCTCAGAAACTGTGAGAGAATAAATGTTTATTGTTTTAAGTTCAATGTTTGAGATAACTTACAGCAATAAAATAGTGGGATATGAGAAAGAGAGAGAGCTATGAGAACAAATGAATAATAATTATGTGAAAGAACTTGCATAAATATTATAGACAAAAATTGAAGCAAAAAATACAAACACAAAACAGTATGTGCTATTTGATTTCATCTACCAATAGAGCACATAGAGACAAAACTTGTCTATGGCAATGAAAATTAAAATAATAGCAGTCTTAGAGAAATAGACTGTCTAGTAGTTATCATAAGAGGGAGCTGTAGGTCTCTTGCTTCAACATTTGAAAATGTATAAAGTTGTTTTCTTTTGATTTTCATACTTTTCTGAATGTATGTTTTACTCAGATAATGATCACATTAAAACAACTTCTATAGTTTATTCTTTTATTATTGGACCTGATTTGGTTCATAATTTCATTGCTAAGTTTCTGTCTTTTGTTTTTTAATGTTTTTTTAATCAAAATATGTTTTTTTTTTACTTTTAACCAATTATTTTAAACCTTTGCATTTATTGTATTTAGTGATGACTTAATATTTGTTTCTTCCATCTTTTTGTTTGTTTGCTAATAATCATATTGTATTTTGCTTGTCATTTTTAAAGCTATAACTTAATGTTGGTCCCTGAAATTAACTCTCTGAACACTATATATAGTTATGTCTCATATCTATGGTTCTGCAAATGAGCAGGACTAACCCATTAGAGATGTCTTTCTTATACATTTGTCAAAGAAAAGAGAAAGATATATTCAAATTTTTAAAATCCAAAATTACTATTTTATAGACTATATGTTGGTCAAGAAAATCTTGTGGACATTAATCTAGCTTTCATCCATATATCTGTCTGACAGAATTGTTGACAATTTTTCCTGTGTACAAAAGTAAGAGAAATTGGCCAAGGATCTAGCATTTGAATAACTTGACTTGAAGTTCTATAAAAGATTTCACTGTGCAGTTATCACTTCCATTTTCCCTGATAATGGGTTTGCACCCCATGCAATGACAATTTAAAGAGAAAAGTCATTTCCAAATGAAGTAAAGAGCTCTTAGAAATGTAGCCACATGTGGTAGAGCCAAAATCTATTAGGGGGAAATCTGTAGATGATTTTAGAACTAAAAGGAGAAATAAAATTGGCCATAAAACATACTAAAATGTTCAAGTTCTAATAGTGTTTTTAAAAATAAATATCCTTAATTATCTATTAAACTGAACAAACAGCTCTAAAAACAACCAAGTTCACAAGGGCAGCAGAAACAACAAACAAACCAATGGGCCAGTTTAATATTGCTTAGGGTACAGAAGAGAAAATAAAAGGTAATTACTTGAATCTTTTCAAATTTTCATCAGAGAAACTTCAGACAGTTGTGCCACACTGAGAAGAAAATCTGGTAGAATTAGATTTATCATTCTGAAATCACCTTCCAGTTGACAAATTATACCATACACTCACTCTTTTTAATGATAAAGAAAATGAAGGCAGACGAATTTAAGAGTGCAATTCGGGCGCAGAAATGGACAGTTTAATAGAATTGTCCTGGGTACCAAATACTCTCCAAGGAGTTATTACAACAAACCACAAAAAAAAAACTAAAAGTAGAAGTTTATTGTAAAAATGCATGCTTAAAAAGCTCTAGAGGTGCTTTGGACCAATTTAAATTTACTCTCTGTGTTAATGTTATCAGTATTAAAAGCATTCTGTTCCTTTCCCATTTCTTCTACCAGCAAACAGAAAAATAATTTTCTTCTGTAAAATGGGAAGTTTTTTCAATTTTAAGTCTTGTAAGTTTATGACTTTAGGTTTAAAGTTTACCATAACCAAATTTTTCTTGTTATTCTTGAGCTTTATAAAAATTATAAAAGCATGTCATTTTATATATTAAGATATATACATATATATATGTATGTATATATACATATATATGATTAAATGTGCTTTGTTTTGTCATTAAATAAGAACATATGTGTCTTGTATATTTATCATTAAATATACATATATTTATTGTGTGTTTTATTTTAAAAAGTATGTGTGTAAACCAATATGTGGGTGTTTGAGAACTACACCATCTTACATTTCTTTCAGGTGTTGTTTCTATTACTTAGTTGGTCAACATCACTCTACTACTTTCTGTTCTTGTTGGTTATAATGTTTTTTGAGTGTTTGGCAAGTAATGTCTGAGAAGGATTTCATCTTAGAAAATTTCATAGTTTGATTATCCTTCAATCAGAAACATTTTATAGCCTGCCTCTTTTCAAAGTAGGTCATGGAGTCAAAAAAGGATTGCCTATATTTTTTAATATTTCTGTGTCCAAAACATGATCACTTTCCTCAAATCTCCATATATAATCCCTGCTTACTTTATTGTTTTAGCACTCATTTTTAATATCCTTTTTACATAAAAGAAATCATTTCTGGCAAAAATCTGGAATTCTTGAAATAATTTAACATATTAGTCAAATCCAATAACCTGTTAAAATAATTATTAAAAGCAATTTTTTAACCATACGAACTTTTTAGTTTTACATATGTGGCTAGACCCAGTAACTTTGGGAATCTGTCCAGTTCAAACTCTTTATAAAGGGTGGCACTCATTTTTGTAACATGAAGATTAAGAATAATGATGGTCATAGTAAGAAGAAATACATAGAAAAGTACGCATAGCACCACCACGTGGCATATATGTGCTATATGCTTTTCCACATATTGACTCATTTAAACATCACAACAAAATTTAGAGAAGGTATGGAGAACAGAAAAAGCTGGCATTATTCATCTCATAAGTAACAGAATAAGGAATCAAACCCAAGCAAATTTGTTCCATAATACACAGTCTTAAGTTCTTGTTCTTTCACCTTATTGGATGGTGTCAATCCCTTATATCCTGCCTCTACTCAAATACTGTAAATAGCACAGAAAACGCTACACCACCTACCAAGGTTTGAATATAAATTAACATACTATGTTTATCAACATTTTCTATATTTTAGGTTTGAACTTTTATCACTAAATCTGATGGGACATAAATATGCAAATATATATGTGTGTGTGAGTGTGTGTAAGAACTAGATATGAAATAATATTACAGAAAATTCTGTATTTCATCAACTAGTAGAGTATACATTAAATTTATAATTCATTCCTTTTTTATATGCCCTTAGTAATGCAAATCATAATTATTATGATAAAAATTACATGATCATCACTCTTACATTATTAATCTACATAATACAAATATAATTTGTACTTCACATCCAACTTGAAATTATTTTCCAGAAATAAGGGTGTTTTATCAATAAATACTTATGAAACAAACAAATTTCTGATGAATCTTTTTAGTGACATTAACTTAATGAATGTTTATAATTATCAATATGGAAATATTTTTAAAATAGAAAAAAAAATTAAATTTTAAGATAGGCTTAGTTTGAATGCTCAGTATATGATTAATAACCATGTACCCATTACATGAAGTAGTTGCTTATCAACATACAATCACAATTTTTAAAATACATGTACATTATTATCTGGCTACCTACCAAAATATAGCTATCTAATTATCATATATATTTTTAAGCACATAAAAATGCATAAGCCTTCTGTGAAAACACAGGTAGAAATATTAATAATTGAGAAAGTGTTTGTCTACTTTGAGATCCTAAATGTCATTTAACTAATCTCATTTTTCACTGTCTGAAGGACAAATGGAAATTAAACCAAAAGAAAGAGAGAGAGAAGAGAGAAAGATGGATAAATATGGTGCTTTAATTATGAGATCATGTGACTATCATCTCTGTTAATGAAAAAAATTTGTAAGCAGATTAGCATACTGAAATATAAATTAGAAGAGTGTAGTTATTTGAATGGTAGGTTATGAAGCAAACTGTAAAAAGCTTTTGTACAAAATGCTTTCAAATTGATGCTGGTTTCTGATGGCAGGGGACTGACCTAATTAAGATGCTTAACTAGATTGAGTGACTATATATTTCCAGTCTGAGTTCTCAAAATGATTTCATGTGCTGGCAGTTAGGAAAATATAGAGACCACAGGGGGATTGATCTTGTGACCTCAGCTTCATTAGTTGCATACACTTAATGAACTGAGTTAGCAGGGTCCCAGAAATGGCTGGGACACGTGTCATCATTACTCATCTGTCTGTGTGTAGATATTTCACTGTAATGAAAGTAAAAGCTACCTCAGTGATTTTGTCCTTGTGTATAAAAAGGACAGCTCAACTCTGCCTCTTTTGCTTTATTTTTAGCAGTGTATAAAACTTCACCAATACTCTTTTGGTCTTTTCTCAGCTTGTTCTCATCTCATTATTTCATAAATCACAAATGTGCAGCTTTTAATGACTCATATAATAGAGTATAGACATTAGAGTGTTTAATCAGTTCTTTCAGCATACTTTCTTTATATGATATCTTGTTATATATGACATACTATGCTCATTTTGATATCCAGGAATCAAGATTGATGTGCACTATCATGAAAATATTATCAACAATAAATTCAAATTATTCTATAAAGTGTCATTATCAGATATACTCCCAAATACTGTAGGAAAATTCCTAATCCTTTAAACACTTCTCATCAAACAATTAGAAGTAGTAATGAAAGACAGTAAATTGAGTATTGACAATTTAGAATTTTAAATGCCTTCTTGAATGTGAGGACAAAAATCAGCTATATAACATTAACTGAGAATTAGCAAAGTATAGGCTCAAGATCACACTAAAACTTCTTGACAGGTTACATTTAATTTTCCAATGAACTTTTAGAATAGCTTTATTAAAAGTCAAATACTGCAATGTCACATATTTTCCAAACAGTCAGTGTCAGTCTCTCTCTCTCTCTCTCTCTCTTCTCTTCTCTTCTCTTCTCTCTCTCTCTCTCTCTCTCTCTCTCTCTCTCTCTCTCTCTCTCTCATCTCTGATGTATAATTGCAACAAACTTCTCCTTGCTAGTGAGGATCAATCTCCTCCTCAAGTAAGTGACTCCCTTCTTTGCCTGTTAATTCATTGGTATGAGGCATGGGGGTGTTCAAATTGTATTTCAGATGAAACACTTTTAATTTCCCTAGTGGGAGATTCTTTCTTTTACAACAAAGCCCACTAGATCAGTGAAGCCTAACAAATGGGGGCAGAAAACAAATAATTTGTTCCATGTTATTTGATCATTAGAAATAATAGTGACAGAAACCCATGTAATACCCAAGTCTAACTAGAGTTCTAAGTTCTACAAATGTGCTTTCCTTTATGAGGTAGACATACATTTTGACATCACTAGGCTCTGTTCCCTTGGATTGGATGAGTTAAGACAAATATGGGAACTCCCAGAGGGAAGGAGTCTAGTCCCTAAAGGATAAAAAGTAGCACATTGCCATTGGAATGATTAGAGTTGCTGAGCTCTTGCTATATTGCTTTTTACTCAGGACAATGTCTCTCCTTTAATCTGAATTATTCAGATATATACAGTAGGTGAGAATTTCTACTCAGGATACCAAAAAGTAGTCACTACAAGCTATGGCAGAAACTTATCTCCAACAGCTAGTTGATTTATTCTTGCTGAATCAATTTTATCCCTTCAGATTTGGAACTTGAGGATTGGACTGGCAACTTTTCTTTTGTATTACTAGACATCCTCCTTTGTAATGTCACAGCTATTTATGAAAAAGTATCATATCACTTCAGCTCCATGGATTGTTAGAGTCTGTAAACAAGTCAGGATGGCGCCTTGCATTTTGCCAGGGGGAGTGGTTTGTGAAGTAATGCCAGCAAGCCATTAAACGTGGAGATTCCTTATTGGTTGACTGCTGTATCTATTTTATGTTAATTAAGATAAGCTGTGTGGAATGTATAAATACCTCTGTTGTCCTACAATAACTGGCTCCCACTCCTGCTGTATCAATCTACACAAGTTGTTCGTCACCCCTGGTTATTTTGCTGCAGCCGGACTGTGGCAATGGATAAGTGGATAACTTTGTCACTTCACAGAGTCAAATGTAATACTAGAGACTAACATAAACACTACCTGGTGGCATGATGAAGGGTAATTAGTTCTTCAGTTGCCTGGAGTATAAGAACAGGAGCTAGGGTGGACATGGAAGTTTCCAGGCAATTAGAGTTACTATAATCAGCCACATGAGACTTGTGATAGTCTGAAAGAGATCCATACTGCTCTTATTTCCAAAACAGATATTTGGAAACAGCTTGTCAAAGATAACGTGAATCCACAGTCATAGGTCACAGTACAGAACCTCAGCTGATCCTAGCAGAAAGGATGAAAGAAAAAAAATTAAAGACCTTTTCAAGACAGGTGTAGAGAAGATGCTTTACTATTGGCCTGTTCATAAGAGTCTGAAGTAATACTATGTAATACTAAAGCAAAAACCCTGGGTAGATTTTCATTGTCCTATACCAATTGGGGGAAGAAGGTAATGTTCCTAATGAAATTGGCACTCTCTCTGATGGTGCCCTTGAAGACTGTTCTTCCTTCCAGTAAGACTTTGTGTATGATTGTGATTCTTTCTCTTCAGCTCCAAATTTTAGAGCATCCTCCTTGTGCTTTATGTCTGTATTGAATTTACTGGGGATCCAAGTAGCTTTGCAGGTGGGATAGATAATAGGACTCTCCTGTCCCAGTTCACGGGGTCAATCCTCTGGTTCTCATCATTTAGCTCACATTAGTTCATGATGTAAGAATCTCTGTCATTTCTAGATATTTTCACAGTTGATCAGACAGCTGGGTATGCCAAAAGCCTTCTGCCACTCTCAAATTGCAGAGCTCAGAAAGCTCATCATCATCATTCTTACCAGCAGTTAGAATTTGAAGTGATCCTCCAAAACCTCCTGCATTTTCAGTAGGTCATTGTGGTGACTCTGTGTGCCCATGGGAAAGTGATTCACTGTTATCTGCCCATCTCCAAGTGGTTTTATCACTTCTATGGCCAATTAATAGAGATAACCTGAACTCTTCATGGTGCCTAGCACCTCTCTTCCTGCCAAGAATGACCTAGGCTTATTTTGGATTTTTCTTTTTCTGACTTTTCTTTATTTACTTCCTTTTCTTCTGTCACCACCACACTTTTATTGTAGACCCTTTCACATATGCATTTAAGCACAACTATTCATTCAAGAACCTACTGCTTTATATCTTAAAGCATAGGACCATGTACAATGCAAATATTTTTCAGAAAACTGACTAGCTGTAAATGCTACATATAAAATAATGTATAAGGAGGTTAATATTTTGGGAAGAAAATTAAGATTTATATTTTCAGTTTTGCTTTACTATATTTATTATTAACAATTATATTTTTAAATAAGATGTACTTATAATATTCAATGATGTTGAGCTGGGGTTATGGTTCAGTGGTAGAGCGCTTGCCTAGTAAGTGTGAGGCACTGGGTTCAATTTTCAGCACCACATGTAAATCAATCAATCAATCAATCAATAAAGGTCCATTAGCAACTAAAAAAAGTATTTTTAAAAATATTCAATGATTTTAATTTTTTGGAATATAAAAATTAATATCCTGTAAATGATAAATGTCCATTTGTCCATAATCCTAAAATGTCATCTGTTGGGATGTACTATTTTGAATAAATAATAACCATGTTTTATATTGTGGCTTATTTTCATCATGCCATGTAACATGCACTATTTTGTGAGTCTGTTCTTTCAGAGGATCTTCATTCTTGTTAGTTTTCAAGGATTTCCAGGTTCATAGGAGCTGAGTTTTTACTATAAATTTTATGACTCTAAAACCATTAGAAGAACATCAATGCTACTTTAAATTGGTTTTCTGGAGAAAATGTAATATGTTTGATGAATTAAAATAAAAAGATGAAAGCATAACAGCATATTGGATTACTTGTTAATTTTTCTTTCTCAAATGTTTTATATTGAAGAGGATTGATTTGTGAAGTACATTTTCAAGCCAATTTCACCTTTGTTTCTAGAAAAACTACATTTTGTCCTAGAATGCTATTGACATTTCATCAGAGGAAATAGATTCAGAATTGCTGCCCAGTAAAATCTATCTTAGCAATAGTTCTCTATCTTTCAGCAAAGACAATGCAATTGACCTTGGGTCAGAGGATAAAAAGCTGCCATTATGAAGTGACAGAATAACTGGTTGTCTTTCTCTGCTAAGTTCTTTTGCCATCACAGAGTTCTTTGAGTCATGCCTTCTTATAGAAGAGGAACAAATCCAATAACTACAAAAACCTGAATTATACAACTGCTTCATCTTTCTCAATTTAAATGGATAGGTTTATCAAAAATAAAAATAGAACATCAAACACATTCAGAGATCATAAACATGAATGAAATGGGAGTTAAAAGCATATTGCCATCTAAAAACATCACAAGTCAATTTCATATAGCCAAAATTGTTTATCTTTGTGCCTTGCCTCATTTAAGCCTGCAAAGATAGAATCCATTTGTGCAATCCAATTAATAAAATAAGACCATTAATTTTCTCTTCCTCAATAATTATTTGAAATAAACTTCTTATATAGAAAACATTTGACATCAAGTAACCATTTAATTCCCTTAACAAGGTTAAACCTATTGTTTGAAATGCAATTATTTCTATCATTGTATTATATTAAATGATAAGGATCATGCAACTATCCTGAAAGTTCTTTTAAAGGAGTTCTCCTGGTCCTCATTTCTACTCAGTCTCTGATCAGTTATTTCTCTGAATCTTTTCTTTTCATTCATTATACTGGGGGAGTTTATTCTCCACAAGAGCCTTCTAGTTGATATACAATTATTTATTTTATTGTTATCATTAAAAGTAATCTCCATTGAAAGCATAAAACTTTATATAAATTTGAGAAATTATATCACTTGAATAACCATGTAAAAAATTCTCTGAAATGAATTGCTATGGTTTGGATATGAGGTGACCCCTAAAAACTCCTGTGTTAATGGGGGGAGATTAAATAATTAGATTATGAATGCTGAATTATGAATTCACCTAATGGGTGAATTAATCCATTTGTTGGATCAATAATTTGATGGATTACTGGATGGTAACTGTAGGCAGGTGGGGCATGACTGGAGGAAATAGATGTGGGGGGAGATTGCCTTGAAGATGATATATTTGGTCCCTAGCTCCTTGCACTCTCTCTGCTTCCTGGCTGCCATACATTGAGCAATTTTGCTCTACTATGCCATTCTATGCAAATGTTTAGATTCACCTCAGACCCAGAGCAATAAAGCTGAGGTTCATGGACAGTACCTTTGAAACCTTGAGCCAAAATACTCTTTTCCTCTTCTAATTTGCTCTTGTCTGTATTTTTGTCACAGCAATGAAAAGCTGAATATGAAAGAATAAATATCAATGTTTAATTTATTAAATTGTTACACATCAGAGACTCCACTGATGCTTGTAGACAGCAGTTAGAGGTGGAAGCATTTTAAAACTAAACCTTGTGTCTTTTCTCTTCTATTAGATGGCTTAGTATATTGTGGTAGGCAGAAAAATAGTGATCCAGAATGCCCACATCCTATTCTGAGCAAATGCATTATCTTATATGTTGAAAGACCTTGCAGATGTAACTTAAGGCTCTAGAGATGTGGAGATATCATGGGACTTTGATAAGCAAGTGTCCTTATAAGGGAATGAGAGAAGCAGCAGTGTTCGATGAGAAGGGGTAATTGCTACAGTGATGTCATTAAATAAGTGAGAGAGTTTGAGATCTATAGCACAACTAAGAAATAGCTTAAAACATCTTTCCAAAAATTACAAAAGACAAGAAAGATCAGATGAGTATATTTAGAGATGGGTATATACAATTGTGGAAAATTTTCTACATTTATTTTGGTTCCTAAATGAAATAGTGAAAAGGGTGAGCTGAGACAAAAACAAAGAGCTCTTGGAGGTGAGCAGAGGATATTTGAAATAGCCATCAAGAAAGTAAAAAGAGAGAAGTAAAGAGATGGTTTTGTTTCACAAAACCAAAGATCACATGATATTAGGACGTGTCTTCAAAGCCATCTCATTCATCACCTGTATATGTGAAAAGTAAGTGTAAAGTTGGAGTTTTCCAAGGGTGGACTTTTTGGTAAATGTATGGTAGAGGAAATGGTAATTGAAGATACTAGAACATAAGATCTCTATGTAATTCTTTGAAGAGAGCTCAAATACTAGTAGAAGCCTTCAAAAAAAAAAATCTGCTTGCTCCTCTATAGTCTAAATTCAACACAAAAACTAAAACCATCCTTTTAAAATTTAGTTCAGATCATTTCATACCTTGTTTTAAAAGGCTCACTATAAAACTTCTATGAGATCAGCAGAGTTTCCCATCTTTTCCAACCAACTGACAATGGCTACCTACTCATATTAAACTTGCTGTGTGCATACTTGTAACTTGAGACATTTCCCTATTTGCATGAGCCATTCCCATGACAGTGAACAACCTTTTGAGAAGTCTTTTCTTTGCTAACTAGACACATTTTTCCATTCTCTGCTCAAATCTTGTATTTTTAATGAGGCCTGCCCCAACCACTCTGTTTAACTCCGCACCTTATCACTCTGCCACTCTCAGGATTCCACGTCTCTCTTGCCTTTTATTTCACTTTTTTGTATGTTACATAATGAACTGTTATATTAGAGAAACTTCTTAGTACCTTCTAAAATGTCAATCCCAGAAATAAGGGGCCTTACTCTCTTTTATTTACTTCTATAGCTGAAGTGTATACTTGTATAAATCATTATGTGGCCTACATACTTCACTCCATAAACCTATAAATTTTATTGCATTCAAGAGTACTATTGGTATTTTTTTTTCTCGTTTACTCTGTTCCCTCCCACACACTCCTCCATGAAGCCATCCTATTGGGGATCTGTTATTCTGATATTCCATAATGGGCCTATCTGCATCCAAAGACATATTCCCATTATGTAGACTCTTCTTCTAGAAATCCATCTTTCTGAGATAACCATTTCCTTTTGCAGTTCTTTTTCACCAAAACTATCAAATATGAAGACCATATCACATTACATTTATGATCAGAGTTCCTGATGTTAATTTTCTTCATTTTTGTAATGCATTAATTTCACAATGTACAAAAAATGCATTTTGAAGCAGGAAGAACTATGTAAGGGTAGTGCATAGCTATTATTATCTGTTGAGTAGTACAATTCATAGCACAAAAGGGTTTGGGAAGAATTAAATGAGATAATATTTACATTTTTTTTATTTACTGTCAAATGTTTGATATATATATATATATATATATATATATATATATATTTTTTTTTTTTTTTTTTTTTCTTCTCTGTGAATTTTGACTGTAGTTAAGCCAAGTCTATATACCGTGGTTTAAACATTTAGTCTTTTTCATGGACACAAACTTCTTTCCATCCTCAGGGCCTTTGCAATGGTATTTTCTCAGTCCTAAATTTCTCTCTTCCCAGGGCCTGCGTGACCAGCACCTCCTTCCTAAGGTTTTGTTTTCAGGAAGAGGACTTCCCTTACCAGCCTGTTCACAGTAACCCTTGACTCTTACCCCTGTTATTCACATCAGTTGTGTGTGTGTGTGTGTGTGTGTGTGTGTGTGTGTGTTTAAGTATTCATTTTGTAATGATTTGAGCAACCAATAAAAAAAAAAGCCAGATATATTATTAGGCTATTTAGTCCAAGGACTGAAACTGTGAAACTTCCACAACAAGAAGAATCAAGACTCTGTTCTCCTAGTATAATGCTTAGCACTATTCTTTCTCACACGATGTATATTAGTTAAAAACAACAATTTCTTCTTTAAAATACTCATTTGTGTGTTTTTCCTTTTGCTTTTTAAGAACATACTATTTGAATTATACAAGGGATTTAAGAAATAAATAATATTTTTGTCTTTAGGATATAAATATTTGTATATTTTTGGTCCATGCATTAATTTATGCTCTTCATAGGACTATGGTTAAAATGATATAAAATGGAATTAATGAAATGATACTTACATATCATCCGTTTAAAGTTTTCACTTAACCAAAAGTACAAAATTAAAATATAAATATATTTATCTGATGTCACACACTTCAGTGGCTTTACTGGAATGAAAATAACGCCTTAAGCAGAATAACAGACTGTCTTACATCTGTGAATTTTCAAGTTTTGACCAATATCAGTGTGGCTTGAGGCTGTTGGACATCTGGTAAGTTTCACTCCTGAATTTTGGCATATATTTGTTTGCTATTTTGGGGGGAAAAATAAATGTTTGTGATGTGTGACTAGGATGTTTATGAGAAATTCATTTAGAATTTTTAAAACTCTTCATAGCTTTTAATCCTATTTTTTTCTGCTACATTTATAGAAATAAAACCAGAAAACTTTTTAAAGCAATACCAAAATAGTGGCCAAGAATTTTGCAAACAATTTAGAAAAAAAAAATTTTTAAATTGTCAAACTTTGTGACTTATGTTGATAATTCTTCTTTACTTATGACATTCAATTCTTACACTATATTAATTTTCAATTACCAGATGACTGAAAGAGTAAAACAAGGACTTCAGATTTAACTCCAATTTCACACACCGAGTAAGTAACCTTATTTTTTCTCTCTCTTGGTTATGGGTTTTATCTTTAACATCTAGGCTATGTCTTATGCAGCACTAGGTAGTCTCTTCTCTCAGGAAATTTACAATTCTGTTAATGACAAGCTCTATGGAGATATAACGAGAAAGTCAATTCAATAAGTGATAGATGCCAGGAAAGCAGTTATCTCCAGATCTCTGACCGAGCTAAGAGGTTTAAATGACACAACCAGAGCCCTAAATAAACCTATTATTCATGCTCTCCTATGTCATGAGCCTGCCAGCTGAGGCGTGAAAAATTTGCCTTAATGATAGTGTGCCCACACTTCCCAATTTACACCCATTGTCCAACTTAATTATTAATAACACCTCTTTTTACTCTCAAATAACTGGTTTAAATATTTTTGTCCTCCTATTTAATGCTCTCATGAGTATCAGGAAACAGGAAAAAGAAAGAAAAAGAACTATGCCAAATTACTCTTTCATGCTGGCTTTTCCTACCAAGCATGAAATGTATACATCCTGTTTCCCTGCTCCAGCAGCTACCATCCAAGTATAGACATGGTTTAACTCAAGGTGCAAACTGCATTGAGGAACTTACTCCTTATGCATCAAAGGAAACCCTCCTTTACAAAAGATCAAGAGCTAGGCTTATAATTTTATCCTTAATATAAATATGACCTTTGAATGAAATTTTTTAAAATATCTGATTATAAATCCTGAAATGGTTCTTTCAAGCTACAACTCTTGCCATTCTGTTGACATACACTTGCATTGGCAGCAGTATTATAATACTGCACTGTTTTGTATGATTCCTTATCCTTCTGACTTGTGCTTCTCCTTCGTAGCTCATTGTGAGAACTAAGGAGCCATACCTTCCCACCTCACTCATGTTTCCCAACAATGATCATAACTAGTAATCTAAAAGAATCTTGGATTCTCCACACGCTTTTTAGACATAAGTCGCACTGGAGATATTGTCAGACCACTGGAAATCCCTATTATAACGACCTCCAGTTACTCCTGGATATGTCAGAACTCTCTGAAAAGCATCTGACCCATTATAAGATTCTTATTTCACTTACAAGAAGTTTCTTAATTTATTGTCCTCTACTTACCTCAAGAAATAACAAGTAGGGGCTGGGGATGTGGCTCAAGCAGTAGCATGCTCACCTGGCATGCGCACGGCCCTGGGTTCAATCCTCAGCACTATGTACAAATAAAGATGTTGTGTCAGCCAAAAACTAAAAAAATAAATATTTTAAAAAAAGAAATAACAAGTAAATCTAAGAGAACCAAAAATTCCTTTAAAATTAAACTATCTTGTAATACAGGACAAGAACCTTTGTGCACAATCATTTTGTATTCTTACTCTAATATCTAAGTGCAAATATCTCTTACTGGTCAATTTTCCATCAAATTATATATTTATCTGTCTAATTCTAACATGACTTTGACAGTGAATTAATCTTTGCCGATTGCTTTTGTGAAGAACATGAGGAGCCAGCCATTTGAGGAAACAGGAGCTTAAAATGGCCATCATTAGACAACACCAATTGCAGACCTACAGGAATTGCTGCCACTCATTATGGTCCTAGGACACTGCATCTTGTTTTGTATATTTTCCATTTAAAAATCTTATCTACTCTCCCTGATGGTTTCTACCATGGACTGAGTGCCACTACACTGCTTGATCAATCTCCTTCTTACCCTTTCTGGGGCTACATAGAAAGTTTTCTGAAGAAACCATCATTGCCGTAGGCTTCTCTAGAGCAGTTCATGTAGGTTCTCAAGTATGCTGGAACATCTTGGATACCTTAAAAGCCACATTCATGTTCCAAAATGCACCTAACTCAAACTTTTCCTCCTGATTAAAATTTTTCTACCTTTTATTTTACTTATATTACCTGCTGTTCTGTTTTATGTGTCTGCGTACTTGTGTACAGGTAAGCAAAGGGCCACACACACATTTGGTGTTATATTTGAATAATAGTATCACTTATCATTATTTTTAATTTTTAAATTATGTCTGCATTTTTAAAACTTCTTATGCCTAGTCTATACCACTGACTCCATAAAAATCTCAAATATAAACATTTGTAGAATAATTGCAAATCAATTTTAATGTTTGATTCTAAGTAACAACCTGATTATGCCACAGCACATACATGGTTGTTGGTCAAATGCCCAGATATTGTTATAAAGATATATTTTAAAAGTGATTTACATTAAATGAAGACTTTAAGAAAGCAGATTCTTCTCCATGATGTAGGGTGAGCTTCCTCTAGTCAGCTGAATTCCTTAAGGGAAAAAGACTGAGGTTTTCTGAGGAGATGACAATTTTTCAGTAGCCTGCCTTAAAGCTTCTACTATATCTTCACTGGGTCTCCAACCTGCCATCTTGTCCTGCAGATTTGGTCTTTGGAAGTCAAGACCTTACAATCATGGTAGCCAATTCCTTAAAATAACTATTTTTTTTTTTTCTTTTAACCTTTCACGATATAAACATCTTGTCGTTTTTTTTTCCTTTCTAGAACCCTATTATGCCAATATGGATAACTGAGCAATTTGTGTTTTATGTGTATGCTCTTGAAAAGGTAAATAAAATAGAAATACTTAAAAGAAAATAAATAAGTAAAAGATCCTAGAAAATTTAAAGTTGAAAATAGATTCAATTAATTAATTGTAATTACAAAGAAGAGAGTACAAACTGATGAGTGGGCAATTTTTTATAGCATTATCTTACCACTAGTATCAACTGAGCTATTTCAGTGGAATTTAATTTGCTATAAACTCTCTAATTAACTGGCTGAAAATTCTGAGAAACATGATGACATTAACACAAATTCAAAATTGTTCTTCTAACATTCCCTAGAATGGCCCAAAAAGTGAAGAAGAGAGAAAGGCACTCATATTTAAAATCATATGTCACTTATTTCAACAAACATGAACTACTTGTAATACAAAGAATAAAAGACTGAAGCTAATCACCCTAGGCCATTTCCAGGAAAGATTTTGTGGTTCAGGTATTCAGATAATGCTTACTTACATCTGGAAAACAAAAATGTTTCCTGGGACAAATGCAGACAAATCCTTTTGAAGCCTTGCCCTTCCCTTCCACTAACAGATTTATTTTTACAATCCTGTCAGGCTCTGTAAGGAGGAACACACAGCCACAACAAGCAAAGAGCTGTGGAGCTTGTCTCTGGATTTTCTCTGGCTTGATTTTTCAAAAGTGGTTGAACTGCTTGAACACGGAAGACTAGCTTATCAAAGGCTGATTTTGGATGCACATATGGTCCTCTTGTTCTACAGGAAATGTTTCTATTTGAGTACATTTCCCCTTGTGCAGAGCTTTTATTTGATGTGACTAGCATACAGTAATTATTTCTTCATGATGAAGAAATGCTATCTGAAGCTGTGACGATCTTCAGATGAGCTTAGATCTAGTTTTCTATTACCCACTGGCTGAACATTACTTTATAGAGTGAAAAGACATCATCTCCATCCATAGTGACACAGCTCTCTCTGAAAATAGAGTCTAAAAAGAGTGCCATGGCCACACTGATTGTTTGGAGTCCCAGATAAATGAAGAAAACTGCATGTGGGTTTCAGAGATTTTAGTGCAAGTAGAAGAAAGCAACATAGACTAAAGAATAAAATAAATTGTCCAGATTTGATCACCAGATCATTGGTTTGAGAAGGTTTTATGTTAGCTGGTATAGACAAATTAATAAACAAATTTAAAAAACATTTAAAAAATTATTTCTATTGCCACTGCCTGTACACCATAAGGTGACCACTTATACATCCAAACCTAAACGTGTTCAGAACATTCATTTTAACATATTTAAATTTTTATATTTTCTTTAGAGTTGTAAACTATTAAAAGTCATGATTTTGTTAATTTAACAACTGTAACAACGAAACTGAACATAGCTAACATATGTGTAAATGGGCTGTCTACTTTTTTATATTTTTTTAAAAAAATGTATAAGATGTGAAATGAGAATAAACTTTAATTGTTAAGAAGTTTTTATACAGAATACATTCATTATATCTAATTCAGAAATATATTTTAAAACAAATTATCATATTGTCTTTAAAAAATATGATGCATCTCACTGGAATTTGGGGTATCTTCCACCAGCCATTTCCAAGAGCAGTAAGGAAGAGGGTGACTGACTCTCAAGAACTGGTAGGAAAACAGGTTAAGTTTAGATCTATCTACTTAACCAGTGACATCTGCTTGATGGAAGGATAGCCTCTTCCCTTCTATTTCTTTCTGTCTCCCAAATCTTTTTTTTAAATTATTACTTATTATTATTATCATTATTATTATTATTTTGTAGTTGTAAGTGGACAGAATGATTTTATTCGTATGTGGTGCTAAGAATCGAACCCAGTGCCTCACACATGCTAGGCAATCATTCTGCCACTGAGCTACAGCCCCAGCCCTCTGTGTTCCAGATCTTGAAAGAGCCTGCACTGGGAAACTCTAATTCAGACCTCACACAGATATGAGAGGATGGGAAAGGTATTGCTTACATTCTTCTCAGGATATTTAAATGACTTAGAAGACCCTTATGGCATTGCAGGCCAAGAGGAGACTCAGAATTTATAACTTCATCCAACATGTCTCTATGCATAAATTTCACCCATATTCAAGCTTCCTCAATATGATGATAAACATTCACTACATCCATCTAACATAGTGGTTAAATAAATATTATTCATACAAAAAAAGACTGATTCATAGAAAAATGAAACGAGCAATTGCATGTCAAAATTTACCCATCCTGCGGGATGTTTATAATTTATATATCACAAACCTCATTCAAACTCTGCCACTAATTCATTAAATGATGTTTAATAAAAAATATAAATAGGCTTAACCACTATTAATAAAACCATTCTAGTTAATAGAGGGGGAAGAATAAGGAAAAATACTTGCAAAGACTATTTAAAGGTTTCAAATATGAAAGCTATTTAAGTCTTTCAATTTTCATTTCCTTATAACTTTTAGAACAGCTCACATGGTTGATTTTTGCTATTCATAATTTTTTTCCTCTGCTACTGGTTTCATGTTTGTTTTACCTTTTTACACAATTCACCTGCCAGGTAAAGAACTGTGAACCACACTTCAATTATCCAAGTCTACAGTATTACTTATCCATTTTCTTCCAGACATGAAAGTCTTCTCTGTGTTCTCAGCCTCTTTTCCAATTTAAGGCCCTGAATTTTTTTTTAATAACATTTGAGGAACATACCCTGACTCTTATCCTAGAGTATTCTTTCCGATAGTAATAATATTTTCAATTTTTTTCTTGTTGGATCTTTTACACTTTCCCTGAACATTCTTTCTAAAACCATGCCCTCATATACACAGTCCTCTCTGAAAGGATGATATTCACTGTGGGTTGAATGGCAGTCTCCAAAAAGACATGTAAACTTCCTTGTCCCCAGGATCTGTGGCTATGTAATTTATTTTGAGGAATCTTTCTACATCATGCACAAGAAGAATGAGGAATTATATTCCATTATATATGATGTATCAAAGTGTATTCTACTGTCATTTATAACTTATTTAAACAAATTTTTAAAAATAATTTTCAGATTAAATCATATGGGATTATCCCAGATTGACTAGTATCGTAGGAGATAAACACAGAGGAGCAGTATAGAGAAGAGCAGGCCATATGATGGTGGAGGCTGAGAAGTAGAGGCTGCCGCCCAATCCCAAGGAGTGCTTGGAACCCCAGGAAGAAGGAAGAGAAGAAAGACGATTCTCTCCCAGAAACTCTGGAAGGAGCATGACAACTTCTCACCTCTAGACTAGTGGAATAATTCATTTCTGTTTTTTTTTTTTTTTTTTTTAAGTGACAGATTTGTGGTAATTTGTTGTGGAAGCCCACAGGAAAGTAATACATTATTTTTCTTTTTTCATCACATCATACAAAACTTCCTCTATTTACTTTTTCAATTTTTCTAACTATCCTCTTTGATCTCTTCTCAGTGAAAGCCATATCTACTCTCTACATGACACAATTTAACATAAAATAGATTAAATATATATATATATATATATATATATATATATATATATCTTTTCTTTATTAATATTGGTTTATATTTACAAAAATGTTGCAAATTTATAATTATAAACTAGATTAAGAAACATGATTATTCTTCCCTTAAGATAACCAATTTTCTGACTTCAAACATGATAGATTTATTTGGAATGTTCCCATTTTATAGATACAGAAACCAATGCTCTGTCCTCCTGACCCAATCTCTGTGTGTGGTGAACTTTCATCTATTTTTAGGGTACCAGCAAGGGCAAGAACTTATTCACTGGATTTATTCTGTAGTTTAATCAGTGGGAGTGGGCAGGGGAAAGTGTGTATAGTTTTTAATAAATTGTTGCCAAAATAGCTCAGTTGCAAAGTTGTTAAGAGTGAAACTCAAAGACCTTTACTTTGTTTTCAGATTTCATAGATATTCTTTTATCAATCCTTCTTTCTTAGACTCCATAATTTCAACCTAATTATCCATATCTCCTTAGCCCTCTTGATCACATGGTACAGATAAAAGCTCTAACAGCTTTAAATGAATATTAATAACTTGATAAGGTAATTAAAATGTGATTATATTTCCAATTAATGTTATAATTTTTAAACAAGATACATGCCAGAGAGAAGATGAAATGCCTTGAATTATGTCTGATGCATATGTGCATGCTTTATATTCTAAAAATTCAAGCTAGTTCTTAATGTACTTGTAAATAATTCCAATGCATAGTTTTCTAGCTACCCAAATTGAATATTATATTAAATTTCTATTTGATCAATACTTTTGAAGCAAATAAACTTCACATGATAAAACAAGAATCTAAACCTACTGTTTTAATATTAATAAGTGGATAACTGCACAAACTCAAATGATCATCAATTTCTTGCCCTGGGTTAGTTCTCTGTTTTGAAATCCAGGTCTATCTTTTGCCCTAGGGAAAGAGGGAACAGCTGTTGGTGCAAGTTGTTTTCTTGCTGGGAGAAAATTGAAACTGTTACAGCTTAAACACTGTCCACAGAGTTATTTACATCACAGATGTTAGTCATCTGGAAGAAATTCTAACTTTAAGGAGATGTAAATATTTTCTGCTCTTCTACACTTTTAAAAATTAATGGGATGATAGACACTTCAACATTTAAGCAAATTTATGGTTATATGACCAATTGCAGTAAAATGATAGTGTTTTTTTAAGAAAATCAAGTAAATAAACATTGATATCAATTTTAAAATAAATTTTATTAATTTTAAAATAAATTAGAGAGGTAATAGTTCAGTATCTACTAAAACCTCTATTAGATTTAGAAAGTAAAATAAAAACTAGTAAAATACAATTGTAGTTATGAAACACAATTTAAGACTCACTTTTAAATATTTTTCTCCTTGATATGAAGTGTGATACTTTCTTAAAGATTATGTGGAATCTGATCAATATATGTAATTAATTTTTGCTCAAAATTTTTGTAAGGATTGCCCACTTATTTTAAATATAATATCCCTAAATATATTAAAGTATACAAAGTTAATCCAGGAATTCAAAATCGTAACTAGATTCAGGCATCCAACATTCTCAAAATACATGTCCCTTTCACATTGTCTTTTAACTTGTTATGGGAAGCTGCTTCAGAAAACAGTCCTAATTCAAATCAAAGAGAGCTTTATTTACCTGGCCAGGGACTGTCACCACCAATATAGACTGAAGCTCTATGGGAGAACAACAGCTTCCTGGCCTGTATCCTGGGAACTTAAAGATGAAAACCACCACTCAGGGGCTTTCATTATCATCATGCAAGCAAGTCAATCACAGAAGCTAGAAAAAAAGTAGTCAGTTTCACAACTCAGTTAACCACATCTTGGGTCTGAGGAGGTGTTAGACAATCGTATCCTGAGTTTGAGCAGTTGGTTAGCAGGAATGAGAATCTACTTCAAAGTCTTGGGTAACCAAGACCCCCATATCCTGATATCCTGGATTGAATACATTTTGTGGGGTACAAAGTATAGAAAACAATATATTATAAGAAAACAGCTTTCATTTCAGTTACAAACAGCTCTTGTAACTTTTTTTTTTTTTTTAACAAAGGCAGCAAAATGGAGTCTTAGGCCTTCTATCACAGTTCTTGCTTTATAATTATCCTATCTCACTTGTCAAAATCTTATAGCTATAATCTATATTTTTTACTAATCTATAACCTATAACTTACACTCTTATTTATTGTATTAATCAGTTCACACAACAACAAACTACATTATTTTTAACAAAGTAAAAAAAAAGCCAAACATAAAAAGTATAAAGAAATTTTTAAATATCTCAACATAACATAATAACAAAAGCATTCAAGATTCTAACTTTGCGTTTAGTAACCAAGGGCTAAAAATAAAAAGTAATCTCTTCTCATTATATATAATCAATCCTGTCAGTAAAATCTTTCATAGAAACACCTTATCAAATATCTAAAACAGTATTTGCTATGAATGCATCTATTTTTTAGAGATATGTATTATTAAAAAACTTGAATCTTTCTTCACATGTATGCTGATTGTAAATGGAGGTCATAAAATATTTCTTTCCCTAAAAAGAAAATGTTATTTCACATTCATTACTTCTTAAATGATTTGCAGATAGAAACAAATGTAGGCATCCCTAAAATATGGTACTATTTTATGTGGAAACTAGAATATCTGATTATTTCAAAGTCATTCACGAACATTGTACTTGATTTATTTAAGGCACATAGTAAAACTAGAGAGCTCTGTAGCTTCTATCATCAGTTTGTAAGGTGCCACCAGCATATAAAATAGTCATTGTGTTCATCACCACCATACAATCAGTTAAAAAATATATTTCACTTTAAAACTTTTTAATGAAGCACTAAATTCTACTTAATCTTGAAAACTGGAGTATGCCTACTTTTCAATATTTAGTGTGAAGAAATGAGGAAGATCACATAAAGCACCTCTGCTGTCTAGTAAAGTACAGTAAATGTCTCCAGTGGAGCCAACTGTTTCAGTTGCAAGCTCAACTATCAACTTTTTTCAAAGAGCCCTCTTACTTGAGAAGATGACTAACAGAAAACCTATAGTTATACAGTCTTGTTTAGTTGGCAGATTTTTCTCAAAAATTCATGAAGTGAGCTTGTCACATCAAAGAAGGCAACTCACACTATTTGATGCCAGTGATGAAATTCAAACTCTCAGGAGAAAATTGTAAATTTGGAAAACTTGAATCTGTCACTGTGAACTTGGCAGCTTCCTGACACTTACAGGCTTGTCTGATAAAATCAGTAGAAAAGTCTAAATTGTGATTTCTGATACATATACCAAAATGTGTCAAATCTTAGAAAAACTATATAACAGAATAAACTGATACTTTTAAAATGAACAATATATGATACTACAAAATTATGCATGAATAAAAAATTCTTCCTAAGTACAAAATAAGGTATTTTCAATTTTATTATCACAAAGTAAATTTAACAGTATAGTGTGATTTTAAATCACACATTAAAATTAACCTTTAAGAAAGTGCTTCTTCCAAGTATTGGTAGAATGTCAAAGAAGGACGAACATCCATACTTTCTAAAAAGCCTATTAAAGTATAATCTTCTCATTGCCAAATACATCTGAATAAAAACTGACTAGGTTCAGACATGAGAAACCAAATTTATATTACAATAGCTTTAATGCAGAAACTAATATAGGAATCAAACTATTTTTTCTTATTCCAGATTTCAAAGATATTTGCAAAAATGTAAAAAGAGACACTTTTAAAACTAATTGTTTCATATTTTGTTAAAAATAGTCATTTTGGGGACTGGGGTTGTAGCTCAGCAGTAGAGTGCTCGCCTAGCATGTGTGAGGCCCTGGGTTCGATCCTTAGCACCATATAAAAATAAGTAAATAAATAAATAAAATTTAAAAAGTTATTATGTCCAACTTAACTAAAAAATAAATATTAAAATAATAATCATTTTGATAAAACATTTTATTGAGTTTGACATGATGGTTTATTTTGTTTTCTTGAATGTATTATAGAATAAACAGTGTAACAGATGCTCAAATTTGGTTTCTAAAATGATAAATATTAACATACATTAACAAAATTATTTCAGAATACTCAAGAACTTTTGAAATGTAAGGGTCTTAAACATAAAAATATTAAGAATATTTTGTTTACACAATTGTGTTTACATCCATATTATATACACTGACCTTTCTGTTCCCTTTTGTGAAATGTGAAGATAAACAAATATATGACTATGACTTCTAAAACTTCAATTTCCTGATTGTTCAAGATTCTGGACAGGCTCTCAATTTCTTCAATATTATTTCCTATTATCCATCTCTGTCTACTTTTGCTTTTCTCTTTTTTATTTCACTCTCCATTCCTATACTATAGTCCTGTGTAAAAAATCTATTTCATTTTTTGGGGGGAACTAGGCATTGAGGTTGACTTCAAGGACACTTAGGCCACTGATTCACATCCACAGCCCTATTTTGTATTTTATTTAGAGACAGGGTCTCACTGAGTTGCTGAGCACCTTACTTTTGCCAAGGCTAGCTTTGAACTTATGGTGCTCCTGCCTAAGCCTCCTGAGAAGCTGGGCTATTTCATTTTTATTCTCCTAACTTCTCTTTTTCAAATTTGAAGCACTTTTTGGTCTTTGGATTTTTAGGTTTTATAAGAAAATCTTTATCCTAATTTTTTCAAGTCTGCTTATATTTTGATATTATTATTGATTTTGATGTTGTTCTTCTTGTATTGACTTTGTTGCATCCCTGATTTTTCTACATTTTTAATTTCTAAATTTCATGTTATATTATTTGTTAAACTGCCAGCTTATACTTGGTTTTATTTTTCTATTCAGTCTTCTTAGAAACTGAACTTTGGCTTAGAAACTTTTAGTTCATTCATGTGCCTTACTGAATTTGAATTTGATTGAAAGAGAATCTGGAAGAATACATTCACTAGAATACCCTTGAAGATATGCATTTATGTTTTCCCTTTCTTCACTGAAAGTTTTAAGACAAAGTGTTCCTGAATTTATCAAAGTAGAAAAAGAAAATTATTGGAATCAGAGTCCAGTTTGCCTAAGTTGCTTTCTTCTTCAGCTCTCATTATTTTATCCCATAGTCTCTTCCCTCAATAAAATGATATTCTCTACAGCCTTCATCCAAAATGTGGAATAAGCAGTTGCTTCTTTCATTGACAATTAGTTAGAAATAATCAAAGTAAATTTACTGCATGTTTTATTATATTATTGGTTTCCTTGTCACCTTATTACTTCCTTATAATTAAAATGTAATGTTAGTAATATCTTTCTTGGGATAATGGCCAAATTATAGCTCAAAGCTTATTAATATATCCCAGAATAGGAGGAGGAGGAGGAGGAGGAGGAGGAGGAGGAGGTTAGCAGAACATCTTTGTATAAAATTTTAGTTTTATTTTATGCACAAATATGCTATGCCCATTATTTACATGTAATCTATTTTTTCTTGCCACAATGGTTTGGATAAGTAATTGTTATAGACATATAGACCTCAAAACCTGAAATACAAATAGAACTTTTTTAAGGGAAATATCAAATATAATACTCTTTTAGCATTTGTTGAATATTATGTTTTTACCAAGATCTAAAGACTGAAATGATAATTTCACCCAAATAAAACTAAGAGAAGCTAATTGTTTAAACTGACTTAATGTGAATAAAATCTAAAATTGATAGTGATCGTATAGTCTAGCAGTGGTATTTGTGAACTATAATTACAAGTTGGATTAAAAAAAATTAGAGTGCCTTTTAAATTTATTTTAGCTAAAAGCCCCAACTTAGTATTTAAATTCATAATTAGTGTATAACTAGTGTCTTCAGAGGTATTATTCACATGACCAGAAGGTCCTCAGATTGCTCTCCACTAACTATTGGGGAAGATATATTTCCAGACTTAGGTGGATATCTGTGTAGTTGTACACAAACTTATGTGGTTGTTCAGAGAACAAATTTTAGCAGTCTACCAGAATTAAAAATGAATTATCTTGGGCTGGGTTGTAGCTCAGTGGTAGAATGCTTGCCTCACATGTGGAAGGCACTGGGTTCAATTCTCATCACCACATAAAAATTAAATGAAGGTATTATGTCCATCTACAACTAAAAATAATATTTAAAAAAATTATCTTGAAAATGTGCTCGTTTTCATGGCTTTGGTAGATTGCTCTGTATCCTATAATAAAAACAATTGAATGTAGTTTCATTGCCTGCAATTTGAAGACAAAGGGAAGTATTTATTGATATGAAAATTAGAAATGCTTTAAATTTTTGGTTGTATTCACACATCTATCATTAACATAATATACTCTAAATATTAAAATTAACTTGTGTATAATTAAATTGAATGTTTTTGGGACATAATAAATGTGCACTTATCAAAATGTAAGTATAATCATTTTTATAGAGAAGTAAAAATATGTCATATAATTCTATTAGCATACAAGAACAGCTATAATTGTGTCACCTCAAAATTTAAATTAATAATTTTCTAAATTTTAATATTAAATCTCAAATGCTTTATTCCAGTTTATTCATTTTTATGAAAGAGGAAAAATACAATATAAAAAACTACAAAACTTAACATAGGCATTATGATTATTATTATTATTCCAAGTTGTTTCTCTCCTATCCTCAACCACTTGGACTTCTATAACAATATACAATACACAAGTAGATATATAAACTACAGAAAATTATTCTCACTAATGAAGACTATGACATACAAGATGGAGATGCCCACAAATTTGATGTCTCATGCAGACCCTCTTTCTGGTTTGTAGAAATATGGTATCATTTTTGCTGTGTCCTTACATCATAGAAGAGGTGGTAAACCTCTTGGGAGCCTCTTACAAGGGCATTAATCCCATCATGAGTTTTCTGTCCTTCATCGTTATGACCTAATTAACTTCCAATGTCTTCAACTTCAAATACCATAACCTTGGAGAACAGATTATAAGCATTATTTTTGGAGGGTCACAAACATTCAGACTAAAGCATTCTGCTTCTGGCCTCCCAAAATTCATATCCCTCTCAGTCACAAAATATACTCATCCCTCTCAGACACAAAATATATTCATCCTATCCAGGTACTTAAAAAGCCTTAACTAATTTCAGGATCTTAACATTTAATGTGCAAAGTCTCATCTAAATAACATCTAAATCATATTTAAGTGAGAGTCAAGATGGGATTGTTCTGGGATAAATTGCTTTCACCCAACAGATGGTGAAGCCAGGCAAATAATATGCTTCCAACATACAGTGGTGGGACTGAAATAAACAAATTCATATTTCAAGAGAAAAAACAATAAGAAAGAAGGTAAAAATGGCAGGCCCTGAGCAAGTCCAAAGCTTTAAAATGTGAGGATAATATTCTTGGGGTCAATACTTTGCCCTCCAGACTCACTGGGAGTGGAGGTTACACCTTAGTGATATACAGGGCCTATGATAGCACCCCCACTCACCCAACAGTTCCGAGGGGCAGAAGTTGACCCCCTAAGGCCCTAGAAAGCATTGTTTTCTGTCTCATCCTTTGCACCCCAGCTGCAACTATCACAGATTGGAATAACAACCAAAAATCATTCTTTTATTGGAAAGTTGATTGATGATTTTTACTATTACATAGACCATTAAAGAAGTGTTAATTGAACCTACAGCCAGAAGGTTATCAAAACATGTCAAGTGTGCCAATAATAAATACATGAAAAAAAGTCTTTGCTTAAAGCCACATGTTTTCTATTAATTTTAAGTGATGATTTCTTAGTGCAACAAACTATTAGGTAGTTTCTCAATATTCAGAACAGAATTTATTTATTCTTCCATCTGTATAGATCTTTTATGAATTTTGAAACCATTAATTTTTTACAAATATCTCCAATGGCTACTTTTTTCAGAGAAAAAAATCTATATTTGTAAGATATAACCATTCATATTTGAATAAGTAAAGTAAGATTGTACCCTTTAATTGGAGGGGCAATGATGGAAGTGTTTTTATATATCATTATGCTTTTCTTAAAATAATTCTCCAAGATGATTTTATTTTTCCCCTACCTTAAAAAAAGTCCCTAAATAAATCCTCACATTTTATTTTATTTTTTTTGTGGCAAAAGTCTTTGAATGGTTTCTCAAATGCCAAAAAAAAAAAAAAAAAGGATTAGTACCTTTGTGGATTGTGGCTATTTCCGCTGATCTATTTGGAAAATTGCAAATCTCTCCATTCCACTGGAAAGAAACTGGAAGCATCCTCTCAGCAGCACATCTCTGGATTCCCAGACTGGGTATCTCGATTCTTCACACAAGCAGTGCCACTTGGGACCACAAAATGATTGTTGGAGTCTGAATAAATTCAGGCTGGTAAACATCCACAGAAACATTATCTTAGGCTATTTGTCCTGACAAGAGTCATAACATGATCTACATGTCTGCCACTCCTTCCATTTTTCAGATTAATTATTATGAAAGTCATGTTCCAATAATTCTAAAACCTCAGGTAAAACTCGGATTATATTGGCTGTGCATATCTGACTTTAGTATACCATGATAGACAAACACTTGTCTTCCTTGATGAGCAGAAGGTCACCAGGGATTGACATCTCTATAGTATTATCTGTAAATAGCTTAGGGGATAATATGCAATGAAGTAAATTGCTTAGAAGGAAGGTATTGATAAGTCATGAGGCCAAGTTTTATGCTCTGAGGGTCTGCAAAGGAGGTTTCAGTGGAGAAACTTCTGAGATGCAATTTTCTTTGTATTCTCCCGAAGGCCAGATTTGACTGCAGCTTTGAATTTCTGGACACTTTTATGTATGTAGCTTTAGTCCAGCTAATTTTTAGTACATGAATAAAATATTTCGAATCTCAACTTTTGTGAATTATCAATATCAATCTTAGAAGTGATTTGCCATTACTTAGGGGTAGCACAAAGTTTAATTTTATGCTGTTTAATATGTTTAATAACTTGGAAAGAGAAGAAAGAGGCTCACAAAGAAAAAAAGATATTAAAAATTTACAACAGAAGAAATTTATAGGTTTTCACAAAAGAGCCATTTCAGGGCTTAATGTGAAATGAGTACCTTTCTTATATATTTTTTTCTAATGAATGAAGGAAGACTCATCTTTCAAAAAAATTAAAATGATTACATTATGGGTATTCTTTATCTCTATTATAAAAATTTTATTCACAAAAATAAAGACTGTATTCCCAAAGTAAGTTATACTACAATTATATATAGCAAAATAAATATCCTGACTCAGTGAAACAAATTAAAAAGTTAACCACAAATGAAATTTTCTTCTTCCTTGACCTCATTCCTCTATCTCCTTCTCTGATGTCACTGTTCTTTTATTCTTTCCTGATTTTTTATAACTTTATCACATACATTGTTATCCCTAAACTCTACAGAGTTGATTTTGTTAAGTTGATTTTTTTAATTCTTTAGATAAATCTATTGACTATTTCTCAAAAAGTCAAATGTTCACCATTTATTCATCGTTTGTAGTTAGTCAGGACCTCTTGATTGTTTGTGATCAGGGTTAGAACATGTATATCCTTCAGACCATATCACAGGACAGTAGATTGTCTTTTCATACTTATCTTATTTGTGGTGGTTGTGCAGACTGCATTTTGAGAGGTAAAGCCATAGGTTGGAAACAGCTGGTTATCTGAGTCATTAAATGCTGAACAGATGTTCCCATGTATCACTTGGCCCATAAGGTTCTGCATATGGAAAGAAAAACCATATTTTAAGTGATTTCAACCTTTCAGGAAAATGTACTATCATGACTTCTTCCTTGTGCAAGCATTATTATAAATTAATTTTGGGGTGTTTCATTTTTTATCAACATTAATTTCTAGGATCCATCTATATTGATGCTAGAGCTATACTTCCATTTCTTTTATGTATTTGATATTATCCAGTCGTTGCTTTGAACAATGCTACTCTAAACAGCTTTATAAAGTCTGCAGTAGCATGTGTGCATGATTTGGGAGTGGTATTGTTGGGAGGCTCTTTATGGAAATGCTCTATAATACAACATGTGCATCAATGTTTTCTTAAAGGGTTATAGCAATTCATCTTCATGACAGCTGTCAAGTGTTCCCTTTGCTAGAAAATCTCACCAACAGTGGGATTACTAGATGTTTTAATGCACTGATTATAAAGTAGAATCTTGTTATGATTTTAGTTTTCATTTCTTTCATTGCTGATAAGGTTGAGCATATTTTTGTATGTTCAATAACTCATATGCTTAATTAGACCAATATGATACTTCTAAAAAAATCATTTCTGTAATTTGCTTATTTTTCTAATAGATAATTTTCCCTAAATAATTTTTAAGAGCTTTTCATATATTATAAATGGTAATCCTTTCTTACTTATATATTCACAAACATTTTCTTCTAGTTTACTATTTGAATCTTCATTTTACCTCTATTGTTTGATCAAAGAGTCTTAGCTTTGGAATGCATCAATATTGAGTGATTTTATTTCTTGATTTTTTAAATATTGTCTAATTCAAGACATAAAAATATCTTTCTGTATTTCATCTAAATATTTCAATTCTTTGCTGTTCATTTTTTGTCTTTAATCTTTCTGGTATTAATTTTGGTCTGTGATGAATGGTAGTTCAAATTTATTAATGTGAATAATAAATTATCTTATTTTTTTATTATTTTAGAGCCTACCATTTTACATGTAGTTTAAATGCAATATATGGTAAATCGAGTTTTTCAGAAACTGATATTTTTCTTGGACTTTTCTTTGAACATGTGATCAATTTCTTGCTTTATTATCCATATTTTTAGTTCCAGGGTTATATAATAATTCTGCAGATCTAACAGGGAAAATTCATTCAACTACTTCTTATTATTAAGAAATATTGAGCAAATTTTGGGTCTTATTTCTTCTTTTTACATAACTTTCAGCATCATATTATCATTATCAGATTATCATAAAACATGCTAATTGACTGATTCTTCATCACATTGAATATTACTCAATTCATGTGTATATACCCTGTTTTTCTTCTTTTTGATGATATAATAAATAGTACTGTAAACATTGTATGATTTTATTTTGTTGCATAATATGCTTTTGAATTATTTTCAATATTTATTCATACCTGTAATCCTTGAAAAATGATTAACTCTTTCTTATTCAGCTATTTTTAAAATTATGTATGAAAATGATTTTTCTTTAAATTTACATAAGCATAGGTGAATATTCAGATAATGGATTTACCTTCTAAAAAGATTAAATAATTTCATCATTATCTCATGCTTGTTAGGGTTCTAGGTGAGTTCAAATTTGAGTCTTCACACCCCAAGGTAATTGCTCCTTTCAACTGCAGGAAGCCTGTACAAAAAGTATCAGCTAATCACAAATTCCAGAGATTCTTGCTTTTTTTTCGGATTGTTCCATTTACATTTTCTTATAGTCACATTTCAACTCAAAAAAAAAAAAAGAGAATTCAAAATTGAAACAGCATTGGTATAGGAGCAAGGAGGGAAGATAAACAAGGATGGTTCATTTAGGAAACAAAGAATCTATGCAAAATTGGTCAGTATTCAGTGAGGTGGTACAATGTGATTCTTTACTTTTAAAACTTTTAATTTGAAATGAATTATATTCATAGAAAACTTATAAAGTATTGTTATGGTTTGGATGTGAGGTGTCCCCCAGAAGCTCACTTGTGAGACAATGCAAGAAGGTTCAGAGGAGAAATAATTGGGTTTTAAGAGTCTTAACCCAATCAGTGATTTAATCCCCTAATAAGGATTAAACTGAGTGGTAACTGGAGTGATAGTGTGGCTGGAGAATATGGAATTGAGGTATGGCTTTGGGATATATATATTTGTATCTGGAAGTGAAGACCTCTCTCTGCTTCTTGATCACCATGGTCACACTCTGCCATGACGTTCAGCATCATCTTGTGCTCTGAGAAATGGAGCCAGCCTCCTATGGACTAAGACCTCTGAAACTGAGCCCTCAAATTAAACTTTTCTCCTCTACAATGGTGCTGGTTGGGTCCTTTAGTCATAGCAGCAAAAATGCTAACTGAAACAAGAGTAAACAGACTTCGTGTATATGCCTCACACTGTTTTGTAAAATTGTAGCATGTCATATTGGTCAAAACTAGAAAATTCATTTTTGCACAATAGAATCAACTAAACTATAAACTTCATTCACATTTCATCAGTTTTTAAGCTAATGTCTCATTTTTATTTGTTTAATTATTTATTTATTTTTTGGTGGGAGGAGTACTGTGGATGGAACTCAGGGGCACTCAGACACTGAGCCACATTTCCAGCCCTATTTTGTATTTTATTTAGAGACAGGGTCTTACTGAGTTGCTTTGTGTCTCGACTTTGCTGAGGCTGGGTTTGAACTCACAATTCTCATGCCTCACCTCCCAAACTGCTAGAGTTACAGGTGTGTGCCATCACACCTGTCCTAGTGTCCTATTTTACAATTCTAGTATGTGATCCAGTATACCATGTAGTACTTGGTTGTCATGTTTCCTTAGTAAACTCAGATCTGGGATATTTCTCAGTCTCTGTATTTTTCATGATCTTCAACACAAAATATTCTGTCAAACACATGTTTTTGTAGCATTATTTATAGTCTGTGTGAAAATTCCAAGTATTTGTGTATTTTTGTTTTTTTTGCTGTGGTCATCTAAAATATAACCATAACAAAAGCTAGAATAATAGATTGTGTTATGGTTTAGATTGAGGCATCCCCCAAAACCTCCTGTGTTAATGAAGAAATGTTTCCGCGTGAAATGATTAGATTGCAAGAGATGTAACCTAGTTAGTCCATCCTAGTTTTATTGGACTAACTGGATGGTAACTGTAGGCAGGCAGGGCACGGCTAAAAGAGGTGGTCACCGGCAGGCATGCCCTGAAAGGATACATCTGCCCTGGGCTCCTTTCTCCTCCTTCCCTCCTTTTTGTGAATCTTTGCTCTTAGAGGAGTGAATTTATTAAATATCTAAGAAAATATTGAATTAAAAGTGAAAATAAACAGACCATTATATGACAAAAGAATTCTGAATCACCAACACCACAGCAATCAGGCCAGAAGCCAATCCACGCCTCTAAAGCCACTGGACAGGAAAGGTAAGGACTTGGTCAGTAGCTGCCTGACTCTTTCCTTATGCTTCCAATGCAACCAACCAGAGGAAATCAAATACACTCCCCAAACCAATCATAAAGCATGCCATCTCATGTTAACCTTCCTCTAACTTTTACATAAAAAACAACCTTCGTACAGAGCACCTCTGAAGACTTAACTGATAATTTGTTATTGTTGTTATAAACCTTTCCCACTCACCTGCCTGCCTCTCAACCTCTGCCAAACAAGTGATGAGGGCTGACTCACTCTAAAAAAATAGCTTCTGCTTCTCTCATATGGGTTGTCTTTGTTCATTTCAACATCAAATTTTGATGGTATAAGGAAATTATACAAGGGGTGGGGCTATAGCTCAGTTGCAGAGCACTTGTCTAGCATGTGTAAGGAACTGGGTTCGATATTTAGCATCAGATAATAATAAACAAATAAAGACATTCTTCCCATCTACAACTACAAAAAAATTTTAAAAAGAAATAATAGAAACATATAAAAATGTTGTATAAAAAATATATAATATTATAGGGATGACTTTTTAACTTGTTTTAAAATAGTTTAAATGGTTTGCAAACTTATAAACATTATTATCTCATTTTACCCATATATTAATTACTAGTACCCAAGAACCCCCAAAACAGATAGATGATAAAAAGAAAATAGAAAGATAGACAGACAGACAGATTGAATGATTTTACTTATAACTGTAGGCTGAATAGCAGTTTCCTGCAATTAGAGCAAGTGATGATTTTTTGTGTGTGTTCTAGTAAGAAACTTCTTATTTGACTACTTCGGGGTGACTTTACTCAGTTCTAACAAACACAAGGATATGCTAGCAATACCTGCACACATTAGCACATTGTAATGTCTCCTGTGGAAATAATAAAAAAAAAAGATCTTAATTAAAAAATCATAGAGTTCATAAAAAATGATTTTTAAACATGAAAAATCTTTATAAGAGGTTTGCAGTAGAATTCAGTATCATAATTTTTTTTCTAATTCTTAAAAAAAAATCTTTATAATACCCTGTTTCTTGTATGACTCCTCTAGTAGGAACTGTGACATTGAAGTGTCCACTGTGAAATGGCTACATGCTTGAGAACCTATTACTTGGGAAACTTGGTAAAATTACCTGTATCCTTATCTCCATAAAATAGCAATGAACATTCAGTAAACAGAAACAGCTGATGTTCCATATTGTTCTCCCTATGCTAAAATCTTCCCCTGGGGCCTAAAGGATTTGTTAGACCACATGTTGTTTACCTAATTTTTATGCCAAAACATTAAGGAGATTCCTATGGGTAAGGATGCTTTGCCAAAATATTGGTTCTTCAGTTCAATATCACCTTTCTTCTTGGCAATACAGTTATTTGTTGAATATATGTTGTGGTTGTTTTTGAAGTGAGCTCTCATTCAGTGTAACAGAAAACAGTCATGTTGAACTCTGTATCACTTCACAGAGATTTAAGCAACAATCTGAGAGACATTATAGAAGAACATCAAGCAACAGTAAAAGGTGACCCTTATAATTGATGATGCAGATTCCAAACCATTTTCCACATGTATTAAAGAATGTAAGAAGTGAAAGACATAATTAAAATTTATTGTATACTTGAAATACAAAAGAAGGTGAGAGTTTTAATGGCCAAACAACTTTTAATGCTAAGAAAACAAAGTCTAATAAGGTTTACTTCTCCTTTTGGATAATATATTTCTCAATATCCTACTAACAATTCAAAAACACTAAAAGTTTTGAAAAACAAAAGATTTTCATTGTTACTTTTGTTGTTGAAGTTATTAATGTTGATTTTGCTGCAAAAAGTAACCCTGTATGGGCATGAAACTACCTAAGGTGATATTTAATTCACTTAGTGTTGACTATTCATGCTAAAAGCAACGTGAGGATGTACTGTTACAGAGTGCTGCCCTCAGTGTTAAGACACTTACAATATATGTACCACTTATTAATATGTTGCTATATAGAAACCATCTGCATTTTGAAATATATGGTTTAGAGAAGAAATTATTCAGGGAGTGTTTAAATGCATTAGTGATGTAACTAGATGAAAAAATTAATTTTCTAAAAAATGATGTTGAGGAACTCTTTCATATCTATGAGAAAACATTTTTATAAGACTCTGTTTCCTTGAAGAGACACCAAGAATAAAGGAGAACTGTCTGAGAAAGATATTGTTGACAGTGGCAAGTTGTTTTAAAAGTTCCTTTTAAAATTCCCAAACATTTTTTTTTTTTTTTAATTTGGAAGCTAGATGTAATGGAAATGATTTGGAAAAACATATATTTACACATGCACAAAGGTTGTAGACAAAACAAAACAAAAATAACATTTGAACAGTAATTCTTCAATGTTCATTTTTATTTTTAATTCATTTTTAAAGCATTTATTTTCTATTTCATGGTAATCATGTTTTCTTCCCCCAGTAGCTCTGTGAATATGTTGAAGTCAGCTTTTCATCTTGGGGGCCAAAAGACCAGACAAAAACAAATGTTTATAGTAACTTTTATAATATTTGCTGAAACATAAATTCAACCAAAATGGCTTTAACTAGATAAATTAATGAGCAAACTATAGTATGCCATTAAAATGGAATATTATTCAGCCACAAAAAGAGTTTTTGTGTTTTGTAAAACATGGAGGAATCTCAAATGTATAATACTTTATTACTCAGCTTTGCATTATTTTGACCAGAACACCTGACAAGAACAACCTAAAGAATGAAACTTTATTTTGGCTCAGAGTTTCAGAAATTCAGCCAACTCCATAACTCTGGATCTTAAATAAGGCAAAACATCATGATTGATGAGCATAGTGGAGGAAAGTGCTCTGAACATGGCAACCAGGAAGCAGAGAGAGAGCTTTGCTCAACAGGAACAAAATGTATAACCCCACACATGATCCAGGTTACCTACTTCCTCCAGCCACACCCTGCCTAACAACTTTTACTACCCACTTAATCCGTATCAGTGGATTAACCCATGGATTATGTTAAAGCTATCATAATCTAATCTGAGCATTCTTTCATTGTCTCGCACATAGCTTTTGAGAACATCAGATATCTAAGCCATAGCAAAATATATGAAGATATATCTTCCAAAATAATTTCTACTACAGCTAGAATCCTGATATAAAAGTTCAGTTATGCATGCCTTCTAGAGATTACTGTGTATCATCGTGCTTACGGCTAATACTGTTCTGTACACTTAAAATTTTGCTAGAAATACAGATTTCATGTTTTCTGTTCTTGCCTCATTAAAAAAGCAAAATAAGAAAAAAATTGTGACAAAACATTTAAACAATAGGGTCACTCTTTGAAAGAGAGGCACTTAAAACAATGCATCTGCTTTTTTATTTTGATTGAAGTATAATTGACATTTAAAAATTGTCTATAATTGAACTAGTGTAACTCAGTGATAGAGTAGTTACTTAGCATAAACAAGGCCTTGTGTTCAATCCCAGCACCAAAAGTCAAAATAAACAAAGAAAAATAAATAAATATAATTGTATACACTTAAGACATACAACTAGACAATGTTATACATTGTGGAAGATTCATCAAAATCAAAATAAGTAATATATACAAAATCTCTTATAGTTGTTATTTACTTTTCATGATTCTTGTGTGTGTGTGTGTGTGTGTGTGTGTGTGTGTTTGTGCATGTGTAAGTAGAAAAAAACATTTAATATCTTCCTTTTTAGAAAAGTTCCAATATGCTATAAAACATTCATAATTATAATCACATTGTTGTACTTTAGACTACTTAACATATTTATCTTTCATAATGAAATTTTGTACCCCTTGATTAGCATGTCCCAAATCCCATACTTTAGTTCCAGGTAACCACTTGTCTACTGTCTACTTGTGTGAGAACAACAACTTTACATTCCGCATCTACTGTGGCATTTTTTTTCTTTGCCCATTTCACCTAATAATGATAATATAATGTACTCCACATTGATCCTTGTAGTGATAAATGACAGGATTCCATTCAATTTCATGGCCAAATAATATTTCACATGTGCCACATTATTTTTCATCCACTATAGGACATATACATTGTTTGAGAATCTTGGCTAATGGAAACGATGCTACAACAAACACGACAGTGTGGATATATCTTTAAGTTACTAATTTCATTTCTTTTAGGTAGGTACCCAGAAGTGGGGTTGATAGCTCATGTAGTAGTTCTATTTTCAAGTTTGTGTGGAACTTTCATAATATAGTCTATAATGCCTGTATCAGTTTGCATGCCTACTGAGAATGCACAATAGTCTCTTTTTCTCCATACCATCACTGACATTCATTATCTCTAACTTTCTGACAATACTCAATCTGACAGGTGTGAGACAGTACCTCATTGTGGCTTTGATTTGCATTTCCCTAAAGACTAGTGAAATGTAGCATCATTCCTTTTACTTATTGGTATGTTGTTTTGAGAAATTTCTATTCAGGCCCTTTGTGAATTTTTTTTGTATTTATTTTTTAGTTGTAGTTGGACACAATATCTTTATTTTATTTAATTTTGTGAGGTGCTGAGGATCAAATCCAGGGCCTTATATATGCTAGATGAGTGTTCTACCGCTGAGCCACAACCTCAGGCCCTTTTGTCAACTTTTAAATAGTTTATTTGGTGTTTTGCTATTGGTTTATATTTGTTCTTCAATTTTTTTGAAAATTAATTCCCTACCAAATACATGATAGGGAAATTTTTTTCCTGTCCTATTTTGTGAACTGCCTTTTCTCTCTATGGATTATTTAATTTTCTGTGTAAAATCTTCTAGAACTTCTGTAATTTCCATTCACACACTTTAACTCTTAATCCTTTGTAAGTAGGATTTTGTGTATAGTGTAAGGTAAGTGTCAAGTTTCACTCCTCTGCATTTGGATTTGCAATTTTCCTGATGATGTCACTGAAGAGGTGATCCATCCCCACAGTGTGCTCTTTGTATGCTTATGGAGGATCAGGTGACTGCAGATGCACAGATTCATTTCTGGTTTCTCTGTTCTGTTCCATCACCCTGTCCATCTATTTTATTGCCTTTACAGCAAAACAGTCAACACCACAGCAGATTACTACAAACAATGTCTGTCATAAAATCAGGAAGTATGATGCCTCCAGTTTTGTTCTTCCTACTTAAGATTGCTTTGGCTACTCAGGATATTTTGTAGTTCCATATGAATTTTAAGATGACAAAGAATGTCATTGGATTTTCATGGTGATTGTTTTGAATCTCCAATCACTTTGGAAGTATAGAACATTGATTTTTACAATCAATGAACATGGAATGTCTTTCCATTTTTTTCTGTGCCTGCATTAATTTTCCTTTATCTATATTTTATAATTCTCAGTATACAGGTTTTAATATTTTTGGTTAAATGTATCTCTAAGAATTTGAATATTCTTTGGCTATTATTAACATATTTTTCTTAATTTCTTGTTGAGCAAAATACTGATTCTTGATACAAGAAAGGGTAAAAATGACAACATCATTTTTCTTTGCTTTCATTTCTCTCTCTCTCTCTCTCTCTCTCTCTCTAATTTTTTTCCTTCATTATTTTTGTCCTTTTTTTTACCCTTTTTACTTTTTATGGGTATATTCCAGCATTTTCTTTATAGATTGGCCCTTCTCTCTCCTGAAGCTTTCATAAAACCACAGCACTAATGAAGATTTTTCATTGGTTTAATTAAAAACTAGAAAGTGGAATGCACCAGAAGAAAATCAAAGACATCATCATGAATATGAATTTGTTATTTCTAAAGTATGCCAGACTGTGGTATTGTTCCAGTGTGCTTATAAAGCTGTTTACTTACCCTACTGTGACAACTCTGAAGTTTTCCTTATTTCTCTATGATTTGCATTTAAAACCTAGATATAGATTTTTAGAAATAGCCAAAAGAGTTTCCTTTGTCCAAAAATTCCTCAGAAAGTTTTAGATCTTTGATCTATTTGGCATAGTTGATGTGATGTACATATTCAGAAGGCCAAGTATCAATTATATGTCTTTTTGACTGCTTACTGTTTTAAATAAAATTTATATTTTTTTCTGTAAACTGGATACATTAAAAAATTTTATATGATTTTAATCATGTAATCAAAATTAGTTTTCCCTTCATTTTAGTCTTAACATAGTAAAAAAAAATACACTTAATAAAAAAATAGTTAGAGTTAAAGGAAACTGCATTTCTTCTAGATATAAAATATATAATACCAATATAATGTAGGTTTATATGATACTGATGCATAATGAGCTATCAGAATTTTATTTCTCAATAAATGGTTGCATGCTGCTTTACTACCCAGGTTTATATCAGTAAACATTACAAAGAGGATTAAATGTTGTCATCAGTAAGATACTATAAATGGAATTAGCATACCCTACAGAGAGATCCCTGCTATTGGAGCCAAATTAACCAAGCTTAACATAAGAACAATGCTTACATCCTCTTAGTTAATGCTTAATTTGTAACCAATTTTCAGTAAATTAGTTAGTGTCAAATCTATGTTACTCTTTTCATTGTAAATTGATATGTAAATACATAGTTTTTACTGCAAGAGCATAATTCAAAATTGTGGCTACTGTATTAATATTTTTATTACTATATCTTTGTTATATTGAGATTTTTATAGAGCAGACAGGAAAAATTGTTGGTGTGTTATAACCTATCACCTTAATATGAATAAAATATAAATTAGAAAGAAAATGTCATACAATGAAATCAAGAAATATAATTATATGCAAATTAACATTTTTCCTAATATTTGGCTTATATTAAAACTTCAATACAGTGAGTAACTTTTCTCTTAGGCAAATTATGTCATAATACATAAGGGCACGGAATAAAACAGATACTAAAAATATTGATAGACAATGTGTAACCTTAGTACTGAGGAGAAAGTTAACTCTGAACTCATAATTTTAGTCTTGAAGAGAATTAACATTGAGATTTCAAATATTAATGCATTAGAATCACAAAGAAAATTTACAAAAATATTATCTTAGCAAAAGTTATATTGTAATTTAAGATATAACCTAGTATGACAGATGTGAATGAAGAAAGATAGGGCAGAAACACACAATAGCATATATAACCATGGTAAAGTAAAGCAATGTTTAACTGGGTTTCAGCTTCTTCATAGGGAAAATAATTGTAGTCCTTTTAAAAAAGAGGACAAAAATGTATATTGTCATCTTTCTCTTACAGTAGAAACCCAACATGAGTGCAATCTTCAGCTTCTACATTTAGTTCCTATGTTTGATAAGTAATATACTCATTAAGAAAGTTCTATTGTTACAAAGGAGTTGACAACAAACATAACCTTCTGTGAACTTAAGCATAATGAAATTTAGTTTGCTCTCTGGAAATAGAAATAGGAAGTTCTAAATGTAACAGATGTGCTTAGCCATCTGCATGGTTATACCAAGCAATTATTTATAAATATATTAATGAGAATAGTCTCTCCTGCCATAATTCCATACTCATAAAAGAATATTTGTAACTTGAATATGGCTTCCACTATAGCCTAACTACAGGAAGAAAATGCACTCAGTAATCAGTGGAAAGAAAGATGATCTGTCTAGAAGTGATATTTTAATGTTAATAAATAAGCCTATTGATTCTAATATCACTTATTTGTGTGCTTTGATCTCTCTCTGTATCCAGTATCAATTCCTTCATCATCAATTCCTCTTTTATAATACATCTTTTTCCAAACACCCACCTGTACTTTCACCCATTCTTCCCTCCATTTATTTTTATGCTCACCTATGACTTTGACCAATGTGAGATTGGGTACCAAAGTTGGAAACATTCATTTTCTGTACAAGTAACGTCAAGGATCAATGACTATGCAACAGTTAACCTACTAATTTCAGTAATGTTTTGAACACTTTTTGATCACCAATGGAATGGTGGTGTATTCACAGCTAAATTTCATTGAATCAAATACAATACTTAATTCTTATTTATTTATTTATTGTAGATAGAGGCAATAGGTTAAAAGATGACAACAACATTTAAAAATATTGCTATATGGATATACTATTAATTTGAGATAAAACTTTATACTATGGCCAAATGAAATTTGACAAAATGATTCAGATTATAATGTGTTTACACTTATTGTGGCTTTAGTTTCAACGAAATTTTGTCTAATTGTTGAGATGAGTATCATACATAGGTAGCAGTTGCTTCTGACAAGCAGAATTGAAATGTTATGAGATGCACAAACAGTGCTCTGTTAAGGAAGTGATATTCTTTACCGCAAGGAATCCTTCAAAAACTGGAAGTGGATGTTAGATTCCCTGGGATGCACAAACTGGAGGGGGAATGGAACAAGCAAAAATACAAGTGAAAGGACTTTACTATTCTTCTTCAATGACAGAGGCAGGCTTTCTCAGAGAAAAAGAGAGCCCAGTGGCTATTACTCTTATTAAAGAGTAAGAAACCTATCTCCTGCCAGCAGTTTTATTTATGTAATTTTATTTATCCGTTGCAATCTGTGAGGGGTAGTATATTTGTTTCCTAGCATTGCTGAAGTATAGTTCACAAAAATTTTACTTATTTCAGGTGCAAACTTTATGCACATTTTTAGTGATTATCACTCCATAGTCAATCTAACAAAATATCCGTTACCTCAGAGTTACGTGTTCTTTTTTTGCATGGTTAAAACACACATACTGTAAAGGGATTTACAATACAACATTATCAACTATGGTCACTGTGCTATATATTACATCTCTAGCACTGATTCATCTTGCAACTCAAAATTTTCACCCTTTGATCAAACCTCTTCATTGCCAACAGCCTCCAACTTCTGACCATCAGCCTTCTATGTTACTGAGGTCAAATTTTTATTTCTTTATAATAATAATATTTTGTAGTACTTATTTATCTATATCTGGCTTCTTACACCAAGTATAATGTCATCCAAGATTTTATTTCTTTTCTGAGGTGGCCATTACTATAATTTTTTTCAATGTCTCCTGCATGAATTTTCTTAGTCTCAACTAATCTCTTAGACTTGTAAGATCTAAATATATAGTACTTAATCTACCTTTCATTAGAATAAAATAGGACAGGAAAAAATGACAGTCAGATAATTTCAAGCATTTTTCATCAGCAAGATTTATTATAGGAGACCACAGAACAGTCCATAGCTATTCAATGAGTGCCACATGACAGCCATGGTGCAAAACAACAAACAAACAAACAAACAAATAAAAAAAACACCCATAAAGAGAGAGACACTCCTGGTTTATAGACCCTGTGTGTCAATAACAAGTGGATGATTATTCCAATAGTCCCATGAGAAAGGCTTCTGTTATCCCAGACTTTTAAACTTTATTAACTTCTGTAGAGGTAGCCCCCCACCAAACTATGGTTTCCCACTAAAGATTTATAGTTCACTTATTTCTCTCCTTTCAAAATGTCATTGTCTTATTTGGGATTATGTTTATTAGTAACTATGCCACCTTGTAACAGCTGGCATTCCCAGTTTATAGACAAATAGGTATAGGATCTGATTTGCCCAAAGAGTAGAAAAAATAATTTATTGGCTCTTTATTCAAATTCCTATACAGCAATGAGCAAAATGAAGTGCAATGGGAGCAGTCGATGGCTATCAGACTACAGCTGAGTACCAGAGTGTGCTTTAATTCTTTGTCAACTTCTCCCTGCATACTTCTGTTGAGACACACACAATTATTGATTTCTAATCTCTGCCTGCCCCACTTGCTTTTTCAGCTGAAATTCATGGCTTAACATTTCTTTGTCCACTGCAGTAGATTAATGCCTTAAAGATTTTCTGAAGAAGAGAAATAAGCAGAAAATATTAAAGATATCCGTCATCTATAATGTACTAATAATAGACCCACTATTATCTACTCCAAGTAGTATATTTTTAAAAATTAATCAAATTAAATCCAAGTGATTATTTTTTTAAATTAGAAAAGGCACAAATAATCTAGAAGATTATATGTACAAAGAACAGTTTTTAAATAAGAAGACATACAGTTGTTTTTGTAATAATTTTAAAACCTTTAGTGAAAAGTTATGTTAGTTGAAAATGTATTTATCAAGAAAGAAATAGTAAAGCAAATCACCTAACAAACAAAAACTAAATAAAACCAAACAAACTACAAATAAAAAAATAATAATACTATGTTTAAGACTAAGTAAGGAAGCTTACCAAAATGTTAAAAGTTCAAAATTCATAAAAACGATTATATTTATTTAAGTCAAAAATTATGAATGAAAATCAAAGGATATTCATAATAGGAAAAAAAATCACATGACAACTGTAAAAAATGATATTTTTCATAAAAAATAACACATGAATTTAAAAACATAAATCCCTTTTGTCAAAAACTATATGGGTAGATTTTATTTTTTTTCTTTTTAATTTTTTATTTGTTTTAAAATTAGTTACACATGATAGTAGAATGCATTTACACACTCTGATATATCCATACATAGATGGGATGTAATTTCTCATTATACTCAGTATACATGTTATAGAATCATATTGGTCATGCAGTCACATATATACATAAAGTAATAATGTTTATTTTGTTCTACTAACGCTCCTATCCCCACATCCCCTCTTCTCCTCTCCCTTCACTTCCCTCTACCTAATCTAACGTAATGCTCTTCTTCTATAGTGCCCCCCCACCTTATTTTGAATTAGCATACACATTTTAGAGAAAACATTCAGCCTTTTGTTTTGGCTGAATGTTTAGTTTATTTCACTTAGCATGCTATTCCCCAACTTCATTCATTTACTGGCAAATCCCATAATTTCATTCTTCTTTAAAGCTGAATAATATTCCATAGAATATATATACCACATTTTCTTTATCTTTTCATCTATTGAAAGACACCTAGGTTGGTTCCATAGTTTATCTATTGTGAATTGATCTGCTATAAACATTGACATGACTGCATCACTGTAGTATGCTGAATTTAAGTCCTTTGGGTATAAAACAAAGAGTGAGATTACTGGGTCAAATTGTGGCTCCATTCCAAGTTTTTCTGAAGAATCTCCATACTGCTATCCATAATGGTTGCATTAATTTGCAGTCCCACCAGCAATGTATGAGTGTACTTTTCCCCCACATTGTCATCAACATTTATTGTTGTTGCCTGTGTTCTTGATGATTACCATTCTGACAGGAGTGAGATGAAATCGTAGTGTAGTTTTGATGTGTATTTCTCTAAAAGTGAGAGTTGTTGAACACTTTTTCATATATTTGTTGATGGATTGTATTTTTCTTAAATTTTGTTTAGATGTCTTTCCAAAGAATTCGAAAATAAGCAAAGTAATTTACTACTAACAGAAGGATAATTTTATGGCTAATTCGGAATGTATTTTAGCAGTAATCTCAAAATTAAACATACCTTCTAGAAATATATCAAGGATGTGCAAAAATTTACTAATCAATGAAATTTTTTCTAATATTTATTATAATTAAATGGAAAAAACTTAAATGTATATCAGTAAGCAACTGACTAAAGTTAGCTCAATCTATATTAGCAAATATTACAAAGAAGTAAAGATAAAATTTAAACCTCTAGATATGGAAATAGAACATCTTTAAGATAAAAAATTAGTTGAAAATAATAGAGTGGAGAAACACTACATTTACATAAAGGCAAAAGAAATACACAATGTTACTAAACAGTTCTTTATTAACAATGTACTAAAATTAAATTCTCAGAGCTAGAAGAGCTTAAAAAACATTTCATCTATGGAATATTGACTTTGAAGGGACTGCATTTTAAATGAATTGACAATTACCAAAACAAATAAAAATACAAATGAACCCCCTCTTTAGAATAAAAGCACACACACACACACACAAACACACACAAACATATATACACACATATATATGATAAAAAATAATATTGCTGATCTGTTTCTAAAATTCTATATTTTGTGAAATAAAGGATGCAAATTAAATTTACTAGAATAAACCAAAATCTTTTCTTTGGCATTAATAAAATGGAAAGTTATTTTTAAAAACATAAATATAAATAGCAGACTAAATATATATTCTTCAAAAAGAATGCACATTAAAAGAATACACTTCAAAATAAAACATATTAAAATAGTGCATAAGAAATAAAATTTCATGTGAGTAATTGCCAAGAATAAAGAAGATTGGCTATCACTCTTGTTATTTTTTTCCTCCATGATGAAATTTTGATAATTTCACAATTTTAAAATTTTATTTTCTAAGTAGCATATCTTAAAATTGATCTACCGATTTGTTATGCTCAAATTGACATTCACTTTTCACATTTATCCAATGACATATTATTTTAAAACTATAAACTATTTTAATACTACAAATACCATAAATGAGGGGAAATTATCATAAATTTCAACCTTGATTTTAGTTTAAGTTATTTCATTAACTAGTAAATATTTTTTAGAGTTTTTGAAATATTTCCTTTTTATATTTGTATTCCCTAAATAAATTAATCATCTCAAGTCAAATCTTAAATTACTTTTTTTTAAATCCAGATTTCAACTTTAACATAATGTACTAAATTTCAAGCAAGAAAGGCAAAGTTTATGGAGTATATGGTAATATTGCATTGGTCACAACACAATAAATGGTTATTTTTTAGACTACAAAATAAAGTAATTCTGCATTGTCATGCTTAATTATATATTGGACTACTTAATAAGTAAGTGTTAATTTTTTTACTTAAAATAGAAATAACATTATAGTATTTTGGAAAATTAACCCAAGATCACCAAAATAAAGAAGACAATTATCAGTAAAATAATAAATGTCTTGAAGCAATTTAGAGTAAAATTGACACATTTGTAGACTCATAAAGCTTTCAAAATTTCCATAATACTTTACTAGTCAATATGAAATGAAATGAATAACATATTTAACCATTAGCATACTGAGCCCATTTTCATATTATTATTATTTTATTTTTCATGTTAAATTATATTTTCATATTTTATTATTTTCATATTAAATTATAATTCAAACATAAGAAACAAGATATTAATTATGATTCAAACATTTTCTAAAATATTATTCTGCAAAAGAAAACTCTATTAAATATTTCATATTAACAAATGGTTTGAAGACGTCTACATAATCAAAAACATGCATTTAGTTATATCTCTACTAGATTTAGTAATCTATTTAGTCATATAAAATGGTAATAGTTATGTATTTAGAAACATAACAAATATTCAAATTTTTTACAAAAATACAAAATATGAAATTGTATTTCCTTAATAACAAAATAATTTTTTCTAATATTTAACCATAATGTTTTAAGAAAAGTTTGTTTTTCTAAAAGCCAATACTAATTTTTACATAAAAATAAAATTCACCTACCTCTTGGTGCCTTTTATAAATTTTTGACATCAACTCTTTTGTTAAGGAAAAGTTTATAGGTGAATTTATAGCTGATGTATGACTAAATTCCAGTATTTCAGTAAGCATCATATGTCATTTATACATAATACAAGGACAGGAATATTAATAAAAATTTTTGCTGGGTGTGGTGCATGCCTATAATCCCACTGACTCAGGAGGCTGAGGCAGGAAAGTCACAAGTTTGAGACCATCCTCAGCCATTTTTAAATTTTAAAATTTAAAAATGGCTGAGGATGTGCTCAGTGGTTATTGCCCCAGGTTCAATCATCAGTACCAGATAAATAAATAAATAAATAAGTAGAGAAATAATTGAAGTTTGAGGAGCACAAAAGACATCGAGAATCGAATATGTTTTTTTTTTAAATAAATAGCAATGAATTAAATGAAACAGATAATTTATTTTTATTATTTTCATATTAAATTATAATTTAAACATAAGAAACAAGATACTGATTATTTTTCAAACATCTGATGAAAAATTATTTTCCCATAATAGAAAAGTGAAAAAACTGTAATACACAATTTATGGACAGTAGAAGACTGTCCCTTTAGTTAATATGGGAACACAGGAAATGCAGAGTTATACCCAGAAAATAGGCTTTTTAAAAAGCATATGTAATTTTTAATGTATTGTATATCATTATAAACTAATTATTGGAAATACTACTGAGGTTGTTTTAATCATTTTTAAGTAATAAAAGCACTGTCAGTAATCAAGAAGAGTTAAATAGGGCTGGGGATGTTACTCAAGCGGTAGCGCTCGCCTGACATGCGTGTGGCCGGGGTTCGATCCTCAGCACCACATACAAACAAAGATGTTGTGTCCGCTGAAAACTAAAAAACAATAAAATATTTTTAAAAATTCTCTCTCTCTCTTTAAAAAAAAAAAAAAGAGTTAAATAAAAATAACCTTCACACAGATGAGTCACATTTCTTAGAAAAACTTGTATACATTGATACAGCAGGAGTGGAAGCCATTTATTATAGGAGGACAGGAGCGGTATTTATACATTCCACACAGCTTATCTAATTAAAATAAACTAGATACAGCAGTCAACCAATCAGGAATCTCCACACTTAATGGCTCACTTTTGTTACTTCACAAACCACTCCCTCTGGCATTTTGCCAGGCGCCATCCAGACTTGTTTACAGACTCTAACATTTCTCTGGCAAATGCTAGGTGCCATCCTGACTTGTTTACAGACTCTAACAGACTACAAAAGTAAATTCTTAACCAAATTTAAACAAATACCATAAACACGTGATTTGGGCCAGGTGTCAAACAATAGCATATAATTGACTCTTCAGTTAATTGAAAGGCATGCCTTTCTAAAGACATTCATTCAAATCACATTAAAAACATATTATGGTGGTCAAAAATAAAACAACAACAACAAGAAAACAAAATTAACTTTGTGCACCTGTGCATCAGTAATCCTCAATTATACTGTTCGGAATACAGTCACAAAACCTCAGGGACATATTTCAGTAAACATTTATTTAAATTACACATCTGGGCAATGCCATTGATTTCAGTTGGGCTAGCTCTTGTGTCTTTGCTCTGCTAATCTGGATTGTGTTTACTCACATTATCTATGCATTAGCTGGCTTTCAGATGGCCTAAACCAGCCTTGTCTGGGAAAACCACAGAAGTTTGGCACAATTTTTTCTGTATTTGTCCAGCAGTCAAACCTGGGCATATCTTCAAGTCACTCCAAGAGAAACAAGAAAGAAAGTGAAAACACACCCTTTTCCAACCCTTTGCATGAGTCACATATATTAATATTCCATTGGCTTATACTAGTAAAATGATGGAACTGAGAATACAGAGCTGGGGATATAATACTCAGTTTCTTTAGTGAGAAACACTGCAAAAATATGTGGGAAAAAAAGATGGATATAAAGGATAGGGATGCTGAGTGTTGGCCATCTTTGCCATCCATTTGTTTATTTTGCATGCTATCTTTCCTAAAAGAGCATCTACCCTTGACCTATAGCATGAACTAACACATAGCAGAACAATTTGTATTACTAGATTACTGAAAAAAAAAAAACTATTATATTAATACCATATAAACTGTTATTGTTTAAAGTTTAAAAATCATAAAGACATAAATTATAACAATCTCCTTTATTTGTGACCTATGCATAATGACTTTTATGACCTTTTTTTAAAATCTCTGGCATTGATACATCTAATTATTGTGTTACATTTTAGATGCTTAAAGATAAATCTGTTTCTGTGGTACAGCAGGAACAAATGAAAATAAGTTAAATTCATTCATTTTTTCATGAATAATATTTTGCAGTTTTTATATCTAGTGTTGATAAAAATCAAACAAGAAAACTAGCAAATAAAAAAAAAAAACACGTGGAAACAATTTGACACATAACTTTATCTAATATTTACTTTTGGGGCATCTACAGTGGGTTTCTATCAAAGTTTTATCTCACTGTCCTATCATCTGTGAACAAGAATGGCCATCCTTCCATTGGTTTCCTTCATAATTCAATATTCATTGAATCCTCATAAACTGCTGGATTGAACTGAATGAAGCTAAGACATTGTATGACAGTTATTACTTCTCTGGTGCTTCATATTTCTCTATAGTCTTAGCTGAAGGAAGAAGACAGAATGCCTAACTCCTTTCTTTGGATATGCCATGTTTAGTTTGGCAATTCCTTCCTGGATTTTAGCAAAGTTGGTGGAGAATATATAAATAGATAAAATGACATTAGAAGGTGAAAGACAAGATCATAAGTTATTTTGGAAATTCAAAGATTCAAGAGAATTGGCTAAAGCCAGGTTTCATGGGTCATATGCATGTTCTTCTTTGTGCATGTATATGTGTATTTAATTCCTTTTTCTGCTTTTTATTTTTTAGTATGGCTTTTTTCTGTCCTCTACAGATCCTGTGTAAATCTGAGGGCTCATTCTGATCCCAGATTTCTTCAGCATTCTCAAGAAGCCCTATTCAACCCCAAATAAGATATTTGTTTTTACTCAGAATGACCAAAAATAAATTATTTTCATGAATTTAATTATCTGGTTAGTATAATGCTGTCATCTCTAAAAAACATAGGATACTTGAAAATTCTAAGAGATTTAAAATATTTCGTAAGTATGATAAAATGGTAAAATAAAAAATATATAAAATTTGTTATGGGTTGGATGTGAGATGTCTCCAAAAAACTCACTTGTGAGACAATGCAGAACAGAAATGATTAGGTTATAAGGTCTTTAATCTAACCGGTGAATTAATTCCCTGATGAGATTAATTGAATAGTAACTGAAGGCAAGCGGTATGTGGCAGGGTAAGATTGATCATTGGGAGAGTGCCTTTCTGGTATATATTTTATATCTGGCCAGTGGAGTCTCTCTCTGCTTTCTGATCATCTTGTGAGCCACTTTCCTCTTCCATACTCTTCTGCCATAATGTTCTGCCTCACCTCCAGCCCTGGACAATGGAAGCAGCCTTCTAACGACTAAGGCCTCTGAAACCATGAGCCCCCCAAATAAACTTTTCCTCCTTTAAAATTATTCTGGTTGGGTCTTTTAGTCACAGAAGTGGAAAAGCTGACTAACTCATCACTTATCATTTAAAAGATAATCACTTCTTAAGATTCCTCATATCATCATTATAATAGTTACATAACAAGAAAGCATAATGCACTAAGCAGAATTTCTATCACTAAAGCAATATATATTGTTATATGCTTGTTAATATGCACATCTCTTATCCTATTTATAGTGAATATATTATTATGAGCATATGTACCACCCTCAGATTTACATGGGACCCTCACAGAATAGATATAAACTTCATTTTTAAAAAATTAATTAAACACAGAAATAAACCAGGAGAGCAATGACCAGAGCAAATGTACATTTCAACCCATGGAACCTAGCCTTTGCCAATTCTCTTTTATCATGGAATTCCAAAACTCATTTATTTTCTTATCTTTTAACTTTTAATCTCATCTTATTTACTTATATTTTCATAATAAGCTTATAATTAAGATGTGAAATATGTCTTAAATCCACAAAGGAGGAAAATGCTATAAATGCTTTTTGTAGTTTGAATTCTATATTTAAGAATAATATTCTTATTAATAATTTATTACAAAAATGTAATAGATTTTTAGAATATGGTTAAATTTTGAAGAGTTTTCCCTTGTGCATAGGTTCCAGGTCTAGCAAGCACAAATCCAATTAACATCTCTTCAGAATAAAGAAACTCTTCACTTAAATAAAAAATTCATACTAGAGACATAAAGACTCAGAAAATGGCTGAATGTTTTTTACTGTCCAGAACCCTGGACTTAGTCTTGCTTATACTATACTCATTAGTAATTGCACATTTAACCCTTAACACATTGAAACTTGATTGTTTATATAACATATAAACGTAGGTAGCAATTTAATAGGTGATATATTTATTTGTCTTGTTACATGTATACTTTTGTATTTGCAGTACGAATGATTTTAAAAATTATGAAGGCACTGTAGAATTGAACAAATAAGTAAATAATTTCCTAGTGTGATATTACCTAATGGATATGCACAGGTTAAGTTCCTGGCCTCCTGTTGGAAAGTTTTCAACATATACTCAGGGGAATCATCAACAATTCTGTTGCCAAACTATGTGACTAACTTAAAGACCTTTTCAAGGACCTGTCTGCTTACTTGACCTGATTGCATTTACACCCTTAAGACCTTTTTGTTTTTCATTATAGCTACATGTAATACTGAAATCGGAGACTGGTTAGGTTCTTCAAAGGAAAGGTATCTCTGTGGCATCCATTCAAATGCATTGTTTCACAGGGGATGTATTTTAAGAAAGGGCAGATGGTAGCATTTCCCAGAACATCTGTTACCCATCATTCTTTCACAGAGCAACCCAGATGCTGTTGACAACTTGTATGTAAATCATGCTGACAATTTGTTCAATGTCTTTCCTGCTGAGACTGAGGTTGTCCTGGTCACACCATTTATCAGATATAAGAGATACTGGGTTCTATAAGAATAGCTCCAACTGTGTTTTGACCAGGGAAAATAGCAACCATTAAATCACATGAACAATTTATCTACCTCGAAGTTATCTCCATATTTCCTACCTCAAATTTCCTAGCCTTGTCTGAAGGTGTACATTAGATATTAAATGCTCCGCAGAATAAGAAAATGCGAAATTGCTTCCTGATACTTGTCCTTAGCTTCTTTTATTATTATTTGTTAGGGGTAATCATTTCTTTGACCTTGAAATTTAAAATTACTTTCATCTCAGTGAAATGACATATAAGAGGGAAATTATGCATGCATTGCTATATAAATGTCAGATTTTTTTAGTTTGCAAATGCCTGCTATAAAATATTCACAGTACTGAAAGTTGATTTACAATCCATTACAGACCATAATCTATCTTATTCTAATTTTGTGCCTTGTATTAGAGTACATTTTTTACAATTGTAAAAAGAAAACAACAGCGAAAACATTTATTTAATTAATCTACCTATGCAAGTGATAAACTAAAACCATAGGCCTTTATTTTATGGTTATAGCTCTTCTAAGCAAATTTAATTAGACCATAAAATTGATTATAAAAATAAAAAATGTATAATTAAATTGAAAAATATTTAAATTTGTGAAGACACTATGTATAACCTGAACTTCCTTTTAAAATTGATGAAGATAAATCCACAAAAATTGCATTAAATAACTTAAAAGACATATTTTGCACTTAAATATCCATTCAATTAGCAAATTAAATAAATTTTATTTGGAGAAACTGAATAAGCTTCAAATGATAATAACTGATTTCATCACAAGCATTTATGTAACACATTTACAAATTTACTGATAATCTTAGGGAAATTGTTGGGTTATGAAACATAACAGATAAGCTATATATATAACTTCTGAAATTTGTAATATAAACAGAAAATTTTACATGTAAATATATGTAACTTTATTGTATAATAAATGGCTACATGTATACATGCATATATATATACAACTGCAAAATAAAAACACTAAAGATAGCACCATCACCATTGGATTCAGAACATGAATAAAAATTTTACAATAAAAACTAAGTTAAAGGTAATTTATTGTGTAGATTTATTTATTTGTTTGTTTCTTTTTGTTTGGCTGGAAATCTATTAATTTACAATTCCTTTTGACACTAGCAATGTTAAGTCTCAGTTTTATCTAAATTTGAGTTCCTGGCACTATAATTCAGGGATACCTTTTCTATACAAAGTGTCATAGTTTAAAATTTTGGGTAGTGAGAAATGTGTTTTAAAAATGTTTTTGGCAATTTGTCATAGAAGTAAAAGATATATTCATGTACAATTGATATTTAGTTTGTACGTGAATGTATATGTGTAACATCTAGGAAGAAAATTCATATATTAACCGTCACTTAAATATAAATAATGATATGATGAATAATTCAAATTTAACAAATTAATATACATTTTATATTATTTAACATTGCAATTGCAATGATATTAATTTTCTAAGAAAATGTCCTCCAAATATTAACATATCACACAACAAGCTATTTATAAGCAGTTTCTCATGAGTATTACCATTTAGATCAATTCATTAAATTAGTTGGACCTTGGAGATAGGAATTAAATAATTAAAATCAAAAAAAGTTATCTGGGTATAACTGATTATGTAGATAAGTTTATAAATATACTAACATACATATATGTATGTTGAACAAACTTAAAGGCACACATTTGTGCTATTGTATCATATTAAGCATAGGTAAAAACAAAAACTAATAGAATTTGGCATGTATGATTTAGTGAACACATCTGTCGAATTTAATCAGTATTGAATAGCTTCTACAACTCTACCTGTAGAAGATCACACTGGGCAAAATAACTGGCCTGAAATTCTTGATCTCCAGTGTCTTTTTCCAAGACCTTGTGGTGGTATCTATATTTTCAGAGCCTCTTACTATTGGCAGAATTCATGATGTGGCAAATTGGGTGACCATTCATTCTAGCTTGCCCAATGTATTTCAGCTCTGGCTATATTTTTCTGCACAATTAATAATGAGCTCATTCACTCAAAAGTGTGCAGCTTCGGATGATAATTTATATGGCCATACTACTTATGAACCACCCAACTGCATTATAGTGCAATAACAAATCTCACTATCAATTCATATCTGGGAAAGTTTTGAAGCATCTTCACTTTGGTATAATGAATTATGCATCTAGAATGTTTGGGTCGATTTGCCCACCACAGATTTTAGTGCTTCCTTGTTATTTATCTTTAAAAAAAATTACAGTAAAGTCCAGTTAATATTAACTTTCACATTGTGAATAAAAATAAAATGTAGATGGCTTCCCACATACAGGCAAACAGCAAACCTTACTATTTTTAGGACCAAAGAAAGCATTTCATATAAAGAAGTCTGTTTGCAGTTTTGGCTGACAACTTGACTTGTCTCAAATGCAGAGAAAAAGATAATATAAATGTGAAGTGTTTAAATGCAAGGTTTTGCTTCCCAATTTGTCAGAGCTTCCACTAATAAAAATGCAAGATTCTAGAAAGAAGATGAGATGAATTATTGCTCAAAATTGACCTGCAAATGTATTCTGATATGAAAAGAAAAAAAAAAAACTCCTTAAAATTTTATCACCTGCACATTCTTTGCCTTAGGTTTATATCAGAGTAACTCATCTCATTTCATTAGATACAGAAACTATCTTGTCTTATTGGTTCAAAAGCATAAAACACATTTGCTTTTCATGGATCATAAAAGGTCAAGATTTTATGAAAATTATTCATGTCAATAAGTCAATGAGCTATAAAAATAATAAACTTTTTTTCATAGGTAACTTCTTTCTCTGACCCATGATTAAATCCACGAATGCAGCATGCTATATAAATTTCAAATTCAATACATTATTTTTCAAACACACCTCTATTTGTTTAAAATACTGTAAAATAATATGTAGCTAGAGACCAAGATAACTTCAGGGAGTAGACAAAAATTGGTTTTAACACATATTAACCCCAGTTCAAGCATTCAGAGTTTATGACATTTGTCAAGTGCTGAGATTAAATTACTCCAGGGATTATTAGTTTCAAAGTTGTAAGTGAAGTACATGCATTTTTTTCTTTGTTGATCAAACACAAATATTTATTAAATATTTTCAATAATAAAAATAAAAATAATACAAATATGAATTTGGCTTTGAAGGGGATTGTTTTAATCAGTTTTTTCGCTAATGTGACTAAAAAACCCGACCAACACAATTATAGAGGAGGAAGAGTTTATTTGAGTGCTCATGGTTTCAGAGGTCTTAGTCCAAAGAAGGCTGGCTCTGTTCCTCAGGGCTTCAGGTGAGGCTGAACATCATGGTGGAAAAGCGGGGTGGAAGAAAGCAGCTCACATCATGGTGACCAGGAGGCAGAGAGAGACTCCACTTGTCAAATACAAATTTATACACAAATATACAAATATATATGCAAAGTCACGCACCAATTCCCACATCCTCCAGCCACAACTGGTAGGTACTACTTAGTTACCACTTAGTTCATCCCTTTTAAGGGGTTAACTCACTGATTGGGTTAAGACTCTTAGAACCCAATCATTTCTCATCTGAACCTTCTTGCTTTGTCTAACATGTGAGCTTTTGAAGGCCACCACAGCTAAGGCATAAGAGGGATATTGGAATCCTGGTCCCTCATCTCTCTGCTCTTTGCTTCTTGGCTGTCAACAGATGAGCAGCTTTGCTCTGCCACCTGTTTCTGCATGATATATTGCCTCATCTCAGGCCTCAGAGCAACTGGGCCAAGCAGCCATGTACCAAAAACTTAGAAACCACTATCCAAAATAAATCTTTCTTCCTTTAAGTTAATTTTGTCTGGTATTGTTTTTGAACAGTGATGGAAAACCAATAAACATAATTACAAGTTCTATTTTCTTACCACTGATAGAAGATAGTTCATCCATGATCTCTTCCAGTTTGCAACAAAGATAATCTTTCCTTCGGTTTCCAATAGCATATTCCTTATTCTCATCTTAGATCTCAACAAAAGCAACTTTAATATTCATAGTTTAGGTAATGTACTTATCAGAAATATTGTTGATAATGGTATAAAGATAAAGAGGATGATGCTATGATTAATTTTCTATTAATTTGATTTTTGTCTTAGGCAGTACTTTGGAATTACAGCATTTGAATCAAATGTGTGCCTAGATTTGTAAGTATGCATAATATTTATTAAAGTAAATCCTAACTGCCGCAGCCCGGCTGGCTGCAGCAAAATAAATGGTGGGGGGGTGGAGGGGGGTGACAAGCAACTTGTGTAGATTGATACAGCAGGAGTAGGAGCCCTTTATTGTAGGACAGGAGTGGTATTTATGCATTCCACACAGCTTATCTTAATTAGCATAAACTAGATACATCAGTCAACCAATAAGGAATCTCCACACTTAATGGCTCGCTGGTGTTACTTCACAAACCACTCCCTCTGGCATTTTGCCAGGCACCATCCAGACATGTTTACACACTCCAACATTTTCCAGGTGCCATCCTGACTTGTTTACAGACTCTAACACCTAACCATGGAGCTTGTCTCTGGGTCCAACACTTCAAGGTGTGAAGACTCTTAAACTGAAAGAAAGCACTGGTTTGCTCTTCTAAATTTCAAGTTACAGTTTGTGAATTCATTCCCCAAGTAACTCAGTGACATCTATCACATAAACATAGAACAACTTTTTCACCATACTTTGTTTGATAAAGTACAATTCTCCCTTTCTGCTAAAGGAAACTGTATTCCTATTTGATCATAGAAAAAAAAAAAAAAAAGTTTATGATGCCAGTACCTAACTCCTTGCACTAGCAGCAAATGGAAGCCCACACACCAGAATTCAGCATAATACTGATGAATAGCTCTCTACCACTTCATGGTAAACATTAGTCAAATTCAGCAGAGATATTAATACTTAATAACTATTTCATCAGAGGCCCCATCACTCAGAAGAGACACTACTTTTAATTAACTATATGTCTCTACTAATGCAGATCATCTGGAAGTCTCCTATACATCATACTAATATACAGAAGAATTTTTTTAATCTCATGAAACTGGATATGTGTTTATCTAAATATGGATTTCCTGGACAGATTAATAAGAAAACACATATACTTAATTTTTTTTAAAGAGAGAGAGAGAGAGAAAGAGAGAGAGAGAGAGAGAGAATTTTTTAATATTTATTTTTTAGTTTTTGGCAGACACAACATCTTTGTTTGTATGTGGTGCTGAGGATCGAACCCGGGCCGCACGCATGCCAGGCGAGCACACTACCACTTGAGTCACATCCCCAGCCCCATATATACTTAATTTTGACACATTTACTGAAATTTAATCATTAAGAAACTATTAGTGATTCTTTTTTATAGTCTTGTGTTTATATTAGTTGATACTTTTAATTTGTTAGAAATTTTATAATGTATTAAAAAAGAAACTTTGCTATGAAGAATATTTTTAGTTTGATACCATCCCATGTATTAACTCTTGATTTTATCTCTTGTGCTTTAAGAGTCTTATTGAGGAAGTTGATTCCTAAGCTGACATCTTGGAGAGTTGGGCCTACTGTTTCTTCTAGTTAGGCCCAGAGTCTCTGGTCTAATATTTAAGTCCTTGATCCACTTTGATTTAAGTTTTGCAGGGTGAGAGATAGGGGAGTCATTTCATTTTGCTACATATGGATTTCCAGTTTTCTCAGCACCATTTGTTGAAGACACTATCTTTTCTCCAAAACATGTTTATGGAACTTTTGTCTACTATAAGATAATGGTATTCTTCACAGAAAAGGAAACAATGAAGAATGTGAACAGAGAGCCTACAGAATGGGAGATGATCTTTACCAACAACACTTCAGACAGAGCATTAATCTCCAGGATATATGAAAATATCAAAAACCTTATAACCACACACACAAAAACCCAAATAACCCAATCCATAAATGTACTAAGTAACTGAACAGACACTTAAGAGAAGAAAAACAAATGGTCAAAAAATATACAAAAAAAAGTTCAACATCTCTAACAATTGGAGAAAGGCAAATCAAAACTACACTAATATGCAATCTCACCCCACTCACAATGACAATTATCAAGAATACAATTAACAATAAACATTGGAGAGGATATGAGGAAAGAGTTTCACTTATAGATTGCTGCTGGGACCGAAAATGGTGCAATCACCCTAGAAAGCAGTATGGAGATTTCTTAGAAAAGTTACAATGGAACCATCATTTGACACTATTATTCTACTCTTCGGTTTATACCAAATAGACTTAATATTAGCATACTTCACAGCCACTTTAACGTTTATAGCAGCTCAATTCCCAATAGCCAACTTTTGCAACCAACCTAAGTGTCCTACAACAGATGAATGGATAAAGAAAATGTGAGATATATACCAATGTAATATGACCCAGCCATAAACAAGAGTGAAATTATTGCATTTGCCAGTAAATGGATGAAACTGAAGAATATCATGCTAAGTGAAATAAGCTAGTACCAAAAAACCAAAGGCAGAATGTTATCTCTGACTCAATGCTAACCCATAACAAGGGTCAGGATGTTTGGAAGTTCATTAAACTAAACAAAGAGGAATGAAGGGAAGGGGGAGAGCATGAGAATAGGAAAGACAGTAGAATGAATCAGACATATCTTTCCTATCCTCATGCATAAATACACGAGCAATGTAAATCTACATCTTGAACAACCACAATAATAGGATCCTAGTTGGAACAAGTTATACTTATTCTAGGTATGTATAATATTTCAAAATATACTTTACTGTCATATAAAAAATAACAAAGTAAAGCAGAAAATTTAATATGTAAATTTAAAACTACATGAATCTATATAATTTTCTTGGACTTTTCCAAAATAATAATTCTCAGATATTGCTCCAAATTAACTCAACTTTATGTGACCAGTGAAATTTGCATTCTCTTTCATTTGAATATGAAAATGTTAATAGGACTAATATACTTTAGTGATCAACTACACGTTGTTTTCCAAGATGACATTATTTTTCTTTAGTTAATTTTGCTAAGTCCATTAAATATTTTGCATAGAAAATGTTAGAAATCTACTGTTAGAAGTAGGCAATATTCTTAAGTAAATAAAAGAAAAAAAATATCTTCTTTTATTATCCTTTGCTCTTTTTAAGTAAGTTATCACACAGGAATGAAGACACAAATGCCATGATTTGTTCTAAAAGCAATAAATGGGTTTTTAGGACAGAAATTGAGTTTTTTTATTGTAAAGGAATTTATTTGGCCCATTTAATTTGCTTAAAACTCCATGTCAAATTGCTATTTATTAATATAATATACAAATAACCCTTAGGTGTTTCTAGCATTTTCTTATTGTTAAAGGCAGAGACACAGAGGACATGTCAAAAATCTGGATTCTAATTTCTATAACACAAAACACCATCTATTTTAAAAATTTATATAAATTACTGTTGTGCTATGGCACTGAATGCTAGTCAAGTGGAATTTGAAAGAATTATACATCTCCCAAATTTTTCCAGAGAGCAATTAGTTCTCAGAATATTCTGTGGTTATTCTACATAATTCTGTTGCACTATAGCAAGTAACAAATATGTGGCATTTATGCAATATGTAGAACTTTTTTTTTTTCTTCAATAATTCTAACAGTGTTTTGGTGCTTTTCTGCTCTTGTCACTGGTAATATCCTTCCAGGATGTTTTTATTTTATTTTATTATTTTTGCAGTACTGGAGACGGAACCTGGTAGTACTCTACTGCTGGTTTACATACCCAGACCCTATCTTATTTTATTTTATTATTATTATTTTTAATTTTAATTTGAGACAAGGCCTTGCTAAGTTGCTCAGGTTACCCTTCAACTTTCTGTCCCCCTGACTATCCTCCCAGGTAGGTGGGATGACAGGCATGTGCTCCGACACCTGGCCCAGGAAGCTTTTCACCCCCTTGTAACATTTTAAAGTTAACAGCAGCCTGTTCACAGGAGAGTTTTATTCCACCCATCCAAGGTTAATTGAACATCCCAGAATCTACAAATTTTCTGCCAGAGGAGATGGAGGAAGGGGGAAAGAGGGCAGGAAAGATAGTGAAATAAGATAGTCATTATTACCCTAGATACATGTATAACTGCACATTTGGTGCAATGCTACATCAAGTACAATCGGAAAAATGAAAAGTTGTGCTATAATTGTGTACAATGAATCAAAATGCATTCCGCTGTCATATATACCTACTTTAAAAACAAAGTATAATTAATTTATAAGTTGGTATGTGTTCCTCTCATTCTGCTAAATTTAGGTTCTTTTCATTACATTGTATGTTTCTACAGAATTTTTCCAAAAATATTAATTGAAAATGAAAAAGTTTTCATTTTTATTTCTAATTTTATGGCCTTTAATTTCTTATTTATCTTTTTATTTTGCAAAGGCTAATGATATCCAAAGCCATGCTGATTAGAAATGATAAAAATATGCTTTCCTGACTTGTTCCTAAGATTAGATTATAATTTTATTTAAATTGGTGTTAGCTACAGATGTTTTTAATATATTATAAATTTTTTCTGTATTTCTAGTTTTCTATGAGTTCTAATTATGAAAAACATTTAAATTTTTTCAAATGCTATTTCTGCATTATTTTTAAATACTGTTGTTTCTGTCGATGCTTAATTGGTTTAATAAATTTGTTGTGAATTTTCAAAAATAAAAAAAGGGATCATGACACTTTTCTGTATGAATTTTTAAAATATGTTGGTACATGTTGATGTGTTTGAAACTTTCTTGGCTAATGCAAATTTATCACTCAAAGATACTATGGTATAATCATTATTATGCTTACTGTGCATGCCTTTTCCTGTTTCTAAATAAATTTTTAATGTCATTCAGGAATATTCTTTGGTTTCCCAAGTATAATTTAATATACTTTAGCATGATCTTTTAAGGTGACAATAATTAAAATTGATTGATTGTGTCAATGGAGTCAAATGATCAATTCTTAAATGATTTAAGGTCAACACCAGTCCTGCCCATGAGCCTGCACCGGGAAACCCAAAGTCATAAAAAGCTAAGACTGACATTATCTCAGAAAAATATTTCCTCAGCATCTCTGCCTCCTGTCTTTGTGTCTTGTTATCCACTTTACCCTTCTACCATCTGTCTTGCCACCTATGTGACCTATAATTAAGAACTTTGAAGAAAATCAGTCTAAGTTATGATTGGAGACATCTTTTCTGGCCTTCAAAATGTAAGATTGTTTGTCTTTATGCTATTAGTCAAGATTTCTCCTGCAGGGGAACATGAAGAAGACTGTCATGTGCACAGAATAACCCTACCTACTTGATGACCACTAATTATACATTTCGTTTTTCAAGAGCCACAGTTTAATGACAGCCAAACATCTGCTTCATTAAGAAAGATGAAAACATGTTTACCAAATGAATAATCTGGTGGAGCTATTTCAGTTAGTATATTTGCCTACTGGGGATATGACATAATTTTGAATGTTTTTCCAATGACTTTCTTAGAGCATAAAAATCTTATTTTATTTAAAAATATACAATGCATTGTTTTATTAGTATATTTTAATATACAGTAAATATTCAGGTCATACAAATGTGTATTTTGGAAGTTAAACAAGAATGACTCATTTAAAACTCTGCTAAAGAAGATCAATTTTACATTGTGAATAATATAGTAAAATTTCATAGATTTTATTTTGATATCTGTATTCCAAATGCCAGATGTTCAGTAATGATAAATCCTGTGAGAGAAAGAACTTTTCTCACTTTATTTTTAATAATTTAAAAATTTATTCAACTCACAGATTTGTTCAAAATATTCCAAATAGCTTCTTGAATTTCCATATTTTCTGCTTCTTAAGACAACACATGGCTACTTGGAGTACATTTATGCCAAATCATACTACATCATATGGAAGCATAAAGTTTAACATCACATAGTAAAAGGGAGATAATTTTTTTTATATTATTTCTAAAATTTTGAGTAAGCTCACACTTCATAAACTACTGCCATCTTTAGAAATGGCATGCTGTTTTTAATAGACTACCATCTGAAGGGGGAGAAAACTTAAGTAAAAGTACTTAAGAGCTGCTTAAAGTCTCAGCAGTTCTCAGCCCTGTCCTTGAACACTTGTGTAGACAGGAAACACTCAGGGATAGTTGTCATTGTTAGAAGGATTTTACCAAGCAGGTAATCAAAATCTTTCTCAGCTCCCATTATAATACAAAAGTTTCAAATTCTCCTGCAGATTACAGTTCAGCAATGTGAATAGCAATGTTACCTCCCAGAATATGTTTCTCTTTCTACAACCCCTGAAGTGAACAAGAATTATTTAAACCCTTTAACCTCCTTGTAATATTCTCAGACCTTTATTTTTATCATAATATATTGGCTTGCATATTATATGAAATAAAAAATATATACCACTGTAAGTCTTTACTACTGAGCATCAGAGTGGAGAAAATTTTCTGAGAAACAGACATTCAGATATGGTTTGATTATTTAACTGTATGTGCCTAATTCTTCTGTTTTTATTTTATTTTTAATGCACTGGCATTATTATATTAATTGTGCCATTTGTGCATATAGTTAAGCTATATAATCCTAATATATATTCAAGGTGGACAGTAAATTATTTCTTTAATACAAGATTTTTATTTGTCAAGTTAACTATAACTTCTTATGACATTTATGTATGTACACATACAAGCATGAACATAAGCATATACATGCATGCACACATACGCATATATACAAAGATACATGTAGTACATGTGATCTGTAATCACATTTAAGCTGGATAATTCTTGAATGACCAAAACCAATTAAATGTATTCCCTTTCAATAGAAGGAAACAAGCATAATGATATGTGCATCTTCCTTATTGTTTATGATTTCTCACTCCCTTTGGATAGACCAAGTAGCAAAAATGAAATGGGCATTTGAGACTTTCAAAGGCCAGCTGCTGTTGTTGGCATGTATTTGAAGTCAATGGCTAATCTTCAAGTACAGTGCTGGTTTTGCTAAATCCTGAATCCGATTTTATCCTGACAACCTAAGTTTCTGAGCCAAATTCAGGGAGAAGCTCTTCAATTCCTGAATCTCTTATTTGAGAGCAATGTTAGGACAAACAGATGCAATGTAGAATGGGGAAAAAAAATCATTTACCCTTCAATTCTGAAGGATACATTATGGGTTGATCATATCAATAATTTTAAAGAAAAATATGGATATAAAATTAAAGTTATGTTGTATATTAGGATAAGTTATATGTTTTTACTCTTATTATTTTTATAAAGGAGCCATAAATACTTGAAATCAAATATACTATAACATTACTTTAAAACATTTCCTCTATATTTACTTCCTGATGACTTAGCATTATTACACTTTGTTTTTGATGTTTGTGTCATTTTATATTAGATTTGAAATGGCATAATTCAATACCTGTAATGTAGAGTTTTATCATAGATAGTGAAAAAAGTTAATTTATACAGTTATAAACTAACATGTTCAATTTTAGTCATAATTATAATTAGACTTTACTTCATAATTTTTCTGAATTTTGGAAAACATACATTTATCAATGTCCAAATGAAAGCTACAAATTGGACAATTTAGTAACTATTTAATGAAATAAACTGTCCAAACTGATGGCTTTGGGAATTGAACAGCAATCAATGTGGTGATTATGTTAGACGGGTTCACAAAATACCTGCCAATTCACTTCTCTTGGGGATTGACAGCTGTTGCCAAAACAGATTAAGGAATGTGATTTGTGTATTATGACCAGTGTATGTGTCTTTGTGCGTGCCACATGAAGTGTGTATTCATGTGAATACACTACTCCTATATGCATATTTATGTCCATTTTAGTATCTATTGTAAAAGTCTACCTATATAATTGTTCCATATGTAAGAAGAGTTTAGACTGCATCTGAGTGGAGGGGAAGGATCTAAGACATATAAAACATACAATGTGTGTGTGTATGTATGTGTATTTCACAATATGTATGACTTTATATGATGAACATATAACAAAAATCTGTGCTCATTTTTTAATATTAATATCTCAATGCAACTGATTATAAATATTAAATTTTTATTTCTCACATGAGAACATATTGTGAAATAAATTTGTATAAATAAATCTGAATAAATGTTTTCCTTATTAATTATGGTTTAAAACATAATAGAATGGAAATAAGAGTACTTAAGCTTCATGACCATTATAGTAGAAGTATTTCATTTAGTAGCACAAAGTATATACAGGTTAAGTATTTTTTATTTACAATGTTTAAATTAGAAGTAGTTCAGATTTCATATTCCTTTTTCTCCCTTAATTTTGAAATCGGATTAGTGTTAGGGTTAGGGTCAGCCTTTACCAGTGAAATATTCCTAATCTAAAAATCTGAAAATCCAATACATTTTGAATGTCATGTAGGTGTTCAGAAATTGTCAGTTTGGGGAGCATTTTGGATTTTTGATTTTCAGATTAGGGATGCTCAGTCTGTAATTATGATGATTGATGATGATATTGCTGTTTTTAGTACAATTTATCCATAATCATATAGAACATAAATGGAAAGAAAGACATAAAATATCATTATTTCATCTGATTTAATTTGATTGATGTATGTAATTCCTGTACGAATTCATAAAGAGAGTTAGAAATTTCATATCCTTCCCAAATCCTGCCATCATTCTTAGCAACTATATTATTCATATGTTCGAATCAGCCAAAATCATGGACAGTCACTTCCCTAATCTGCTTATTTATTTTCATTCAATCTCCTTGGCCTCTCCTAATGGTACATTACAAAACCACCCTTAGAATTGGCTCACGCTCTGTTTTTCTTTCAAATGAAGAACAATCAGAAATTATTTGTCCTTTTGACAGTCGAGTATATCATAATGTTCTAGTTTTCTTTTTCTTTACATAAACTTAATTCTACTGTTTATAATTAATACATGTTACTTAATATGTTTGAGCTCTTTTTTCCCCTTGATTTGCCTCAGACATTTATTTGGCAAATCATCAACTTTGGTTCTATCCTACATGATTTATGCTTGTGTATACACAAATTTTAGGGAAAAAATAACCAGGTGAATTGAATTAATGAAATTATTTTAAAAGAAAAAGTACCGAAGTCCAACACTCATATTTTAAAAGAATACAAATGCAGAAAATTTTCTATTTAAAAATCACAATAATAATGTACTTCATGTGGATATATGAGATTCATATTAGATAACTATATCTAAATTGAGTATGATCATTAGATCAAAACAGCAGCAGGTGGTATACAAGTTTAAGAGTAAGCCATAGAAATTATTCACGAGTGCTATGAAGACACACATAACACCTTAAAAAAATAGCATGAAAACATTGAATACAAAGTGTTCATGCATGGAAGTACCCAACAATTCAAAATCACTAATGTTTGCTCTTTTATCTACAAATTCTGTGTAATGTCAGTCACTCAATGTTTATATTCTTACGAAAATTAACATATAAATTCTAAAAGGTTTTGTTTTAGAAAAGTTGAAAATTGTTGGATTAACCTAGGGGTTAAAAACTTCAGAAAGTCACATTTGGAACAATTAACATAGTCCCAAAATATGTTACTGGTAAGGAAATAAACTAAATAAAGATAAACAGAATCTAATACAGAGGCTAATACAACATAATATTCAGTCATTAATTTGCATTCTAATTTATCATGCAGGTACTATTTCTTTATCATAGCACATTATCACTGGATAGAAAACAGACCATGTACTTCTTCGTTTTTGCCCACTTTATATCTATTCCCTTGTTGTTCCCCTAATGCAGTGGATACCATGTCCTTGATTGTGTATGAAAACTTCAGTCATATTGCATAGCTGGTGCATGTGTGCTTCATTTACAAAGAAATCTTGCTAATTGCTTGTTGATTCTTGACCTTTCTCTCTATTCATTATGAGTGTTTAATTCAATGTGCATTGCTGTGTGTCCATTTAGTTCAGTGCTGCTGCTCACTACATTCCATGCTTTGGTCCTGCTAGTAATGTAGTGATGTAATTATAGGTGGTTCTCAAATCTTCATGTCTACCAAAACTTACTATAGTTATCTGTTTTAATCAGTGTTTTCATTGCTGTGACCAAAAGACTTGAGAAGAAGTATTTTACAGAAGAAAAAGTTCATTTGACGTTCATGGTTTTAGAGTTCTCAGCACATAAAAAATCTACTCCATTACTGTGCCCCAGTGAGGCAGAGGATTCAGGTAGAATGACTAGACAGAGGAAAACACTCAGAAAATGGCACTCAGATGGAGTTCTGTTTATCGAAAAATATAAACCTCAATGTCATGCCCCCAGTGACCTACCTCCTGCAGCCACACCCTGGCTGTTTACAGTTCTCACCCTGTTAATCTCCATTAAGGAATTAATGCACTGATTATGTTAAAGCTCTCATAATCCAATCATTCATTTTGCCTTCTTGAATTTTGTTTCACACATGAGCATTTGGGGACACCTCATATCTAAACCATAACATCACTAAACTTCACGTCTTCTGTTTCTTCTGTAGAAATTCAACTTATATGTGTATATCGGATATCAATCTAGGCTGAGGTTTGTATTATGCTCATACTTTATTTAAGTACTGCCAAATGACTTCATGTTTCATTGGCAAATTGCATGCTCACCAAAGGTGTGTGATGTTCTCTGCTTTCCAAATTTCCATCACAGTTTGGTTTTACTTAACTTAATTTTCAGCCAATTTTTTTATCATGAAGTTTTTTTAAATTTTTCATTACTTGGATTAATTATGAGTTTAAGTAGTTTTGTGTTCTTTGTAAATGATGTGATCACATCTATTGATTCAACTTATCACCAATGATGTACAATTTTGAAATCTGTTAATTACATCATATTGTACATAGGAAATATAAACTATATCTAATTTGAAATATTAAAATTGTGAAAATAGTTATTTTATTTGTTTAATGGATAGTATGTGGTACTAATAAATTATTTACTTTGACACCTATGAATTCTGACCATATTTGTAGTCATATGTCTACTAGTTCAATTTATCCTCTTGAATTGTAAGTTTACATTTGAGAATCTAAACTGTATGACTTTGGTCATAAAATAACAATTATAAAATTATTATTATAATTTTAATTATAAAATTATAAAACTAATAATAATAGCTTATATTTATTGAACTTACTATATTCCAGACAGTAATCTACTTATTTTCCATGTTAAAAACTTAATAAATCTTCTTAAAAATGCTATAATTAAAATACCTCCAGATAAACATAGTGCTGCATGACAATCAAGAAATATTCCAAGGACTTATAAATAACAGACTGTGAGCCAATGTTTGAAGGCTGGCAATCTGATGCAAATCTGTGCCCTTATGTCCTGTATTAGTTATTCTAAAGCATCATATTGATGATGTCTGTTATGATTTACATATGAGGCATCCCCCCAAAGCACATGTGTGAGGCAATGCAAGAAATTTTGGAGGTGAAATGATTGTGTTATCAAAGGATTAACCTAATCAATGCATTAATCCACTGGGTGGTATCTGTGGGCAAGTGAGGTATGACTGGAGGAAGAGTTCACTGTGGGCATCCCTTTGGAGTATTTATTTTGTCCCTGGTGAGCAAAGCTCTCTGTGTTTTCTAATTACCATCTTCTGAACAGCTTTCCTTCTCTACACCACTCTGCCATGATGTTCTGCCTCACCATAGGCCCAGAGCAAAAGATTAGTTATGTATGGACTAAGAACTATAAAATTATGAGCACCAAAGAAACTTTGTTTTTGCTAGCATTTATATGATTAATTACTATTTTTCTTAATAGAATGAGATGGGATCTCAGTGTGGTTTTGAGCCAAGAAGCTTTGCATATGTCCTCACAAGTGTCCTCTGAGGCATCTCAGCTTACTCTTTTTTAAAAAATTTAATTTAATTTTTTTATTAGCTACACATTTTTAAAATTTAATTTAATTTAATTTTTTATTGGCTTCAGCTTACTCTTAAAAGTAGATAGGAACAAGGTTGGTTTTGATGAAATTGTTGTTAAACACCTGGCAGGAGAGTATAGCCAAAGCACAGTCCTACACAGATACTTTTAAGGAAAACCAATAGGTACTTTTTTTTTTTTTTTTTTTAATGCAACTTAAGATGTATTCTTGTGGCAGCCCTACCAACAGTAAGTAAAGCTAGAGATTATATAGGAAAGGTTTTTTTGTGGGAGTGCCTATCACAAAAGACTCTAGAATCACAAGTTTCTCCAGTGAATTTGAACCTGATCTCATAGGCCTATAAATCTTACTAATCTTCTACATTGATAAACTTGAGCTATTTTAACTGATGTGATTTTGAGTTACTATCTTCTTGGTTTTCAGAGACTGGCTGAAATTCTAATTGCTTTTGTGTGAATTGTTTATAAAAAGTAATGTTTTTTTGTCTTTTTTATTGTTGTCTGAGAATAATCACTGCCCTATGTATGCCTTGTCCACCTGCCATCTGCTACTGTGGACCTCTGAACTGCTATGATGTTGAATACCCTTGGCTATCCGTGCTCTACCTGATAGAGAACAAAGACTTTATTTCCCCCAACCCCATCCTTTTTAAACAGGAAGCCACTTGAAGATAATAACATCGTCCATTTTTTCAAAGAAATGGAATGTAGAAATTGACAGTGGGAAAATGTAACAGAGGTCCATTTTATGATTTGAATATATAGCCCTTACTGCTCTGCAACTGCATCTTATTTTTTAAATAGACATGATTCTCTCTGGTCCTCTCTCCTGGCTCCTTCCTAATCTCTCTCCTTCCCTAACCTCAGGGGAAACAAGATCACTTTCTTTCACATTGTAGGTCCATCCTTGAGAACACACCCACCATAGGAACAAAATAATCCAGACTTTGGGGATGATGCAAGAAGAACTCAGCATGACTATTTCCCCAATTAACAAGTGAATTACAACTCCAACAGAGAATCATAGACTATCCCCTTATCCCCTTATCCCCTTTGAATCATCTCTATAAAAGCCTCCTCTTGATGATGGGGAGAATGATAGTCTCTGGGACCTGAGTTGCTGCCTGTTTTTCTGTTTTGCTTGCAAAGCAAAAAATCTTCTTTTCTTTTTACTAAAAAAAAAGAAAGAAAAAGAAAGAAAGAAAGAAAAGAAAAAAAAGTGGGCAGTATAATCTGCACATTATGAAAATATTAAGGATCTTCTCAAGCTAACATTGATATTTTTGCTTTTATAAGACATTTTTTTCTTGTTTTAAAACACTAGCAGGGTTCAAGTTAAAAATAACAATAAGGCAGACATACTTTTATAAATTATTTTTTTCCAACTTTAAAAGAAATGTATTTTAAGAATTCTACAAATTTTCATTCTTTAAAAAATTGTAGTGTAGGTTTAAAGGTTAAACTATCCCTTGTGGATTTATAGTCTTTTTTTAAAATCACACATATGAATTGAAATTTGTTAAAATGATTTCTGACTTTATTGAGATTACTTTCTTTCTTTTTTTTTTTAAAGAGAGAGAGAATTTTTTAGTATTTATTTTTTAGTTTTCAGCGGATACAACGTCTTTTATTTTTATGTGGTGCTGAGGATTGAACCCAGTGCCCCGCGCATGCCAGGTGAGCCCATTACCACTTGAGCCACATCCCCAGCCCTATTGAGATTATTTTCAACCCAATATTCCATTAACGCTACTAAATTCATAACAGATTACCAATGGCATAATGTCATTATGCCATTATGTTCAGGATTTGAACAAAGCTTTGCTGTGCATAGAAAGGTTTCCTCTGATTTACTAGTATCCCAAACACACCCAGGTACCCATGTATCCTGGAGTGGCATTTTTTTCTTTCATACCTTCTACTTTTGCAGGGTTTGCACCAAGATTTTATGGCAGTCTTCCCAATCCATGTATGATTTTCATTTCAATAACATCCTTAATTAGGGGGAAAGCAGCCAGCATCTTAATCTAGTTCTTTATTCCCGCCCCACAAATTTGAAATTTGTTATGTTAGACATTTAAAATCTGTAGGGTAAATAATAGCTTTCTAATAATTGATGCTAAAGGAATTGACACTGAATATTAACAATAAATTTATATCAACTTTCATGATACAAAAAGTTCACGGAAATTAAAGATGGATCATGAAAAACAAAAAGTATTATAATAAATTAGTACTGCATGTTGTTATAACTGAGAAAGATTTTACAAACAATGCCCCCAAATATTGTCAATATTAGAAATAGTATTCCAGAACAAAGAACATGTATAATGATAAAAATAGATATTGGGAAAAATTACTTGCTATAAATTTTATACTAACAAAGGATTACTATCTAGATGAAAGGGAAGAAAGAAAATGTGCAATGAGTGATTATTAGTAAATACATATTCATACTTAGAACCCCTCAAACGATAGATTATAGTAACATTAGATAGACTGAACTAAGTTATCTTGACTTAAATACTTAAAAAATGCCTTAATTATATAAAAACAGCTGAAATATAAGAAACCAAAGAAGAAAAATGTCATTTTAAATTATTTAAGTGTGATATCTGCATTAGTATTAATTTTAAAACTTAGAAACTTATTGGATTTTAATCAACAGATTTAACAAGCTGAAAAGTAGAAACACCTAAAGCTGTGATGCATATTATACTACAGAGAGAAGGAAATACATTAAAGGAATATACTGAATCAGTATGTTTAATTGGGTACTGGAGTTAACAAGGAAGGAAATGGAAAGAATAAGTAATAGAATACTTAGTCCTAACCATAGCTTACCTGTTCACAGAGTATATTATCAGCCAGTTGGGTGTAATATGCAAACTATATATTGTAACCAAAGAGCTATATATAAGAAAACCATTGTATTCCCATGTATCAGCAACACACACTTGAAATGTGTACTAAAAATACTACTTAGAGTAATTCTCATAAATATATCTAACATAAGTTTGTCGGTGAGCAAACATAGGAAGAGAGGGGTAATTTTTATATAATTAGAATGAGTTAAAGGCAGCCTGAAACACTTTTTATATAACTATCCAGAAGAAATAATGTGTATTCAAGGAGGCAAACTGTATGGATAAGAAAATAGAAGTTTAGATGGGAGTCAGGTTTTGAGTGGCTTATTTTAACAGGTTATAGAAATAGATTATTCTCCTGTCAATGCTGCATTAATGAAACTTGGAAAATTGACAATATAACACAAGCAAAGTTATATTTCAGGAAGAAGCATATGCTAGTGGATGAACTGAATCTGAGAGTCTAAAGACAGGGAGACCCATTCAAGCATATCTTCACTGTATCATTTTAAGTTTAATAGATATTAAAGCTTTCCACTAAAATTACTTCTCTAATCCATAACCATTTAAGCAAGGCTGCTCTTAGAATATGCATCATGACAGTGTTTTCCTTTAGCATATTTATTATTAGTGTAGCCTATAAAGTTCTTCATACATCTTCTTAAAATGGCAATAACAACTACAAAAATTCTCTGCATATCTTATTAATTTTGCAATAACCATTAAGACTGTGCAACATATATCTGAGTAATATGGGAATAACTGTTAACTTATTTTAATGCTAATAAAACATATAAACATGCCACCGTAATATACATTGCTAAGTTCATGCACATTCATTGGTTGATGTTTTTAAATAGTGCAATGGAAAAGAAGATAAGTGGTAGAGTGGAAAGACATAGTCTGAACTTAATTCCTGTCTCTTCAATTTTCTAATTGGAAACCTGAGTGAGTAATTTCTCCTCCTTTGAATTTAGTTTTCAGGTCTTTATAAATATGACTGATGATGACAACCATACAGTGTATTGAGGAATTATGTGAGTCATTTACCTGAGATATCTAGCCCAGTTGTCAGCCTATTATAGGTCTCAAATGATATGAGTTGCCATCTAGTTTTCCTTAACACCACATAATAAAATTAAAGGAGAAAAACATATGATAGAAATGACTTTGATTCTGTCTATGTGTAGCAGGGGTAGTTCTGCAGGCTGAATAATGAAAAATATTAAAATGAGAATTGAAGAAATTAATTATTCATGTCCAATATGTTTAAATAATTGAAAACATACCAATGACTGACTAAAGCTTTTAGCAGTTATATTATAAGTCATCACTAATATCATGGCAAGTTAAATGAAATCCCTAAAAGTAAAATCTACAAAACGATACAAACATCAAGAGAAATTGTAACTATTCATACCTATATTATTCAATAAACTATAAATCAGCTTTGCAAAATATTTGAATTTTGCATTAATTCACTATTTATATTGGAAATTACCTTTGAATTCCACAGAAAAGGTAAGAGATTATAATAAAGTGACTTCTAAAAGAAGATATTTTAGGTTTTTAAGTCAGGTTAGGTTTCTTCCTTTAATTCACGTAATAAATTGACTGGCATCTTGTGTGGTGTGTGTGTATATATATGTACATGAATGGGTGTGTGTGTGTGTGTGTGTGTGTGTGTGTGTGTGTGTGTGTTGTGCATGCACATATTTCCATTCATAAGCTAGGAAGAATGCAATTGGAAGACAAGAAAACTACTACTACTGATGAGATATGAGGGCAGTCTGGAATAGACACAATGAAAATAATGATAACTGACTCAATACTGATTTGTGCTCTAACCACAACCTCAGAAAAAGGGGAAGGATGTGAGATGAAATCTAGTCCTCAGCTCACCAAGTCCATGTCATTACAGTAACTGCTGCAGTCTGGAACAAGTTTACATTCCCACAGGCATTTATATGCCAGGAAGTTCTCTGATATTCTTGCAGATTGCAAGACAAACATCATTAACTTTCCTAAAATAAGTGTTACATTGTGTCAGTTGGGTTTCTACAGAAGAAGTCTCCAAGAAAAGACATAGCATTCAGGATATTTGTTGTTGGAGGGGTGCAGAAAGGGGAAGACAGTTGTGGAAGGTAATCCAGATGGCCTACCATCCTCCTCTGCTTCTCTAAACTTTAGACTGACTTCTTTCTTCCTCTCAGCTGTTAGCCATGGCAGAATCAAGATGTTCTAGCCACAGACTTTACTTTTCTCCCTTTCCTTAGAGCATTTACTTTAGAAAATATAATTGGTTATGAAAATGTTCTTTTTTCTGCCCCCTTGAGATATAAATTGTTTAAATACTCTTTTGCCAGTTTTATAACCCAGGAATCTTTTAACAAAGGACCTGGTAATCCATCACTTTGAAATGTAAACATAAAAGAATATATCATCTCTGTCTGCTTGTCTAGGTGGCAGGGTAGGAATAAAACTTCTAGTCAGTGTTTGATCCCAAACTACTTCTTTCTCCTTACTTTACCTTTCCATAAGATCAATTAACAAACATAGATGACTATGATTTCCTTCCTAAGTTGTCCCTAAGTGAAATCCTGCTTCTCTCAGTATTGAGCTTACCCTAATTGCTCTTGGCATTCTCAGCATGGACAGTTTATAGTGTGATCATGGACCATGGCCCAAACATAACTGTCTAGCAGAGGATCAGCAATCACTAAAGATTCCAGATTATGAGACTCGGTGCGTAGAGCATTTTTCATGACCTCCAGAGTTCATACTGTTCATGCCTCTATGCAAGTTCAGGAAGCATCTCCCATGTGGCTCCCGTGGGCCTTTGTTTTTTTGGAGAGGAAAGTTAGCAGAGGAGGAGGAATTGCACAGAACTGTCTTCCCCATTGTAGAATTGGTCTTTTCTTGTCACTGGTAAGTATCCTGACTTTCTTGTATTCATTCAAATCCTCCTATACTGAAGCTCTTATCTCCCCAGATCTGGATAGATTATCTGGTGTTATAACCCAAGGCTTCACTCCTGAAAGTTAACAATCACACAATCACACTCTTTGCCAACCAGAGTTGATAAACATGTTCTTTCACCACTATAATGAGACAGAATTAGTACGGAACATACATGTAGATCATCTGAGGAGTGCATATATTGCTTCTTGCCCCATTACATAAATGCAGTTGAACATTCTCTTTTATTCAAGTGTTTTTGCCTGATGGTCTCTCATCACAAGATTCCAAAGTGCATTGGCAGCAACTACTGTTTGTAGTTAATGGGATCCTTGTTGTTGTCTCCTTTAAAAACAGGATCTCTAATCTTGTAGAGATCAAAGTTCAGATGCAAAAAATGCAAAATACCCCCATGAATCATTTAGATTTATGGTTAATGCAACCACTGATATTTGTACCCTTTGTTTCTAGGACCCATGAGTTCTTAAAGGTGCCACAGTGACATAGTAAAGTTTGTAATTTAACAATTCTACTACATCTTAAAGGATGGCACCATGCCTTTTTATAGTCTGGAGCTTGAACTGTTCCTTTAGAAGGTTGCTTAATTGCCTATGAGTCAGGCTTCTGCTGATGGTGTTTGAATTGACCAGTGGAAGTTATTCCTTAGTTCCTTTGCTGGGAAGTGATTCCTCAAGTCAGATTCTATTATACATGGACTTGCATGAGTGGAGATTGGGCATTTCCTAAGTCCTCAGGCATTGTGGCCACTTTCTCTCCTGTAGGAAGGTTATGCAAACCTATCCTTGTCAGAACAAACCCATGGCTTGTCCAAGTCAGAAGGAGCCCAGTGTAGCTAAGTTGTCAGAAGTGGCTGATTTGACTGGCAGGGAACAGTTCCATGTCAAGGGCTCAGAGTTGTTATCCCTTGTTTTAAAGAGGTGTTATTTTCATGTTTTAGTTTTCTTTTTATCTCACACTGATGAGATGACCATATATCCTCAAATATAACTCTACTTAATTAATACTTTAGCATGTTAAATTCAGCAATGCAAAAAACTTACTAAAATGTTTGCTTTAGGGTAGATGCCCATATTCACACAGCAAGATGAATAAAGAGTCCAAAATTAAAAGTGTTACCACTTTGAAACAAATTTTTAACATAACACTCTTTTACTTTTTTCCCCTTCAATATTCTATTTCAACCAAATTAGATGTTACATGCTTTCTATTAAAAGATTCACTAATGTTTATCTAAGGAAGAACTGTGCTCTATATACGGAATCATGCTAGAAACTTTGTAATGTGTCAAATATTTAGTTTGTTTTGACTGTAAATTCAACACTTTAACTTAAAAAGATAAAACAGACATATTTAGAAATTTTAATATTACAGATTTTAATTGGATATGAGCACCATTATAATAAACAATACAATATATGTTTTTTTTGTTAAATTAAGCTACAGTAAATGGGACTATGACTTACCTGTTTAGTAAATTTATTAAATTATGAGATATGACCAGAAAAGTGCACTTGTAATATTATTCTAGTTTTAAAAAATGAACTTCCCTGTAACCAGCACTCAGACCTAGAAACAACATCACCAACCTCCCAGAGCTCTTCTTATTTTTCTTCATCATCACTCTTTTGTCCAGAAAACCTTATCATTACTTTTGATTAAATAATATTGTTTAGTTATACATAGTTTTTGAACTTCAGAAAAATAAAATACTATGCATTATGTATGCTTCAGTCTAGCTTATCTGCTCAACATTATATCTGAAAGATTCATCTGAGGTTTTGTATATGCTTGTATATTATCCTCATTTCTGAGAGTTTTTCAGACCTATAAATGTGTATTTTATTAATTTATTCCATAGTTTATGGACATTGGTTAATGTCCAGTGGGTAGCACTATTAAGAATAGGCTAGAACAGATATGGTGGTGCACCTGTAATCTCAGAGACTCTGGAGACTGAGGCAGGAGGATCCCAAGGCCAGTGTGGGTAACTAAGGGACACCCTGTCTCAAAATAAAAAATTAGAAGGGTTGGGGGTATAGCTGAATGGTAGAGCTTCTCTGGGTTCAATACATAGTACAGAAAAAAAAAAAGGCTACCATATTTAAAACAAATGTTATTAACTGAACGTATATCCAAAATTTGAATTGGAATTGGTGAAATGTATGTTCAATTTTAGAAGATACTTCCTACTGCTGTATAGGGGACATATGAAGTTCATTTATATTCTCAAAAAATGAATTTTTGTGTTTTTTATGTTTCTCTACTGTACATCTGCTTTCTGCTTATTTCATTAGGTTCTTATATTTAATTATATATTTATACTGTTTTGGAATTAGATTTACTTATTCTACTTTTATGAAAAACAATATTAGTTCATTGATTTTTAATCTTTCCCCCTTTTTAATATATTCCTTTATAACTATAATCTTTCAAATGAGCACCACTTTAACTACAACCTCAAACTGTGTTATGTTGTGCAGTTATGATCACACCATTCAAATTATTTTCAAATCTCTTATGATTTATTTTTGAGTTAACAATTACTTAGAACTCATTCACTTTTATTTTTTAAAATATCAAATAATTACTAAATGTGTAGTGTTTACATGACATTCTCTAAGTGACTTTACATTTTTGAAGTACATTGAATATTAATCAATGATATGGTTAATTGTTAAATATTTCATTTTCACCAGAAAGTAATTGTACTATATAACCTATTTTGTAGTGTTTTATATCAGAAATATAGCTGAAATTTACTAATATTGTTCAAATATTCTTATCAGTTAATGAGGGTTAATGCCTTGTACTATTAATATAGATTAGCTTATTTTCCTTTTATGCCATTGAATAGCTTATATTGTTATCCTATTGTCATATTACTTAATCCAAGTATTGTTCTTATAAATTTAAAATTAATATATCTTTTGGATTGTCCTTTTTATGATTATATGGAAAAAATGAAGGCTCATTTGGTTCAGACTGGTGAAAACTGTTCATTTTAAATATGATGATAATACTACTGATGTAAACTCTAAAAGATTTATTTATGCAAACCCAGTCTTAGATCCAGTATATCACCAGTGCAATTTATAATATTAAAAAATTAAAGCAAGTGCTAGTAATATACCTCAGTTGTCAAGCACTTGTCTGGCATGTGTGGAGTTCTGGGTTCAATCTCAACACTACATGCACACACACACACACACACACACACGCAGAAAAGAAATCCATTATGACATAAAACTTTTTAAGAAAATAAAAAATAAAATAAACTTTGAATATTTTATCATTGAACAGCAAATTAAAACACTAATTGACTTTCCAACTCCTGAAATATGTCCCAAGTCTAACTACTACTCAATTATTTTGATAACTGGATTCATATCAATTCCCATCAAAACCCTATATTGGAGTCCATTGGATCTGATACATATCACAAAAAAGTACTGTTGTCTTATAGTAACTGAAATATTACTTAAATACTGGTATATTTAACTAAAACATAATAGTTCATACATGGTTTGTATACAGTTTTGTAATAGACCATGTTTGTAAATAGGTCAACATGTAATACTATGGTAAATTGTACCTTACTTGAAAGGGATTTAAAGGAAGATTTAATAATATATGTTTAAAATAAACTCAATCATATGAAAACAATTTTCAGGTAAGAAGTTTGAAAGAAAACTCTAGATTTGAAATTAATTAACATTTGATCTTTCTAATTACCTTAAAAGATGATAATGATATTCTACCTATGTAATAATATTCTGTATAGTTTTCTTAGACAATTGAGCATTTTATTAATAGAATAGTATTGAAATCAATTGGGGTAACAAGTAAAATTAAAGGAAAAAAATCTATTTGCTTTGTTGCTAGTTTAAATAAAAATTTTTAATCATATATCAGAATAGCAAAAGTTTCTGTAACAATTTTCATATTTGAAGATGTATTTGAAAAGTTTAACTTTCATATATTTACTTTAGACAGAAGTATAGCCAGATTGCTGTTATGACATTCATTCTTAATATTATTAAGTTAAAAGCCATTTCTGATATTCCTGTTTGTGTTCTACATGTTGAGAATGATTTATTATTTCAAGACAATTTTGATTGTTGTTTATTCTGCTCACTCAGTCCTTATATTTTCATAGTTGGAAATTAATTGTGTAAGTTGTGTTAGATCAGTTGTGGTTGAGGAACAGAAAAATTAAGTAGTGGACAGAGGAAAACAATTTAAAACTATAGGGAATAAATGGATCACATATATTTTCTTCAGAAGTATACATTAGTTTTTATTCATATTACAAAATCTCAGTATTTCAATACACTATCCCAGGTCTTAACTTTTTGACACTGGACTATAATTTCTTCATCCAATCTTATACAGGAATGGCAGCAAGGTTAGGTTAATAAAGTGATTCAAGACCAATGCCAAGTGCATGTCTTGTGAGACTTATATTCTCCATCAAGAGAATCACAGAAGCATGGAGCATGGTGATATATATAAGGGTGGCACCAAACTTCTGCAGTTGGATGTAGATATATTGAGTTATGCACTTAAAGCAATTGCCTTTAGTCATCTCTTGGTAAGCGGTCACATATGAGATGTGTGCATTTGAAATGAAAGTGCTTGGTGTAAATTTAAATCAAATCCAAAGTCTGACATTTACCTCATTTTGGTTTAACAGGAAAGGAGTATATTTAAGATCGAGAAACAAATTTAAATGCTCAATATAAATTTTAAAAGACTTAAAAATTCTGTCACAGAATTCTCACTTAGGCTCACTTATAGAAAAATGATTATATATATATATATATATATATATATATATACACACACACACACACACACACACACACACACACACTTGGGATAATAGAAAACTTGGTTCATGGACTGAGTAAGATTAATGTGTGAAGATAAATTACAAGGCAGTAATTTGATTATTTAATTATATGAGACAATCAAGAAAGAGGATCATGATCAAAAAGAAATATACTCAATATAATGAGGTCCATCAATATGAATGACACTAAAGACAGAGCAGATGCACAGAGGAGACATAACAATGTGATATATAAACAAATAAAATCATTGAGTTTTACAACTATCGTGTACAAGATGCAGACTGCTGCTCATCATGCATTGCAGAGAATTTAGGATTTGAAAGGGATTTACTAGACTTTAAATTACATACAGTGACTCTTTCCATTTAAAATGTCTCCGGTTTCTTTTGACAGTTAAAACAGAACAAAGAAGAGCAGCAAGACAGAAGAAATAGAAATAATAATTTAGAATTTCATTTGACTATGGAATATTTTTGAGGAATGTGGTATGTGAGGAATTTTCCCTAACCCTGAAAATAGGCCAATTGAAGTGATAAATAAAATCCACATTCCGAAAAAGCACAGACAGTTGAGATTCTTATTGTGTGCATTGCCTAAAGAAGAAATTACAGTTAACATTCAACAAATGCACACCCAGTTTCTTCAGGGAAAATGCTTTCATGATCAGGGCATTCATCCTCCTGGTGAATGTGGCTGGGGACAAAGGAGATGGTAATGACCAATAGTCAGATTTGGTCAGATTTTTTTACATTTTATTTTTAATTGACATAAAATAATTGATGGTCAACACTGAGATTGCTTCTGTAGTTACTATGTAATGATATAAATTTAATTTTAAGATGTTAATTGATAACACAAGATTTGCAACAATCTGAGAAAATCAACACAGCTTAATTTTATCTGAATTTTCTTTTCTTTTTGTTGGGGCTTTTAGCCCTCATCTCCTCCTGACCAACTGGAGAAGTGGGAAAAGCAAGCCCCGACGAAGAAGAGCCAAGAAAGGTAAAGGTCGACTGGCCGCCCACACCCAGCCCTCCCTCACGGGAGGACAATCAGAGGTGCCAGGGAGAACAGTCAAAGCAGGATCCTCATTTAATAAAGAAGTACACACAGTTATTTATATACTGCACAGGAGGCAATTAGGGTAAAGGTCAGAGGGGTGGAGCAAGTTCACGTGTACACCCATCCCATAATCTGTAAGGGAAGGCACAAACTGTCCACAAGGGCGGAAGAGTCCTGGACCTATCCTGAGGTGGTCCGCCTCCTCCATCACCGCCCACAGCACCGCGTCCCAGCCACAGGTTCAGCCTCAAGACCAGGAAGCTGGCAGCCACGCCCTACATTTTTTCTTTTCTTTTTTTTTTTTCCTAAATAGAAAGAACATATTTGCCTTACTACAAAAGTAGAGGTTAGAGGTCCGGCCATCTTTTATTATTGACAAATATTGTCCTACAAAAGTAGGTGGTTAGCTCTGATTAATTACCTTATTTTCCCAAAATAACTATTATGAACAAAGACATTTCTGGATTGAAAGGGAATTTTTGAAATATTTAAAATAAGCTTCTCCTTATAGTCATCTCCAAAAGGCAATTACTTTGGCTTTCTAACAGTGGCTTTCCAGTCACAAACACACTGTATATGTGTTTTTCTTTCTGTGATTATTAAAAATGAATAAACGTAAGAACTTATCATTAAAAATGTGAGACCTGGGGCGGGGTTGTGGCTCAGTGGTAGAACACTTGCCCAGCATGAGTGAGGCACTAAGGTTGATCACCAGCACTACATAAAATTAAATAAATAAAATAAAGGTACTGTTGACACCATCGGTTAACTTGAAGAATCCTTGCTTCCCAGAAAGCTGAAGTATAGCTCCAGAGAAGCACACGGAGGAAAGTGTAGAGTGGAAAGTGAAAAAGCTTTATTAAAGGATAGCAGAAAGGACTTCCCCTGGAGGAAGAAGGGAACCCATAAGGTGAATCTGTGAGATGGGGAGATCTCATTCCTTTTATGTCTAAGGTCTTCTTTTGTCCTCCTACATTCCTGTCCTTTATCTTGTTTATTTGCTTCTATTCTGCATGTGCTGAGGGATGCCAATGGGAAGGCCAAAAGGTGAAAAACCAATGGGCTGATGGGCCCAGGCCTTGGGAATCTCCCAGGTATAATTTATGAGTTTTCAGGCTCAGATCAGACTCTGTTTTCTTTATTAGACTGGACTCCATTTTTTTCTATTAGACTCAATATCAGACCCAATTTAGCTAGCTACACTAACTACTTATGTTTAAATCTGGCTTCATTGTGTCCATCTACTACTTTAAAAAAAAAAAAAAAAAAAGGTGAGACCTGATATATAAGAAATCTCACTGATGGATATCAACAGATATCTGCTCCTACCACAAACCTTTAGGTGAACCCAGGATTAAAATTCTCATGGTACTAAGAGGCCATTCAGCATAGAATATAAGAGGGTAGACAACTTTAACTCTCTTACCATTTACAGTAATATTATTTTTTTAAATTATCACTGTAAATTGCAGGATAAAGCAAATAAGTGATGATTATCATTAAGAACCAATATTCTCAGCATAAGAAAAAAAGACACAAATATAATAACATCAATGAAGTAAAAATCCTGAAATTTTCCAATTAAATCTGGAATATCAAAACAAACAAACAAAAATGTGAGACCTTGTAAAGTGAGTCTTCCACAGTTTCACAGAATCTGACAGAGAATGTAAGATTCTGGGTCACAGAAAAGATTTTACTATTCATAGAATAGTAGGCAGCATGATTGTACAGTCCCACTGGGGCAACAGGGAACCAGGCCCAGCTAGATGCTGTGCACACAGTGGGTTTGCAAAACAGCTGAGGAGCTCTAAGCTAAGGAAACAACCTTCTTGTGAGGGAGCTGCAAGCAAATCTACCCACACTTTGCAAAGGGGGTTTTGGGGGAGATCATCTTTGTAACACTCCTTGGGAAAAGTGTCTGCTCTCTATCTCCCCGAAATGACACTATTTCTTTCTTCTAAGGTTCTTTGTTGTACAGAGGGTATCACAAGACAGGTAAAAATATAATGTAAAATACCTTCCAAAAACAAACCTATGTCAACATTCTGAGAATCAACTAAGACAAAGAAAGCAGGAATAAAAAAAAATATAAAATCAAATAGAGAAGGAAAGGATAAGACATAAGGTAGTTAGTGTATTCTCACAGCAGGTTTCTTCCTATCATGTGCCTGTTTCTTAAAAGTGCTCTTGCTTCTTCTGTGTCAGGGTGTCTGAGGACGTTTCTTCTGCACTGTTGACTTTATTTATCAAGCATGTTTTCCATAGATAGCACTAATTACCACTGGAATACTTTGCAACTAGTATATGCAAACTACTGGTGCATATATTATAATCTAAGGAAACACTATCAGTCACTTTTCAATGGTCTTTTATTTTCCTTAAAGAAACAGAACACAGCAGCAGGTAGATACCTATATCCATTAAAGGATACACAGAATAAAATGGAAGGTAAATGCAATAAATGCTACAGAAGTAAGTTTTCATTAAATCACACATTTCATCACTTTTCCAAAAGACTTTACCTTTTACAAAAATCCAAAACAAGCTTCTGTTTGTTTGTTTTACAATCACTGACATTACCGATTTTTATTGGCTTGAGCTGACTATAGATTTGCAGCCTCAAACAAAATATATGTTCTGTTTAACCTTCATCAGTCTTATAGTAACTTTTCCCATGGTGCCCCAAAATAGATTTCCTGAAATTTATAGCCACTATATTTTTGGTATATAGGAACTTGCTCAGTGTGTAATATCTCAAACAATATTTCCTATCACCTAACAGTGCAATCTAAAGTTAAATGAATCTGTTGTTCCAATCATGCAAGACCTCTAAGGCAGCTCATGACTATTTGAAATCTCCTCTTCCTAAATGTTTCTCCTCTCCATGGCTAGCATTTCATAATTATAGTCTCCTTGCTTTTTAAAAAATGGACTTCACAGTCAGGAAAAGGTTAAGGTGTCCTTTATATTCTTGAACAGGTTTTGATGAAGAATATATGGCATTGCATTTATTTTAACATTTGTACTTTTGGCCCTAAGTAAAAATCTATTATATTCAATAAATTCTACTATCCACTAATATTTCTATATGCATGCTTATTTCTTTCTTTCTGTTAATAATGAATGGTTCTATTTTGTCTTCCTCCTTGCTCTCTTGACTCTCATAATAGTTGAAGACAAAGTGTTTTGTTTTAATCCTGAAAATAAATATTGATATAATTTTCACTTGATTGACTTCATTATCAATAAAATATCTAATTATATCATTCACATGGTCTATTTGTAAGATATCAGATCTTTTGCTTTCTGCAGTCTCAATTTGTTTTTTAGTATTATTATTGTTAAAATCAATGTATTATTATATATTATTATTTTAGTTTTGTTAGTGGTAGAGTGTGCCAGGTTTTGACACATCAGGATGGAACGGAAAGACTGAAAAGTAAATTTCCAGCTCATCCTCTTTTTATCTTTGTCATCATGTAATCCTCCAATTTTACTGTCCATCACTATCAACAAAACGTGCATATTTAAGCCTCTATGATGCAATCAGGAGTTTACCATCACTTTAATTTTATTTAAATATATGTGTGTGTTACTCATCTATCATTTCACAATCATTAAATTCTTGAAATTTTCAGCAACAGAAAAAAATGCAATTCTTACAATGTGATTGTTTAAAAAATAGTATTTTTATTGAAAACAAAATTTAGTAATAGAAAAAATAGTGATATAAAAACTATTTTAAACTATCATATTGTTTTCTATGGTAGCATTGGCTGATGAGGACCTCACAAACATTCAATGTCATTCACTTAACTGGATGTAACTACACACAAGCAATGTCCAGTAGTCCTTTATTTATGTACCATAAAAGTGCTTTGATACCAATATCAACTGAAACTGGCTTTGCTTTTGATAAATGTCACAGAGAAGTAATGCCTTTCTCTACATATTTTATGTTCTCAAATCACTTTTTTCTTATTATACAAATATGAGATGCTCATTGTAAAGACTTCAAAAGAAGAGAGAATTTGACACAAAACCTAAGTGTACAAAATACTTCCCATAAAAGTAGAATTTTGATATTAGAAACTGCATGTACTTTATATTGCACGTATGTTGTGTATATAGATACATATGTATATATATGTGTGTGTATTTTTAAAATTTATATGTATTCTCGTGTATCTTTTTTTTTTTGCAGTTTTTCTATAATTTGACTTAATAGTTGCATGGTATTCCACTTAAGAAATTTTCCACAAAATGTTTTGCCTTTTCAAATATTATTATTATTTCTATTTTTTTTCTATTAAAAATATTACCAAAATAAATATTTTGTTGATTAAATACATTAAAAAATCAAATTATTTATATTAATGAGTAACATTTAATGCTTTGGTATTATATATTACATATATTGAATAATATTTAAGTCAGGTTAGACATATTTCTCTTCAAACATTTATCATTTTTTATGGTGAAAACTTTCAAAATCTATCTTCTAGCTTTCTGAAATGCAGAATACATTATTGTTATCCATAATATCCACACTATGAAATAATATAGCAGAGAGTTTTTAGTTTTATCTAACTGTAATTTAGTATCCACTTATCAATGTTTCTTCATCTCTACCTTTTCCTTAAATTCCTGGCTTGTGCTAAACACCATTGTACTCTATTCTTTTATAAGTTTTTTTTCTTTCTTTTTTTTTTTTTTCCAATACCACAAAATTGATTTCATGCAGTACTTGTTTTTCTTTGTCTGGCTGATTTCACTTAATGTAAGGCTCTCCAGTTGCACATGTTGTCCCAAGTGACTGGAATTAATTCTTTTTCATGTCTTAATAGAATTCACTGTGTGTATCGGCCATGTATTTTAAAAATATTTTTAGTTGTAGATAAACATAATATTTTTATTTCTTTTTATGCAGTGCTGAGGATAGAACTCAGTGCCTCATGTGTGCTAGGCAAGCACTCTACCACTGAGCTACAATGCATGCCCCCATATTTTACTTATCCATATTTATGTTGAGGGTCACTTAGGTTGTTTCCATTTTTTTTATCTATTATGGAAAGTGCTGCAATGAACATGGTAATACAGATGTTTCTTTGTTATACTCCATGTATGTATGATATGTCAAACTATACTCTTCTCTCATGTATCTAAAAAGAACATATTTTTTTAAGAAGTGTGGAAGGAGATGTCTCTTTCACATACTAATTTTGTTTCCTTTGGATGTATAACTAGTAGTATAATTGCTGAAACATATGGCAGCTCCTTTTTAAATTTTTTGAATACCCTTTGTATGATTTTCCATAAAGCCTGTGCTAACTTATATTTGCATAAATACACCAATCCTTGCCAGCACTTGTTAGTTTTTTTTTCTTTTTTTTACAATAACCATTCTTACTGGAGTGAGGTAATAAGCAATAAATATATCTTTAACTTTAGTCTTTCTTTTACTTTGTTATTACTGAGTGAAACAGTAGAAAATAACTTAAGACTCAATCTTCCAGCCAGAGGTTCAAAGTTTCCACTTTGGCTGAGAGTGTTGGTACATGCCTATAATTTCAATGGCTCGGGAGGCTGAGGCAGGCAGATTGTGAGGAGCAATTCAGCCTAAGCAATTTAGCAAGGCTCTAATCAATTTAGTGAGATCCTATGCAACTTAGTAAAACCCTATCTCTAAATAAAATATTAAAAAATGTGTGGGGATATACCTTAGTGGTTAAGCACCCTGGGTTTAATCCCCAGTGCCAAAACAAACAAACAAACAAACAAACAAAAACAAACAAAAAATACTTTTGTGCTCATTTTATTTGTTTGCTTTACTTAGACAAGTTCTTTAATTAACACAAAGAATCTTTCTGCTGTTATGGTAGCACTGTAAGTGCATAAGCCAGTGAAGAGGGACAACACCAGCTGTTATACATTAACCTTGGGGAAAGATCCTAGGATGGATAAGATTCTCAGTGTGGTTTTTGGTTTGTAGGTTTGTTTTATGGTGCTGAAGATAAAACCCAGAACCTCTGCATTCTGGGAAATCATTTTACCACTGAACTATGCCCCCAGCACAGAATCCTCAGTTTTGATGTCAGAAATGGAATAAAGATTCTGAATCTGGGCTGGGGATGTGGCTCAAGCGGTAGCGCGCTCGCCTGGCATGCATGCGGCTCGGGTTGGATCCTCAGCACCACATACAAACAAAGATGTTGTGTCCGCCGAAAACTGGAAAATAAATATTAAAAAAAAATTCTCTCTCTCTACCTCTCTATACCTCTCTCTCTCTCTCTTTAAAAAAAAAAAAAAAAAAAAAAAAAAGATTCTGAATCCTAGATTGGATCTAGTAGTGCTTCACTGGAGGTCCTGCTTCTTCAAATCACCCAGGTGACAAGCAAGCCATCTCCTCCAGGATGTGCTGTGGTTACAAAGAAATAATCACGCTATGATTCTGAAGTCCTCACTGCCAACACACACTTAACAGTTGCATGCATCCCAAGAAAGGTTGTTGCACTGTTTCTAAGAATAACTCCAAAAAAGAATGTGTAGGGAAATGGACAGACACTTACTTGAGGATACTACTTGTTCTCTGTTAAACAGGTCCATAATACTCTGATTGAAAAGATCTGAATAAGGCTGACTCCACATCTTTGTTCTTCAGCTGTATTGAAGATTCCTCTTGAATGTCAAATTTAACACCATCTTTTCTCTCTGAAGTTGGAAACAAAGCTCAGTTGAGACTTTGCCTTTCCCTAAGAAAAAGGACTTTGAGCCTTGTTATCTTATCAGGAAGCCTTGAAAATTTATTGGTTCAGCCTCAACATCCTGCAGAATCTTTAATGATGTTTCATAAGTCAACATATCTGAGTAATTTATATTTTATTCTTCATCCAACAAAAAAATATTATCTCCTCCAAATATAGTCTGCATATTTTCCTGAAAATCTAGCAGGTTATGTTTTCCCAAACCCAAGTTAAGAAAGTCATTTCCTGGGAATATTCACCACTGCTGTATTTTCCTGAGTTTTCACCATTAATATTTCACTTTATACTCTGGAATAATATATGATTTTATAAAGCCTATAAATAGCATTGTTGATAATATTATCCACATTAATGTATTTTCCAAGGACTTTGATAAGATTAATATAGTTGATACCCATGTCAGCTCTTAGAATGTGAAAATCTCATTCTCAATTTACATATAGAAAATAGAAATCCAGAAACCATATGTCTTCTGTTACAGAAATTCTAAAGAAAATAAACTGGACCCTAGACTCTTAATTAACACTTAGGGAAAAAAGAACATTATAATCTGTATTTCATACTTCTTATATAATTGTTACAGAGTCCCTGCTTTTGTAGAAATTCATTTTCATTTTTCTGGAATAATGAAGAATTTACACAGCAGTTCATTAGTATCAAAATTTCATGCTTATATAATATAATTGAGTCATGGTGATTAATGGGATACTTGTTTTTGCCTGAAGATAGAATTTTCATTTTTCTTCCTTTTTTTTTGACTCTGGGTCAGAGATATAAAACTAAGTGGAAATTTGTATAATTATGCAATGGATTTCAAAAGTTCTAAAATGTCTATTGAATTTAAGGTATAAAACAGGATTTTTCTTTTTCTTAAGGAAAATATAAAGCATTTGGGGCTATAATTAATCTGATCAAGATATTACATTTTATATCATTTAGCTTAACCTACAATTTATTATCAACATTCTTAGGTTGTATTCTATAAAATAATTAAATATTTATTTTAAGAACTATATTGCTGGTATTTTTAAAAATAAAACAAATTGACATCATCTCTTCTCATTTTATTCATATGTTCTTCAGTCAAATAATATTTTTTTTCATCAGATATTCAGCTAGGTAATTGAGTAAAAGGATAAATACGTCATGTCCTTGTATTGAGTTTGTTTAATACAGATTTGGATAAAGAGGCAAAAATAGTCATACTTTAGTAACGCAGAGAAGGAGAACCATTCTCTCTTCAGATGGATTACTTTTCAGCAGGATCCTAGTGTTTCAAACTGTTTGCAAGATTACTAAGCAGGAGAAATAAGGACAGGAAGGATCACACACAGAGAGACAAATCTGAAAGTATGTAAATTATTCAAGCAAATATATATACATGTATGTATATATATATGTATGTGAGTGTATGTGTGTGTGTATATATATATTCTACTTATGTTTATTCAGCCCCCTTCCCTTTCTCCCTTCCTCCCTCAGAGATATATGGGCAACGTCTTCATGACAAAATCTAAGGTTTAACCCAATAAATAAGCTAGCCAAGTTGACCCATATAATGAACCATCACAATAGGGTTGGTGACAGAGATTGGAGATGATTAACTGATATTATGTGAAATGTTGGAGAGGCAGTGGGAATGAGATCCTGCAGCCAAGCACCTGGGTATCTGAATCCATACTCAATGGGTCACCCATGTGCCAGTCCACCTCCCACTAGAAGCAAATAAGGAGAAGAAAGAACCCCCTGGGGAAGTTATGTCTGTGGGTGAAAGATGAGAAAGAGAAGGGGCATAAAGTTGCTTGTTATAGTATATTCTGAACCAATGGATAGTAGAATTGGTTTAGTTTTGGTGCCACGGGACATGAAGCAAAGGTGAACATGTTGTTTCTTGAAGTAAAAATATTTGATTAAAAAAAATCATGGCTTCTTCCAATTCCTTCTGCAAGTTTGATATAGACAAGTGCCTTCTTTGGAAGGCAGATTCTGTGAGTTTCCTTGCTTATTTAGTTGTGTTTCCCTGTGATTTTATAAGACATGCTCTACTAATAGTGTCCCACAGCACTGTGAAACATGTCTTAACCTAGGCTTGTACACTCAAGTTAACAGAGTTCCTGCTTCCCAGCACTAGGCAAGAAGTTATTATTATAAATGAAAATTAGTCCTCTCATTTTATTAGTAAGAATTTTGTGTATTAGACTGGACAGGAGTTTTAAAAAAATTATAGCAGATTTATGTATCCTCTTAAATATCCAGATTGAGGATGAAATAATGAGGTGGACCTCTGTCAGTTTCTGTCGGATTAAATACAATTGTCTTTATAAAATGTTGCTGTCCCTGGGGCCAGTCATTGCTCTTTCTCACTGACTTGACTCAATGTTGACTCTGAAATGTGCATCATTCTTATGCATATATATTCAGGTGGTTGGATAGGCTAAAGAAAATGGCAACAATACATGCTAGTGGTCACAGGGTAACTTGAACCAAACACAAAATCAAGAACTAAAAGAAGGAAAATAATCACTATGTAATACATTGCTAAATAAAGTAATCTTTCCCCAAAAAAACTTTATTTTCTTTCACATTGAAATAGGAAAGTAATTAGCCTTTTTAATTTCCTTTTACTTGATATCTGGTTCAGGTGTTCTTTCAGTTTCTTTATTCCAGGAAAAACAAGTGACTTACTAATATCATTTTGATATGATTATATTTTTATAATATAAAATATTATTAATAGAAAAGTGACTCTAATTATAATCACTAAAATGTAATAATACTCTGATTAAACTACAATGTACATAAATTTATGTATTATTTTGAAAGAAAATCAATTTCACATAAAAGTTGATTTATATATTTATTTTTTTCAGGGGGTGTGGATACCAGGGATTGAACTCAGAGACACTCAACCACTAAGCTACATCCTTAGCCCTATTTTGTGCTTTCTTTAGAGACTGGGTCTTACTGAGTTGCTTAGCCTCTCACTTTTGCTCAGGTTGACTTTGAACTCACAATCCTGTCTCAGCTTCTGGAGCTGCTGGGATTACAGGACTGCATCATCATGCCCAGTTTACATATTTATTTTTGAGGCTCTGAAATTCCATCTTTGTAGCTCCAGGTCACATCATAACTAGATCATATTCTTTCTGGCTTATATAGGTGTCCAGTAAAATTGTGGAGGCAGTTTGCATACCTGGTACACACCCTTGTGACAGAATACAAGGTCTCTCCTCTGCTTCAAAGCTGCTTTTGTAGTTGTGTTTGCATCTGTATGAGGTTTCTTCATATCAAAAATAAATATATGAACTGGGAGCCAGAGTAATAAAAAATCATTGGTTTGATTTATAGGATTATTTTCTATAAAGGAATTTAATTTGAATAAGGTCAAATATGGATAATCCAAAAAAGAAAAAGTTCTCACTAATTTTAGTTAAAAATTTATTCTGCTGTAAATAATAAAAATACACAGATTAACTTGTAATGCTCACCTTAATAGAAGCATATGAAATAAGAGGGCTTCACTTAGGTGGAAAGGGGTTTTATATTTAAAATAGTATAGAACTAAATAGTATAGAATTAATTCTAATGTTGAAACCTTTATTGATCTAGTTACATTTGACCTAATCAAATACAGAAGAAGTGTACATTTCTTTATTCATTTTTCCCTTTAATGATCCTCTGTGCCTCATGAGATTTCTTCATTTTAAATTTCTAATAAAAATAAATTAACTCAATAAGTCTATGAAATATAAAATACATTTATTCACACCAAAACCTCACATTTTGTTTTTTTCTATTTTCTGTAAATTATGTGAATATATTACAAGTTATAATTGGATTATTTTCTCATTTAATGTTATTGGTACCTTTTATTAAATTATTCTGTTCTTAAAATGTATGTGCCTATTTGGAATAGGAGTCTCAGACTGAAACTGCTCTTAGTTTTAGACATTCAGTAAGGTTGTATTAATCTCCAGAGGAATGTTTTCCTTCCAAGTGTGACTTGGAAGCTTCTAAGATGCCAGCCTCTCCTTACACTGCCTAGTAATTTCAGGCAATGTAAGATGCTTCATGTACTGTGATAATGCTGCCCTCCTTTTCTTTTTTTGTTCTTTGTACATAATTTAACAAGCATTTAGTGAGTGCCCACTAGGTGTCAGGCAATCTCTTAACAATTTCAGAAGAACAATCTGAAACTTTCATATATGTGTAAGAAACTGAACAAGACATAATACAGTATGAGAAACAGGTGATTTTTTTCTATAAATCTTAAAAAGTTTGAATTATCCAGCATTCTGACAACTGTCTTGTTGGAGCTAATTTCACATTTGATTATAACATTATTTTTTAAAATGACTTCAATTAATGAATTTGCATTCATTAATTAATTCAATTAATAAATTTGTTTTGTGGTTTGTTTTGTTCTGGGGTTTGAACCCAGTACTGCAAGCAATCTTGGCAAGAACCCTTCCAATGAGCCAAACCTCCTGCCCCAGTTAATTGCTGTCTTAAGACTCATTTCTAGAATATGTGTTTTTTGCATACTGAAGGAAATATCTTACACAAGCTTTTAAGCATCCATTCTTTCATTCATTTCTAAGACATTGTCTGAATATCTATTGTATGGTAGTTCCCATGCACCTCTTCTGTGAACAAAATGCAAATGAGATGTCTGTCCTAGAGGAAATTTGATTAGCTTTTCAAGAAAGAAATTAATCTCAGAAATTCAAGCTAAAATGTGAATGCTATATATTCAATCTTTAAAACATGATTTAAGTGCCAATATAAAACTTAAAATTCCTTTTTTACATCTTTGGTCAATAGTCACATAAAAATGAACTATGGCAAGACTTTGCTCATTTTAAGTAAGCATGTAGACTCTTAAATATTTTAAAATTCAAGAAAATTTTGTTGAAAGTCTTGATATTGTATTGCAAAGGAGGTCCATATTCATGTCTTATATAATTAAAATTTATTTTGAAAACACTTAGGCACACCCTTCTCTGAAAAAAAAAAGTTACTTAGAAGTTATGAAGTAGAAAAAAGTACTTATATTGCAACTTACTAATTCTCTCCACTAAAAGAAGATAATGCTTTCAAACTTAAACAACATCATATTCATAATGAAACTTTCCATAATTTTGGAAATAAAATTTAACCTCCAAGTTCATGGCTTGACTCTTTTTACACATTAAATACCCAAGGATAATTCTCTAAATATTTTTATTGTTTATTCTAAAATTTGATATTTTGTGTCTTGCTTCTATTTAATTCTGTTGGTTTGTCTTACTGACATTGTAAAAGCTTTCAGTAACTTTTGGTGCTTTTTAAAATTTGCTATAATTATCATTTGGAAATCCTATCCCAGTTCCAATTTGCCTTGTTGTGGTCCATTCCCAAATATTATAGAAATGATCAGTATGTACTGCTGAGAGTAATTTCTTCTGGGGATGAGATGTTTCCTCCCTGCTTGCAACAGTTAGGGCCAAAGAACATTTCTCTATCTCTTCATTCCAAAAGCTGCCACTTCTCCACCCTAAGATTTAGTGCTGCTACTGGTGGTTTGAGTATAAATGGGAGCAACTCAAATGGCCTAATTGTTTCAATTTATTTCCTCCATTATTCAACTTGGCAACAAATGTTTCCAAGTTCAACACTACATCTTGCATCCCTGGACTCAGCCTGGTACACTCTGATGCTGTTACCTCTTCTGCATCAATAATTTTCTCTATGTCTTCTCTGAACTTTTTCTTCTGGCCTGTGATTTCAGCTGTCTGCTGTCCAAATTATCAGGTTCTCCTTACTATCACCAGAGACTTCATTTTCACTGTGTGTGTTATTATCATTTTTTTTTAAAAAAACATTCTATTCCACTTGTTAACCCTATGTATTCACACTTTAGTAACTTCTTCCAATTTCTATAGTCCAAGCTGTAAACACATATTAGTCTTTGAGTATCCTGCACATTACATTTTTATTTTGTTCAGTTTGCAATTCAATAAAATAATTTAGCTTACTTTGAAATATTCCTTCTTTTCTTGAATCTCTGCTTCATTTCCTTGAGGAATGGCAACAAACATTCCCCCAATATATTCATGTAAAATTTAGTAATCTTTATTCCTCTTTTTCCTCTACCTCTCAAGTTTGCAATATCCATTGAAATTTTTATCTTTTTTTAAAAATAAAGATAAGAATAGTGTCCTCCATGCTACAAAAAGTCTTGAAGACTGTTAGAGTCTGTAAACAAGTCAGGATGGCACCTGGCATTTTGCCAGAGAAATGTTAGAGTCTGTAAACAAGTCTGGATGGCGCCTGGCAAAATGCCAGTGGGAGTGGTTTGTGAAGTAACGCCAGTGAGCCATTAAGTGTGGAGATTCCTGATTGGTTGACTGCTGTATGTAGTTTATGTTAATTATATAAGCTGTGTGGAATGTATAAATACCGCTCCTGTCCTACAATAAACGGCTCCCATTCCTGCTGTATCAACATACACAAGTTGTTCGTCACCCCCCGGTTATTTTGCTGCAGCCGGACTGCGGCAGATAGAAGACTCTTCAAAAAACCAAGAATGGAACTACCATATGACCTAGCAATCCCTCTTCTTGATATATATTCTAAAGATCTAAAATCATTATACTACATGAATATTGTTCTATTAATGTTTATTTCAGTGCAATTCACAATACTCAAGCCATAGAACCAATCTACATACCCATCAACACACAAACAGATAAATAAAATGTGGCATAAATTGTGTCATTTGCTGGTAAATGGATACAAATAAAGAACATCATGCTAAGTGAAATAAAACAGAAAGTCAATTCTCTCATATGCAGAAGCTAGACCAGAATAAAGGTGGGGGGTGGAGTGAGTGAGGTCTTAAACATATTTTATAACACCTGTGAAATAGATCCTAAATGAGAACAAATTTAGAAAAAGAAGGTGAAGTGTCCTTCCAAAGGTACACTCAACCTTGAAATGGCTGTGATACACCAGGTGCTGTAATACATGCCTAAATCCCAGGACCTCAGAAAGCTGAGAAAAAGGAGAATCAAGTTCAAAACCAGCCTCAGCTGGACTTGTTTAGCAAGTCCCTAAGCAATTTAGCAAAACCTTTGTCTAATAAATAAATAAACAAACAAATAAATAAATAAATAATAAAAAAGGTACATCTCTGATTTTAATCCTTACTAGTAAAAAAAAAATGTGCAAAGATATGGTATAAGACGGTGACTAATATCAAATACCAGACCAAGATTATTCAGGAAATATGTTACAGGATGGAAAAATGTGGATGTTTCTGGTGTCTCTTGGTATTCTACCACACTAATGTATGCTCTATACCAATGAAACAAAATTATAATTTACAGCGTCCATTGTGAGAGTCCTCATCACCTTATCATGAAGCTCTTGTCTGACCGCTATCCTGGGAAAAGAGACTTCCTCCCCTCAACACTGAAATATTATTTGGCAGATTGAAGCCTGTGGAGGGCCCCGACACACAGTGATTCCTGTGGTACATAGGACTGAAATGATTGTGGAAATCAGCCAGGGTCAGGATTTTGACCAAAGAAAAAGAGCATCTGGTTTCACTTTTATATTATCTTTGAAAGTCTAAACTCTGAAAAAAATTCTTAAAAGAATTGAGAACAGCACATTTTAATGTCCAGGAATCAGTTGATATAGATGTAATCTTTAGTGGTTAAGGATTGACTAGAATTATTCAAGAAGCAGAAATAGTAGAAGAATAAAACCCCAAATAAGTACAATGCCTGTGCATTTTGATTGTGGTTAATAAAATAAACATAGAAGAAAATATATTAATTATTGGGATAATTGCTGTGTTTTATCTACCAATATTTTTTTAACTTGAAGATCAAGTGAAATAATGCAGATTATTGTACTCTTAAGTAACATGTTATACAAGAGAATGCATCATCATTCATCTTAGAATTCAGTATCTTCTAAATGTACTTTAAAAAATCAAAAGAAATGTGTTTTTAACTCAGTTAATGTTTTGTGTTGGAAGATATTGATATAGGGAAAAGCCCCAGGAAAGATTTTATTTAGTATGTCAATTCAAATGTAACATTCACTTTAATTTTATATTTCCCACATTATTCAGGTGTTTTTGGACATTATTGCTATCAAAAAAAACGTAATGTTCTTATTACCTCTGTTGATAACTGGCCTTAGGAAATGGAGGATTCAATGTAAATCTTCAAGAGGGCTAACGTGTTACAATTTTTAACTTTCTACTCTGGAAAAATAGTATCATTAAATTTAAAATTGTATTTGCATGTTTAGGTGTTTGATAATTTAATAGTGAGACTTTAATTATTATTGTGTTTTTCTCATTGAACCCAATAAAATCACCAGGAAAAAGGATCTTTGTTAAGAAAGTGCATTTTTTTCATTTTTGTTTTAGCAGGCAAAAGAATTTAGACACCCTGGTTCCTCAAAGACTCAAATTTAGAGTTTGGCCTTTATACTATTGTGGTATTTATTACTTTAGAATTTCAAAATATTTAGATAACTTTATATGGAATGTAGACCTTAATTATATTGATTTTACATCATTTAATCGTGTGTGTGTGTGTGTGTGTGTAACTTATTTTAAAAGACTGTTAAATAAAGCAGGTAATAGCATAAATTCAGGTGTTAAACTTCCAGTGTCAAATCTTATTTTGACAAATTATTTTCTGTGTGACCTTGGGTAAATAAATCATACCTCTCTCCCTAAGATGTTTCGGAAATTAAAAGAATTCACATTTGTAAATTACTTAAAATAGTTTATTCAACTTTCAAAAACAATCAGTACAATTCTCTATTTTAACCAAATGTTGAGTACAATCCATTAGATCACCTTTACAAATGTGGAAATAACATGTTACAAAATTCAAAACCCACATATGAAGTAGGTGTGAAAAGAAATGCCTTTGATATTATGAATGACATTCTCAAAAAGGCAAAGATAGCATCACAGTTGGTAAACCATGAATTCCCAAATATGGCTACAATGCAAGGAAATCTGCTCTCACTACTTCTTTTTGACATTGTGTAAAATTTCCTTAGACAATGCAAAAGAGAAAAAAAAATGCATTCAGATAAGAATGAAAGACAATTATCTCTTTTAGATAAAACATTAGTGTTTGTTATCAAACAGTTTAGTAATTTAATAGTTCCATTTTTCAAACAATGCAATTGTGTTAATAAGCCTTTTCTTCTGTTGACAAGAATAAATTTGGAGGAGGAAAATGATTTGGGGCTCATAGTTTCAGAAGTAACAGTCTTTACAGCCAGCTGCATTCCTTGAGGTCTGAGGTGAGGCAGAACATCATGGCAAAAGTGTGTGGTGAAGGAAAGAAGCACAGAGCTTTGCTTACCAAGAAGAAAATATGTACTCCAAAGGCATGCTCCTCAATGATCCTGCCTGTCTATAGTTACCACTCAGTTAATCCCTATTTTGGGATTAATGCACCGAGAAGGTTAAGGCTCTAACAAATCAATATTTTACCTCTAAACTTTTTTTTTCCCATTGCCTCACACAGGAGCTTTGGGGAGCTGCCTATTATCTAAATCAAAACTCCATTCACATCAAACTTAAAAACGTCTTTACAATAAATGTGGTATGTTCACTCCAATTAAAATTACAAAACAATCAAAGAATAAAAGAAGGTATAAATAAATTGAGATCATGTCAGAGATTACAAATTTTACTCTTGTAAATATGTAAAATTTTCCTCCAATAATAGACAATCTCATGATTGTCATTGTTTCTTGTAGAGATTGACAAGTTGATCCTCAAATGCACACAGAAATTCAAAGAACCAAGACAGCAGACTTTCAGTACTTGGTTTTAATATTTGAATACTATAGTTTTATAAATCAACTGTAGGTATATAGGAGTATACGAGTGGACAAGGCAGAATGCAGAGTACATAAACAGACATAAACATACACAATCAAATAATTCTTGACAAAAATATTAGTTGGGAAAGACTTATTTTCCCAACAAATGCTGCAAAAACATCTGACTATCTCTTTGGGGAAAGACATATCTATATCCTTATCTATGTCTTTATACCTGAAGGTTCTACTAAGAAGTCTTTTGTTCTTGTTTTTAATTAGAATAACTTATGCTCCCTAAGTAGATAACTGCTTCCTAGGTAAACCATAAAAATCATCAAATATCGGGCTGGGGTTGTGGCTCAGTGGTAGAGTGCTTGCTTGGCATGTGTGAGGCACTGGATTTGATTCTCAGCACCACCCATAATTAAATAAATTAAATAAAGGTTCCTCAACAACTAAAAACATCTTTAACAATCATAAAATAAATGAAAACCCAGACTTTATGAATATTGCACATTTCTGCTTCTCAAAATATATTATTGAGAAAAAAGGGCAAGTTACACATCAGCAGAAAACATTTAGTAGAAGTACAATTGTCCAGGTACTTGTAGTCACAATGTGGTGTGTATGCAGTACCTGTATCCTACTACCCAGCAAAAAGGAGAGCACAATTTATAAAATGTGAAAAGACTTTGAATCATGTGAAAGTATCCTCATAATCATTCATCATCAGAAAAAATGTTAATTAAAACTACTAAGAAAAGTTCCTTTTTGTTCCCTTTAATAACTAAAATAAATTTTTAGTATTAAATATTAGCCAGCATATGGGAAAACTGTATCTTATGCAATATTACTGAGAGTTTCAATCACTACAAAACACAAATTGTTGGTTTCTCATAAATTAAAAAGACCTATGTCATGACTCATCAATTCCAAAACAAAGAAAATATGACTCAGTTGACTATACCCTAAGGAATATTCAGAAAACTTTTTTTTTATTTACAGTAAGCAAAAGAGAAAAATGATATTATGTTATTATGACAAAATGTTCATTAACAAAAAACAGATCAATTTTTTTTCAGATGTATAATTTATATTCAGTGGCAAAAGGAACAAATAAATAACTTGTGCTTGCAATAATATGAATGGATTTTAAAGACTCTGTAGTACATGAAAAAAGCCAGCTACAGGATGATATGTATTTCATGGTTCAATTTATATTAATTGCTAGACAGACAGAACTAATTGATGGTGATAGAAATAAGAAATGTGTTTTGAACTGGGTACTGTGGAGTATGAATTATTGAAATGAAATGTTAGGAATATACTGCAGTTAAAAGCTAAGTGGGGCTGGAACTATGTTTTGCACATATTTCACAAAACAAAAGATTCATACTTATATTAAAACTTAAAATATATTCTACTCTAATTTAATCATGTGTATGTTTGTAACTTATTAAAGTAAAATAACAAATTCAATCTATGCATGCAACTCTATAACAAAAATCTACTGCACATATTACATGTAAAATGATGTACATAGTATCTACATAAATATTTTGATATATAATTACATATGTATATATAATGGTATTTTAAATATATGTGTGTATATAGGCATATTTGTGTGAATTTGTGTATATACATATTCACATATTTTTGTTGATATGTACATGTATGAGACATATATATATATATATATATATATATATATATATATATATCACCCTCTAATATATATATATCAATAATTGCTAAAAAAATTATGTCATTATTTGCATTTTAAGGCCTGGACATTCTTTTATTATTTAACTGCATTTTGAAGATATTATTTACATATTTAAATATCATACCTGTCTAATATCAGTCCTGTCTAATTATACAATTATGTACATATATAATTTTGAGGTTTATTATGCTTAAGAATATTATTTTGTAAAGCATTTTCTTTTTGATTTTAATTATAATGGTAGTATATTGGGAATTTTTCCTTCCTTATATGATAATCCTAAAATATTCTTAGTAATTATAGTTTAATCATGAACTTGTTTAAAAACTTGTACTTTAGGTATATCTTTGCTTGTTTTTAATCTTCTTTATACAAAACAAATATTTGCCCATTTTTCCTCATCATATTCTTTTTCTATAATTTTGAATCCAGTTTTGTTAAATAAGCAAAAAGCTATGAGTCAAGACATAAGATAATAGAACTTTAAAGATCTGAGAATTCAATCTTTTGATGAAAAGACAAACACATTTGGCTCCCAGAGGCCACCCTGAACCCACAAGTGGAAGTGCTGAAGGAACAGGTTTTAGCAATTATTAATGAATAGTGAAGTATATATTGGAATGTGCTGTGTGGGGTCCATGGAGGGGGGGGAAGAGGAATAGGACTCAAAATTAGAGAATTAATGCTTGGAGTGCAAAGATGAGAAAGCACACATTAGCAATAAAGAACAGGTAGGGAAATTATATTATTTGTACCATGCTCCTTTGCAGATTGAACAAACATGGCCTTTGCCTCCTTGTTGGCTCACTGAGGACCAGGCAGCATAGCTGATATCATTTAGCAAAGAAAACCAGAGAGCACTGGATGTCACATGGATAAGCAGGAACCTGCAATGTGTAAAGAAAGGCACCTCACTGTGTTCCCTCTGATTACTGCTAATCTCTCTCCTAGCACCATGTATGGGATACTTACCAATTATGATGGACAACTTCAGGCTAAAGATTTTGTAACGCCTTTGTAAAGATGGTGAGAAGTCATTCTGAGTTACCAGTAAACTTGTGCAAGTAAAATCAGTGAGATCATGCTCTTCTTCCATCACAAATAATAAATAAAATATAAAAAATGTTTTCAGTCTGCTGTATATAGCTCATTTAAAAGTCAAAAAACACTTTATGGATAATGATGAGCATGTTTAAATAAACTGAAAATAAATTGAATACATTGTGGTGTATAAGTGACAGTGATAGCATGTATTTTTAAATGAAATCTTTGTGAGCTAGGCTTTTCAGATAGACATATAGGTAATAAATGCGAAAACATTAACTCCATGAGGACATAGATGTCTGATACTCAGACAGTTCTATTGCAGATAGTATATTATATTATAGGTAATCAATAAGTATTTTAAAAATTAACATAGACACATGCTACTTTATTAAAATCATAATAGAAAATACATATCACATGATATTTTTTCAATAAGTTTAAAGAACTTTGAAAGCAATGAAATGAATTTATCTAAAAGTGCAAAAGATGAAATTTACACTTATATCCCTCCTTGCACCCTAATTAGATATTATTAGCTGGAACAAGTAGAACCCATGAGCCTAGAAAATGAGAACATGGCATATGAGGAAGAAAATCACAATGAAAAACCTTAAGTAATGTAAACCACCTATGAAAGATTCAGAACTAATATGTGGGTGAACATTATGTGTTTGTGTGTATTCAAATGTCTGTGTATATATGTGTGGAATTATGGAAAGAAAAACTGGTATTTGGAATATGATGCAAGCAGTTTTAGAAATAAAAAGTAATTGACAATATCAGGTACAAGGGGCAATTGCTCAAATAAAGATCATGTAGTACAAAGCTATGCTACTTAAAGAGCAAAGTGAGACTGGAAACTAAGAAAAAAATAATTATATTTCTGCATGTTATTTTCTTTAATAAATAAAATATGAATTTCTGTATAAAATATTGTGTTTTCCTAATTGATTGGGTCTGATATATTCTCAGAGAAATTTTATTTCGTTCTAAAATAGTATATTTTTGTTTCTCTGACATTTTAATTTTAGCCAGTCTTCACTCTTGACAAATACCTAAGAGCAGAAGAAACACAGAGTTTCTGTAATAGGCATGGTCACCTAGAAAACATTAATTACCCTATTTATCTGAGAGAGAGAGAGAGAGAGAGAGATAGATCATAAAGCCAATGAATTTTGAAACACATGGGCATACACACACACATACACACACACACACACAAACATACATACAAATTTTATATTTCACCTCTACTAGGAAAGAGATAGTATCTTTGAAATGTTATTAATTACACTGCTGAAGACCTGTGGGTATAAACAGCAAAGGTAGATATGTGGATAAATAATACTTAAGAGAATCCTTGGGTGGGGAGAAGAAGAAGAAAAGGAGAATTTCAAAAAGTTATAAACTAAATTTCCATTGTATTTTCAGCTAGAGTGATTTCAATACAAACTGTCAAAATACTGAACTCCTACCTAGAATTTGGTAGTTCACAGAATGAAAGATAGGAAGGTAGTTTTAAAGAGAATAGAACCAGAATTGGGAGACACTGAGAAACATTTCTTCGAAGAATGTGCTAGTCAGTTGTCATTGCTGTGACCAAAATACCTGACAAGAACAACTTAGAGGATAGAAGAAAAAAAAAATGTTTTGGCTCACAGTTTCAAAGTTTCACTTCATGATTGGCCAACTTCATTGCTCTGAGCCCAAGATGAGCAGAGCATCATAGCAGAGGACACTGTAGAGAAAAGCTACTCAGCTTATGGGAAGCAGAGAGAGCAAGGGGAAAGGGTTACAGGGAAGATTAATCATTCCAGTGTATTCCTTGGTCCACCTTCTCCAGCCATACCTCAGCAGCCTACATTAGCACTCAGTTCATTCAAACTAGGAAGGACTGATTAGATTATAGCTCCCACAATCTAATCCTTTCACCTCAGAATATTCCTGAATTAACATAGAAACTTTTCGGGGGACATATCATATTCAAACCAGAGCAAAGCAAAAAATCTGAAAAGTAAACAAGGGTAAAAAGAAATAAAGAGGGAGGGGATAAAACATCCTACAGATTAAAAAAAAAAAAAAAGTAAAACAAATCTCACTTAACCCCTCACTTTCACCTACTGCAGTAAACATCAACAAGATCACCAATTAAATAATACAAATATCACTTGAATAGCAAAAGTGTGTATTTTTGGATTTGGATACCTGAGAAGGCAGAATAATGGACCTGAAAGATTTTAACATGCTACTTTCTAAAAATTATGCACATTTCCTTATATGATAAAAGTGAGTCAAGGATACAAATGGAGTAAGCACTACAAGTCAGCAGACCTAAACATAGAGATTATGCCAAATTTTCCCATAGGTGTGATCCTAAGGGTCTTTTGCAATGGAAGAAGGAAGCAGAAGAAGAAATATGTGGTGTGAGGTAAGTCAGACTCAATGCACCACAGACAAATTTGAAGGGATAGTATGGAGTAATGACTTAAGATTGCAATGCAAATGGAGAGGAAGTATCAGGCATGATATAAGCCAGACTAAGAGCACCTCAGATGGATTTGATGGTATAGTAGGGAGTAATGACTAAGAAATGCAAATGGAATATAGAAACAGAACAAAGAATGGCAACAGATTCTCCCCTGAAGCTGCCAAAAAGTAATTTAGCTGGTGTTCACCTTGATTTTACTCAGTGAGAACTATGTCAGACTTCTGAATTACTGAACTGTAAGAAAATAAGCTTTTACTGTTTTAAGCTAAGGAATTTGTGGTAAACTTCAGCAGGAGGCACAAAAAACTAATAAAACTATTCACCTGTTATGCCTAAGGTTAGAAAATATACAAACTTTAAATAGACCTCTGATATAAAAGAAATGAAAAGCAAAGTATTATAGCAGGTAATTATTATATAGAAAATACACAAACCCATAAACAAAAAAGCATATTTTATTGGTACTACTTGAAGTAAATATTGAAGATAAATAGTTGAAGATTTTAAAAAGTAATAAAAAAATCCATAATGTCAGATATCCAGAAAATAGGAATAAATATCCAAAATAGGAATAAATGCAAATAGATATGATTATACACTGGTAAATCAGGAAAAAAAGTATAACATAAAATTGCTAAGTGAAAAGAAATTAGAATTAAATCTGAGAACAGATTTACTAAATAAGACTAAACTACAACAAAAAAATACACAAAATTTATATAAATAAGGAGAATTTTAAAAAAGCAAAGAAAAAGAAAGAATATGTAAAACCCTTATGCTAGAGTTTTTTAGAAATGATTTCCAAATATTAAATAAGTTATTTACCACCATGTTCCTTGAGAAACTTAGGCTATGTGAGATATAATTTAATTAAAGTTATAGAATTTGAGACAATAAAAAAAATTCTGGAAACTCTAAGCAAAAATCATATTACTTAAAAGTTTGTGAAATTAGGCCAGCTTAAGATTACTCAAATAGTATCTACCAAAAAAAGAAAGAAAGAAAGAAAGAAATCAGGCAATAGAAATTTTTAAAAATTCTGGAAACAGTGGATGCCATAGTTTTCTATTTAGCAATATTTTCAATTAATTCTGAATGTTTCAAAAATACATTTGGGGGCTGGGGATGTGGCTCAAGCGGTAGTGCGCTCGCATGGCATGTGTGCAGCCCGGGTTCGATCCTCAGCACCACATACAAACAGAGATGTTGTGTCCTCCAAGAACTAAAAAATAAATATTAAAATTCTCTCTCTCTCTCTCTCTCTCTCTCTCTCTCTCTCTCTCTCTCTCTCTCTTAAAAAAATACATTTTGAAAATGGAAAAACCCAAAGACTTCTTATGAGTGTGTCTTTATTATTTTAGTAGAATAGAAGCTTCATCCAAACATGAGATAACTGGCAAAAGCTGAAAAAAATTTAAAAGAATATGAATCAGTATATTTAATAGTGTAACTGGGAATAAAACAAGAGTCCACTGCCCGTAATTTTCTATCCCTGTCTCTGTCTCTCTCTTTCTCTCTCTATCTAGATAGTGGACAGACAAAAATATAAAAAGAGGCAGAGTCTCTGAGATTTATTACACAGCTTTGTTTAATTACATAGGCTGGGAATTCCCACCATCTACATAATGCAAAATGGTACCTCCAGGATGCTATTTATGTAATTTACCTTGAATCTGAAGGCCTAAGAAATAAGAGAAACAATATTTGAGGATAAGGGAAAGATGGATATACCAGCTGAAATAAGAACAAATCATTTTTTCTCTGGCTTTTTCTCTTTAGGCCCTCAGTGAGTTGCATAATGCTCACCCACACTGGCGAGAGTGATCTTCACTCATCTTACCCATTAAAATGCTTACCTCTTTTAAAAACTCCTTCAAAGAGGCATCTAGACACAGACTTTACCAGGTCTGTGTATGCCTTAGCCCAGTCGGGTTGACACATAAAATTAAACCACAGCACATACACATTATATTTTTTTTGACAACATAGAAAAGTTGGAAGTAAATTATGGGAGAAGTGAAACAAAAGAGGAAGTCAATAAATTTTGTATATGTAGTAGGTGAGGGCCCAAAGATACTACTAAAGTCGATATTCCAGCAAGTAAAGTGTTCTATAAAACAAACAAAGGTATTCAGTATAACAAAATAATAAACATTTCTAGCTGCTAAGTATATTTTAAATGGAAAACAATACACTGCATATGAAGAATTAAACCAATGCTTACTATAAACACAGTAACATAATATATGTAACACATACATTCATATATATGTATATATATATTTACATGTATATGCTGTGATATTTATAGAAATACATGTATAATTATATACATTAATTATAACATAATATGATCAGAGACTAAAGAAATGTTTCTTATCAATAAATGTGAATGGATGTATTTGGTTCAAATGAATTCATAATGTTTTTGTTTCATTAACAAAGTTTTATATTTTTTCATTCACTGCAGAATAATTTATAAAACTCAAAGAGTTTACTGTCATAAAACCATTTTATTACAAGCGAAGGATGCCCTCCTGTAACAATCTAAATCTCAGGTGTAAGGTATTTTAGTTTACAAATCCTTGAGAAACTCATTACATTCATACCTGAAACAACTGCTGACATCATACAAAGTTCCTTAGCAGGGGACAGACTACTTTCTCATGATGGAGGTCTCCAATGGTGAGCTGGTCATGGACACAATCTAATTCTACAGATGACCTTGATAATTACATCCATCACCCACCCCCCAAACTGCATAGTCTCTCTTGAAACTTGATACAAATCAAGAATCTAATTATTTTTCTTAAAAAAATGCTAACACAGTGATACATCCTTCTATGAAACAACTGCCAAAGCATGCTTAAAAAATACTATTTTTAATTAATAAAGCCCAAGTATTGGTCACTACCTGTTAGCTTTAGGAATGAGCATATCATCAATTCAAACTTGCTAACAGTAACCCACACTAGCAATTCTGTATATCAAAGACACACTGAATCAAGGTGATTAAGGCTGCCAACAATGTCATAGGAAAAATAGTCCTGTACATGAAAGATAAGAAAGAAGTTGACAACTTGATAATAGGCAAATCTGAGTTAAAAATTAAGTGAAACACAGAAGTAATATAATACTAAAAGGATTTATAATGAAGATATATCAGCTATGATTGTCTATATAGAAAAGAGTAATTGCTCAATACAAAAAGTATAGGAAATGAAAAGAAAAATACAAACATAATACTGATAGAAGACTTTAATATGCCAATAATATACAAGTCTTAATGATAATACAGTACAAATATTCTAAAAATAAGGATTTAAATCATAGAAAATAACACAATTTATAAAAATCTTAACTTTAGTGTCTAATTATACAAGATATGCAGGAAATAAATATTGTTATTTTAGCATTGTAATTGTTACTCATTTTAATATAAAACTATAAATCAAAAACTATAGGTCATTAGCAGAACTATAGATTCTAAGAACAATTTTAATACTTATAAGCTATTAAAAATGGGCATTGGTTGTTATGCAGCATTATTATTGGCAAAACATGACTAATACTTCCCCCTAAGTCTTGATATACACTGTTGAGAGGTATCTTGAAACACTAAGCATGGACATAAAATCAATCACCATCCTGATGAGATATGAGCCCAGAGAAGTTTGAATACTATTTTAAATAATAAACTTAAAACTCCTCATCACATTGTCTGGTCTAAGAATAAAATTTACTACATTGAAATTATTATATTATTATGTATATTAAAATTCTAAGATACACTCTGGTAAACGGATGCTTAATTGGTGAGGGGCAAATGTTAACTGCTTAATAAAACAAATAATGGAAATAAAAGCATTATTTGTCAGTATTTTTTCTCATTAATACATAATTACTTTTACTTCAACTTGCAAAAAGTTTCTAAATTTATCCAGACTCATTATGGCTTTTACTTTTTCCAATGAGATGCAATTAAAACTATATTTGGAAAATCACATTTATTCTAATTATACTCATCATATATTTCTGAGAGAAAAGAAATTGTCTAATAGATTTTTTAAAGCCTGTTTATGATGGTTATATCATAGGGGTGTTGGCTCCATGTATGGTTAAAATTCTTTTTTCACAAAAACTTCATTTGCCTTATCAGCACTGCTGATATAAATGTTTTTACTATCATTACTACCCTGGATAGCTATAAATATATATCTATTATTTATCTATAGCTATATATAGAGAGAGATATATATTTTAGTCTTCCTACTAGATAGTATGAGTGTAAGAGTTTTAGCCTTAAAACTAAGACTTTTATTTCAAACTAGGAGTAGAACTTTGTGTAATTTTATTTAACCTGACTGTTCTTGGATTTTCCCCACAGATAAAAGGGAGAGAACAATAGTGATTACCTCAGAGTCATTTATGACAATTAAATGTATTAATGTATGTAAAATAATTAATAATCCTGGCATACAGGAGGCAAATAAAAGTCATTATCATCATCATCTATATCTTCTTATTCTTTTCTAGTATCTTACAAAAGATAGTCATAAAACTCTATATTATCAGTTTTCCATGTAAGCACAAAAAATATTGTTTTTTTTTTTATTAATGTTTTAAATATTTTACTCTACCAATACAAAGATGCTTTGTTTTGTTCTAAATGATTTGGAGAATATCCTTGTGTTTGTGTGTATTTTTCTTGCATTTTTAACAAAATTGAAATATTTATACTAAAAAACATATCAAAATTGATTGTGCTAAATATTCTATATTAGAAATGGACAAGGATTTCAATGTGATAGGAGAGTGAAGGCATAAAATATTTTTCTTAAAATAACTTAAGTCATCCAGTTTTACACTAAAGATACTCCTAAATTAAAGTTACCTTTTTCTATTCCTATCTAAAAAATAAAACTTATTAAAGAGTACATCAAGTTTGTGTTTTCTTTCATGCAATCATCTTCATGCTGTCTGCTCAGGCTATCACTTTTGGGAAGATGATGTAAGAAAGTTTCGATATATAGCTGGCATAATTGTGCATAGATGCTGTCAAGAATTCCTAGTCAGAGACTGTCATCTTAAAAGGTTACTGTGACATTTCTAGAATATGCTTTTTCAAATATGAATGAAACATGCTGCCTTTTTGGTTGAAGGTGGGGAAGGTATGGAACCTGACATTTTCCACAGTGCCAAAATTAGAAAACAAATTTTTTTGGAATGCCAACATTAATCAATCACTCAACAAGAATTTATGTAATACCTATTTAGATGCCCAAGGCACTATGGGAACTATAGTTTTATCAAATTTAAGCACTTAACCTAAATTAGATTTTTGTAACCTAAAAATCTAAGAATTTTCTTAATCTAAATTATATAGACCCATCAACAGAGTGTAACACTCATACATCAGAACTACTGATGTCAATAAAGCCTTTGAATGGTCACAGTAACTGCAAATGAAGCCAAGTTATGACTAAAAGAAATGTAGCTCCTTGAGGAAATAGAAATATGAAATGTAATTATGTATTCAAGTGATGATAATTTCTCACTCATGAATTTACTGTGCTAAAATCTTACTTTTCTAAAAGAAAAGTAGAACATTCCAAAAGTAGAAACAATCATTGACTTTGGCTTTTGTTTGTTTGTTTGTTTTTGTTTTTTTAAGATGCACTGATGTTAACAAAATCACTAAGGAGAAATTCATTTAAGATGAATCATTATTTATCAAAATAAAGGCAAATTGTAACAGTGGCACAGATTGTACATATTGTGAACAAAACTCATTTAAAATCCTTTTGATTGTAAAATAGAGACAAAGAATATAACATAGCAAGAGTCTTAGGCCTGCTTCTAATTATTTTACATTGTGTAGGAGGTTTGCTCAGATAAATTCGGGAATGAAGTAGCTGTGTTATCCTTCCTGTGGAGTTGTAAATGTCATGTTCCAAATTGAGGATAATTCCACAGCTGGAAAAATTTTCACAAATGGTCTATCACTTCTTTTGTGCTCTTGTTAATCTTTAATCCTTTCCTATATAAATCCTTTAATTAAAAACTATCCATTGAATTAACTCATGGATGCTTTAGATTAGTTCTCTTTATAATGAATGGAAAATATGATGGTATAAATGATTTTTGTTTGCCCCTTTTACTATTTTTTGTTGTTGTCTTATTATTATTATTTCTTATATTTGTGAGAAGTAACTTTTTCCATCTTTGTTTCATTTATCAGTAACAAAATCTGTAAATAAGTAGACAATATGGCAAGGAGGTAAGTACTATATATTAAGACTTAAAGAATTAATGAGATTTGTCAGGAGGCCCATGTGCAAATTGTAATATGCATAAAAAGAGTCTGAAAAGTATGAAATAAATGCAATTTTCCAGAATTTATATAATTTACATAAAATTTTACTTACTTTATAGGAGCTGGAATTTAAAATATATTTTTTCATTTTACTTTATTTTTAAATCAACACCATGTCTTTTGGCTTCATGCTCATTCTTATCAATTATCTCACCTCACTTCCTTGGTTTTGCTGTAGATTCATGAAGTTAGTCTCCAAAGTTTGTGGATCATGAGTTTGAGAACTTTCATTGGATATTAATATTTGGTATATCTTGATAATATCAAAAAGTGAAACTTATTAAAAATGCAAATTTAACCCTTATGACCTGGAAATAATAAGCAAAAAAACGATACAAAAAGAAAATAATCTCAAATAGGGAAGCTTTTTCCACAAAAGTTTTTCTTGTGATCTAACATCATGGCATTACAGTCTTTTTCAAACCTTTCTGTAAGGAATAGTTCCCCTTCAACTCAGTCTTTCCACAGTATTAGACTATGAAGTTCCCACAAACTGTGACCCAGACTCAAACTTATCAGAACAGAATCTGAAAAGACTATCATTCTCTAATTGCTAGCACATATTTTAGCTTATTTTGATTCCTATTACCATAGTCAGTGGCTTTTCACAAATATCCCAAACCTGTTTGTAATAAAATTTCATTGAAAATAGTATTTTGCCTTTCTCAGATTTTTATGCCCTTAAATATTTATTTATAACTTCCTAAACTAATTAATCAAAATTCTTATTTCTTGAATATTATTCAATGGTGATCCAGCACAGCTGGATTCTAGGAGAAAAATTGTTGCCAAAAAATAAACAAAGAAATCCTTAAAACACTTCCTACAACTTTTAGCAGTTCACTACCTGAGAATCAAAATATTATAAGCATATAATACATATATGCACATATTTAAAAATAAATATAGTAAATGAATGAGTGAAATTAAATAAAATGAGTAATGAATCTAATAGTAAATATGTTTTAATTTGTCCAAAAAATGTTTATTGAGCACCTAGTCAGATGTAAGTGGGACATAATAATGAAGAAAACTTAGACAACCATGCTATCATGAATTTTACCATTCTGTTTGGGAGAGACAGAAAATATCATAGTATACAATAAGTCATTAAAATGTTAAGAATGTTGAAGTGTTAGGAAGAAAACAAATACATGGTTGAGACAGGCTGGGGAAATACTATACATTTAATTTGAAATAAACTGGATCAGGTGACCTCAATTGGAAATAAACTTTTTTTATTATTATTATTAGTTACACATGACAGTACAATGATGAAACTTTTTGATCAAGAACTTAAAAAAGGCAAGGAAATAAGAGGAGGAAGAAGAAGCTGTCACTGTAAACACACAGAGGTAGGAAATAATAATAGAGCTGCAGGAGTGGAGCAAATGTGAGGAAAAAAAGAAAAAGAGTCACAGAGAAGAATTGAGGCCATTGTTAGAATTTTGTACTCAACTTTGACTAAAAGAGTTTATGAGAAAGCAACGGCCACTGAGTAAATTCACTGTGAACAAGTCTTCTGACCTCATTTCTGACAGTAGTGTGTACCTGCATCAAAATGAAATGAGAGTCCACCTAGCAAGATATTTGATTTGAATATCAGACAAGGAAGTTGTTGCCTCGCACCAGGAAGTTGCAAGATTATTTACATATTCTAATCAGTTTTACTGTCAATGTGACCAAAAGATCTGACAAGCACAATGCAGGGGAGGAAAAGTTGGGCCACAGTTTCAGAGGTTCAGTCCATATGCCCAAGGAGGTGAGGCAGAACATCACAGCAGAAGGGCAAGCAAAGGAAAGCAGCTCAGAACATGGCAACCAGGAAGCAGAGAGAGTGCTGAGCTTCCTTCACCAAGGACAAAATATATATTCCAAGGGCACAACCTTCTGACCACACCCTACCAGCCTATAGTTACCATCCAGTTAATCATGCCTGTCATAACACAATCATTCAACCTCTGAAATCTAATAATTTCACATTGTCTTACACATGAACTTTGGGTGCCACCACATATCTGAACTATTAACGTGTATTTTAAAAATAAAACAAATCCAACCACATGAATGTGAGATTTATAAGAATAGGTAGGATCGAGAATTACTCCAATAACTTGATTGAGCATTTCACTGGAAAAACAACATTGCCAATCACAGGTGAAGCAGACAGCAGGTAGAGAAGGTTCGATATGGATTTGGTGGGAATTAGATGGCTCATCTCTGAATATGTGAAGTAATTGATGCTACTAATAAGTAGTAATAGTATTCGAAGTTTCAAAAAAATTTTAGGATTGTAAACTAGATAATCTTGAGCATTAAAATGATGTTTATAAACACAGCAATGAGGAAAAAAACCACAGGTAATTTTAAGTTGAGTTCAAACTGTTTGTTCAAAACAAAAGTGTTTCAGTTGGGCAAATTTATTAATCTTTTATAGGAATTCAGAATTAAACGTATAGGTAAGGAGGCTTCAGTGAAATCTTGAGAAACAGAACAATACAAACTTTTTAAAAAAAAATTTCTTCAGAACAATTACTGATTTCTTTTTTTACAAGACTGGATGGATTACTAGGCAAAACTATATTTGGAGGAAGGAAAGAAATTTGGCATGTGTTACCTTGGCAATTGTCCAAGTGTACAATTTCAAGTCCCGACTGAAAGGAGGGCATAGCAGTACTTAGCCAATCTATTAATTTATTTAAAAGGAATAATATGGATATATTAACACTATATAACTTATTGTAATGATTAAACTCTTTTAAGTGTGTGGCAAAAACTAACAAGAGTGCTGCTTAGTGCTTAGGAAAATTGAAAAAAAAGGTAACAGACTAAATAAAGTCCATTTACATTTTAAGAGTCTCCAGTAAAAGAATCATTGACACATGTAAGGAAGTTGATTGGATTAATAAATAAGGCCCCAATTCTACCTTGAATAACCATAATGGATGAGATGCTTTGATAGTGACTAGATATATATTTAGTGAATAGCTATCATGTGCTACATACTCAGCACTATCTACTGAGAGAACAGTTGAGGGGAAGACAGCTAGCACCCTTACATTAGAGGTCCTCGCAACACATTTATTCATTTTATTTCTTACTTATCATTCTGCATATTGTTTTGTTATTGTTGAACATATATAACATTGGTTATACTTACTTGCCTAGAGGCAAGGTCCATAATTCAGCCATTTGTTCTATCAAAACGTTTTGAAAATTTATTAGCTTTGTATGATTTTATTCTTCAAATAAACTTCAGAGGTAAGTATTGATCATGATTAATAAAGGAGTTCTGAATGATTGCAGGCATCAGTCTATCCTACCATCCCTTTATGTATTCATTGGATCAAAAGACCTGTAATAAATGAGAAGTGATTCATTTTCTTATAAATATGTCCAGTGAAAATTATTTAATAAATATCTGAGTTTATGTGTTTGTCTATATGTATTTGTAAACTTCACAATGTGAATGAAATCATTGAACATTTTGTGGAATTAATTTTATTGTTTTCATAGTTTGTATGTACATATCTATGAATATACTATTGATATAAATTATAGACAGTTAAGTACATATATTGATACCTGAACTAGATAAGAAGACATCCTTAATCCTCAATCCTAAATCTAAATTTATTTTATTTTAGAATATATAGCAAATAGATATATCTGTATATATAGAGAGAAAGAGATAACTCAATCTAAGACTGAATATAAAATTATATATAAGTCTTTTGTAATTTGTTGAAAGTAAAAAAATGAGAACTCAGTTATCATTACTAATGATCAAAAGATTTATAAGCCAATATTTTTTTACTTATCTGAATATTTAATCATGAAAAAGAACAGAATGATTTATTATTATGTGTTTAGAAATTTTGATTATAGGAAAATCTAGGTGTTTTGTCATAAAATCAGAGTTTTTCAATAACAATTTTACCATATTTTCATTTGTAGAAGAATGTTTATATGAGTTGTTTTTACATATCTAGGAGTTAAAATATTTGTTGATTTTAATAGATGCTCAATAATTATTTGACAAATGAGCATATACATGGATAAATAAATAAGTATCCCACATTGGTTCAATGAAATCAATAGTCTGTGATATTGAAGACAGTTGCCTTAATCCCCACACAAAACAAAATTTGGACATAGAATAAGCTATACCTTGTGTGTTCCTTTGGTAGCAAATAATTCTAGAAGAACAAATAATTCTAGAAGAACACTAATTCTAGAAGAATAATTCTAGAAGAACAATTAAGAAAAATTAAACAGGTTAATATAGGTATACATTTTGAATTTCAGGGTTACCAAGAAATCTCACACCTTTACCATACAACCTTCATTGCCAACAAATATTAGTTCGGAGAGTATTTTTGGAAAATTGGTTTGGATCATTGTCACAATCCTTGAATTCTTAAAAAAAAAATGTATGTCAAAATAAATGACAACAAGTTAATGTCGCTTTTAAATTATTTGAGCATAGATAATTAAATCCTTTAATTAAGAATGTCAATTACCAACATCTAATATTAATAAAAACAACTAATGCTGGAAACATTAAAACTAATGTTTAAACAAAATTATATTTTGAATCATAATATAAAATACTCATAAGATACATATCCTATTATCTTTTCCATTGTTAACCAAATTTTAAAAAATGGATCCACCTCTAACATTTTACTGCTTTACAAGTAGTGCAAGTACCTTATTATGAAGTATTCTTTTTAAAATATATTTTTTAGTTGTTAGTGGACATAATACTTTTATTTTATTTTATTTTTTATCTGGTGCTGAGGGTGGAACCCAGTGCCTCATGTATGCTAGGCAAGTGCTCTACCACCGTGCCATATCCCCAGCCCCAATTTTATTTTTAATGAACTCTTTTTCTAGGGGCTTTGGAGAATTTTTCTTCCTTTCAGTTCAACATATAAAACATTTTTTTTGTTGTTGTTGTTTCTTAAACTTTATATTTTTGGTAGCCAGACTTCAGTATATCATTAATGGGCTCTTGAACTTGAGGGAGTGTGCCAAATTAGATCTTACTATACAGTGTGATGTGTATTTGGTCTTAAATGTGGCTGTAATTTTAATTAGACCACCTGGCTTGTTTATCTTTCATTATCTTTCATTATTACTATGCAAACCTAAGTATCTGTGGTCAGAGTGATGTGGGGCAACCTGGGAGTTAGAAAACATTAGTGTTCAAAAAGAGTGAAATAACTAATTCTGCACTAAGGACATGTTGATATCATACCTTGACTTACTTCAAAACCATAGCATTTTCACTAATTAACACACAAATCTTTGGTATTGTTTACAGTATACTCAACAGGGAACATAACTTTGCTTAGATCCAATAAAGTATTCCACTTATAAATAAATTATGTTGTGGAGATTGAGAAACAAAGAATCAGTTAGTGGCAGCTAAACTCCATGATTCTCAGAAACTTTGGACTGGCACTAACTGCCAGTGTATTTATCTAAAAAATCCTCCCTCCCTTTTCTTTGCTATTGAATCATTCATTGACAGAAAAACAGACTTTGTTACACATAAATGTGTAATGCATTTTTGGAAAGTTGACATAATTGCAACGATGTATCTTAATGGAACATTCAGCATTATTACTGTCATTACTAGCCATTTTCAAAGTCACCATGGGAGGTAAATATATTTTCCATTAAAACATGATTTCAGTCTGAGATCTGTCTGAACTATTATTGCCTATAAACCTCAATAGCACAGATGTCATACAAAAATGAGAAAAATGTTTTATTCCTTTCTCAATTATTTCAGGAAATATGAACAAAATGAAATTATTGCATTGCTTGGTGTCTTTAGTACAAGGATGACAATATTTTAAAGTTGTTTGAATGGTACATTGAAATGATATATAAATTAAAATTTTAATATTAAGATTTTTTTTCACATATTATAACACAACAAGACTCACTAGGAAGGATAAGTCTTGACTAAGTTATATTAAATTGGTTATCGTTTTCAATATTAAAGTGACTTTGTCTTCTTACCTGTATTTAATATAATTTTCTACCAAGATATTTAGTTCATGGAGAACTTGTTTTCTTCCTAGGGGGGAAAAAAAGAAGCTGGAGACAAAGTAGTTGTAAAAACTGGTTTATTTTTTTAAAAATAAATACAAAAATATAAATATAAAACATTAGCAGATAGAATTTGATGAAATGAAATTGCACAAATGTTTGTATACCAGGTTGCATATCACACCTACTAACACCACATGTACATTTTTTCTTTTTAAATTTAATGTACAGAACAGGATATATCTTAAAATTTGTCTGCACCTTTTCAAAAACTTCATTTGCAAGGGCAGAACATGTATCTAACAGAAGCGGCTCATTTCTGAGGTTGCTTAAGGGAGAGCTATCCTGTTCATGTTTTTGAATTTTTTTTTTTTTTTTTTTTTTAATTTACTAAGATGGACAACACTGAATTTCCATAGCTTTGGCTCTTGGAAGTGATTAAATAAAATGTCGCATATATTCCATGAGACATCCTACAGGAAAGAATTAATGCAATTAATGAACAAATTAAGAAATAAATGGGAAAGAATTGTGCTGAGTGGCAGGAAATGTCTCCTGATTATCAAATATGGTGAAGTGGAGACAGTGTCCTTCACGTCGCTTCCTCTTATTGAGCAGAACAGAAATCCAGGTTAGGAGTCTTTGTCACTGTCCCCACCGCCGTACATCTCCGCGAGCTTGTTAAACCTGGGGCCCCACTCCCGGAGGTAATCATAATTCTGGTCTCCTTCGGTGGTGCCTGACTCCAGGGAGCTCAGCGACTCAGCCACCGAGTCGTTGCCCTCATAGGCGTAGGTGGCCAGGGAGTCGTAGGGTGGTGCGGTGGGGTCCAGGTCGTGCTCCTTGAGCCTCTCGGCGATGAAATCCCGCACATCCGTGTTGTCAGGCGCCGTGGGAGTCCTGCGGGGGATAAAGAGCGCTTCTGGCATGATGTCTCGCCGCAGCTTCTTTTCCTCGATTGCTGCAGGATTCCTCAGGGTGCCAATGTCAAAGGCCTGGGTGTCCTCCTCGCCACCACCTTCGTCATTATAGCTCACGATGTTGTCCCTGATGTCCTCCTTGGATAAGATCAGAGGTTCCTTCTTGCGCTGTCTCTTTAGAGCTGCAAACAGTACTACTATAACTTGAAGAAAAAAAAAAAAAGGAGAGACATAAGAAGCCCATTCAGAATGCTATCAAGCAAGTGGGAGCAGGAAAAAGGAGCATGCGTTATTTAGATATTTTTTTACTTCCCCATTTTTTCTTGCACGTTCCTTTTTTTTTTTTTTTTTTTTTTTTTGGTTGGGGGAAGCAGAAAAGGGTTTAGTCAAGGCAGGTGATGTTCAAAAGCCGTGTTACTGACTTATTAAGGCACTGTGGAATCTTCCTTAAATACAGTGCATATTTTTTTCTGTTTTTCTAAGAAGTGTTAGTTTCTGGTTGTTCAGAATATATGAGCCTTGTGTAATAAATAGTAAGAAAGATGTTATACAAACATTAGAAAAGTTGAACTAAGCTTCATGTAAGATCCAAGTGGCTAAAATATGCCTGCATTTTCACATCCTTACCATTCTTAATAAGGCATAGAATATTGATTCTGTTAAATAACTGTGTTGATTGATTTATATAGCTTTGTTTCTTACTTTATTAAAAGAAGGCCTACATTATAGGAAATAAGACCCAGATGTTTAGACATAACATGGGTTTAGAGGTTTATGATGCTTTCCTTCGAAATACATATCTTGTAAGAGAACTCCCCCAAATTGTTAGATGACAGTACAACAAGTATATTCAAGTCACTACACTGGATTAACTCCAAATCAATGCAGGGACCTTGGCCAGATACATTTTTATTTATTTTAATTTTATTTATTTTGTTGCTGGGTATGGACCTCAGGGCCTTGTGCTTGCAAGGCAAGAACTCTACCAACTGAGCTATATCCCCAGTCCAAGATACATTTTTAAAAAGTGTGTATACATAAGTTGAAATGTGTATTGCTCACAAAGGACAGTTCTCCACTTTGATGAGACAGTAACAATAAGTATAAAAATAATACTGTTAATAACCAAAATAATGTTAATAACATGAACTCTAAGAGGAAGTTAACATCAAATTCTTCTGATTGCATTTAAATTTCCCACTATTATTTGCTGTTCCCAAACATTTAGATTCTGGTCCATTAAATTGATTTAGAGAAACAGATGGAAATTCAATTACATAGGTAAAAGAAGGGGAGAAATCTTTCTTTCTTATATATCTGTCCTTAGCCTCTTTTAGAAGAATGTCTAAAGGATGGGGGAATTATGATATTTTTGTATCAAGATATTCTAAGTTCTGTTTCCTTATTTATTAACATGGAATTCTCAGACTATTGGTCTTCAAATCTGTGACAGGGCAAAAAAGAAACTTTTCTAATTCTACCAAAAGGAGTTTTAACCCACTGTTAAGTAATCTTGGCCTTAAAATGATAAAAAAAAAAAAAATAGCCCTTGATGAAGACAGAAAGCTGTTTATTATTCAGGTCTTTGGGAAAAATTAATTTTATTTTGCTTAAACTCATGTATTCATGCACCCATAAAATGTATGAAGTAAAGTTTTGAAACTCAGATTGATTATTATGAACAAATTGATTTTACTGAGTCAAAAAGCTTCTAATAAAAAAAATTTAGTAATATTGATTCCAACTCCAAGTTCATTTCCTTGCTTCTTGGAATGTCAGATATAGTGTTTTCAATAAGGGTCAGAGGGATACCCAAAACAATAGTTTGAAGCTAATGCATCTGGAGAGTAAATTTAATCTCATTCTTAACTCAAAAGCAGTTAAAAAGCAATTTACTCTAGGTTATAAAATCAAGAATCATTATTTTAGAGACAAGTAAATCAAATAAAGGGAGAGTTTTAACATTTTTTCAGTGAACACATAAGACAGTGAGGCCTCAACCCAGCCATTATGAGGGAAAAAAAACATGGACAAAAACTCCAAATTTCACTGGAAAATTTACACACAATCACCAAGAAGCAAGGTGCTTTGGTTCAACCTCTCACAAATTGATGGCCTTGGAGAATGCTTTAAATATTTTGAACATTCATCTTAATTGTGTATAAAGTGAAGATAACCATACATACTGCATACATTGTTTCATCAAATGAAAGATAAAAGTGTTTTTCATTATATTATTGTTTACACTGTTTGACAAAATCAACTTAATAAAAGCTTGCTACTCTTGATGTTATTCTTACTGGAGATTTTATATTTAATACATATTTCAGCAGAATGACTGAATATAATTTACATATAAATTATAAAGTCCTCAAATAAATAGATTATTCATATTTAAACTTTTTGATTTAATTAGTATAAAGTCTGTTTCTTGACTTCTCTTAATATGTTTAGTAATACAGAAAAGTCAAATTATAAAAATAAACTTTTATCAATTCTCCCATATTCTGTTAAGTGAAATCATTTATTATTTTTGTTATATATGAAAATACCTTATAACTAAATATATAAAAAAACTTATTATTATTATTATTTTTTTGGCATCGGGGATTGGACCTAAGGATGCTTTTTATCACTGAGTTGCATACCCAATCCTTTTCCTTTTCTATTTTGAGACAGGCTCTCACTAAGTTGCCAAGCTTCTCCTTAAATTGCTTAGACTGTCCTGGAATTGTGATTTTATGCTCAACCTTCTTAATTGTTGGGATTATAGGAATGCACCACCATTCCATTCAAAAATACATATTTTTAAAGGTGCACATTTTCATTTCCTAAACTACATGTAAATCTAATGTAAAGTCTAATGTGTTGGTACACACCAGTAATCCCAATAAGACACTCGGAGACTTAGTGAGAACCTGTCTGGGGGGGTGGGGAGAAGCAGGCGATGTGGGGGATGGATCTCATTGTTAGAACACTCCTGGCATCAATTGCCAGTAAAAAACAAAACTGAAAAAAAAAAAAAAAAAAAAAAAGAAAGAAAGAAAGTTATGTAGAATTGATCATTCCATTAATTTAGTGATTTATTTCATATGTATAATTTACCTTTACCTTTGAGATATTTAATCACAGAGCTCTTGTATATACTTGAAAAAAATGGAAAAAAATGAATCTTCTATGAGGGATTAGCTATATTATGGAATTAACACATATTTTTAATATTCTTTCTGGTTGCAATGTCTTTGTTATTGGTCCTAACTTCACATAAAAAGGTGCTGTCTTTTTATAACAGTAAAAATTGTTAAAATAAATTATTGTAAAGATTATTTTAGAATTTGAAATGAAGGCTTAATTATTAAATTAACTTTAATGTAAGTATGAAAAATTGATAATGAGTATAGTTATGCTGGTGAGAAGTCCTATACTAGATCAAATTTGTGAATTGTGTTTCTAACAGAATGTATCTTAAACCTTATCGTTGTTGTTTTACTGAGATTTGCTGATATTTAACTTTTAGAGTTGAGGTTAAAATCTTATCATACTCTTCCAGCTTCTACCCTCCTCCTGAATTAGAGTTTGGCAGATGATCCAAAATGAAACAACGCCATAGAGTTACTGCAGGGCTCAGAAGAGCAGTGATGGGCCAGCTATAAACTAATTGGAGGTACCAATCATTGATGTTTTTTTCAAGAATTGCAATCACCTATCTCTCAACTTTCCAAAATTTAACACAGTCATTCTGCCCTCAACCCTTCTTGCTTTCTCATTACTTATTTCATATATTGTAATGACAGTATGAAAGCTGCTTTTTTACATTTTGATTCACATCTGAATGATGAAAAGTTTCATTGCTTCTATATTCTGGCTGGATATCCTAAAACTTTTGTGTAAGTTTGGGCAAGGGACTATTCTGATAGCAATATTCCTTGTTTAAAATCATACTACAGTAAGTATCCTAGAAAATGATTCAATTTTCTATAAAGTTTCTTACCCAGCAGAATAATGATGCAGAGGAGAATGGCGATCAAGGCCCCAGTGCTGAGACCAGCAGGGAGGAGCAGGGCTTCAGCATTGCAGGACTGCATGTTGCCTTGGCTGTCACAGGCACATACTCTGATGGTCAGTGTGCCTGTGCTGCTCTGAATTGGGTAATCATTGTCTGAGATCACCACAGGCAAGAGATAGGTACTTATTTCATGTCTATTGAAGCCATTTTTTCGAGTTAAAATTCTGGCAGTGTTATCTAAAATAAATTTTAACACATTACAAATGTTTGTTTCGTATAGTAAACTGATAACTCATGGTGATAACCAGGACTGTATATATAAATAAAACTCTCTTCATAAAAAAATGTAAAACATTATAAAGTTTTCTATTACATATGCACAATGACATTAAACAAGACAAATAAGATAGTTCAAGGAATCTAACATTATGGATTGAGTACTAACTAGCTTTTCAAAAATTATCCCATAGTATTTTCAAAATGGTGAGTTTGTATAAGTAAATATCAAGTTTACATAGATGAGAAGTTTTTTATTGTTTTCTGAAAATCTGCTTTGTAGACCAAAAGAAAATATTATTTTCTTTCATTTATTCATTTACACATACAGCATATCTCAATCCAATATTCATGAAGAAAATAGGATTGGATACATTGTAAGCATTGTTACATTGTTTAAAGCAATAAAATAGACAAAATCCATGAAGAATCTCAATATATACCCAGCAGCATGCAAATTATTTAACATTTCTGAGCATTGATTTCCACTCATTCAAACAAACACATAACTTAAAGGATGTATTTAACTGAAAGTAATAACAGAAAGCCTGGGCTAACTCTTAGAAGTTTCTAATGAAGTTCCAGACTGAAGTAAAGATTTAATAAAGACAAATATCCCACTACCTAGCATATTATACTACTGACTTTTTCTTTACCTGTTAATTCACCTAGTATTCTCACATGGAATTTGTGGGGTTAAAATGAAAAAAGACTTCTATCCCCAAACAAGTAGTATTTAAAAAATAATTGGTATGATAGTTTCTATCCCGGTTGTTTGCCCAGAGAAGTTAGTTTTGTTTAGTCAGCCCTGCAGAGTTGTTTAAAATGCCAATATAGGGAGGGAGTCAGTGAGCTGCTAAATCAAACAAACAGGAGAGAAAAAAAATAGTGGTAATCTGTTGCAGGTACAGTGGTTGAATACAAAATAATTTATTCCTTAATTATGAGTTGGAACTTAATGATACCAGTTAACTACATAAGCTGGGAAAGCAGACTAACAAAATAACATGCACATAAACAAATTTTAAAATTTATCTTTCAATAACTATTTTTTCCCCTGAAATATCCTAAGATAATATGAGCATATATATATGGTACTTTTAGAATCTTGCTTGTCTAATTTTTAATTTTTTTTAACAAATGTTTGAACCTTAGTTTTGTAATAGTTTTGACAGGTGGAGGGACCAAATAAAGTTTGACTCATTTCAAATTATTTTATGGAATATTTAGAAATTCATGATATAATTTTTGACCTATGATAGAATAAACAAAATTAATTTTAAACAGGAATAACCTAGAAATAAGGGAGTTTAAGGCAAATATTAATAAATACAAGGCTAGAAAATTAACACTAAGGTGGTATATATGCTATTTCATATATCAGTATCACAGCATCATTAATTTTACATGATTAGGCTAAATATTCTGGTTTATATTCTGTGGGCTTATTTCCTGCTTTGAGTACCGTATATAGATTAAAGAACTCTTGGTAATATTTGTCAAAAATTAATTAAGGCTGGTCTTGAGTGGTTTCCCCAATAACTTTGAAATGCCATGCTAAGACAATACTATTTCATGTCTATATCACTTTTTAATAACCAGTGCTCAGTTTCACTGGAGCAGGGAGAAAATTAAAATACAACTAGAAGCAGGCACTGTCAATTCAATACTGTAAATTCAGTACTAGGGACAGCTCCAGTCTAAATTCAGTGTTTGATTACTGTCATGTATAAACAACAACAACAAAACTCAATGTATCTGTTGCCAGGTTCAGCAAATTAAAAAGTAGGATGTTGTTTATCTCTAATTCAGACTTAATCTCTAATTCATATTTCATATGAATGTCTACAATTCATGTTTAGAAATTAAATATTCATTCTGCATTTTGACTGCCACCTTCATGTTAATTTTTTCAACTTGATAACTTTAGGTGTTTGGAGTGATAGAAAACATGAACATTTTAATAAATTCATATTTAATAAAAAACAGATGTTTACAATAGATACTCCCCCTTTCAGTTGGTTTTTGCTAAGATTCTACCAGATGAAATAGCTTGAATAAAGGTTGGCACAATGTAAAATGACCTATTATCTTAAACTATTTGCTGGTACTTTGAAAAATACCTAGATTCTGATTCTGCCAACACACATCATGCATTGTGAAGAAAGCACTACATACATGCCAATGTGGTTATGAGGCTTATTTAAAAATACACAAATCTGCAGCCATTCTAAAACTCATGTCTTGCATAGTTAGCTTTACATAAAATACAATAAGTCGAGTAGGGATCTGACAACATAATTTTGTTTAACTAGAATGACTCCAATGACATATTTATCAGGGAACAGAGCTGTTCAACTTTTAAACAATCATAATTATTCTGTAAAATGTGTTTTATTTTTGTGAGACTATGAGAAAAATTAATTTCTGAAAAATAAAATTTGTATACTATAAGGACAACAGCATATCTTGCAATGCCTTTGCACCATATTTTCTAAGGGGCTAGTGAGGCTACATCACATTCTTACTTTTCCTTTATGCCTACTTGGCTTCAATAAACCTGCTGCTATTCAATCTCATCAGAATTTGCATAACACTTTCACTGAGTTACTTATTTCTCCATTCATATTTTCTATACCTTTTCTTAGGCAAAGTGATTATTTCTAGCCTTTCTAATCATTTCAACATCAATCTCATTGTTCATATCTACACAGACACTTCTCTCATATAGTTTATTAAATGAAAGAGAGCTAACATTTTCAAACAAGACATTATCATGAAATATCATTAACTATCAGATAAAAACAAAATTTCATAATGCAGATCAATAAATTGATAGATCATGTATATTATAATAGTTACTTTAGAAGAAATTTCCAGTTAATGTCATGTTATATCATAATGAACAAGTTCTAAAACTTACCTTCATTATCCTGTACTGTGAAGTTTGGATTGACAGCAGCTAAACTGAAGAAAAATTTCTGACCACCTAAAGGGTCATCTTTGTCTACTGCACTTATAGTCTGTATTAGCTGTAGGAGAGAGAAATATTATATAGTCATCAAACATACACATGTATAATCTGCTTTTGTAATACATAATTTTAAAAAATTTGCTTTGTAGAAAAATTTAAAAGAATTTATTTGGTTCATGGTGAATAAATCTTAATGATCATTTTCTTTTTAATGATATTTCTCTTCTACCACTCAGTCCCACTTATTTTTCTCTCATAAATATTGTCTTTTCCTTCAAAATGGTAAGTTATAAGATATTATATTTTTTTGAGGGTTTCTATATTTAAATGTAGAACCAGTATGTTATTTCACATAAATCTAAACATTGATTGGGAAGAGTTGATCTGATGTAGGAAAAATTGTGGAAATAAAAATATTGCTTTGCTCCTCCCCAAAGTTAGGTGAAACATAATAAAAGAAAATAGATACTTCATACATAATGTTGAATATAAATTATACAAAGAAAAGTTTATATATTATTTTCTACTATAATAGCAATAGTTTGCTTCATTTGCACTTTAAATACAATTATATATTTTTAAATTCAAGATGTATTATATGGGGAAATGGTAATTGGTTTTAATATAAGAGTTAATAAAAAACTGTCTGATAACAGTGGAAAATTTAATGGTTTATACATAATCATATCATTTTTTTGATATAGTATATGATTGATACTATATAAATATATAATATATGTAACAGTTATGTATTTGGGTCGGTATATAATTTCTTTATTCTTTAAGTTACATATGAAATAATTTTTTTGTTTTTAAAAAATATTTAAATTATTATCAGGGTTTCAAAAGTTGCTTCTTATGCATATTGATGTCTATTTATGCCTGTAAAAATCATCTAATATGCTTAATTAAAAGGAATATGCTTTTTAATGCATCAATTCAATTTAACTTTGTGTGAATAGTTGGTGGAAATATTTGTTGCTGAGATTTTCTTGATTTAATTAGGGATTTCAAGTTTAAAACATTAAACAAAACAAGAAATAAATGAAGAGATCATTATAACCATTCTTATTTTCTTTCAAAGTTTGCTACATCAACAGAAATGTGAAAAATTTCAAGTATTAACTTTTAAAATTATAATTTTACTCATTTATCAAAAATGACACAAGAATTTAATTAAGACATGCAAAAATATGTTTTTATCTAGAAATAAGCATCAAAAATTATTTAAAACTAACTTAGTTTAAAACAATTTAAAAATATATTTGACTAAATCTTATTTATAATAAGATTAAATAGAAGCCAGACTTATAAAATATAAAAATGGTATAGGAGTTAAAGATAAAAACATAAAAAAGGTATTTAAACTACTCAGGAATTATTAATTCCTTTACCAAAGAATTTCTTAACTGATTTGTATCTATCAAATATACTTAAAAGATTTATTTTTAAAATTTTGATTCATAAGAGTATATTGAAGAGAAATAAATGAAGTAACATATCTTGAAAGACAGTTGAGTAGTTCAAATTCCTAGTCACAAAGATTTCTATATGAATATACCTATAAACACAAGAAAGACCTAATTTCTTTAGAATAAAAACTACAATGTCTCAAAATAAACATATGATTGTAACTATTATTACAAATAAGAATTGCAGTTCATTTTTATCCTCAAAATAATACAATAATACATTTCTGAGGACATATATTCACATCTTTATATATATATGTAAACCATAAAGTTTTATATAAAATGCTCAATGATATTTTAATGAAAAAGTCGATTCATTGATTTAAAAGTCAGTGGTTAATTGATATACTTTGTTATGAAAGGAGTAATTCCAATTCATATTAAAGTTACAAAAAACAGAATCACATTTTGCAGAATACCTATCATTTTAAAATAAATTTTATGACTCTAAGACTTCTCTGTTGCGAATAGAGGTACTGCTTTATAAGATTTTTTTTTGGGGGGGGGACATACTTGGCTTTAGTGTTTAACCCCTTTATTTTCAAAATTTACCTTTCAATTTAACCTTACTTTCTATTCCAATCATACATTCAAAATCACAAAACTATTGTTTGGGTAAGTGTGCCATAAAGACTTGCAATCAATATCAGAAGTTCACAACAAGAAGTAGATAAAAGTTTTCTGCTGGCTCTCTATATGAATACTCAATATTTTATTTCTACTGGAGACAAATCATTTTAATCCAATTGCAATGAAACAATTTATCACACTTAGGAAACAAATGAACACAAGCTGGTGATATCCAATATTCATTTTGAGCTATGGAAAAGAGATATAGGTAATTCTTTCTTAGCTTTTCTTCTTGGCAATAATATAATTGTTTATATTATCATTGTATTTTTACATTTGATATAAGCCTTAAGAATGTTTCAGTGATCATACTACAACAAAATGTGGAATAATGAGTGGATTTTAATGTATTTAAAATTAAACAAATAGTTATTATGCTGTAATGTTTTAGCTAGGAGTTTTTGTTGATGAAAAAAAAAAACTTTGTTTTATTCTGGAAAACTTCAATCTTTTAGCTGCTAGGAAGTAACTAAATATTGTCCTACGAAAACTACGTGAAATGATTTTTGGTTTGATAAAGTCTTGGTTTCTTTCTGGTTTGATATTTGCTGTCAGTGGTATTAGCTTTAATAAGGTGCTTAGTGAACAGTAAATATAAACAGCAACCCTCCCTAGAGAGATTCCTTGGGAAAGGTTCTTTGTGATTAACATGGTATTTTCTTCATCTAGACTTGGACAATTATTAAATACATTTTACCGACTGCAGGAGTGAAGGTAAGTGAGGGAAACCAAAGGGAAGTAAAAGACCTATTGTTCCTTCCTTCAAGGTCCTGTCTCTCTGAAGTAGAAAGGTGAGAATTTAAGTAACCCTGTTAGGCAGGAGAGGACTGACTTCTAATACTTCATCAGTTGCAAACTGCATCCTATCTAAGAAAGTCTTGTATGCTTAGATCAAGGAAGAGCTAAGGCCAGGAAATAAGGAGGAGGAGGGAGTGGCAATTAGTTTTATTTCTGTCTTATCAATTTGTCTGCACGCCAAATGAATGGAATTATTCCCCATGTTGTTTTCTAAGTGCTACTTAAAGAGCACTTAATTTGCAGGAGAATTGGGTGGACTGAGATTCTCTATAAATAACTGCAGCATTCCCAGACATCCTAATCTTCCTTTCCTAGGAGGAGGGGAGGCCAAGCTAATGAGTGATTATCATAAAAGGCACAGAGAAGAAGTTTATCAAATAATCACTTTAAGTTTGCAAGCTTGGATGTCAGAACCTAGAATTCTATCATTCATTATAACATTTTTGTATAAGCAGAACTAGTTTTCAGCCAATGAAAACACGGTGGCATTTCACAAACTGGTCATATTAACAATAACTAGTGTGGAAGACTTGTCCATGCAGTCAATTAAACAAGAATTATTAATCATGTCCTTTCTATCAGGATAGTCAAGGTAGGCTAACTGCTTTTTATTAAAATCATCTTTCATTGGATTATTTTTCTTCATTATGCCAACTAGGTTTTACACGTACAGAAATTCTGGAGCATTACTGAGCCAACTATAGTTAAAAAGAGAAAAGGCACTGGAAAATAAACACAATTCTTTATTTTGTATATTTTGAATACATTTGTAAGTCTGCATTATATAATAATTGAAATGCTTTGAAAAGATATCTCTTGAAAATCAAATAGAATAATCATAGAGGGAGCAATGAATGCAGTTGTAGCAAAATGGGTAATTTATCTCTTAGAGAAAATATTTTAACTTATCTCATGCTGAGCCTGCCAAGCAGAGGACTATTTTGAATGGTATTTTAGGGTGGACACTGTTTCATTAAGAAGTTGGAAGTAGCTAAGTCATTTAAATATTCCCAATTAAACACTTCTATAATATTTTCAAGTTAAAAAAAAAAAAAGAATCCAATTGCAGCCATCTTACCATTTCTCACAATAGACAGGCTATTGAATTCCTGTTAGTATATTCAAAAGGAAGTATTCGAGTTATTCCACAATATAATTTGCATAAAAAATGTAACAAGGACATTGATGTTTATAAAAGCATCAAATGATGTCTAAACACAATACAGCTTCATGATGGCTTCTCTTTCTCTAATAAAATACATTGGATTCTCAATTATTATTTATAACATGCAGCTTCCTTCTGTGAAGACAGCACTCAAAGCAATTAAGAACAGTCTTTTCAGCCATATATTCTGGAGCTTTTTAAACAACAAAATGAGTCCACTGAGGAAAAGATTTAAATAATTATAAACAAAGCTGATGTAGGGAGAATGCTTTAAAGGACTAAAACTGAGTCATTAAGCACTTCACATGTTGGTGTAATGATGAAAACCAATGTATAAGCAAATTCTGCTGCCCTACTTCAAAATGTATTTGCACATTTATCTGAATATTGATGGAATGCTTCAAAGATTCCATGCATTTGTTGCTGGGTTTTCACCAACTTTCATTCCCATTTCTCTAGCAATTTCAATATTTGCCTAATGGTACAGCAGAGGATTCTAGTTTGCTCATGTTTTCGAGGGCTTTAAATGTTGAAGTTGTGGGGCTGGGGATGTGGCTCAAGCGGTAGCGTGCTCGCCTGGCAGGTGCAGGGCGCTGAAGTTGTTTCTATACATTTGTGTGCAAATGATAATGTCTTTTCTTTTACATCAGAACTTTAGGAAGGAATTAAGAAACGTGGTACACTGCTATTTTAGATACTCTCAATTTTAAAAACATGTCACCGTTTTGAAAATATTGCAGGGAGTATATGTGAGTGTTCCTATCCCTTTTTCATTCATTCCTGTCAAGTTTGTGAAAATAAAACATTTAATACAGAACTGCCCTGTGTTTTCAATCTTCCAGTTGCTTACCTGTCCTGGTCTGGCATTTTCACATACAAAAGTGTCATAGAACACAGCAAATTGTGGGGCATTGTCATTAACATCCAAAATTCTCACAAAAACAGCTACACGAGTTGTCTCTTTGGGATTGTCTAGAAAAAATAAAGGAGAATTTTGTTTAGGAATGCATGTTTGTGCACCAGATTTAATTTATATAGGCATCTTATGGATATTTAAGTGCTCACATACTAATAAACATTTCATTCATTCTCCTAACATAATGAGCAAATGCAATGAAGAAATTTACTGCAGGGCCTAATTAAGTAGTCATGAATTCTGTTAATATTGAGCACAAGGGGATTATTTTTACTTTGTAAAAAAATTAACAGTAAAACCTAGTATAATTGAGCTCATATCTGTGTCTTTACTGTCCAAATATACAAGATATGAATAAATGTTTATTACATAATTTTTACATATAACTTATTTAATCTTTAACATTTTTTTGAGATGAAGAACTATTTTTAAATAAATTAGTTACTTATCCAAGATCAATAAATCCTTGTTCTACTAAAAACCTATTTTTTGACTATGATAATTAAAATGTATTCTAATAGTAACATTCAAATTGCTTCTTGGAAATTATAATATATGGCTACTAATTCTACAATGTGATAGAATATTTACCCTGAGATATAAAGTTTCAGACATTTTTTTTAATATAGTCATGAATGATACCATTTCAAAAGCCATGACTTGATTTTGCATAACAATTTATTGGTTCTAAATTAGCTCTACAAACAAATGGCAAGCTAATAATGATGTCTTTACTATAAATGCTAAAATAAAGAGCATCAAAATTTTCAAATAAAGTGATGCAGTTAAAATATTTTGATTTGTAAAGGAAATAAAAAATGTTCCTTATTTACCTTAGCTTGAGTAACAAACCTATAATAGTCACAATTGCATCATCTTCATTGTAGATTTTTCTAAGCAGTTTTATTGATATCTGAGTGTTTTAACATTTTAAAATCATGTTATAGTTATTCAGAATTAAATACAAATATCACAATCTTTAGATAAAATCCAACTTCTTTGAAAACTTTGACAAAGTAGAGGAACAATATTAGAAAATAGATAGAAATGTTGAAGAAACATCTGCAATTCCATGTCCCGTCCAGCACCACTGAAAACAGTAAAGAAATGGATACAACCTAAGTGTCCGTCAACTGATTAATGGATAAAGAAAATGTGGTACAAATACACAATGGAATATTATTTGATTCTGAAAAAGAATCAATTGCTGTCTTTGGCAACAATCTGGAAGTAACTGGAAATTGTTGCAGTAAGTGAAATAAGCCAGACACAAAAAGACAAGTACTTCATGATTTCACTCATATGTTAAATCTCAAAAAGTGGAATGCATAAAAGTTGAGAGTAGAATGCTGGTTACCAGAGGCTGTAAAAAGTAGAGAAGTGAGAAAAAATAAGAAAAGGTTGATCAATGGATACAAAGTTATAGTTACAAAGTAGTAAGAAATTCTGGTGTGTTTATGCTCAGGAGGAGAAATACAGAAAACAACAATGTGCTATATATTTTAGAACTCAGAAGAAAGGATTTTGGAAGTTTCCATCATAAAGAAATTATAAATATTTGAGGAGAAGCATATGTTTAACCTGATTAAACACCATGCCATATGTGTGTATATGAATATGTATATATTTTAATATAAAATATTAAGTGGAATCCCACTAATATGTGCATTTTTTGCTTTTAATGTATCAGTTAAAACTAAATTTAAAAGAATAAAAGGGAAATTTAGCTTTATAAAAGCCCAAAGAGTATATTTAACAATCTTATTAAGTGATATAAACCAAAAAGTGCTATGGATATTATCATTTGCCCTTACAAAATTTATCTGACTTCCTAATTTTAACTAAATAATTTTCAGATACAAAAAAATACTGTCATATGCAAATAGAATATATATTACTGCTGAAAAGAATTCTTCTTCCAGCTATGTGTAATTGTATTGTTATTAATATAATAATTTCAGCTTTTTAAAAATAATGTGTAAGAACTGATTTCTTAGCAGGCATATTTAAAGTCTGAAGTAGTAAAAAGGAAGGCAAATAGGATTCTAAATCTATCTGAAGTATATTCAACTTCTGTTCCTCTTTCCAAGAGGGAATTTAAAATGCATCTCCTTGACACTCCTCTTAAGTCTTAGCTCTGACTTCTTAATCCACATATATTCTGTTGACAGGTTCTAATTTCCTGTATGTATGGCTGCATGCCCTCCACCTTTTCCTGCATCAAGTGGCTGAGAGTTCATACCCTGGAGGTAAACTGAGCTTCTTTTATATCCAAGTCCACTCATGTTCACGCATTGTGACTTTGCCCAATGCCTTATTACTCAGTATGTGTGAAAACACAGGGCTTCTGATTTCACATAGTTATTTGGAAAATTAGGTGTGATAAATCAGGAAAAGTTCTTGTCAGAGCATCAGTTTGATGACTAGTACTTCAAACATGTTAAATGTTATGAACATCATCTTTATTACCAATATCATGTATTAATGGCTATTTTATAAGTGTTTGTGCAATCTTTCTCCATGTAATGCATTCACACATTAAAAACCTGTTAACAAGTTTTCTCACAATTTACGTGGGTCTGAAGAGGTGCCCATTGGGAAGAAGAAGAGGGAAAAGAAAAATAAACAGAAAAATATTTTCCATTGTATCTGCACCTTTATCTGTCTCATACTATTCATAAGACCCAGAGGTAGAGTACTCACCAAAAATGGACCCCTGACTCTCTAGTTACCTGTTGCTATGAAGAAGAGTGGAAATGCACACTTCTTCCATTTCTCTAGAACATGCTCTTTACTGCTATAGTAAGTGGACATAAACAAAATGTGTATTTTCAATATAAAGTGTGACATAAAAGTAACTTTTGTTGGTAGCAATTCAATCACTAGCTATGTCACAGAAAACAAGAAGAAAAAGGAAAGTTTCAAGCCTCAAAAATGGCTTTGTTAGACTTTGCCCTAACACAATATGTAGATTCTTTAGCCTCTTTCCAAATAGCCCAAGGATCTTCAAATCAAAAGCTAAAGCCACAGGGATGAATGTCTTTGTAAAGAATTGGGTCTGGCATCACCTATTAAAAAAGCAATGTGTGTGATATATATATATATATATTTGCTGGCAAATGTCATGGCTTATGTATAAATAAACAAACAAGCATTCTGAGAATGCAGAATCATACAGAAGAGCTGCTGGTGTATATTTACCACTTGAGTCTCCCTCAGAGTCCTTCAGGAAAGCAGGAGAGTAGCACAATGTACCAGCAACAAAGGATCTTAAAATGTGTATGCTGAGGTGAGACTATGTCTAGAATTCCAAAAGCTTTTGCAAATCTCTAAATAGAGAAGTCTTCAATTATTGTCTAGATACCCCAGATTTTCAAAAAATAGAACTGTATGTTGCACATGCTTAGGACACAACTTTTTTTTTTTTTTTACTAATATGTAATGGAGTCCTTCCTTCCTATACCAAGCTCCATTGTCTTCAGCATGTATTGAAATGATTATAGCTAAATTTTCTTGAAGGAACTCTTCGGCTGCTACAATAAATGTGTTCTGAAACTTCAAGTTTATTATTAAGACCCTGATTATGTCCTTAATTTTAGATTTTTTTTCATTCTCTGCATGGCATTTTAAAATATTTTTTAAAAACGAAAAGGGGAATTATGCCATGGAATAATGCACTAAATAATTACTTGCAGTAGATAGCACTTGCCACATGATGTGATACATTGCATTGGAAAGTAGAATTAAACTGTTTGAGGCAGGGTCTGGAAACACATTGGTAAGAAGTACATTTGTATGTCATTCTGTCCTGCTCCAGGCGAGGTGTGTGACATGCTTAGCATAAAACCAGTGTTTAAAGTCTCGTAAAAACAATTCCCTATATGCAGTTTCCCTTTCACTCTCATTGCTTAATTTAATTCCCAGAATAGCATAATGGGACCCTGACTGGTGTTGGTTTGGCAGGTAGGTATTTCCAACAGTTGTGCCACAGATTGAATTCAGTTAGTGGCAAAAAATAGGTTCAGTTCTTAAGAAGAGGTAATTGGCTTAGCTTTTTACTGAATCATAATTACTTCAACTAGCTTTAGAAGTTAAATTTCTCACAGTATCTGAAATGGAAAGTGCAATTCCAAGCTCATTGGGCCTGAGAAAGTATCTTGAAATGAGCAGAGCACAAACAACCTTACTTTTGGAATGAGGAGAATCATGTTGGACACAATCAACTCTTAGGATGAAGACAGAGAAGTGACAGCTTTCATAAAGGAAAACTCCAACAATTGTTAGTATTAACAGGTACCACTGTTTATATCTCATTGTGATGAAACTGGATTTTTTAGGGTTGGTTTGTATTTCAGAGCCAAATTAGAAAGATAAACTAAATCTATTACTTTAGCTTGAAGCTTTGAATGATTGCTGATGATCTGCCTAGCCTAGTTACACTCTTCAGAGGCACTTGGTGATTCAGACCTGATGTTTTGCCTTCCCAAGTTTGGAATGGTTACTTCAAATAACTTGACCTTGATACCTATTTGAGGATTCAGCTTAGTATTTCAGATGTGGAAATTACCAGCTTGCTATCTGACCATGACTTAACTCCTGATGAATATTTATTTTTAAAGCAGTTTGAATTGCACTGCTTCATGTTTGTCTCAGTATGTAATCAGAAATGGAGCAGGTTTGTGAGACCTGAACATGTGATTTCACCTGTTGACCAGGACCTCCCATCTTAAAGAACCCCACACTAGACTGAAGAAGCTACTGTTGAATTTCTTAATACTTTTTGAATAGGCCATCTGTCATTTCAACTTGAAAATGAGTTCCATAAATGATGCTGGCCATCCTGTGTTCAGGCAACACCTTTTGCAACTAAAGAAAGAGGGGTTTTGAATCCTTGATCTCTGTTTAGAGTTTGAAGAAATTTTATAAATTATGTGTAGAATTATTAGAGCTAGAACTGGAATAACCTGTTTTAAGTCCCAATTTACTACCTCTAGCATTATTTCAGAAAGTTTCAAAAATCTCCAGATTTTAGTTTCTTCTCATTTAAATGAGGCTAATTTAATATATTAGCAAGATGAAATGTAATTTAAAATTCTTAGAATCATAACCCATACCTGGTTTATCATAGATTCACAATAATAGTGTTGATGTAAAAATTTAACATCTCAGTTGTTTCCTCAAAAGAGAAAATTTGCAGTACCCATTCTACTTGAATGTTATTAGTTAATAATATATGTTAGATTTACAGATACTTTAGAGTAGCAGAATATGCTAACCCAAAATATATCATTTTGCTATAAGGATTACGTTGACCTAAAGACATTAAGAAAAAAAAAAAAAGAAAAAAAGTAAGAAAGAAAGAAAAAGAGAAAATCAAGGTTGAGGATATAGTTCAGGTGTAGAGCACTTGCCTAGCATGTGAAAGACCCTGGATTCAATCCCCAGCACTGTAATATAAGATAACATAAAATACAATAGTATAAATCGAATGTACAAGAAGGATACTCTGAACCTTTCCTTTTTTTTTTTTTCCTGAAAGCAGAAGAAAAAACTCTTATATGAAAAGTATTCTTACATATCATGAAGACAGTGACATTCTTAATATTGAGAAGGACAGGCAATTAAAACAGAGAAAATTCTGTACAAAAACAAACAAAAATGAACATTCTGTAAATATTTAGTTATTTTTTCACTATTGCCTCTTTTTGTTCATCTTAGTTCAAAAGTATTCAGGCTTTGCAACTTTTTTTGGTTCCTCATTTCCTTAAGAATACTCCTTATTACATAAATCTTAAATAAATGTGTGTGCCTTTCTCCTGTTAATCTGCCATAATATCAATTTAATTTTCAGACGTGGTAAAAATTCTAAGATAGCATAAATGCAATTTTGCTTCTTTTACAATACCTATAGTCATCCCTCAGCATATATCTAAAAGAAATACTGAAAAAAAATAGGTTTTTGAGGAATCAATTTAAGATTTCAATTAAAACTATAATTCGTAGACCTGCCTGTGCGGAACTCAGGCTCACAGGGGAGCCAGTCTACGCCTCTCTTGCAAGGCAGACACTCACCAGAGCCTAGCCTCTGACTCAGGACTGACTCTTCCCACCAGCAGACTAGTGTGCCTCAGGCACAGGACCGCCCCTTCCAACCAGCTGACTACCATGGGAGGCCAAGCCTAGTGGCCCAGATCCACCCACACCAGTCTTTGAGAGACCCAGGCTCACAGCTGGCCTAGTAAGTCCCCCCCCCACACACACACCTTCCAGGCGGGGCCAGACACCTGCCAGAGACTAGCCTGTAATGCAGGAACTCCTCTTCTGACAAGTAGACTACTAGGGAGGTTAAGCCCAGAGGCCTAGATTCAACCACTCTAACTTGCACAGATCCAGGATGCAGTAGTATGCATTTAGGGACACCAGCAGGGTCTGGAAGCCCAACATCAAGGTGAGGTACAGACAATCTGCATAGGTACTAAAAGAATATAGGGAAGAAATTGTAATATCTCAGATCCACACTGCAAGAAAGGAGGACACATAGACAACATGGAAAAACAAGTGAGGAAAGTGCCCCAAACAAACCAGGACACTATAATAACAGAACCAATGGACAGTGCAGTTGATGAAATGTCAGAGAAGGAGTTCAGAAGGTTCATAGTTAAAATATCTGTGAATTAAAGAATAACTTAAATGAGCAAATACAGGGAAAAAATGATCACTCCAACAATGAGATAAGAGAGCAAATACAGGTAGCAAAAGATTACTTCAAGAGAAAGATTCTGGAAAAAAAAAAGTCAAAAATCCTTGAAATGAAGGATATAATAAATCAAATAAAAAACTCAGTAGAAAGCATAGCCAACAGACTAGATCACTTGGAAGAAAGAATACAGAAAATGGAGACAAATTATACAATCCAGAAAATAAAGTTGATCACTCAGTGAAGATAGTGAGAAACCGTAAACAGAACATCCAATAATTATGGGACAGCATGAAAAGACCAAATCTAAGAGTTATTGGGATAGAGGAAGGCACAGAGTTTCAAACCAAAGGAATGCACAATCTCATCAATGAGATAATGTCAGAAAATTTTCCAAGCATGAAGAGCGAATTGATAAAAACAAATACAAGATCCTTACAGGACACCAAATGTACAAAATCACAATCAATCTACACCAAGATACATTATAATGAAAATACCCAGGATACAGAATAAGGATAGAATCTTAAAAGCTGCAAGAGAGAGGAATCAGATCACAAATAGTGGGAGACAAATTCAAATATCAGCAGATTTTTCAACCCAGACCTTCAAGGCCAGGAGATCATGGAACAACATATACCAAGCTCTGAAAGAAAATGGATGCCAACTAAGAATCTTATATCCAAGAAAAATAAGCTTTAGATTTGATGATGAAATAAAAATCTTCCATGATAAACTAAAAGTTAAAAGAGTTTACAACTAGAAAGCCTGCACTACAGAACATCCGCAGCAAAATATTCCAAAAGGAAATGAAAAACAATGTTGAAAATCAGCAGAGGGAGGGATTACACTAAAGGAAAATCTAATCAGAGGAGATTCCAAGTCACATTAAATACTAAAAATAAACAAAAATGTTTGGGAATACAAATCATGTCTCAATAATAATACTGAATGTTAATGGCCTAAACTCACCAATCAAAAGACATAGATTAGCAGATTGGGTTAAAAAAAGAAAAAGAAAGACCCAACAATATGCTGCCTCCAAGACACTCATCTCCTAGAAAAAGACATCCACAGACTGAAATTAAATGGTTGGGAAAAATCATAACACTTACATGGACTGCGGAAGCAAGCAGGGGTTTCCATCCTTATATCAAATAAAGTAGACTTCAAACTAAAGTCAATCAAAAAGGATAAAGAAGGACAATATATACTGCTCACAGGAACCATACACCAACAAGAATTAACAATTATAAATATATATGCCCCAAACAATGGAGCATCTACATTCATCAAACAAAATTTTCTCAAGTTTAAAAGTCAACTAGACCACAAGACAATAATTTTGGGTGACTTTAACACACCTCTTTCATCACTAGATAGATCTTCCAAACAAAAGCTGAACAAAGAAACTATGGAACTCAATAATACAATCAGTAACTTAGACTTAACTGACATATATAGAATATTTCATCCTTCAACGAGAGAATACACTTCTTCCCAGCAGCACATGGATCATTCTCTAAAATAGACCATATACTATGCTACAAAATAACCCTTAGCAAATATATAAAAGTAGAGCTACTACCCTGCATTTCGTCAGATCATAATGAAATGAAATTCGAAATCAATGATAAAATAAGAAATAAAATCCACTCCAACACCTGGTGATTAAATAATATGCTACTGAATGAACAGTGGGCTACAGAAGACACCAAGGAGGAGATTTAAAAAATTTTAGAGGTGAATAAGAACACAGATATAACATATCAAAATCTCTGGGACACTATGAAAGCAGTTCTAAGAGGAAAGTTCATTTCATGGAGTTCATTTCTTAAAATAAGAAAACGTTAACAAATAAATGACTTAACATACATCTCAAAGCCCTAGAAAAAGAAGAACAAATCAACACCAAAAGCAGCAGAAGATAGGAAATAATTAAAATCAGAGCTGAAATGAATGAAATTGAAACAAAATAAAAAAATGAAAAAATTGACAAGAACAAAAAGTTGGTTGTTTGAAAAAATAAATAAAACTGATAGACCCTTAGCCATACTAACAAAGAGAAGAAGAGAGAAAACCCAAATCACTAACATACATGATGAAAAAGAAACACAACAAACACTACAGAAATATAGAAGACAATTAGAAATTATTTTGAAAACTTGCACTCCAATAAAACAGAAAATATTGAAGACATTGACAAATTTCTAGAGTTATATAATTTGCCCAAATTGAATCAGGATGATACACAGAATTTAAACAGCTCAATTTCAAGTGATGAAATAGCAGACACCATCACAAGTCTACCAATCAAGAAAAGCCCAAGACTGGATAGATACACAGCCAACTTCTACATAAAACCTTTAAAGAAAAACTAATACCAATACTCTTCAATTCATTTCAGGAAATAGAAAAAGAGGCAGCACTTCAAAACTCATTGTATGATGCCAATATCACTCTGATTCCAAAACCAAGCAAAGACACATCAACAAAAGAAAACTTCAGACCAATATCTCTAATGAATACAGATGCAAAAATTCTAAATAAAATTCTGGCAAATTGAATTAAAAAACATATCAAAAAGATTATGCACGACAATCAAGTAGGATTCATCCAGGGATGCAAGGTTAGTTCAACACATGAAAATCAATAAATATAATTCATCACATCAATAGAATGAAAGATAAGAATCATATGATCATCTCAATAGACTCAGAAAAAGCATTTGACAAAATATAGCACACATTTATGTTCAAAACAGTAGAAAAACTAGGTATAACAAGAACATATCTCAATATCCTAAAGGCTATCTATGCTAAGCCCCAGGCCAACATCATTCTAAATGAAGAGAAATTGAAGGCATTCCCTCTAAAAACTGGAACAAGACAGGGATGCCCACTTTCATTCCTTCTATTTAACATAGTTCTTGAAACACTGGCCAGAGCAATTAAACAGATGAAAGAAATTAAAGGATACACATAGGAAAAGAAGAACTCAAATTGGAACTATTTGCTGATGATGTGATTCTGTACCTAGAAGACCCTAAAAGTTCCACCAGAAAACTTCTAGAATCAGTAAATGAATTCAACAAAGTATCAGGATATAAAATCAACGCCCATAAATCAAAGACATTTCTGCATATCAGTGACAAATCCTCAGAAAGGGAAATGAAGAAAACTACCCCATTCTCAGTAGCCTCAAAAAATTTGGAATGAATTTAATGAAAGAGGTAAAAGATACATATAATGAAAATTACAGAACCCTAAAGAATGAAGTCAAAGAAGACCTTAGAAGATGAAAAGATCTACCTTGCTCTTAGATAGACAGAATTAATATTATCAAGATGACCATACTTCCAAAAGCACTCTACAGATTTAATGCAATTCTGATCAAAATCCCCAAGACATTCTTCATAGAAATAGAAAAAGCAGTTATAAAATTCATCTGGAAAAATAAAAAGCCCAGAATAGCTAAAGCAATCCTTAGCAGGAAGAGTGAAGCAGGTAGCATCACTATACCAGACCTTAAACTATATAGGATAGAGAAATAGTAACAAAAACAGCATGGTATTGGCACCAAAACAGACTGGTAGACCAATGGTACAGAATAGAGGACACAGAGATTAACCCACAAAATTACAATTATCTTATATTAGACAAAGGTGCCAACAACATGCATTGGAGAAAAGATAGCCTGTTGAACAAATGGTACTAGGAAAACTGAAAATCCATATGCAACAAAATGAAATTAAACCCCTATCTCACACCATGCATGAAACTCAAGTCAAAATGGATCAAGGACTTAGGAATACAACCAGAGACTCTGCATATAATATAAGAAAAAGTAGGCCCTAATCTCCATGATGTGGGATTAGGCCCCAACTTCCTTAATAATACTCTGGTGGCACAAGAATTAAAATCAAGAATCAATAAATGGGATGGACTCAAACTAAAAAGTTTCTTCTCAGCAAAAGAAACAATCTGTGAGGTGAATACAGAGCCTACATCCTGAGAGCAAATCTTTATCCCTCACACATCAGATAGAGCGCTAATCTCTAGGGTATATAAAGAACTCAAAAAGTGAAACATCAAAAAAACCCAAATAACCCTATCAATAAATGGGCCAAGGACCTGAACAGACACTTCTCAGAAGAAGATATACAATCAATCAACAAATATATGAAAAATGTTCATTATCTCTAGCAATTAGAGAGATGCAAATCAAAACCACTTTAAGATTTCATCTCACTCTAGTCAGAATGGCAGCTATTATGAAGACACACAACAATAAGTTCTGGCGAGGACGTGGGAAAAAATGTACACTCATACACTGCTGGTGAGACTGCAAATTGGGACAGCCAATATGGAAAGCAGTACGGAGAATCTTTGGACAATTGGAAATGTACCCTCTATTTGACCCAGCTATCCCTCTCCTTGGTCTGTATACAAAGGACTTAAAAACAGTATACTATAGGGACACAGCCACATCAATGTTTATAGCAGCAGCACAATTCACAATAGCTAAACTGTGGAATCAACTAGATGCCCTTTAATAGATGAATGAATAAAAATGGAATATTATTCATCAATAAAAGTGAATAAAATCATGGCATTTTCAGGTAAATTGATGGAATTAGAGAAGATAATGCTAAGTGAAATTTGCCAATCCCAAACCATCAAACACTGAAAGTTTTATTTGATATAAGGAGGCTGATTCATAGTGGGGTAGGAAGAGGGAGCATGGGAGGTACAGACGAACTCTAGATAAGGCAGAGGGGTTGGAAGGGAAGGGAGGGGGCATGGGGTTATAAATGATGGTGCAATTTGATGATCATTATTATCCAAAGTAACATGTATGAAGACATGAATTGTTGTGAATATACTTTGTATACAACCAGAGATATGAAAAATTGTACTCTATATGTTTAATAAGAATTATAATGCATTCTGCTGTCATATATAAATAAATTTTAAAGATAAATAAATAAATATAAATTTCTTAGAACAAAAACTATAATTTGTATAATTTGTATAAGCAATGAATGAATTATTTTAGTATATAATTAAATCTATAAATATATGTTAAATATACAAAACTAAAATATACAGAATTATAAACATAAATATGTATTATAGACATAAAGTCATCTTACTGATTTCAGCAGCTATAACAGTAAGATTGTGCCATTGAGATAGTTCACGGTCAAGTGGTTTTGATGTGTAAAGCGATCCATTTCCAGAATGTATGTTAAAGATCCGATCAAGGTCAGTATGGCGATCCAAAGAAAATCTGAACATAGAGGCCAAAGAAAAGCACATGGCAGTGTTACTGAAGTGTTACAGGCGAAAATGGTAAAATTAAAAGACACACATATTACTAATAATTATCAGAAGAAACACAGTACTGATCTAGAATGTAGAGTTTCATGAGTTAATCACAGAAATACACTCTCTCCAAGTACTTGGTTCTGTATTGAAATGCTAGTCTTCTAAAATCTCTGCTCTTAAAATCATTGTCTATTTTCATGTGAACTAATATTGATATATTTGACCACAACATAGTATGCATTACATGTGGTTACATTGCTTTTTTTAGTAGTGGAGAATTACTGCAGTAATCCATTGCAACAGATCAATCGCAGAAGCTCAGATTTTCCTTAATGACAAAATTGGTGATAACAGTAGGTTCATCAAACTGGTTGGGCATCAACTAATGGTGTTTTGGAGCTTCAGAGTATGATATATACATAGCTTCAGTTTCTAACCACATGTATTATAAAATGTATAACTTTAAAATAGTACAATTCCAGATGAGAAATCTTCATACATCTGTATTAAAATAGGCAGCAATTGGTTATTGTGGCATTGTATTGTATATCATTCTGAAACCTAATACCAGGTTTTTCAATCTTAATGATGTCATTGGGATAAATCCCATTTTTAAAAAATCACACTACATGTTTTAGCCTTCAAAAATAAAGCAAATAATTTTATCCCTATATCTAGAATAATCCCCAAATTCCACCCCAGATTGACAAAATTAGTTTACTACTGAAAGACCCAACATACATTTTATCTCCTCCTTATAGTCTTCCATGATCACCTAAATTTCAAGAATCTATCTGCTTCCTACCTAAAGTAACTGTACAACTATATCTGTCATTTATCTCATGTATTTGAAATTTGTTTCATTCCAAATCTAAAACAGGAATTTAAACTTGAAAACAATGTGCCTACTGACCACTATCATAATATATCTACTACTGTAACTTTAGTAGGCATTTAGTGAATATTATTTGATTCTCATATTCTTCTCCAATAGAATGAAAACTCCTTGAATAATATGTTAATATCTGATATGGTTATCTACAAATATTTATCCAATGTAAGAAAGAATGACAGAATTATTAGGAATTTTGGCAAATAGAAGTTCCCTTATTTCTATAGAAATGTGATGTGAAGTTGAAATATGTATATTAATAGAAAGTTTTTGTTATCATGTACCATGATTTTGCCAAACACAGTTTTTGTGTTTTTCTTAATTAGTTTTTTGCAGTTCAGTTTAAAGAAGCAATAATAAAATTTAGAGTATTATGTGATATTATCTTGAAGATGTAGAGAAACTACAGCCCTTCTTTTTCAAATATTATTCAAAATATAATTTTATTTTCTGATTCTTAATCACCTAATTATATGTTAACTTTCATTTTTCTTTTAAAATCATTTCCAAGATACATGTTTTCAGTAAAAATTTTTTGATTACTGCATTACCATTAAGGATATATGACATAATTTGTAACATGTCCAGAATGACACATAAATACATTAAACTTGCAAGGCTATTTTATTTCTTTGAATATATAAAATTGTCCTTTTATATCCACTGGGGATTGGAACCAATGCACATTCTCCTTTAAATCATTTCTAGATTGTTTATAATACCTAATATAAGGTAAATGCCATACCCTACATAAGTAATTGTTGTGCTATACTATTTAGGAAATAATGACAAGAAAAATGTCTTCATACATTCAGTACAAACAATATCTTTCCAAAAACTTTCCATTGATTTTGTTTGAATTGGTAGATGCAGAACCTGTAGAATATATAAATTTACTACATATATGTGCATATTTATCCACAATATTTATATTTATTTGATGATATACATAGTATATTATATCACATGTATACATTATATCTGCTTGTTCTACAAAAATAATAAGATATAAGAGTATGGCTTCCTACTTTCTACAACAAGATGATACAAAGCCATACCTATTGGCATTGTATATTCTATACATGAATGGACTCTTCCTGGTCCTTTGATTTGTGTTTTCATTAAACATTATATTTATTGTGTTTTTAAGTATCTACATATAGATTTTAATATAAAATAGCCATCAATCTATGTGAGGATGGAATGTATATTTCCCTTTGTGGAGATATATGTTTATATCAGGACTTAATACTAGTCAACTTAATTTTGTCTCATTAAAACTCTGATGTATCATTTTTTAAAAGGACCATTTTGAAATCAGGGACCCAGAACAGAGACGGCTGACGTTAGTTAGAATTTCTGGCAAGAAAATGCTTGGTAAGTATTTAAGGGGTAAAATTAAACATGTATATTAGTTATTTTAAAGCTTAAAGAAAAATTCAGGGAATGCAGCCACTTAGATGAAGACAAGTGGACTGGAGGGGTGATATTCATAGGGAAGTCCTGCTGGCAGATGGGAGTAATATGTGAATATTATGTACAGTTTTTTCTGCAGCATGTAAACTGTGATGCTGCACATCAATCCAAGAAATAGTATTTATGCATAATTATATAATTAAATAAAACCATACATACATTTGTCACTGTATATAGTATGACTTCACTTGAAAGTGGGCAGAATTTATAGAATTTTCAAACTAAGTCTGACCAGAGTCAGGTGAATGAGTCATGAGTACATACAGAAATTGTACAGCAAACCTTTAAACTCATACTTTACTAGCTCATGTGGAAGCAAAATCAACCTGCTGAGAATTAAGGAAACAAATGAAATCCAGAACACATGATGGAAAAACAGACTAAAGTAAGCGTTCACTTTGATGATGAATATTAGGTATATCTGGGTTTCCTTGCTATATCAGTGCAAATGTCAATGCAAACTTTGAGTCTTTCTCATTTTTATGTGTCTATCACATCTCAGGTGTTTTGATTGCCATAATAAAGAAAAATGTTGAGTGACTGATATTACTGGAATGTCCTTGCATTTTTTGAGACAGCTAAACAACAACAGCAACAACAAAGCCAAAAACCAAGAACAATGCAAAAATTCCCTTCTTTGATGACTAGAGTATAAGTACAATTTGTAAAAATTATGACAAAACTGAATTATAGCACAATCACATTATTTTTAACTGTTTATATTTATCTCACATACAAATATCATGGCTTGGTTGCATCGTGAATGTACATCTAAAAAAGTATTCTTGAGCCCAGGCGCAGTGATGTACATTTGTAACCCTAGTAGGAGGTTGACACAGGAAGAGTTCAAAGCCAGCTTCAGCAACTCATTGAGACCCTGTGTCTAAATAAAATACAAAATAGGCTGGGGATATGGCAGTTTTTGAGTGCCTCTGAGTACAATCCCCAGTACCTCCTTTCCCCCAGAAAACAACAAACACTTTAAGGAGACAAACAGATGATACAAGCCAGACTTCAGTCTACAGGATGTGATAAGAATAAGCTATAACCCTTGTGCACACCTGCTCCCAGATATTTAAAGCCAATTTACCTTAAACACTGGGCTCACCAAATTTATGTATAACTTACAGAAAAACTCCTGTAGTATTTTATTGCATTAAATGTTTCAAATAGAATTTCATAATCTCTATGTGAATTTCAATTTCTTCTGTTTCATCTCAAACACAGGCATAATTACCTAATGGGGCTGGAAGCAGAGTCTGGATCCCTTGCCATTACAGTCCCGATTATTGTGCCCACTTCAATATCTTCATGAACCTCAAAGAGGTAGGAGGACCTGCTGAAAACAGGAGGTTCATCTATATCTTCTATAGAGATTTTCACAATTGTGGTATCTTTGAATGGTCCTAGATAATAAAAACGTGGGTCCACATGGGTATTTTCTGCTTCAACCTTCAGAGTGTAAAGTCTCCGGCTCTCATAGTCAAGTGGCTGTAAAAAGACAAATGTCATTCAATTAAAGTGAGGGGAATTGTATGACATGCTCATTTCAAGTTAGAGAATGATTTTTAAAATCCAGGTTGAATGCACTTGATTTGCTTATTAATAAGTTTAGAAAGTAGCACAGATAATTATATAATCCTTAAATATTGTTTAGGATTCAATTTTTACTTTTTATATATTCAAAATGTAACACTTAGGAACTTAAGAAAATGAGATTTTAAACCTTGCAAAAAATTGGGCTAGATGTTCAAACCTATCTCATAGGTGGTGATTCCCTACAAAAAAAAAAAAATGGACTGGAAAATTATGTATATGTTGGCATGCACACATGTGTGTTTTGAGGTATTGGGTACTACTAAATTTTTGTAAGCAAAAAAAGTGAAGCTGGGTGTGGTGGCATACACCTCTAATCCCAGCAGTTTAGGAGGCTGAGGCAGGAGGACTGTGAGTTCAAAGTCAGCCTCAGCAAAAGTGAAGTGCTAAGCAACTCAGTGATACCTTATCTCTAAATAAAATACCAAATAAGGCTGGGAGGGGCTGTGGATATAGCTCAGAAAGTGGAGTGCTTAGTTTGCATGTGTAAGGCCCTGGGTTTAATCCCCAGCATCAAAAAAAAAAAAAAAATAGCACTAGGGTTTTGGCTCAGTGACTGAGTACCCCTGAGTTCAATCCCAGGTACTAAAAAATTTTTTAAATTCTAAATTTACAAAATCTTGGTGATAAATTTCCATACTTGCTTGAAAGAGTCAAAATAAAGAAAATCTCAGGAATAAGAAAGGACAATATCCTGTACAACCACAAGAATGAGAAGTTATACTTCATGTATATATAACATGTCAAAATACATTCTACTGTCACGTATAAGTAAAAATAACACATAAAAAAAGAGAGCACAGATTTAATAGCAAGTTGGCATGAGGATGCATTAATAAACAAAAAAAGGGGCTTTAAATATCAATATAGTTTAACTGTCACAAATAAAGAACTATGTCTCTCACCTCACATTCACTCTGAAAGATAAGTTTTATTAACAGAGAAAACATTGCTGAATCAGACTTCCTCCATTTTCTTTTTCATTTTTAGATGCACAAGATTCTGTTTGCATGAGTGCTACATTCTGGTCATGGAAAATAATAAAGCTGCTTTGCCCTTTGCTGGTCACTGTTTAATGAAGGTTGAGTACCTCCTGCCTTGCCATGCACTCTCAGGATAGTTTTCTTATTAACCAGTGCCTCAGTGGTTACTTGATGCTTGGCATTTCATTAGAAATTATTTTTTTTTTTAAATTTTCCCTGCATTTTCTCATAAGATGGCACTGATCCTACAATAACGTAACTGGTTACCTTAAAATTGTATCACTGAACATATGTTAGCAGAAAAGTTTAATTTACATAGCATAAGGGGAAATGTGAACAATTGAATTATGTTCCAATCCATTCTGTTTTTATTAGCATCTCTAGTTATTGCTTCATGAATCTGGATGGTGTACTACATTTTATGCTTCCAACTATAATGATATATTGATCTTATTAGATATTAAGCATTTTCTTAAGAAAATAATGTTATTATCGTGGCCTTTTATTAATATGACTTGAAAATATAATCACACATACATTAACTTTTTAAATTTTGTAAAATCTCAAGACTCATGTTTCAATTAATAGAAGCACAGTGAACATGTCTAAGAAGCTTTTGGCTTTATATCCTTCTTACTTAAGTAAACTATGAATTACATTCAAGCACGGCAGTGATATATCTTTTAATGGATAATGCATGGTGAAAAGTACATAATGAAACCTCAACTCTGTAAACACACGATGCTTATTTCTGCTGACGCAGAGCACCTTTTTCACGGTTATGATGCCTTCCTGGGTGTCCTTCTCAGTTATAATGTCAAACATATCAGTCCCATCACCATCAATAATTCGGTATTCTACTTCAGCATTTTTCCCAGTGTCGGCATCGGTTGCTTTCACACTTCCAACAGCTGTGCCAACTGGGGAAGATTCAAGAACCCGAAGATGAATGGTGTCTGCAGAGAATAAGAAGAGATGAATAGAGAGATTTCTGAACAGAATTTTCAGAAGTAAAATGTATATGAGAATCCTGTAAATCTTAAACTCCACATTAGATGTTGATGGATTCATTCTTTGAGTATACCAATTATGGTTAACATTCTATTAAAGTCTAGGAGCATGAGGGCTTTGACTTGTGTGTGTGTGTGTTAAAATGAATACTGAGAACCAACCTCTAATAGTATCAGTTGTTCTGGTTTTGAAAATAAGCATGTTGTCTTTTTTTTCATTTGCTTTGAGTGCAGTTATATATCTATGTGTGTTTATACAATCACAATAAATCACAGGATATACAGTGACTATTTCTATTTAATTAATTTTGCTATGCTGTATTTGGTAATTTTCTTCTCTTCCTTTAGCTGCAAGACAGAACGTTCCAAAATTCCAGTGAAATCAGCTGTAACAGGTAGGAATCTTATTTCTATTTGTGACAACAAAAAACAAAGGAAAGTCTATGGCAGAAATATCAAGATGCCCTTCTCAGAGTGAGAGAAAAAAAAAACAAAAAAAAACCCCACAACACTAAAATCTGACAAACTCTCCTTCCTTCCAGAGCAAAACAAGAATTTATCTAAGCCCTTGGTGTACCTGGATGTGCTTCCAGCTTGAACAACCTCTACTGCTAATGAGATTTATGTTTAGCACCTGGTCATAAACTACATATTTCTGACAGGTTAATCGACTGGAAGCACAGTTCTGATTATTGCGCCTTCTTGCTCATAAACCTTAAGTAATTCTCCTTAATATACATAATAAAGTTCAGACCTCTTGTCTAGCCATGTTATTGCCTACATATATCTTTCCTAACATATTTGGCTTTTGTTCACTTTCATGAAAGATTTGCATCGAACTAGACCATTTAGTTTTTTCTGACCCCTACTTTCTTTCCAACATCATTCTATGTATTTCTCTCATGCTATTTCCCTCAAGTAAAATCCTCTCCCCATTACCCAAATATATTTAAAATGCAGTTTGTCAGAAGAAAATAGCACTTTCATGGGCAAAGCGCTTCAGGAATGGTGTTATGCCAAGGGGTTGGGGGCAGGGGGCGGCTCAGAAGAAATAAACCTGCTGACAGCATGATTTTAGAAATCTAGCCTCTAGAACTGTGAGACGATAAATTTCCTTTTCTTTAGGCTACCTAGCCTATGGAATTTCTGTGGCAGATGTAACAACCTAATACAGGCATATACATTCACTCAGTTTTAAAAGTAATTTTCTAGGAGAATATTGTGAAAACTCAGTTTTCATCACATACCAGTCGGTCTCAGAGGGTATTTTCTTACCTTTTTCTCTGTCTCTGGTATCACACTATGGAAAGTCAGTTAACTCATTTCTTGACTACTCTCCTACTGCCTCTCTTGGCCTTTTTCATCACTTCACTTTGGAACACCTGAGCCCTGGGTATTTGGATGGTTCCCTTGATCACCTCCTTCAAGTACTTGCCCAACTATGACCTTCTCAGAAACATTCCACCAGTAACCTAATTGCAAATAGACTGGTCAGAAGCATTAATCCCAGTCGTGCTTCTTACCTCTTTCCATTGCCAGGCACTATACTATCTACATACCTATTTATGTATGCCACAAGGACATAAAACATAGGCTGGTTGCATTTTTTCACCAATGTTTTCCCTCTGAATATTGTAAGCACTATATGATGATTGCTCCCATTTTACTTAAGGTACAACAAAAGATCCATAGGCTGACTTTTCCTAATTTTGCTCTTTCATTCTCTCCCTTAATTTATACTAGGAGTAACATCTTTCTCCTTGAGGTTTTCCTACATGTTTTTCTTACTTCAGTTTAATACATTTTCCCTCCTCATAAAAAATTACCCATTTAAATCTATAGAACTGCTTATTATTTGTTTGATATATGCCTGTATCATCAATCTTCTAGTGCAGAACTAGAACTCTAGCCTTCTTACTTCAAGAACTTTCTTTAAAAAATTAAATGTCATACAATCAGTACATCAACAAATCAATCTATTAAAATACAGAAAAATGTCCTTTGTGAAATGCAAAAATAATCACAATACAGAAAGAATACAAAAATGATCACTACAATACAGAAAGAACTCATTATGAAGGTCAACTGTTTAACTTCATTTGTTTTAGAAAGCCTAGAATCTGATCTCTGCTAAAAACCTTAGTATTTTTATTATCTATTTTCAAATCTACAGTACATAAGAAATGCAGCCAAGTTAATGTGTTCTCAACTAAGTATCAGTTAACCATCTCCAAAATTACAAATATATGATATGTTAAGAAAACAAATATAAATAATATGAATGATTTGATTTATATGTACATAAAACTGAATGATACCCATTTTGAGATTACATATTATTTTTAAGCCGATATGCACTTATTTCAGTATGATCAAGGACTAGTTTATGAGGCAAGTTTGAGTAAATTTTTTTAAACAGTATTTATTAAACTTTTTGACTATGCCACAACCTAGACATTAGCACAAAATGATAAATTAAAATCTTTACATTCTTGAAAAAAACTTGAAAGAAAAATATCAAAATTAACTTATGAATGTTCAAATAAAGAAGAAAAAACAAGTTGAGGGGAAAATCCTACAATTGAAGAAGTAATGAAGTAAAATGTGGTGCCCAGAAAATACTACCAAAAGAAGATAGTTTATCAATTTGTATACTTATAAAAAAATAAAGACAAGATGAAATTAAATTAATAGTTTAAGCCTGAAACATAGGAAAATGACATAAACACAAAGCTAAAGAAATAGGAGATAGTAAAAAAATACAGAAACTAATAAAGTTGATACATATAAAAGGAAGAGATTAAAAATATAAAACATTGTTTCTTATATTAAAGACCTTACAAAACAATCAAATGTCTGGAAACGTTTCTTATGGAAAAGGAAGAAAAAGAAAAACCTATTATTAAAAATTTTACAGAAAAAGACTACAACTGCAGAAGATTGGAAAATTAGAAAATATTAGAAATATTGATATGTTGAAAAATGAATACAAATAATTTAAACTATACCAAACCCTACTAATGAAGAAGTAAAGGATGATTTTAAAATCATCTACCCTTCAGACACAAATAGCTCATTTTCAAAGAACAGAAAATTCATGGACCAGAAAATTCTAGTTTTATGCAAAGTCTTCCAGAGAACAGAAAGGAAAGACTGTTTTCTAACTCATTAAATGAGATCAGGGTAGAAAGCAAATGATAAGTGTTTGTTGGATAATATAGTATGGTCAAAATTTCAAGTCTACCACATGTAAATACTCAGTCTATTTTTTATATTTCATAATCTCAATTGTAAAGTTCAGTTTATGCCAAATATTTTATCACTTTTCTATTGTTATGCCAGATTTGTGGGACCCCAGTAGACCTCCAGGAGCTGAATCTGATGCAATCACACAAAAGTCTTTATCGCAAACTGGATCCTGGACTCACAACTGTTCCCGATGCAGTGGTCCCAGGGAGTGAGTCCTGGTCCTTTGTTCAGTGAGATTTTATAGGTTTTGGGGGGATACTCTATGTGTCACAACATCACACAGCAAATCATTCCATACTGCAGGAAAATCAAACAACAACTCTTAACATTGATTAGCACATTCAATGGCGGGAACAAAGTGGGTAGGGGTGACTGGTTAGTACAATAGGGGGATTCCTTTGAACTGATTGGTTTAGGCCATGAGGGGTGTATGTGCTAAACTACCTGGTTTCCCAACATGTTATCAACCACCATAAACTACTTGGGGGTCATCTGGCATTCCAAGTATTTTCCCTGTCTCATGCTGATTGGAGGTTTCTAGGGGGATTGCTATGGGTCCTCACCTAGCCTAACTGAATCAGGGACACCTGGCACCAGGTGTCCTGTTATTTATAGACAAACAACTCAGCAGGGTGGGTATGTGCCTAGGAGTGCTCTGTGGGTTTTTCCAAGGACAAGGGTCACGCCCCCTTCCTTAGACAGGCTTTGCTGTGAGGTAGAGTCCAGTTTCTCAAAAATGGAGTCACATTAGTTTCTCACTATTAAATTTCTTACTCTTTGAATTTCATCATCTTTTCCATTAGTCTTTAGGAGATCTCATTTTGCTTTTGGTTATCATATCTCCTTACTGACTTCCAGTGTGTGAGTTCAGGCTTTGTTTTCACTCCATTGATACTTTACAGGAACAAATAGTCAGTTCTTTCAGAGTATCTTCAAATTGGGTTTGTCTGATATTTTCTCATGAGTAGATTAAGGCTATGCACCTTTGTGAGATATATCACAAAAGGGATGTCATAACTTGTCAGGGAGTACATGCTGTCGATTTTTCTTAGGGCTGATGAAGTTAACCTTGGTCACCTGGCTAAAGTGTTTCTGCCAGGTAATTAATGTCATCAAAATTGATGATAAAATTATTTTTAACCATGACTACTTACTCTAGCCTCTATGTTTTCTTTTACTTTTTCATGTTAGCTTGGACTTCTTTGTATTCTTAGGCACAACCTTAGATTCTGAAAGTTGGTCTGCTGTGAACTTGCTATTATAGCTCTGGTGAAGTATCAAAAATTATTTATCATTTTATTTAATTTCTTGATTTCTATAGGACAATATCCATTACAAGGTGTATATTTCATTTGATTATAATTAGTGATATTCCTGTTAATTTCTAGTACCTTCTGAGACTTAAATAGGATATTGTTCATGCTCCATTGGTTCATACTAAGGGGAACCCAAGTTTTAGAACTGTATTGTTATAATTGCAATGATGATCTCTCAGTATTCTTCCTCAGTAATTTGTTGGAAAGTATATATGGATAAAGGTGTATGCATATTTGCAAATACATATATTTGTTTTTTCCTAAGATATTAATTAGAATATTTTCAAAGTGTTCTGTACTTTTCTGAAAAACTACAATTGAGATGGAGCCTTCATCAAAATAAAAACTTTGGTCTTCTGTCAAATAATCTAAATAGATTTATTAAAAATACATATGTTGCTGAGCACAATGGCACAAGCCTATAATCTCAGTAGCTCAGGAGTTTGAGGCAGAAGGATCACAAGCCAGCCTCAGCAATTTAACAAGGCCATAAGCAACTTAATGAGACCCTGTCTGAAAATAAATAATAAAAGGGCTCCAGATGTAGCACAGTGGTTAAGTACTCATGGGTTCAATTCCCAGTACCAAAAAGGAAAAAAAAAAAAAAAAAAATGTTGTACACACATCACAGTTGGTTTCATGGCATGTCAATTTCAGTAGTTAATTCATTCAAAATACTTTTATTCAGTGTCCTACATGTATACTTTAATAATGCTTCTTTTTCAGAATTACTCAGAAACCATTCTTAGGGCAAGATTTATTGAGTATTTTTCAAAATTAAAAAGTGTTTCTCTATATTTTAAACACATGGAAGAATGATTTATTCATACTTTATTTATTTGCATGTCCTGTGTGTTGAATACAAGTATCTCGGTTTGTCAAGCTCACTGAAATTGATTTAATTGAGAGCCAGTCTGTTCTCCCTACAAGAGCATTTACCACATACAGCATGCAGCAGAGGAGAGCTGGAAAAGGTGCAAAGATTGTTACTTACACAGTGACTAAGGCAAAGGAGCACCTGTCACCCATCTTAAGTTTAATTTCTCCTTAAAGACATCTATTTGCATGCTTCTTATTTTTTATCTTACAGTTGATGGATCTTTAATTATGTGGTATGCTTTCCTATCAATTCCAATTTATAGTTGTTTTAAATTCATTCTCAGGTGTCAGATTGAATCATCTGCTTCTCTTTTAAAGTTGAGGGCAGATAAATAATTCTTCCTGGTAAGTATGCTCTGGCCAAGGCAAGAATGTGAGGAGACAGGTAATTGCCATTTCTGTAAAGCATACAAAGAATTATAATAAGCAAGTAAAAATCTAGACAGTAATGTTGCAGAGAAGGTTTCCTGAAAACTGAACAAAATATATGGCTACTTAAATAAACATGCTTTTGCACAGCACCTGAATTGTCATTATTAAAGATTTCAAAAGATTTTGAGTTATTTCTGTGTTGTTGTTGTTGTTTTCTGCTTCTGACATTTGAGACTGATATTTCAAGAAACTTGTTCTACCATACATTTGATCAATAGGACTTTTCACTAGAATATTAAAAACATTACAGATTGGTGCACCAGAATTGAAATCATCGATAGCTCAATGTGGGTAAGAAACATTGGAGGACAGACATAAGACAGGCAAAGTAAGAAATGTGACACAGACTTCCTTAAGAGCCACACAAGAAGTGGCAGAAATCAGCTAGAGGGGAAGCCAGGCAAATTTTCACCTTCAGTTTTTGAATTTAGCCCCAAATAGCTACTGTTTTGTTTTGTTGATTAAAAAACAATGAGGTTCAAAGAGCTGTAATTTGTCTTTATCCTTTGTTCCCTGCCCTTGTTGCTATTCACATTTACATAAGAGTGCTCTGCTTTTCCAGAGTTGAGATAAAAAGCACCACACATGTGAATCAACAAAATAATTTAACATTAGTTTAATTTTTTATTTGCTTTGTGTGCAATCTTATGGTAACATCTCTATGCTGCATAATAATCTCAAACAATACTTGCTTCAAGAAAAATGACACAATTATGCATGTTTATAAACCATTCCATTGTATAATGTTTAAAAGATGTTTTTTAATGAGCTTAACAGGAAGAAATTAAAAACTAGATAAAGCTCCTTGGAGGCAACTGCAGAGTAGTTAAGGAAATTACGCAATGCTAAATGGGCATTTAGGAGAAAGCAGAGGAGAATTGAAAGTCACACTAGAGACTGAGGAAGTGCTAAGACTTTGGAATTGAAGATACTCATCAGAGGAAAGAGAGAAACCTATATTTGTGAACCCTGGAGACCTTATCACAAACTTAGCTTTGGGCATTTAAGTTAAATTGGAGCAAACAGAGATTCTTCATAATATCTTAGTTTCCTGTTTATGCCATTGAGGAAAGTAGCATGACAAAGCTTTCAGATAGGCTGCCAGTGATCCCCATAGTTTTTAGAATTTATCTTTATACATTTCTTTGAAATTGTCTCTGAGTTAATTGGCATCAACAGTTATGCAGAATTGCAATGTGTACAAACATAAAAAGTATATAGGTTTGGGGAAGGTTATAATAAACCTTAAGTTAATCATTCATATGAAAAACCAGCCTCTATCTCAGAGTAAAGCCTGTCCAAGGAAGGGACATGACCTTTGTCGTTGGAAAAACCCACAGAGCACTCCTAGGCACATTCCCACCCTACTAAGTTGTTTATCTACAGGAGAGATCTGCGCCAGGTGTTCCTGACTCAGTCAGGCTAGGTGGGGACCCATAGCAGCCCCCTAGCAGCCACCAATCAGCATGAGACAAGGAAATACCTGGGATGCCAGATGACCCTCCCAGTAGTTTATGGTGTTGGGAAACCATGTAGTTCAGCACTTACACCCCTCTTGGCTTAAACTAATCAGTTCAAACGAATACCCCCTTTGTACTGACCAATCACCCCTAGACAACTTGTTCCTGCCAGTGAATGTGCTAATCATGTTTTAGAGTTGTTATTTGATTTTCCCGCGGTGTGTGATGATTTGCTAAAAGAGGCTATGATGTATGTGAAGTCCCTGCCGTCTCCAAAGAATGTATAAAAATGCTGCAAACCCTGGGTTAGGGGCCTCTCAGCGTCACCAGTTGCTGTGTGTGCGTGCGGAGGACCGAGCTAGCTCGCAATAAACACCTCTTTGCTGCTTACATCGATCTAGGGTCTCTGGTGGTGTTTGGGGGTCCCGGAATTCGAGCATAACACATAGATACAGTACTATTCAGTCTTCTGACAGACAATATGTCTCACCTGAAATTTTAAGTGCATTAAAAATTCTTAAACAACAGCCTAATTTTGCATACCTCATTTTTTTAAACACACACACACACCACACACAAACACACACAAACACACACACACACCACACACAAACACACACACACACACACACATACACAAGTTTGTTCTAGAGAGTATCATGATACAGAAGGACTTTGAATCCCATTACACAAAATGCCAAGTTGATTGGTGTAGGTCAAGTTTCCTTTAGAATAACTGGAATATTGCAAGTGAGTTTTTACATATTTCTATATATCTGATTTCTCTTGGACTCATATGATTTTATCACATGTGGGAAATAGTATATTTTCCCATGTTTGGTCACCCTAAACCTTTAGCCAAGATTGGTCATGTCTGTGTTCACTTGTGTGTCACATACATAGCTCCGATAGTCATTTTTTACTAGTTATAGATATTTATAACCCACTGTCTTTCTTTAGCTCTCTCAATTCAAAATGTTCAAATTGAATTGAAATCTCTTTCTCTTCAAACAGACTTGTCTGGTAGAAAGCGTGAAAGTATCTTTGTATTGATATTTTACCTTTTATCCCACAAATCTTTTATCGACCTGGTTTCTAAGTCCTGTGGATCACCTCCTTAAATACACTATAATCTCAAATCCCTCCTCTCCTCAGCATCATTAGTTCAGACTCTCATCAATTCTTGCCTTTCCTGTCCAAGTAGCGTGCTTCACTGCTACCAAAACAATTAGTCAAAAAGAAGAGCTATGCCTGATGCTTTGAAAATAGTAAGGATCTCTTAGATAATATATGCAGTGCTTTATATCCAGCCCTTCTCCTGATACTAACACTGCTTGCACTTCATTTCTTTCACAATCCCTGCTTTGAACCCTGGGGCCCCACCATGCTAAATCATACACCTTTCACTGAATACCAATGGTGTTCACTCTATTCTAGCAACAAAACAAAACAAAACAAAAAAAATGCTCTTTGCTTCAGTGCCAATTTTTTTTTGTTGTTGTTGTTTATTTTAAAGGGAGTTTTAGATAATTTTCTCTTTACTGATGATTTTACATGTGAGAGGGCACATCATTTGTGTTACAGCAGTCTTTGATAGCTGTAGCACTGATCTTCATAGATAATCTCTACTTACATGTTCATTCATGTTTTATATGTGGTGTATACATTTGTATTTTCACTTATACACATGATATATATTTATACACACAATATATGCATGCAAAAGCATCAAGATTGTAAGATAAATTACAAAGTGACATCATAAATTCTCTGTGTGTGTGTGTGTGTGTGTGTGTGTGTAAGAGAGAGAGAGAGAGAATCAATCTCTATACTTTATCCAAATGCAAATTATTGTGGGTCTACCCTGCTTCTTAATACTTGCTTTATGATTATTATAAACTATTATTATTTCCCAGCATAGTTCTTGACACACACTAGGAATTTAATCAATGTTTATTAAATTGACAAATTCTTAATAATATTATTTCTGTGTAATTCTTGCAAACTGTAGGCATTGGGGCGAAGAGGGAAAAAATCCAACAAATATTTGACATTATTTTCATGGTCGCAGTAAAAATCACACTATATCTAACTAAATAAATTATAGAACAGTGCTGTGAAACATGAGTATATTTATTTTTTCTAGAAAATAAGAAGGGGAAAAGAGACATTTTAAATTTCATTTTCTCTTCAAGCTGAAGCATCTTCCTTGGGACATACCTGACAGTTACTCTAGTTGAAAAGTGCTTGCTAACTTTAAAATATGCAGATCAGCCTGGGGCCTACATTATCTTTGGATCCCCAGTAGAGGGGAGGTTGACTCTATTTACAAAGAGAAAACCAGCAGTTATTAAATCAAATCTCTTTGGTACCAGGCAGGGATTATGGTAGTCTCAGAGCTCCCTGAATATACATGCCTTAAATTCCTATGCATATTATATAAAATTTCCTTGAAAGACCTTGTCTAGTGAAAACTTGATTATGCATCTGCCCAAGCAGTATGGAGAACTCACGAAAAGGACCAGTCATGTTTGGTCTTTAAGTATCACAAAAGCACCCACCTATGAAGGTATGATTTCATGCTCTTGTACCAAAATGCTTAGATGTTGAAGAATTCAGTGTGTCCTCCTTGAAGCTGACCCTATAATCCAGATGTGTAAAGTGAATCATATGATTAACTAAAAGTGGAATGCAAGAAGGAGGAACGATTTTTTAATGTACTATTTTCTTTATATACTGCTTAGAAGTACAGAATTGAGAGCCAAATTATGTCAGTCTTCAGGCTGTTCCTTCTATCCCAACTGCATAATTATGAATAAGTGACTTCAGTTTATAAATTTCTATTGTTTTAACTAATAAAAGGAGGGAGAAAATTATAATAGTCTTCCTCATACAGATGTTGTGAAGATTAAATGAGAATGTTTGTGTTATATTTTATACTATTTAGCACATGCTATAAAAATACCTATTATTTTTATAATATTGTTCTATCTTGTTTATTTTGAGAAAAACATATAATATATACTTATAAGAAACTAATGGGATAATATAAGTCATCAATCAAGAACATCAACATCATACTAAATGGAAAAACTAAAAGCATTTCCTCTAAAATCAAGAAAAAGACAATGCTGTCCACTCTCACCATTCCTATTCAATATAGTTCTTGAAACATTAGCCAGAGCATGCAAAAAAGAAAAGAAAATCTTAGGGATAAAACTAAATAAGAAGTCAAACGATCTATGTTTGCCAATGATATGATTCTATAAGATTCAAAAAACTCTACCAGAAGACTTTTACAGTTTATAAATGAGGTTAGCAACATAGCAGGATATAAGATAAATACCCATAAGTCAATAGCTCCCCTATACTCCAACACTGATTGAGTTGAAGAAGACATCAGAAAAACCATCTCATTCACAATGATAAAAAAAAAAAAAAATTTAATACTTGGGAATTAACCTAACCAAGGAGAAAAAATAGCTCTACAATGAAAATTATAGAACACTGAAGAAAGAAAATGGAGACAATCTTAGAAGATAAAAAGACATCCCATGTTTTTGAATAGGCAGGAGCATTATTGTCAAAGTGGTCATTCTGCCAAAAGCATTGTATAGCTTTAATCCAATCCCCATCAATATACCACTGATATTCTTCACAGAATTAGAAGAAACAATTCTTAAATTCATTTGGAAGAATAAGAGATCCAGAATAGTCAAAGCAATACTAAACAGGAAAAGAGAAGCAGGAAGAATCACAATATCTGACCAATTTCTAATCTGAAACATACTACAAAGAGGTAGTAACAAAAACAGCATGGTATTGGCATCAAAATAAACATAAAGACCAATAGAATAGAATAGAAGACACAGAGACAAATCTACATACCAATAGGTCATCTAATATTTGACCAAGGTGCCAAAAATATATCTTGGAGAAAAGATAGCTTTTTTAACAAATGGTGCTGGGGAAACTGGATAGTTATATGTAGAAAAATAAAACTAGACACTGCAAAAAACTCAGATTGAAATGTATTAGATTAAGAAAATAGTCTGGAAGCTTTAAAACTACTAGAAGAAAATATAAGGGTCAACACTCCACCATATTGGTGCTGACACCTATCCCCAAAGTGTAAGAAATAAAACCAAGAATCAATAAGTGGGATGTCATTAAACTAAAAAGCTTTTCCACAGCAAAGGAAATGATTAATAGTATGAAGAGGGAAACTATAGAGTGGGAGAAAATCTTGGCCAGCTACTCCTCCTCCAGTAGGGGATTAATATCCAGAATATACAATGAACTAAAAAAATGAACCAATCAATAAATGCGCAAAAAAAAAAAGAAAAAAAACTAAACAGAAACTTCTCAAAAGAAGAAACACAAATAGCCAACAAATACATGAAAAAAATGTTTAAGATCTGTAGCAATCAGGGAAATGCAAATTAAAAGTACACTAATATTTTGCATCATTCCAGTCAGAATGGCAATAATCAAGACTACAGATAATAATAAATGCTGATAAGATTGTGGGGGAAAAGATACACTTATACATTGTGAGTGGGACTGCAGACTAGTACAACCATTCTGGAAAGTAGTATGGACGATCCTTAAAAAATTAGGGATGGAGCCACTATGTGGGACCCAGCTATCCCACTCCTTTGTATTGCCCCCAAAGGTCTAACATTGACATACTGTAGCAAAACAGCCACCTCAATATTTATAGCAGCACAATTCACAATAGCTAATTTATGAAATCAACCCAGATGCCCATCAATAGATGAATGGAATAAGAAATTATTACACACACACACACACACACACACACACACACACACGGGTTTTTTTCCACCATAGAAAATAATGAAATTATGTCATTTGCTGCTAAATGGATGGAAATGGAGACTATCAGGCAAAGTGAAATAAGCCAAAATCAGAAACTGAAAATTGAATGTTCTCTCTCATATGTGAAAGCTAGAGTAAAATAAAGAGGGAAGGAAGGACAGGATATTATATAGAACCAATCAAATACAAATTTATACACAAACAAAAGGAAGTCAAGCAGAGAAAGGTGAGTCAGAGAGGGGAGAGAAAATGGGAGGGCAAAAGAGGTGGAAAAAAGTGGGGGATCATAACTGAAATTGATTTCCATGCATTGATAAGTTTGTCAGGATAAACCCAACTGCTATGTATAACTATAAAGCTATAATAAAAAAAGAACATCCAAATAAAAAGAACAAAAAGCATATATAAATATGAAATTGTTTCCAGACCTCAGTGATTCTGAATTGTTTTTTACTTTTTCTTTTAAATAGTTATAGTTGTGTGTAATCTTTAGTGATAATCGAAGGGAAATATGAAGAGACAGCGTTTTCTTTTTTTGTTGTTGTTTTATTGGGTACCAGGGATTGAACTCAGAGGCACTTTGACCACTGAGCCAACTCCCCAACCTTATTTTGTATTTTATTTTGATACAGGGTCTCGCTAAAGTTGCTCAGGACCTCACTGAGTTGCAGAGGCTGTCTTTGAACTTGCACTCCTCCTGCCTCAGCCTGCCAAGCTGATTACAGGCACATGCTACCATGCCCAGCTAAGGGATGGTTTTGAAATATGCAGAAGATGAGTCTTGTTAAATTAATGTTCAATCCCAAAGCTCATCCATCACCTATAATTTATTTTAACAAAAACTTTCCTGTGAGAAATTTTGCATTAGTTCTCAGGTCATTAATAAATGGTGGACAACAACTGATTTTTGTTACTATTCTCAATAGTTCATGGGAAAAAAATATAACAGACAGTAATAAATTCACTATTCTGAGTACACTTTGGATAGATCTGGATGCTATATAATAAATACCATATCAGATTCTCGTTAATTTGACATGTATCTTATATATATTATATATATATATATAATATATATATACATATTAATAATATATAATATATCATATTAATTTGACATATATCTAATATACCACAAATGAGGGTTTTTCATTCATTGCATGATCTTTGGTTTATAATTTAAAAGTTTTCCCCTTCGTAAAATCTCAGCTAACCTGACGTTACATAAATTTACTTGCTATTGGTTTGTGATTTCTCAACCTAAGTTGTATGAAACAAGTTCTGTGAGTAAATGCTAGGACAGCAGACACATCCTTAGCTAGAATGTAAAGTAATCTGTTCCCTTTGTATTTTGTTTCAGTGTTGTGTAAATAGCTGTAGCCTCTGAAAATTTTGCAAGGGTTTGCATCCCATTTGTGGGTCAGGTCTGTATGTTTTGCCTGAGTCTCAGATGCTAGTCTTATATACCAAATCAAGTCTCTTGAGTCCTATTGCTATCTTGACACTTGCAGTTCCTTCAAAAACTGGAGCCAAATCTTAGACACTAACTAGGTGAATGAAAACCTGACCACCAGTTTAACTGCTTTTGAAAACTCTTTTTCTCTAGAAGAGGGGCTTCCTTTTTGGTGTTTTTGTTTTGTTTTGCTTGAAAGAAATTGAGAGTAGAGTCCTGCAGCTGTTCTCTGCAACATTTAAGTAAGGATGCTGGGCCTAGCATGCTCACTATAGATGAGATATCCCTCATACAATGAATGACTCTCAACTGAAAATTGAATTAATTTTCCAGGGATGTTTTTATTAAAAATAAATAAATAAAATGTAATTTTGAAAAAAATCCTGTTGTCCAGTTGCTTTTGCCAAAATACAATGATCTAGTTACAGTAATTTAATATTTGCTTAGATTATTTCCATAAAGCCTATTTGGTTTTATTATGATTTTAGGAAATTCATATAGGAAGTGAACAAAAGTAGATGGATAGGCCTAAAATATTCAAATGGGGATGCATTACAGATATATTTAAGGTATGGACATATAATATCTTTCTAACTTTTGCAAAATGAAATAGCAAATCTCATGGAACATTGAATATTTGACTAATTTGCTCTGTAGCCCTCATTAAAGATAGTGTTAAAGAGTTATTTATGAGACAAGCACATTTACTTTATTGTGAAACTCATGATTATATATCTTTCCAGATTTGAGGTGTTTTTATTTAATATTTGGCCATAAATAAATGGCAGCTTGGCATCAGAACAAGAAAAACACTAAAGTTTGAAAACTGAGATATAATCCTTGATATTTACCCTTTTCCTTCTCAAGAGGAAATCCATGTATTGAAATACTATTATATGCTATGAGAATTACTGAAGCCATTTTATTTATCTGACCTTATTGATTATTTGCAACATTATTACGAGTAACAAGTGATTTATATACAGGGATTGAGGTTCAGGAAAATCAAATTGCCTAATTTTATGCACTTTCAGTTTTTAAACTTATTGAGGCAACCTTAGAAAAAATATTTTGAATCACATGAATTAATTGTTATTCATTTAACATATTTTAAAATGTCAACCTAAATATTATTGATATGTTGGCTTAAATAATTGTCTTTTGTATTATAAGGATTCTTAGCAGCCTCCCCAGCATCCATCCACTAGATGTCAGTAGGACCCACCAGGTAAAACAAAACAAAAAAAAATATGTCAAGATATTGACAATTGACATCTTGCAGGCAAAATTGCCCTAAACTGAGAACCACTGTTATAAATTCACACAATAAAATAAACAAACAAATGAGTCAGGACATCTTAGCTTGCATGGGTCCCTGTCCCTTCCAAATGACAGAAGTATTTATGCAGCATATTGAGAAATATTAAATTTGGATGATTCAACTTTATTGAAAGCTTAAGTTTTGACTCTACTTTTATAATATTTAAAGATGAAGATGCTAAAAGAGCAGCACTTGCACAGATCAACATTATTGGACACTAAATAAATAAACTAAGTGCTAGACAGTGAGTCAATGCCTCAGAGAGTTATTTATTTAGTCTTACATCAGGCCACAAAGTATATACTAGTGTCCAGTGTAACTAATGACACTGGAAAATAGAAAGTGCAGTTTAGTTCATCAAGGTGAAAATGCTCCTAGAAGTACGAGATCACTGAGTCTCATGCAGGTTGATCGCAGGGTCTGCTCCTGAACTGCAAATATGGCAGGTTACAATCAAATCACTCAAACTCTTGTGCTATGCATTGAAAATGCAGTTCATCTGAATTAAAATTTGATGAAAGTGGAATATATTTGATCCAAGTATAAGACTTGGAGGGGAAAAAGAATGGAAAACTATCTAACTGTGTCCTATACTGATGACATATATAAAGGACAATACTGGGTTAAAAAATATATAATTAGGGCTGGGATTGTGGCTCAGCAGGAGAATGCTCGCCTAGCACAGGTGGGACCCTGGTTCCATCCTCAGCACCACATACAAATAAAATGCATTGTGTTGTGTCCATACACACCAAAAATAAATTTTTAAAAAAATACATGTATATAATTAAAATAAATTCCTCCTGTCTCCCTTATTTTTTTTTAACATGTCTGATAGAAAATTTACATTTACACATGTAGCAAACATTCTAAATTTACATTATATTGTTAGTAGACAGCATTGGTTTTCTCTTTATTATACCCACTCTTAGTTTCAAAGTTAGTATGAGATTTCTATGATACATTGCACATGAAAGATTACATAAACAGAACTAACTTTGTGTATCTAATAAAATGATATTAGAAATTAAAATCAAGTTTCTTGAATGTTAGATGATTTAGGCTATCAAATGACATTCTAATTGCCATGACTGAGTGTTCCCAACAGTCAGATACAGTTGCAAATGTTTTTAATATAAAAGATAATTTAGCAAATAAAAATCACTAAATTATGTTTCCATCCATATTTTAAAATAATGAGTCAGGAAGCAGGATGTGCTAAAATCCCTTTAAATATATTGTGCTTCACATTTAGAATTGAACATTGATATCAACACATCTCTGTCATAACTATCACTTTGGCCTTAACATCTTTAACCACTCATTTTCTTCTCATTTATATAATTGAGATCATAACACTGATCTGAATGAGTTGTTCTGATTAAATAAGGTAGGTCAATAAATAATATGGCACAGTGTCCTATAAAAATGCCATTTAGAAAATGCAAAAATTATTGCAGTTTTTTCATTTCATTATTATTAGCATCTTAATGATTATTATTGCCACTATTACTACAGCAGGGTTTATATATTGTGCCTAAGAGATGGCAATCAAAAATTTCAAGTTAATAAGATAAAAAGAAATATTTATTAAATGAATGAATAAAGGACTCACAGCAATTGAAAACATAATCAAGTGTATTTTCATTGATCATTACTGCCTATAAAATGTCTAATTCTCTTAATTTAATTAGAATCTATATATTTGCTTATAAAATGTGCCATTAGTGAATGGACTGCATTTTAGACTACTGAGAATTTAAGAATATAGTACTAATCCAAATGATTATTAACTACTGATAAAATACATTTTTTTCCAAAATACTTTTCTCATTGTACATTGTGAAATTAATTAGTTATGGCTTATTCTCTTCAATTTGCATGTTCATTCTCCTGGTAAAAGGCTCAAGATAAGAGGTGGCCAGGAATACATTTGTAATCTAAAATTTGTTTTATTTATTTTTTAATTGGTGCATATTTATTATACAGAATTGTGGGTTTTAATATGGTATGTTCATACATACTTTAAAACAAAATATGATCAATTTCACTCCCCAATACCTTACTCGCCCTCCCCTCCTCCCTCCCTCAGTCCTTCTTTCTCCATCTTAATGATCTTGTATATTTACAGTGTTCTTTCTTTTTTCCTGTTATGAAATTTCTTTTAAATTGTTTATATCTTTAAACCTGTTTTATGGAGTTATGTGTATTTATTATCAGTTTGCTTTTTCTTGTAAATTGACAAAGATAATGTGAAGATGAAACCTGATTTCTTGAAAATAGAGTACATGGATGCCTTCCTTCCTCATTGTCCTGGGTTCAACCTTATGTGTGATGGGCACTTGCATCAAACACCCAGCAAGCAGTCGCCATGGGTACAGAGGCAGGCCATTGGTCTTCTGAAGAAGGTTCTATCTGAACTTAACATTCCTTCACGTAAGTAATTGTAGGCAATATAATTCAAAAAATACACTACTACTAATCACATTTTGATTAAAAAAAACAGAGAAAAGAATAAAATGCTTTCAAATCATCAAACAGTTCTGGGGCTATAGCTCAGTAAATAAATAAAATAAAGGCATGCTGTCCATCTAGAACTACAAAAGTAAATAAATAAATAGCAAAAAAAAAAAAAGAAAAGAAAAAAAAAGAAACCCACAGTGAATTCTTGCACTAACTAAAATTGGAGATATATTTAGAAGTAAATATTCAGCAAATGATGAGAAATTAGATTATCACTAGAATTTGATTTTTATGTCTCATTTCTAACAACATTAAATTCCATCTTGAAGTATAGGCTCTTTTAGAATAGAAAAAAATTGATTTGGTCTTGGGTGTATCCACTGAGACTCATTATCATTCTCTCTATGTACAATTAGGCATGTAGTCACACAAATTTGTACAAGAAACAAAGAAGAATAAATGTATGTATTATAAGGGCAGAAGCTAGGGGGTCTTAATATATCCTGAATTTATTTTGAGGATTTGAAGTGTTAACAGTTGACATTAAATACACAGTGATTGGAAATATTTCTCAGGTTTTAGAAGATTTTTCTATATAGCCCTTTCTTATGAAGTATTTATAATTTGTCAAATTATATTTTGTATCATAAAAATTTATCTTTAAGCTAGGGTCCTTTTATTAAGTTCTAAATAGAGAGGAGTGAATTGTTAATTATAACAGTGCATTTTCAGTAAAATATTAAACTAAATGTATAAATATAAAGATGATGTTAATCACAGCTCCTGTCTGAATAAAATATGCCTGAAATATTTCATTTTATTTTGAATAACAGTGAACTCATCAACATATAGTTTTAGTTAATTTGTATAGCACATTTTCAAGTGTTTCAAATAAAATTGATAGTTCCTTTTTTATTTCTTCTTTTAACTCTATTTTGTTTTATTTTTCTAAAACTTTAAAAAAAAAATTTCTAAAACTTTCTGCAGAATGAACATAAATGACCATTAAAGGCCACTTACTCTGTGGGAAGCGAGGTGGATTGTCATTGACGTCTGTCAGTGTGATGTTCACTGTGGTGGTCCCAGACAAACCTCCCATCTGGCCACCCATGTCTTTGGCTTGGATGACCACCTGGTATTGTTCTCTGTTTTCTCTGTTCATATTTGGTAAAGCAGTTCTGATGATACCTGAAGAAAATACAAATACTTTCATTATTCTAACTGGATTTTCAGTTATTATTTGATTCAGCTCACAAGTAGTATTTTTAGACTAGTGAATTTTTAAAAGATATTCTTTTGATATTGATTTCTATTAATTGTAAAAATAATTCCATATAAATATTTTCTAGCAGTTCCCAGTGTATTCTAGAGTCATCTGAATCCATGTATAAAAACACGAAAACAATTACATTTCCATTAGCATATTTGATATTTTAACATTGAGTTTTGTCATCTTTAATTGTGGCATCCTCAGACTTTCCTGAGTATTAATGCTTTGTTCTCATTCTCCCCTCTCTGTACTAATAAAGATCACAAAGATGGTTAAATGAAGGAACACCGATTCATTATTCCTGACCTGTTTCCGGCTCCACAGAGAAATAGGGCTGCCCTTGAAGTATGCTGTAAATGACTCTGGCGCTGTTCCCATAGGAAGGGTCATCGGCATCTGTAGCTGTGACTTGCACCACAGAAGTACCTGAAGTATCCAAACTCAGCTTAGTTCTGCACAGTACCAGAAGGAGGAGCAAAAGCACTCGTTTTCATTGAAGACTTCATTGATGTTTGTCTTTAATAATGACCTCTTAATGAAACTTTTACATATAATTTGGATGAAAATCGAATATATGTGTGTGTGTGTGTGTGTGTGTGTGTGTGTATTTCATGAACTACTAAAATAAAGTTCATATTTATAAGGGCTTTATAGTAAGATGATAAAATATAAATATTTGATTTTTATATTTATATGGTGTTACTGCAGTTCAACTTTAAGTTCAACTGCATAATCTATATTTAATCAACAGTATTTTATGTATAAAATAGATAATGCTGCAGTTTTTCAAGTGTTAACAAATATGATCATTTTTCAAATTCTCAGTTTTGATATTTAAATTTATTTTCATATAATAGATTTGTTTTTTTGTAAAGGGCATATCTAAGCACAAAGGAATAAGTCTGTTCTCTTCCTCACCTCTGCACTAATTAACTCTAAAAATAATTAACATCTGATCTAGAATACATCTTTATGAATATATTAAATTCTAAACTTAGAAACAATCTAAGATGATCCTAATTTTCATGAACTACTAAAATCTAATAAAGTTCATGATATTTATAAGGGCTTTAGAGTTAGATGATTGTCCCAAGCCCTTGGAATTTAGTAAGTAAACATTAAATAACAATCGAGACCAAATCTTTTGAGAATTACAGTTTAAAACATTACTATTTAAATTGTTACATGTAAAAAAAAAAGTCACCATAGCGGTTACATCAGTTTAAAAAATGCACATACATTTGAAAAGTGTGTATTTGTATTAAATTCAAATGTGTGTCTCTCTAAAAATATTATCTGAATTTCTTGGTGCATTTAATTCTTTGTCATCCTCTATCTAATTAAAAATGGCAGTATTAGCATTATTCTCCTACAAATATGTTTATTTTTATTTAAATTGAAAAAGTAAACTCCACTTTCTTGAATATTACCCTTTTTATGACTTCTGTTTTATAAGTTTCAAAATTCAACCTTGTAATTCTCTACCAGCAAATGATTAATTGTGTGTTTTCAACTGGAGGTTTATTTCAATTTGAGATTCATATCAGCAGTTTTAAATATATTGTACATTTTTATATACATGTATATTTTATATATACAAATACATCTATGTATGTGTATGTATACATATATGTGTTATAATAAATGAGTATCTTAATACATAATAAGAAATAAATCAGTAATTGAATTCCATCATTTGGTATATATAGATAAGCTAAATAAACTCTTTTGGTAATTCATAACTAATACACATAGCTAAAATTCTATATTGCATTAATAGTAATATTTTTCTTGTGTGTATGTAGTACTGGAATTAAACCCAAGTCCTCGTGAATGCTAGCCAAATGGTCTTCCACTGTGCCATAAACCCCAATCTTTTTATTTATTTGAGACAGGTTCTCAGTAAGCTACCCAGGCTGGCCTCAGGATTAGAATTCTCTTGTCTCCACCTCTCCAGTGACTGGCTTTACATGTGTGAACCACTGCACCAGGCAATAGTATTCTTAAAATCATTGGCCACCTATATCTGCAGGTTCTTTATTTTAGGACTCAATTTTCCTGGGTTCAAAAATATTTTTAAAAAATGTACATCTACTGAATATGAGTAGAAGTTTTTCCTGTAATAGTCTCTATCCAGTGTAGTATAGCTACTATTTCTATAGCATTTTCATTGCAGTAGGTATTATAAATAATCTAGAAATGATTTAAAATACATGTGTGGATGGGTATTCATTGTATGCAAATACTGTGCCATTTTATATGAGGAAATTGAGCATCCAAGAATTTCAGTATCTGTGGGCAGCCCTGAACCAGCCTTTGTGGAAAGAAAGAGATGACTATAATTATATCCTAGTACAGAATTTTACACAACTGTTAAACAAATCCATGTGACATAAAATTAATATTTTCACATTTTTCTATTGAAAGTCAATTTTTAATTAATTTTTAAAAGAAGATCTATCATATATATATATATATATATATATATATATATATATATATATATAAAAGATTTACAAATTCACAAGCACTGTGAAATGAATTAATTTCTTTTTTCCTTATTTCCTAACTAAAATAATGTTAAACATGTAGTCTTGATAAGGAATATAAAAAATGTTTTCAGTTAATTTATCCTAATATTTTAAGTATTTCTTGAAATTTTTCATGTTTTAAATATCTTCATAATGCTGTAAATAAACTTACCTACAACAGACATTTCAGGAACACTAGCTGTGTAAATTTCTTCTGGAAATGTTGGTTCATTGTCATTGATATCATGGATTTTTATTACAAATTCAGATTCTGGCTCCACTGGCCGCAGAGTTCTTCTGTTAATTGCTTGCGCACGTAGAGTGTAAAAGGCCTTTTCCTCCCTATCAATTCTTCTTGTGGCATGAATATCACCTGTTTTTTCATCAATAATAAAAAGAGTTCCAGCTCCATCTCCAGATAAAATATATTTGAGTGATCCATCTCCTTTATCTTGGTCTGAATGAAGCTATGGGAAATAAAAATGAGCATATCCATGATAACATTTAAAGGAGAATAATGCTGAAAGAATTCAAAGAAGGTCCTTCAAATCCCATCACAGAATAATGGGGTCAGTAATCTTACTTCTGGAAATGAGAGTTGAATAGGTTTGATAACATTCATTTATATGCTTTAAGCACCAGGAATAGTCTTTTATGTATCATTGTGATTTTTTTTTATAAATGGGAAAAAGTAATAAAATGAACCAAATCCCTTCTTCCCTTTACTTGGTAAATAACCATTTTCATGGGCAAATAAATCTGATTGAGACAGCAACCATCAGTCTTGATGTGTTGTTGTAAACATAGTTCTCTAAATCTTTTGCTGTATGGAAAAGTCTTTAACTCTCATATTTTGCAGGAATTTCACCTTCTACAAACTTATTAGCAGTCATTGTATTTCTATCGGGGAATTAGAAATATTTTAGGATTTGTAAGATAGACGAAGCTGAAAAGCATAGTGTATACTTTAGGAAAAATATACACCATTTTTGGTTCAAACAAAAGACAGTGACTACCTCATAAATGTTTGTAGGTCTCATAGCACAAGTTCAGATAGAAATCTACAAAAAACACACAATATGTATGTCGTAAGTCAAATTAAAAACTATTTGATCCTTATTACTGAAAAAAATAGAAAACTATAAAATAAAATATGTTCTGGCTTCTTGCCTTATCAAATCTATCTTCTTAAAATCCTTAAATGGCAAGACAATGCAGGGCAAGTCTTTTTCTTTCTTCCTTGCCTATGTCCAAAGAAAACCACACTCAATCTTTCAAAATTAATTCATCACATCAAAGAGCTTTGCATGCATCCACATGGACATCCCATTCCAGTACCATCACAGTGAGTACAAATGCAAACCCAGGAATCTGTGTGTCATGGGAAAGTTCCGTATATTCTGCCTTTCACCAGATACCCACCTATAAGGTCAGCCCTCAGACTTATGGATACAGGTATCAGTGAGTGAATTTGGTCTTAAGAAGACCTGGAGAAGAGATACCCATAGAACCTAAAGGAAGCCCAAGGATGTTTGAGCAGGTAGTAATGTGTCCCTCATGCATTGTGGATTATAAAAATGGATATGGATTCTAGTGAGTGTATCTCTTGCCTTCCACTGGATTTGTGTCCTTAAGGGAGGAGGTTGGCCATAGGAAGCACGAAGTTTGGCTTTGAAAACCACAAGGATTGTAAGGTTTTCTTCAGTTGTAGCACACAACCAGTAAACATTTTTATGTTAGGATTACAGTTTTATTATTTGAAACAAAATATTACAGTTCAAATTTTTATTATTTGCCTTAAGAAATATTTAATAAATTGTAGATTTTTCTTAGTTTCTAATATTAGCACTATCAACAAAAGAAGTTTGATTTTTAATGATTATCAGTAATTTGTATTTACCTATCAACTCTTGAAAAATATTTTTATTTCTCTTATTTCAGGATTGATAACTCATTATTACAAATATAATGCAAGACAGAAAACCCAAAAGGCATATTCACTTTAGAGACAAAGATAAAGAAATTAGAGAACAAAATTTTAAATACATTTTTAGCTATTCATAAACAGTAGAGTAGGGGTGGAAAACTCAGGAAATATCTACTTTTAACTGAAAAGCTCTCAGAAGTAACATATGATTGTGTTGTCCAGGGAACCACTCTCAAAAAGTCACAAGATTGATGCTTTTTAGTAAATGAAAATGCACATAGTTGCTGGGAAACTTTCCAATTATATGCATGTACCACACAGTGGCAATTTTCCATATGGCAGATCTAGGCATTGCACATTTCTTTTTGCCTGGGAATCAAAATAATTCAAGAAAAGAGCATTGATAATATCAATATCCATCATTTGAACAGATAACTTTATGGTTTGCAATAGACAGTTCTGATTTTTTTTATTCATTCAGTAATTTGAATGGATAAATATTTGTTTATTATCAGAAGAGTCAGGTACAACTAAAAGAAATCAAAAATTTCATTCTAGTTCAATGAAAGATTAAAACAAAGTGTGGATGGATATTCACAGGACAGCTACCAAACTAGCCTACAGGAATAATGGAGGGTTTGTTAAGTATACACAACCAAACTACCCAATTAAGAATGAGAAGACATTTGAACTAGGAAAAGTTTTTCCATTTTACAAATTTTATATCTTAGAACAGAGGATGAATATAGAACATAGATTTTGGTCAAGGATATAAAGCAAGATATGAAACTGATTAAAATCAGTTCAACTATTCTAATCAATTAAACATATTTATAAAGCTGCTCATATAGTGAGATATTAATTTCTATAATGCTGAATTTTAGAATATAAATCACAGAAGGATTTTTACCTTTACTTATATTATACTACAGAGAGTAAAAATTAGATCCTATAATTGGATCATATACTGTGGGAGTTTCCATTGGATTAGAAAATTGTACATGTAGCAGGAAATCAAAGAGATGAGGATTGTAAGTCAGACTGTGACATTAAAAATTGGAAAATGAAGGATGTCTACTTTCTCCAACAGAAATAGAACTAAGAGAAGAAAATAGTTATAATTCTAACCATCTCATTAGTTTTCTTTATGTATTTGTGTTTTATTGTTAAGAAACTATAGACAATAATTTTTTGAACTATATGATATTGAAGTAATGATAATTTGTATTTAAAGAAAACTTTGCTTACAGAGGGACACAAGTAAACTTTATTATATTAGTTAAGAGTAATAAATAAATAAATATTTTTTTTTTAAAAAAAAGGGTAAAACATGAAGCTGGATGTTGTGATACACGGCTGTAATCCCAGCTACCAGGGAAGTTAAGGCAGGAAGATTTGCAGTTTGAGACCACTTTAACAACTTAGTCAGACACTGGCTCAAAATAAAAATTAAAAAAAAAGGGCTGGGGATGTAAATCCCTGAAGAATGTCCCTGCATTAAATTTCAAGTACCGCAAAAAAAAAAAAAAGACAGTAAGCAAAGAAATTTTAAAAAAAAAGAAACAAAGAAAAGAAAAAGAAAAACAAATATTGGGACTGAGCACGTAGCTCAGTGGTAGAGCTTTTGGCTAGCATTTCATTTGTGAGGCACTGGGTTCAAGCATCAGCACCACCTAATAAATAAATAAATAAATAAATAAATAAATAAAATAAATGTATTGTGTCCATTTACTACTAAAAACAAACAAAAAGAAAACAAAGATTAAAATGACCTTATTTACTGTCTTGATATTAACCTCTGTTTAATGATAGAAGGGTTTTTAAAAAATTGAGAAATGTATAAGTAAAAAACTAAAATTGACATCTGTCATACTAAATGAGTCAGAGAGATGAATTCCTATACTCCTGAGATTGGAGAAAATGCCTCTTCTCGAAGATGAAACCCATGGGTTGTTAAAGGCAACTCCTTGCAGGAACACTGAATGCTGATGCTTTCCTAGCAGATACAGGAAGAGACAAATGGGCAATCCTTCTCCTCTATTTTTACATATCTCCTTAGTTTTCCAATCATCTTTTCTGAGCATACTCTATTCACATGTGCACTGGCATTGTTTCCTTCCATCATTCTGTGTATGTGTGATACAGTTTATTTCCTGTTCTGCCTCATTTACTAAGTTCAGACAATAATTAATTATTATAATTGTAACCCTCTAATTACTCTTCCTTTTTTTATTTGGATATGAGGCGTCAGTGCTTGAATTTGTTAAACAATTAATTGAATAAGATCACTTATTTTTGTTGCAGAGAAGAGGCATCAACGAAACGTGTTAAAAAACTTATTGCATCTACTTACAGAGAAATAACTTTTATAAGAACTTGTCTTGTACTATTTTATTATATGAGACTAAGTTTTCTTTAAACAGGGAAAAAATATTAGATTATTATGGCTTTAGTTTCTCAGTAACACCTGTTTTCCGGTGTGAAACATTTGTGCCACAAATCTTTAAGAAGAAATTTATGTTAATACTGACCTTTTCTTTCCTTGAGGAAAGCCTATTAAAAATTCACAACTTGCTGTGTTACTTGTAAATTCACAAGCAGATAAAGGACATGGCAAGATACATGACAACTAATGAAAATAGAACAACTGGTACCGCACTGCACATTTAAAAGTCATCTTCCTATGCCTTAACTTTATTCAGATATGTTTAATTATAACATCATTATGTTTGTTTATATTGAGTAGTTGTAATATTTAAAACTAAGCAATCCATTTATATTAAAGAATTATTTGAAATATAAATGATTAATAAATGCCTGGTAATTTGAAATGTAGCACATTTCTGATATTTTTTAAAATATTTCTAATAAAGCAGTTATTTGAGATATTTACATAAAATAAAGCTTATAAGCTAAAAGGAACTCTGGATTACCCAGCTTAGGAACTAGAGAGTCAATTGTTTATTACATGGAAGTTAAATCAAGAGTAAACTCCAGGATGGGTTCATGTTGGAGGATCCTTGTTTCACAGTGTTCAGTCTGCTATAATCAGCTCTACAGACACATAGTTTCTATACAACAGGAATTTACATTCACAGTACTGGAGGCTGGAAAGTCCAAGAACAATGTGTCAGCAGATTCAGGGTCTGCTGACACCTTCTTTTCCGTACCTTCTGGCTGTGCCCTCCATGGCAGAAGGAACCAGGGGTCTGCCTGAGGCTTCTTTTATAAGGGCACTGTACCCATCTTATTCCTGAAGGCTTTTCCACCTGCACATCCTAACCACCACCCAAAGGCCCATCTAATACCATCACCTTGGAGGATAGGGATTCAAAATGTGAATTTAGGGTGAAACATAATTCAGACCATAGCAAATCTTTTACCTCTTGATAGCAGTTCATTTTTTTTTTCTGTTCATTCATAAAATAAGGAAATATCACTAAAACAATAAAAGCATCTATCTTCAGAGTACATAGAAGTTTAACATGTTACTGAAAGAATCCATAAAGGCTTTTACCTCATTTTTCCACTTTTGGCTAGAAAAAATATTGAAAAAATTTAAAAGTGAAAATAAATACCAAGCCAGTCATAGTGGCACATGCCAGGGGTTTAGGAGGCTGTGGCAGGAGGATCACAGGTTTAAAGCCGGCCTAATCAGTTTAGAGATGCTGTAAGCAACCTGGTTAAACCCTGTATCAAAAATAAAAGGGGATGAGGATATGGCACAGTGATTAAGTGTTTTTGGGTTTAATTCTTGGTAGGAAAGAAAAGAAAGAAAAGAAAAGGAAAGAAAAGGAGAGAGAGAGAGAGAGAGAGAGAGAGAGAGAGAGAGAGAGAGAGAGAGATGTGTGGGGACGGTGGGGGAGGAAGGGAGGGAGAGGGATAAGGAAAGGAAAAGAAAAGAAAAAAATACTAGTACTTCCTGTAAAAGTCAGATGACTAGTTCTGAGAAACTTCTTATATTGTTTATATTGTGAGATTCTTTCTTATTCAGAATATTAAGACCATTTTAGATATTGGTAATTGTTAGTATTTGACTCCAGTCCAAAATCTGAGAAATAATTGTATAGATAAGTAGAATCACATTTGTCGTGTTTATAGTTCTCTGAAAGATTAATTTTGATAAAACAATCAAGAGAACTATAACATACATTCTCTGAATTTAACAATTTCGGTTCATTTTCATGTTCATTGTTGTAAAAATATCAGATATTGTTGAATAGTTTCTGACATACAATGAGCATTTTATGATTGATTTTCTTTCAAATAGCTTAGATATTTTATTGTTGCTGAAAAGAAATCTAGAATGTAGCAGATATCCTTTGCGATTCTGGTGGTATCAACATTAACATACTGCTCTTACTGGTCCAGTGAATTATATCTTATGAAAAGTAAGGCAATGACTCAAATAACCAAATTCAATAAAATATACCAGTGAAGGTAGCCTAGCATCAGAAATCAGCTGAAAGCACATTAATGCCAGCAAACACAATCTGGTCAGAAATAAATAAATAGTTAATCTTTTGGGGGGGATGGGGAAGTAAAATATGGACAGGGTGGTTGGCCTTGCGATTATGAGCCCCTGACTGGTGACCCTAATCTGGATGGTCAAGGAAGTTTGGCAGTTCTTTCTGAAGCCATTAAGAATTCCTCAAGACTCTTCAAGAAATCAGTTTTCATATCAGTGAGTGCTGTACAATTCTAGAAGGTACCACCTTTTAAAAAATCAGTTAACTAGCCAGGGATGATGGTGCATACCTGTAATCCCAGCAACTTGGGAGGATGAAGAAGGAGTTATCACAAGTTCAAAGTCAGCCTTAGCAATTTAGGGAGGCTCTAAGCAACTTAGCAAGACCTTGTCTCAAAATAAAAAAATTAAAAGGGCTGGGATGTGGCTCAGTGGTTAAATAAAACTGAGGTAAATTCCCAGTACCAAAGAAAAGAAAAAAAAGTTTAGTAAACTTACATCTTGAAACATATCAATTAGGGTTATTTTTTTCCTAGTACAGAAAAACAGCGAGACAACATCAAAAGCATTGATTTTTTTTTCATAGACATACTTTTATAGGCATTATCTACTTCAGAGGCCCACAATTAAAAAAGAAAAAAAAACCCACCATTTTATATGGCAAGAACATCAGTGTCATGTATAATATACAGTAGACATATTATTTCTAACTTGGAAGATTATCCTTTGTAAACAGAGTTACAAAGGAAATATTTTAGAGAAAGTTTATATTATTTAAGAAGTTAGTATCTTCCTTCTTATAGTTTTGAAAATGAGCAAATTATGCAAACTATTCCTTCTATTCCTTTGTGGTCCGAAAAAAAAAAAGGTGGACACTGATACCTTATTTTCCCACAGTTTAGAAAAGTCTTAACAATTGTGGATTTACAATACATACATAAAATATGTATATATTCAAATATATATGAATTTTTTGTTGGGGGCGGGTACTGGGGAATTAACCCAGAGGCACTTTACAACTGAGCTGCAAGCCCAGACTTTTTTTTTTTTTTTTTTTTTTTTGAGACAGGAGCTCACTAAGTTATCCAAGGCCTTGTTAAGTTGCTGAGGCTGTCCTCAAACCTGCAATCCTCCTGTCTCAGCCTCCCAAGACACTGGGATTACAGATGTGTGTCACCATGCCTGACTTTATTTTTTATTAATTATGTGAAAAGAGAATGAAGAATAATTAGTAAAGGAAGATCATGTCAATTCTATGAACTGTGAAAGCAACTGAGAATTTTTCTGTCCACCTCTTCACCAAAAAAATGTGTGATAACAGATGCTATGAAAGGAAAGTGAGGGCTAGGAATAAATACCAATGGAAGGAGTTTATTTAAATATTTCTTGAACTGAAATGTACTACACCAAATTGAAGATAATGGTGAAAATTCTGCATGTGGTGTTTTATGATTTCAAGAGAATTGAAGACATGGCTACAAAGGGTGATTTGAAGGGGTTTCTAAGCCCATAGAGGTCCTTTGTCTAGGGAGGAGAACTAGAAAGAGGAGTTTGGATGTTTATATTCATATTTTTAAAATAATTATTGAAATGAGAATTGTTTTAAGATACAATAAATGTTATTGTATAAAAAAACTTAATTCTATGTATGTGGTATGTATGTGTGAAAAATACAAAAACAATACTGAATGCAGTATCTGATAGATGCACAGATCCTCTGAAATATAGAGCATTAAGTTAAAATGGAAAAACTTATTCTAGGTTAACTTTCTGTGTTTTCCTAATCAAAAGAATAGAGAGATTAAGATATGAGGCTGTCATCAATAAAGTAGGCTGCTTCTCTGGCTGAGACATCTGCACCTTTATCAGATAGAAAGACAAGTTCCCCAGAACTACTAGATGTCATGTGTCCATAACCTTTCCATTTATCCATTGTGCAAAATTCTTATTTAGCCTTCAAGGTCATAACTGTGATCCTACATAAATTGATTTTTTAAAGTACATTTAAAAATTGTGTCTCTTTCCTTATGTCTGAATTATAATTTTAGTATATGAATGGATAAATTCTCTATATTTTATTCATAACTACATATATAAATTATGTGTATACATATATGTATATAAATACGTGTATAAACTTTCAAAACACGTGACAATTTTGAAATATTATTTCTGTAAGTCATCCTGAAAGAAAGCATGTATTTATTTTTAGGGCAGGAAACAAGCCTTCTATTCTTTTGGACTCTTAACAATAAATACAGTATAGAGTACGCCATTAACTATTACTAGAAGGAAATGAACATTGCAGTCAAATGCCACTATAAGGGCCCATTTTGTGTAGGGTTCGTTCGTTCGTTTGTTTTTTGTACTGTGGCTTGAACTCCAAGGTGCTTTACCCTTGAGCTACATCATCAGTCCTTTAATTTTTTATTTGGAAGCAGCATCTTACTAGGTTGCTTAGTTAGGATAATGCTAAATGTCTGAGGCTGGCCTTGACTTCTCCTGCCTCAGCCTCACATGCCACTGGGATTAGAGGTGTGCACAAATACACCTAGCCCATTTCTTAAAAATCCTCAGTATTTTGGATGAGTGGAAAAGTTAAAGTTAGATGATGAAAAGTGGGGATCAACAACTGCTTAAGAAAATCTTATTCTTCATATTGAAGAATATTGAGGTTATAAGTTAGACAGGAGCTCAAATCAACTATGAATATTAATCAATGGGAATATGATGCATACATGGATTACCAAGGAACATATTTAATTTTTGTAGGAATAAGAATGCAAATATAGGGTTGGGAATATAGCTCAGTTGATAGAGTGCTTGCCTTGAATGAATAAGGCCCTTGGTTCGATCCCCAGCACCACCAAAAAAAAAAAGAATGCAAATCTAGCCAGGTGTAATGGTTCACAACTGTAGTAATCCCAGTAGCTTGCGAGGCTAAGGCAGAAAGATTCAGAGTTCAAAGCCAGCCTCAACAAAAACAAGGTGCAAAGCAACTGAGACAAACCCTGTCTCTAAACAAAATACAAAAATAGGGCTCTGGATGTTGATCAGTGATTGATTGCCCCTGAGTTCAATCCTCAGATGCCACTCCCCACCCCAAAAGGATGCAAATTTAAATTTTCTCTGAAACTGTCAGGGTATCATACACATCTCTAATTTATCTTAGGAACAGCATTACTCAGGTTAGTAATAGCAGGCTCACTTTCCCATTGGTGGCATGTACAATAGCCAGATTGATTAAGAAACAATCCTATTGCTATCGCCCCATCACTGTATATACAACAAGAACTAGAACGTGAGAGGGGAAATGTGTGCAGAGGTAACTAATGACCAGCAACAGTTTTCTCCCCTGAAAAACTGGCCATTCTTGCTATAGGTTTGAAGTGAAGACCTGTGGTTGACCAAAGAAGAGGGTATTTCTGGGAATTAGAGACCCAGAGCTCACATACCATCAAAGGGCAAACACTGTTGAAGCAAGGGACTTCAAGCACATTATCATTCTTCAGCAAAAGACTTAAGACATGTTGAATTATGAGTCTGGAGGGAGGCTTAAGGATAAGGCTGAAAGCTTCAGAAAGCAGAACACAACTGTCCATATTGCTAGAGATTAATGGCGATTAGGTTCAAAACAAAAAATCACATAAAAGTAGGAAATAGGTGAGAGTGGAGAGTCCTCCAAGGAATGGTAAATTGAACTGACGATTTATATGTTTTTCTCTAAAGGCATTCAATCTCAGTGCTTCTTAAAGTTTAAAAATACAGACCTGGTCCCTTGGCGAATGTGCACTGCCAGGAAGAGAAAGCAGGAGATACATTCTTCATGCAAAGATGAAATGGCAAAACAGACAGCCGATCTACTTTTGAAGAATTTGTCAATCATTGATGACAATGAGAGAGAGAGAGAGAGAGAGAGAGAGAGAGAGAGAGAGAGAGAGAGAAATTGGTTCATGCAATTGTGGGGACAGGCAATTTTGAGATCTGTAAGGAAGGATGGAATTTTTAAAATTCTAGTAAGACTTGATGTTGAAATCTCAAGTCAAAAACCCATATGACAGAGTAGCAAGATGAAAACTCAAGCTGCATTTCTGTTAGAATCTTGAGAAGTCTTCTTTGGGATCCCTCTGTCTTTGATTTTAAGCCCTTTAACTAATTGGATGAGTACCAGACACATTGTGGAGGTTAATCTATATATGTAATGTTTACTGATTACAATTGTTAATCCTATTTAAAAATATCTTAACAGCAATAGTAAGACAAATATTTGACCACACAATTGAGCACCCTATCTTTATCAAGATGGCACATAAAATTAATGATCACAGGTGATAAGCAAATAATTTGAGAAAAACCTTCCCAGTAATAGTACTAACCCTTGTCCTAAAACAAGTGCATCATTTCCATCCTCTGAACAAATCATGGCTCTCCAATTCAGTTAACTGTGATTATCAAGCTACTCTTTCAAACCAAAAACCTAGGGCTGGGGACATAGACCAGTTGGTAGAGCGCTTGTCTCACATGCACAAAGCCTTGGGTTGCATCCCAGCATCGCCCCCCTCCCCCCCAAAAAAAAAGTCTAAGCAAAGTGAAATCCTAGGAGTCACTGACTCTTCCCCCTTGCTCTACCCTTTTATTCCATAAGTAAAACCCTTCTGGCTTCAAGATAGATCTTCAGTTGCTTCTCATAATCTTTACTGTTGCTATTTGAATGCCAGTCTCCATAGTTTGCCACTGAAGCTCTTGAAACTGGTCACTCCACTTCTATTTTTGTCCTTCCAGGATTACTATCTACCTCCTAGCCAAAGAGATCATCTTTCAGTGTAAAACAGTGCATGCCACTACTTTGCTCAAAATCTATCAGTGGATTCCCCGTGTACTTAGAGCATTATCTAAAGCCCATAACTTAATTTATAATTAATTATAAGTAACTTATAATTATTTATAATTAATTCATAATGATGTAGCCTCTGCCTGTCACTTTGACTTCATACTCCTTTCAACCAACTATACTCAAACTGGCCTGTTTCTTGAATATACCCTTGCTATTTTTATGAATGAGATCATCTCTTCACTTATTTTTTTGTACACTATTCAATTTTCCTCTGTTGTGCATTCCTATCTTTCTTCCCTCTCTGTTCTTCATGATCTGCTTGACATGTTCTCAATTTTAAGGGTTTCTTTATACATTCTGATTTGACAATTTATAGTATGTCATTAGAAATGACTTCTTCAAGTTTGAGATTTTTATTTTATCATTGATAATAGTTTCCTTTGTCCTAGGGAAATGTTTAATTTTAATATAGTCAAATTTATCAATCATTCATTATATGATTATTATTCTCTGTATCTCTTTAAGGAAATATTTTTCTAACTCAAAATCATATATTTTGAGCCATAAAATTCTCTCTTTTAATATTTTATAAGTTTTCCTTTTGACATTGGATTCACTTTTACCATCTGAATGTGTATGTGGATGTATGTCTATGATGCTATACATATCACAAAGGCCTATTTGTATTTCTAATCAGCATTCAAAAAAGATTTTTCTTAAGCCATTAATTCTTAACTGTAACTAGATCATCAATGTATTTTTGTCTGTTTTAGATCCTTCCATTTTGCTCCATTTGTCCATTGGCACTGCTGTGGTTTGAATGTGTCTCCCCTTACCACTCCAATAAGCATTTGGTGAGAGCAGCAGTCTTCGCATATGAGGACAATGAGTGAAGGTTAGGCCATTAGAGCTCTGCCTTAATGAGAAAGTTAATGCTGTTGTTACAAGAGTGGCTTCCTTATCATGGAAATAGGTTTAAATAAAATGATAAGTTTGGTCCTCTCTTGCTTTCTCATCCTCTCATCTTCCACTATGAGATAATGCAGCAAAATTGTTCTTGTCAGATGCCAACTCTTTGTCACTGACCTTGGCATTCTCCAGATACGTGAGAAATGTTTTTTTTTTTTTTTTCCTTACTCAGTTTCTGGTATTTTGATAAAGCAGCACAAAACAAACTAAATTATGACAGGCATGATTATTTCATTAAAAACACTCTCAATTTGTTGTAATAATTATTGATATCTGTTCAAATAAATAACAATTCCTATCTATTTTTTTAAAAGTCTTGGCATTCTTGGTTTATACCATATAGATTTTTAAATTAGTATGTAACATTCTGATATAATAGCAAAACAACCACTATAGAATAATAGAATTATTGCTTACAATTACACTCAACCACAGGCTTTTCTATAACTGCCTATGTTTTTGCCTAGACAGTGAGGTCAACCAGGTTTCATCTTTTTCAAGACACATCCCCCAGAGTCTGCTGATATGATCCAAAAGGGAATTTGTGAGATTCAAACTGTGTTTATCTTTGTCACCCTGTGATAGTTCTTCACCAGTGCCCTGTGTCTTTCCAACTCCAGTATGTTATACCCTTATTTTTTTTTTTTTTTTCATTTCGATGTGATAAATACTGAGTATATGTGCACTTATTCTCTTGGGCAGAAAGAGAAGACTGGATATTGTTTTTCTTGAATGAACAACTTCTTTATCTTCATTTTCACATTATAGTAAAAAAAATAAGCTATAGTTACCAGGCACATAGGCGCATGCCTGTACTCCCAGTGGCTCAGGAGGCTGAGACGGAAAGATCGCAAGTTCAAAGCCAGACTCAACAAAAGCAAGGCGCTAAGCAACTGAGTGAGAACCTGTCTCTAAACAAAATACAAAATAGGGCTGGGGATGTGGTTCAGTGGTTGAGTGCCCCTGAGATCAATCCCCTGTACCAAAAAAAAAAAAAAAAAAGCTATACTCATTCTGACTTCTGATCTTTTATATAAAACTCATGGGTTTATTTCCTTCTAAAAGTTTGCAGAAAATTTTGTTTATCCAGATTTCTGAAAGTTTATAGTATTAAAACTGCAACACACTCACCAAGTCCTTTCAGTCAGCAGCCTCATACCATTCAGTTCTGGGACATTCTAATAAAATTTTTTATTAGTGCCCCTCTCCTCCATTTTAACATTCAACATTTTTGGACATCCTATTTATTCAGACATCAATCCTCATCATTTTTCCTTTAATTCCATTATCCCTTAGCTTCTATTTTTTTCTTTGTCTTCATGTTTTATTCCCTTGACTGTGTTTCTTACATTTCTCTCCAAGTCATATATTGAGAATTTTATTTCCAAAGGCATATTCTTCATCTATGATACTTCACTTTTAATTACATATCAGTATTTTCCATAGGGGTATCCAACAATCTTTTCATCATATAACCTCTTTTAATAACTTATCACTCCCTAATCAAGAGAAAGAATTTTATATCCTTTCTATGGTTTCCACACCAAGAACACAATTCCTCTCCCCCTGAATCTCTTGTAATGAACAGAATATACCTAAGGGGATGCTTCAAGACTTCTCATGCTGGATGAGAAAAGATGGAGAACCTTTTGCCTTGTGAACTGGGTTTCTTGCACTATTGCACTGAGCAGTTATTATGTGATTATTTGAGTTGCTCTGATGTCAGCATGCTATGAGGAGCACCAACTAGCTCTTACTGAATCCATATAAGGACAGGGAGCAAAAGCAAGAATGAAGGGGAGAAAAAGAAAAAGAGATAGATACCCAGTTATCTGTCAGATACTCCAGCTGCTAGGCCACTTACGGAGTGCACCTTCATGAAAAACTCAGGTTGAATCGTCCAGTCAAGTTCTTACTGTTGTCCTGAATCATAGGCATCATGACAGCTACTTAAATTACTATTGTTGTGCTAAATCATTAAATTTAGTGGGGTTAGTCAACAAATATATATAGTACTTACATTGAATATTTTCATACATGTGGAATTGACCTTTTAAAATTTTTTTTTTTGCATATTCTCTAATTCCTTCAAATTATTTTTCCCCCATTTGTTTCCTTTCTTTGGTTTTTTGGAATGGTTTTTCTTTAAAAATTTTGGTTGATAGTTTCACTAAGGTAAACAAAGCAATGTTCAAAATTTTATCTTATAAAATTTTAGAAATCATTCCAATTTTTCTTTTCTTTCTTCTCATTTTGTGTACTGAGTATTTTACTTCTTTTTTTTAAGTATTCCACATTTTTTAAACGTTCTATTGTTGTTGTTTATTTTTTAAAGATTAGGTTCAACAGTAGGTAGTCACACTTAATATATCACCTCCAGGGAAATATATGATTGCCTATTTTGTTTATGTCATTAGTAGATTTGGAAAGCTGGGGAGATAGGGATGCAAACCCAATCAATACAGTTGATTACTGTGGAGAAAGTAAATTCAATAAACATTGAGTTCAAATTAAAGGTGAAAATAATGCCACTTCAACCTCAGCATTCTTCTGTAGTGCACTTCTGCTGAAGTGATGGGGGTAGCTAGCATGGTGACCCTGTATTAATTCCCAATAAATTCTTCAAAATTTTTTGTCTGGTATCATATGTTCCTTCTGCTTCTAATGTATACTTATATTATTTTCTTCTTTTGTAAATAAGGAAGAGTTAAGAGTAATTAGGCAATCATGTTAAAACATACCCTTTTGAGAAAAAAATAGTTCAATTGTTCTAAGTTAAATTGAATTGTAGTGTATAATTGCCCAAAAAATAATTGTGACTTGATTTACAGTAATAAATAATATATAACTGTATGTTCATTTTTATATTTCACTGTTAAAACTCCAAAATCTATAAAATATACTTATTTTACATATTAGTCCCACAGGCCTTTTTATAAGAATTAATTAAATCAACATTATAATCTAAGTTCCATCCTTCCTGAAAAATTCATTACATGTCCTTTTACCACTAATGATCAGACAAAATTTTTGATTGAACTAACCATTATGTGTAATTACTTGGAAGTTTTTGTAAAAAATTTAGTGACTAGAAAATTACAAGAATTAATACAATTTAATTAAATATTTAATATAACTATTAAAAATTAGCCCATGTCTTTATTAATCCTGCCATTATGTAATAAAGAAAAATTAATTGAGCATAATTTATTTATAACACTGTGGTAACACTTACATATTCACTTAGAGACTAGAGTTGTTCAGAAATATTTTTACATATACTACCAATCAATTGAAATAATTCAAACCAAATAATTAAATTATGTTCTGAAGATTATTTTCATACTTTTTATTTAAAAAATAATGAGAAAATGAATTTGAAGATATTCTTCTTTTCAAGATTTCCTAAACAATATCACTTCATCTGCCTAAATTCTATGAAAGATGGCTTTCTATTGTTATACCATATTCTGCAACTTTGATCAAAAGTAAAAAGATTATTAAAATTCATTGCTTTTTTATTTTGCATTTACTTCCAATTCTTTAGACTTTTTTTTTTATTTACATCTGACATTACTATAAAATTTTCTAGTTGAAATTTTCTGGGTTTTGTTTCCATTACTTATAATTTACTTTTTTTGCCAGTTAAGAAAGTTGTATTGTTTTTCTTTATTTTCATGCTCTTAATTTAAATAATCATCGTTCTTTCCTACTGATTACATTTTTCTGTTTTTAGTAAAACAGAACCAATTGCTAGCTGAAAAAACGAGTTCAATACATTTCCATATAATTTCATGCATAATTTGATTGGCGATTCCCAGCCCCTTGCACATAAAAATAAAGACAACACACCATTAAAATTCCATAGCTTAATTTCATTTTCAGCTCAATTGTTTGCTTGTATCCTTTAGTCATAGTCAAGGGAACAAAAATGATATGAATTCATAGTGCTTATTTCTAGTCATTGAAAAAAAGGCCTGAGGTTAACAATAAGTATCTCTGTCTAATATGAGAACAAATAATTCCTTTAGCATCTGTGACAATCAATGCTGTTCCAATGAAATCCTCCCTGATGAATTTAACAATTATTTAAAAATTGGTATAGTCACTTAACAAAATAAGATGAATGAAATGGATTAAAGATGGAAGTAATGGTGCATATATATCAGTTCTCTCAAGCAAGAACTAAATTTAATTGTTTTTAACCCCTTTGAGTTATCATCCCAACAATTTTATATTCTGCATAAAACTTTTAACAGCCCCCAGAATTAAAGTTTTTTGAAATGAGAGAAAAAGGAAAAACATAAAATGTTTTTTGTGTCTGTTATAAATTTATGTGACAGTAAGTAAAATAGGAATAGGAAAAAAAAAAAGATGAACTCTATTTTTAAATTGAGTGTAACAGAGTAAGTACAGTGTGCACCAAAGATCATTTAAATGCTGAAAACTTGTAAAACTCTAAGTAGTGTTAAAATTTATTTATATTTCTGGGCAAACTTTCTGTAATTAAGGGCATTTAATGCAATCACTATATTTTTCATTTCAGGATGTTTGTCTATAAAAAATTAATAGTCCATTATTACAAACTACAATCAAGATTCTCAATTTTCTAGGATATTCATAAACTTAAATATTCTTAATCTCTCATTTAGGATAAGAAGCAATCCCATGAATAAAAATGATTTATAAGAAATTAAAATAATAGTATCTACTAGGATAAAAATTATTAAAGCTAATTATTACATTAGTTACTAGAATTAGTTATTTTAGAAAACAAGATTTATTTAGATGACCATACTTTTTTTACTACACTCTGTTAAACTGACAAAGGACGAAGGACGTATGTATATACTCGAAAAGCAAAAATTTCATTACCCACCTCATGCAAATGAAAAATGTCAGAGTTAAGAAAAGGAGATGTATGACTAAAAATCAAAGATAAAAGGAAACACAGAAGGTCAGGTAAACACACACACACATATGTATATAATAATAAAGAATAACATCTATCTAGATTATTACAATGTGTATTAAGTCTTGATCAACTGAAACATAAGCTAGGTAAGAATCAGCATATTTCACCTTGTGAAGTCTTACTGTCATTTCACATTGACTGCCACTATGAATTCTGGCATCTAAAATCAAAACTTTAATGTGGGTTGGGGTTGTGGCTCAGTAGTAGAGCGTTTGCCTCCCATGTGTGAAGCACTGGGTTCAATTCTCAGCAACACATATAAATAAATGAATAAAATAAAGGTTTAAAAACAACTAAAGAAACAACAATTAAAAAAACTTAAATGTGCTTCATATCCCAGATTATTTTCACAAGAGTCTTATCCAATCTCATTCAGCATACTACTTTTCAATTTTTTATATATTCAGTGACTTTAAAAATCTTATTCTTTTTTTAATTGATTGTTCAAAACATTACAGAGCTCATGATACATCATCTTTCATACATTTGACTCGATTGGGTTATGAATTCCCATTTTTTTCCCCAAATACAAATTGCAGATTCACATCGGTTACACACTCACATTTTTACATAATGGCATATTAGTGACTGTTGTGTTCTGCTACCATTCCTATCCCCTACTATCCCCCATCCCCTCCCCTCCCCTCCCATCTTCCCTCTCTACCTCCTCTGCTGTTGTTTAATTCTCTCCCTTTTTTCCCTCCTCCTTTCCCCTCACAACCTCTTATAATTTTGTATAACATTGAAGGTCTCCTACTTTTTCCATATGCTTTCCCTTCTCTCTCCCTTTCTCTCCCCCCTTCTCGTCTTTGTTTAATGTTAGTCTTTTCCTCATGCTCATCCTTCCTGTTCTGTTCTTAGTTGCTCTCTTTATATCAAAGAAGACATTTGGCATTTGGTTTTTAAGGATTGGCTAGCTTCGCAACTCAAACATTTTCCTTGGGTAATGTGATGGTGGTGGGTGGATGTGTAGTTTGAATTATTTATTTTAATGTATCTTTTCAGTACTATATAATTCTTATCAAAATATACACTATATTTTGTGTATTTTAAATTAGCACACACAGATAAATATGCTGTTCAAAAATAAGTACCATAGGAATTAATAGGATGCTAACATTTTACTCTTCTAGCAAATGAATCATCCCACCTTTCCTTTTTAGATAACATGCCACAGCCAATTTTAGCTATTTTGAAATTTTAGCATATGTTAAAATTTAATACTTATTTCTGACATTAAATCTGTGCAAGCAATGTATATCTAGACACACGGAGAAACATTCTAAGTTAATTATCTTTGTTTTTATAAAATAAAAATGTAGTTACAATATGTGTAAGTTGAACTTAGATCAATATTCATCAACAGCACTTTGTTCAGACAGTGTATTATTGTACTCATTCACATGGAAGGACCCATTTCATCTTGAGAAATCTTTATTTGAAAAGAAAATTCAAAAGTTTTCTGACCACTTGAAAATATATCATGGGCAGGAAAGAGAAAAATAGGCTATTCCAATACAGTGAAGTTTTGGTTAAAATATTATTATCCAAAGTAGCCAGGCTTAGACCATGCCTATGATCACATGGATTGGGGAGGCTGAAGAAGGAGATTTCCTAGGTTGAAGCTAGCCTGTGTAACTTAGTGAGACCCTGTCTCAAATAAAACAAAAGAGCACGGGACATAGCTCAGTAGTAAAGTATCCCCTGGTTCAATTACTAGTACCACCTTCCAAAAAAATAAATGAATAATTACCCCAAACATGCATTTTTGCAAGGCAATAAAAAAGTGGTATTAGTAACTGATAACTGTGTTATAAAAAAAAGTACTTTCCGAATTTATAATTTAAAATCTAAGTCTACTTATCATAAGAAAGAAATGTTACAGTCTAGTTACCCTATTCAATAAATGGTAAATGAGCATTTTCATTTGGAAATGTTTAACTGATTAAAGTTCCAAATAAAATCAGTTTATTACACAGGCCAGATTCCAGTTGCTATGTATTTCTACTGGCTAGAAAACAAATTAAATGTGTGGTCATACTTTCTGTACTTCAATGTGGTACTCTTTAATATTTGCTACTTTCATACCACTGCTTTTGAGTAACATCAGTTTTTAGTATTTCATCTCTAAATCTGTGAATATCTCAATATTTTTGTCTTGCCTTTAAAAACTTTAGGTAACATGTCTTTAGCTTTTTTGATTAAATCAAAATGAACTAATGATATTTTGTTCAGAAATATTTCCAGTTCCTTGCATGTGTGAATGTTTTTCAATATTCTATCCATTTCCTTCAGTTTGCATATTTCTGGCATATTAAAGATGCTGGCAGGAAAAATATGCTTGGGAAGAAAATCAACCACCAACATAGTACATGCCCAACATATAATTATCACTAATGCTGCCACTTCCAATTCTGACTATGTTTTTAGATTCTTCTTTTCATTTATATAATTAAAATTGCATTTAATTAAATATGCTGTTTGATAATAATTATTGTATTTTCTCATGGAAGTTTTAATAGGGCTGGACATTTGGGTAGGGCTTGATAAATTCTAAAGAGTTTGCATATTGATCACCTAATTTTGATTTCTGGAATTATGATTTGCATGAATGGATACCATTATTTCATTTATAAACATGGAAACTGAGACTCTGAAAGATTAGGTCATGTTTACAAGAAATTCCATGCTGGAGTTAAAACTCCAGGGTTTTTTTCCCCTATAAATGTCTGTCTGTACATTTTTTGAGTAAAACAATTTCAGTCTGAGAAATTGTTACTGATGGATTTTTGTACTCAATCAGAACCCTGCCCACAAAACAAAACAAAATAATGCAGTAACTCTGTGATGCTTTGCAAATAAGTATTACACTATAGAGGAATATATAATCCAGGTTTCTAAATTATGTAGTTTTTGATTTGATTCCTAGCTGTGTTGTTTATTAACTAAATGGCTAAATATGATAACTGACTTTCCTAAGTTAGTTTCCTCCTGTGGAATGACCATATCTATCTTGCAATAGTGTTGAGAAGATTTAAACATAGCACCTAAATAGTAACTGGCACAGATGAAGGGAACAGAATGTGGTCCCTGGTATTATTTTAATTATGTTATAAAATATCACATATTTTATTTTTAAGTGTAATGCTCAAATATCAATGTGTATTATACATAGAAAAAATGTGAATGGTACAGCATATGTATGAGGTTTGAAAGCAGTAATATCTAGGAGATTAACAGAAATTTCATATAATGTATTAAGTACTGCAGAAACATGCTTGGTATGGATTTTAAATTATTTCATAATCAAGATAAATTAAAAAATTAAAAACAATCCTATGAGGATATGACTATACACATTTCTAACTGTGTTACGGTTAAACTACTCTGGACTTAATTCAAAGGTCATTTTCCTTGTGATTAGCTCAAAATGAGCCATCATTTGTGACCCATTTGCATTCATCCATTCCCTTATCACTCTCTGTAGTAACTCCACAAGTCTCCTCCAAACTTCAGAAGTACTCAATTTCCCACAGTTAGGTGAACATTAAAGACTATGCCTATGCTCTTAAAAAAATGTCCCTGTAGTATATAAGAACAGATGCCATAAAATGATTAAAAAATACCACATTTTAAGATTAAATGTATATTATTTGGAATCATGAGAATTAAAATAAACATAAAAAGACAGTATAAAGCAATAGTAAAATCAGATCATTTCCAAGACATTCTGAAAAAGCTAAAGCTTGGAGAAAAACCACAATTTTATAAAGGAGCCATGAGACAATGATCCTAGTAATTAATTAGAGATAGCAATTCGTAATGTTAGATAAGGCCACCCCCTATTTCTATTCCAATGTGGATCATGCAAAGAAACTAAAATTATAAAGCAAAAATCAAATGGTCCTGGTCTAACATATCAGAATCTTTCTAAGTAGAGCCAATAATATATATATACACACACACATTAGCACCAGTACTAATCCAATGTTATAAGAAGAGGAAATGGGAAACAGAAACCCAGAAGAGATCATGTGAGGACATGACAAAAACTAGCTACCTGTGTGCCAATGAGAGATCACAGAAAAAAAAAAAACAATCCTTCTGACAGACATCTTGATCTTGGACTTGTGGCCATCAGAACTGGGAGAAATAAAGTTCTGTTCTTTAAGCCTCCCCATCTGTTGTATTTTGTTATGGCAGCCCTAGAAAACTCACACAATGAGAACACAATTCTCTATAAAATGCTCTGACCCAGGAAAGATGCTACATGCAAATACAACCTTAGGGAATTTTTGATGGCTTTGTCTATCTCAAGTCATCTCATCTCAGTTACTGAAAAAAATACATTCATAATATGCATCTATAGTTTTATCCAATCCCAACTCTTCCATGATACCAATCATAATGCACTCTTAAACACATTTTCCTTTGCTAGAGAAATCATCAAGATCTGGTGCCATTCTCTGTCATTTCAACTTTAATATTTCCAGGACCATATGCTACAAACCATATCCTGGGGCTCCGGTGTAGATGGAAAACTTAAAATACCAATGCTTTCCTCAAATTTTCTTCACAAAGTGATATTTTGGCACTCTTTTTTGAATTTTTTTTTTAGTTGTTGATAGACTTTTATTTTATTTATTTATATGCAGTGCTGAGAGTCGAATTCAGTGCCTCATGCCAGACAACAGAGCTACTGCTGAGCCCCAGGCCTAGCCCCAGCCCTTTTTGGTATTCTTATAATTATGATCAATCTAAAGTCAAAGTTTCACTACTGTAGGTCTCTGAAGACGCCATGAAGCTTAGAAGTTTTACAGATGATCAGAAGGCGATGCATGAAAGCAATCACCTTATGATCATCTGTAAAACTTCTAATTATCATTTGAAAATCAAAAGAAGCTTTACCTCCTCCATGAAGTATTTTGAAAAACATTTTTACCCCTAATGTTGACTGGCTCGTAATGCTATAATTATTTACAAAAGTGTCTATCTCCTTCATTAGACTATAATGTTCTGATACCAGGATTTGTACTCATATTTGAACTGCAAATTTGCCCTTGCAGAGCGCCCAGTATATGATATTTATAAGTGTATACTGAATAAAGGAATGCCACCAGTAAATCCATGTGTTATAAATCAGTTATTACTATGGGTCACTCCTGGAACTGTAACTAAATAATCAGTGCTCCCCAACAATTTGAATGAATCTCCCAGACAATACATTTGCACATATGAATATGTAACAATGGGGCTGGGGTAGAACACTTGCAAGTGTGAGGTGCTGGGTTTGATCCTCAGCACCACATATAAATAAGTAAATTAAATAAAGGTATTATGTCCATCTACAACTAATTTTTAAAAATGTAACAATGAATTTTAATGTTGTATAAAACCATAATATACAAATAAAAATTTAAAAAAACTAAAAGAAACTAGGATATTTTATATATATATATATATATATATATATATATATATATATATTATAGTTGATAAAAAGAACAAGATTAATGAAAACTTAGAAAAAAGAGAAAAAAACAAGAAAATACAATACATAGAAGTTAAAAAATATGCTTACCAAACTATATTCACAAATTTTATATAACCATGATAAATGCAAATTATCACTCCATAATTTGAAAACACTGCTCTTTAGATACTGATTTACAAAATTTAAATAGAGATATATAATCATTCAGTCTGATGGTAATTAACTTCTATATAGCTTATGTTTTTCATTCTTTATTTTTGTCATCTATGTTAATATCATTTTGGAATAGGACCACCATTCAACCCAGTTATCCCACTCCTTGGTATATACCCAATGGATTTGAAATTAGTATACAATAGTGAAACAGCCACATCAAGTTTTATAACAGCACAATTCACAATTGCTAAGCTATGGAACTATCATAAGTGTCCTTCAAATGATGAATGGATAAATAAATTATGTTATATATAAAAAATGAAATATTACTCATCCATTAAAAAAAGAATGACTTTGTGATATTTTCCAGTAAATGGATAGATCTGGAAACTGTCATGCTAATGAAATAAGCCAGTCTCAAAAAACTAAAGGCTGAATGTTCTCTCTGATATGTGGATGCTAAACCCAACAAGGTCAGGGAGGGGAAGAATAGAAGTAAAGGGGATTAGACAAAGGGGAAGGAAGGGAAAGGAAAAGGATAGGAATAAGAAAGATGGTACAATGTATCTGATATAACTTTCTTGTGTACATATATAAATATACCACAGTGAAACTCCATGTTATGTACAACTATAAGAATGGGATCCTAATTAGAATAAGTTACACTCCATGTGTATATGTTAAAATACACTCTATGTGTGTATCTAAAAAAGAACACATAAAAAAGAAAAAAATGGCAGAAGTAATGATGTTTTTAATTTAATCTTATCCAAATGCTCCATTTGATTCATGACCAAACCAGAAATCCAAGAAATTAAATGATTTTCCCATTTCCATACATATAATTGGTGGCAGAGAATGGCATGCAAGAGTGTCATTATATAACTCACAAAAAAAAGTATCTGCAAGGGTGTTGAATTTGTATATTTATAAGCAATTTTAAAACATGAGTTTGCATTTATTCTATAAAGATTTCTGTAGTTAACATCATATATGATTTAGGAAGACAAAAGGGGTTTCCTCCACACTCAAAATCAAAGCCAAAAGACAAACTCATCCATCTCACCATTTCCTTTAACACAGTTCCCCAAATACTCATACTTTCAATGAGTACATAAAAATATATTAGCAAGCGTACTAACTGAAAAGGAAAAAAAAAAAGAGAAAATCTTTTAAAAGATATTTGAAAGTCAAAATAATAGGATGTTGGAATGAAGTAAGAACACATTTTATCCTAAACGATTTGACTCTCAAATAACCTGCCCATTTAGTTAGTATGTTTGTTTAGGATATTTGAGTCTGGAACTGTGTGTCAGTATTCCTTAATGAAGATTTAGACAATTGTAGTAATTACAGATGAGCTGAACTTCAAGATCTGCCTCGATTTAGTTTTCATGTTTCCTTATATTTAAATATGGGGTAGGCATTTTGGTGGGATTATCACAAAAGTGGTGCTATGTTCTTTTTTCACCTTGATAATGAGCACTAAACATCATTTTCTGTTTTTACATATTATATTTATTTTGTTCAACATAAATCTTCTCTACTGGAAAGTTTGGTGTCTTTCCCTTGTAATTAATACACATTTTCATAGGAAACAACAATGTAAGCATTGTACTTCTTATTTTTTTATTCCATCAATCAATCAATAATTTATATCTTTATGAATTGTTTCTTATCTTCTTCAATGGGTTATGATTCATGACTAATATTATTTATTTTGATGTTCAAACACTATAGAGTTGCTTTTGAGTACAGGTTGCCTTCATTCTTTGACAATCTATTTGCTTTCTGATAAAAAATGAATGAGATTTGTATAGACCCTGATCTTCTTGTGGACTCATCCTCAAAAATCAAGCTACTAGGGACACTCTCATTAAATAGAACTAAGGTTTATTTTTGTGTACATATACCATACATGGGTATTATATATATGTTTGTATATATATGTACATATGTTAAAATGAATTCATTCTAGTGCCTCTAATTGTTGTTCAATAACACAGTTTTATTCATTTCCTTACTTATATCTTCCTTCTGTGATGGAAAGAATATTTGCTGAAATGATCCTTACTTAGTGTATTTACTTTTTGATTAGTCCTCCTTTCTATAACAAATTTCCCCTCTCTGCCACCATCATCTCTCAGGTGACCACATGTACCTCCCTGCTTCAGTACCTCATACTGAGCCCCCTGTGCATGAATTCCCTCCTCATTCTGCTAACTCTTACTCTCACACTGCCACTGCACTGTGCATATGACCATCTTCTTCCACATCTTACTGTGCCTATAGCAATCCGACTCTCTAAACTATAACTTCATCCATCTCTGAGATGCCACATCTGACTGCCATCTCTAAAAATGACTACTTACTCAGATTTGGTTCTGAAAACTTATTCTATAGAATGGAGGTTCTTTGAGCCCTGAAAATGTCTAGCTTAATTTGCCCTTAATATACATAAAAATGTAACACTCAGGAAAGAAAGGAGAAGAGGAAAGAAGGGATTGTGGAATTATTCAGACAACACGATTACCTATGTAGAAAAAAATATATGTATAAAATTTTAAAGATTATAGATAATTGAATCAAGGTCACATTATGCAAGGTCAAACAAAAAATAATTATATATTCCCATGAACTAGTATCATATACTTGAAAATTGTCTCTAAACTATAGAACCTTTTACTATAGCACTAATAACACAAAATACTTCGGGAAACTGTATTGAGATACATATAAGATCCTTACACTAAAATCTAAAAAAATATTGTTAAATGAAATTCTAAATAGATGGAAACATATAATCTGTTCAGTGATTTGAAAACTTGATGTTAAGATATGGTGTGGACTTAACTTGTATTCACCCCGCAAAAGTTTATGTTGACACCCTACCTGCATTTGGAGATGGGCCCTCTGAGGAAATGGTGAAGGTCAAATGAGACCATAAGAGTGGGACCCTGACCCTAAGGATTTATGTCATTATAAGCAGAGACACTTTTCTTTTTCTCTCTTTCTTTCAGTTCCACACCCTTTTATCCACTCACTCACAAGAAAGAAAAGACACGTTAAGTATTTGTTTGCAAGTCAGGAAGACAGCCTTCACCAGAAACCAACCTTGCATACCTATGTCTAAGACTTCTAGCCTTCAGAACAATGAGAAAATAAATTTCTGTTTTTTTAAACAACTTAATCCATGATAGATTCATTTTAGGAGTCCAAGCATGGTACCTGAATATGCTAGTTCTCTCCAACCTCACTTACAAATAAAACCTCAATAAAATAAAAATAATATCCCTGAATGTTTTTTATATATATTTAAAATTTATATGAAATTGTGAAGAACATAGAATTTAAAAAAAACTTAGGGGAAAATTATATTTGGTGTACTTACTGGATTTTAAAACTTGGTTTGAAGCTATAGTAATCAGGGTAATGTGATATTGGCATAACAATCTATAAATAAATCAATGAACCAGAATTTATCACTCATAATTAGACCCCAGTGTACATGGTCAATGGATTTGTGACTGATGCATGACAACATCTCAAAATGAACAGAAAAGATTTTTTTCACAAATTATGCTAGAACAGCTGACTATATAGAAAAATATTCATATATTATACACAAAAATATTCAAATATTTATTTGGGATATGTAAAACTATAAATTTGCTTAGAAGCAAATATAGGTAATTAAAGATTTGTAAGATAACCCCCCAAAAGACAAAAATGCACCAATCATAAAAAGTACAAAAATTATACACTGGACTTCATTGAAATGTAAACCTTTTCCTCGAACATAAAGAAAATGAATATGCCAGCGAAAGATTAAAGAAAAAGCCACGAACAATAACTTTACATCTGACACAGAATAAGCAACATAGCACAATATTTGCCCTGACCTTAGAAATACATTGTATAAAATAATATATACAATTGGTCATTAAGCCATTTTCTTGGGCCATATTTGGCATTTTGAACATCTTTAGTTATAAGGGAAATGAAAATTAAACAACATTGAAATATCAATACACACCTCTTGGATCAACTGAATCTGAAATCCAAAAAAAACAGCAGTGAATTCTCTGCTTCCTGATGGCCATGTCCTGATCTACTTTCCTCTACCATGCCCTTCCACCATGATATTCTGCCTCATCTCAGGCCAAGAGTAAGTCAGTTGTCTATAGATTGAGACCTCTGAAGCTGAGATTTCAGCAACAGTGTCTTCCTATGTCCCGTCTCTTCTTTTGGATCAAGGCAAGAGTACATGCTCAGGAGAGGAAATCCTGCTGCAGACATACCTTCATTTCCGAGTTCATTGTTGCAACTGTTCAGTGCCCACATTATGAAATCATCTAAGTGTCCATCAATGGATGAGCAGATGAAGGAAATGTACATATGCACAATGGATTATTATTTAGACATAAAAAAGATAAAATACTGTCATTTGTGATAACATGGGTGAAAATAGAAAATTTCAAGTTTAGTGAAAGAAGTCAGGGACAGGAAGACTAAATACCACACTATCCCACTCATGTGGAAGATTTTCAAAAAGCAGATCTCGTAGAAAAAGAGAGTATAAATGTCAATGTGTAACCAATGTGAATCTGCAATCTGCATATGTGGTAAAAATGGGAGTTAATAACCCACTTGAATCAAATGTATGAAATATGATACGTCAAAAGCATTGTAATGTTTTGGACAACCAATAAAAAAAGAAAAAGAAAAAGAGTAGAATAGTAGTCACTAGAGGTTGAGGAAGGCTGGAGGCAGGTGAGAAAGGGAAGAGTTTGATCAAGAGAAGTTACAAGTGCAGAAATAATTTCTGATACTCTATTGCAGAGTACAGTGGCTGTACTTAACAATAAGAGGTTATGTAATACAAGTAGGAGAGAGGATTTCAAATGTTTTCTCACAAAGAAATGATAAATGTACAAGCTGACAGATATGCTGAAGCCCCTGATTTGATCAATATATAATGGATACATGTTCAGATGCTCTATATTGAAACCCATAAGTTTGTACAATTATTATATGTCAATTAAAAATTAAAAGCATTTAAAAATTTTAAAAGTCAGTGAAATTCATTGCATTAAGCCATAGGCATTCTCATACATTAATAAAGATCATGTAAAATTTTATATTCATCTATTTCAGAAAATTAGAATGTTCTCATTAAGGTAATTATATACCTTGTCCGAGATGCAAAATTTGACTTCTAGTAATTTGGGGATAAAGGAAAATATATAGACACAAAAGGACATAAAATGCACATCAATGGAGTTGGGATAATACAGTATAGTTGCTCTCCACAATAAATAGAAATGACCACTGACAAATGTAATAGATATCCTCAAAATATGATGATGAGAAGAAGAAGCCATATAAGAAATAGTAGGTGCTTCATAAGTCCTTTGATAGAAAATTATAAAGAAATTATATTAATTTTTTGACTTTTTAATTTTGATTTGATAAAATTTTACTGTATACACTGGTAATGTATATGCAAATTTGGAATAACTATAACTTTTAAAATTTGTTCTAATTAGCTATACATGATAGTGAAGTGCATTTTTTGAGAGCATAACTTCTCATTCCTCTAGCTGTACATGGAAGAAGTCATGCCAGTAGTGTAAATATACATGTATGAAGGGTAATAATGTCTGCCTCATTCAACCATCCTTCCCATCCCTAACAGTCCACCCTTTCCCTCACTCCCCTCTGCATAATCCAAAGTTTTTTAATTCTTCCTATCCCCCCCCGCCCAAGTATGGATCAGTATCCACTCATCAGAGAAAACATTTCACCTTTGGTGTTTGGGGATTGGCTTATTTCACATAGCATTACATTCTCTAGCTCTATACATTTACTTGCAAATGCCATAATTTCATTCTTCTTTAAGGCTGAGTACTTCATTGTACTTTTCTTTATCGATTTACCTGTTGAAGGGCATCTAGGTTGGTTCCACAGTTTAGCTATTGTGAATTGGGCTGCTATAAACATTGATGTGGCTATGTCACTGTATTATACTGATTTAAAGTCCTTTGGGAATAAAGGAATGATTGGAATAGCTGGGTCAAATGGTGGTTCCCTCCTTCCCAGTTTTCTGAGGAATCTCCATACTGCTTTCCAGAGTGGTTGCACCAATTTGCAGTACCACCAGCAACGTATGAATGTACCTTTTTCCCTGACATCCTCACCAATTCTTATTATTGCTTGTATACTTGATAATTGTCATTATGATTGTAGTGAGATGAAATTTTAGAGTAGTTTTGATTTGCACTTCTCTAATCACTAGAGATAATAAACATTTTTTCATGTGTTTGTTGATAAATTGTATGTCTTCTTATTTGAAGTGTCTGTTCATTTCCTTAGCCCATTTATTGATTGTTTTTCTTTTTTTGGTGTTAAATTTTTGAGTTCTTTATATATCCTGGATATTAGTGATCTCTCTGATGTTCTTGTGGTAAAAATTTGCTCCCATTCTGTAGGCTTTCTCTTCACATTATTCTGAGAAGTAACTTTCTGAATCAATCCCATTTATTGATTCTTAATTTTACTTCTTGTGCATTAGAAGTATTGTTAAGGAAGTCAGGTCATAAGCCAAAATAGTGCAGATTTGGGCTTACTTCTTCTTCTATTAGGCACAGAGTCTTTGTTCTAGTGCCTACGTCGTTGATCCACTCTGAGTTGATTTTTGTGCAGGGTGAGAGATAGAGGTTTAATTTCATTTTTGTATATTCAGATTTCCAGTTTTACCAGCACTATTGGTTGAATAGGCTCTTTTCTAGAATGTATGTTTTTGGCACCTTTGTCCAGTATCCGATAACTATATTTTTGTGTTTGTCTCTGCACCTTCTATTTTGTACCACTGGTGTACAGATCTATTTTGGTGCCAATACCATGCCATTTTTGTTACCATACTACTATACTATGTAGTATAATTTAAGGTCTGGTATTGTAATGCTTCCTGCTTCACTCTTTTTGCTAAGAATTACTTTGGCTATTCTGGGTCTCTTATTTTTCCAAATCAATTTCATGATTGCTTTTTCTAGTTCTAGGAAGAATGTCATTGGGATTTTAATAAGAATTGCATTAAACTGTACCCTTGATGAAAACAGATACAAAAATTCTCAATAAAATTCTGGCTAATTGCACACAAAAACATTAAAAGATAGTGAACCATGGTCAAGTGGGGCTTATCCCAGAGATGCAAGATTGATTCAACATATGGAAATCAATAAACATAATTCATCACATCAGTAAACTTAAAGATAACAATCATATGATCATTTCAATAGATGCAGAAAAAGATTTTGACAAACTACACCATGACTTCATGTTCAAACCACTAGAAAATCTAAAGATATTACAAATGTACTTCTACATTGTAGAAGCTTTTTATGCTAAACTTAAGGCCAACAACGTTCTAAATGGAGAAAATTTGAAAGCATTCCCTGTAAAAACTGGAGCAGGTCAGGGATGCCCTCTTTCATCACTTGTATTCAACATATTCCTTGAAACTCTAGCCAGAGCAATCAGACAGATGAAAGAAATTAAAAGGATACAAAAAGGAAAAGAAGAACTCAAACTAGCACTATTTGCCGACAACAATATTCTATATTTAGAAGATCCAAAAAAATTCCACCAGAAAACTTCTAGAATAAATGAATTCATCCAAGTAGCAGGATATAAAATCAACACCCACATATCAAATGCATTTCTATACATAAGTTATGAAGCCACTGCAAGAGAAATTAGGAAAACTACCCCATTGAAAACAGCCTCAAAAAAATTAAAATAGTTGGGAATCAATCTAACAAAAGAGGTGAAAGACCTCTACAATTCTAACTACAGAACACTAAAGAAAGAAATTGAAGAAGATATTAGAAAATGGAAAGATTTCTCATTCTCTTGGATAGACAGAATTAATATTGTGAAAATGACCATACTGCCAAAACTGTTTTATAGATTTTATGCAATTCCTATTAGAATATTGATTTATGTCAAGAGAAATCAGAGAAATTATCATGGAGATAGGACAAGTGCAGGGAAATTACAATGTAATTCAAATTCAAATGTTCTATATCTTTATATGCTAACAACGGTATATGCATTTTTCAAAACTTATATGCAGCTATACTCAAAATCACTGTATTTTGCTACAGAAAACCAAACTGCTCATGAGGATTATAGGTAAAGTTTAAATAAGCCAACAAGTCATAGCCCTGTCCTGTTATTGTGTGCAGACTTTTTTTTTCTTTCCTTTTTTAGTAGGGTTCATATATAATTAAATAATGTATTTTTATTGCAATGTTTATTATTTTATATTCTTATATTTCTTTCTGTATTGTGTTGCAGAAATGGTATATATGTTAACATACCTATATAGATTGATAATATATAATCTATTAATTTATTACAAAAGATGTCAAAGTATCATAGGTATATAATGTATTTTTGTGGTGTCTCAATTTTATGGTCGGTCTCAATTTGTGGTGTCTCAATTTTAATCCCACCCAAAAACCTTTCAAAGTTAAACTGTTTTCCCATAATCAGTTCAAGAGCAGCAGGGCAGTCAAAACCTCATGATCTACACTCCAGAAAAATATCTAGGAGATATTGCCATAACTAAATTTTACTTTTATATTTTAAGACAAGCAGCTTTGAAACTGTTTCAAGGTAAGGTCATTACAAAGATAAGAAAAAACATATAACAGAAATCAGAGGGCAATTATTAATATAGTGCTATATTGCCTCCAAAAAGAAATGTTGGGCATAAAGAACGTTCTTAAATCACATTATTTGAAAAAGATCAAAATGAAGGAATTTTAAATAAGGACTCAATTAAAAACTGATCTAAGGACTTCAACACATGTTTCTCCAAAGAAGACATTCCAAGACAAATAAATACATGAAAAAATAGAAAGCATCACTAGTCATTAGAAAAATGCAAATTGAACCACAAAGAGGTCTTGCTTCATGCCCAGTTAGGATGGTGATTTTCAACAGTGGAGAAAAACGAAAACAAAACTTGTGTTGGTGAGGATGTAGTGAAACTGAACCCCATGTACACTGCTGCTGGGAATGAAGAATAGTACAAATACTGTCCTAAAGAGCATGATTGTTCTGCAGGAAATTCTAAGTGGAACAGACTTATAACCTAGCACTTCCATTTTCAGGTGTGTATACAGAGACATGAAAGCAGGGACTTCAACAGTTATTTGTATTCCAATGTTCGGAGCAGCATATTTCAGATTTGCCAAAGGGAAGAAATCATCCAAATGTTCATCTTCACAGGAATGAATAAACAAAATATAGTGTACATGCAAAATTGATATTATTCAATCTTTAAAAAGAATAGAATTCTGAGACCTGATACAAGGTGAAAAATCCATGAGAGAAATACAGTAAGTAATACAGTAGAGACATAATAAGACAAATAATGTATCATTCCTTTACATAAAAGAACAAATATTGTATCATTCCTTTATACTTCATATAGAGGTAACCAGAAGAGCCAAATTAATAGACTAAAAATAGCATACTGATTGCAAGAAGATGGGCAGGGCAATATTTGGAATCATGGTTTAATGGGAAAAACTTCCTCTGAGAAGGGTGAAAATGTTATGGAGATGGACATTGATATTTGCACAAGTCTGTGAATCTAATTGATCTCACTGAATTGCACACTTATAAATGGTTAAAATAGTGGAACTTTATATTTTACAACAAAAAATAAAAGAATTGTAGGAATTTTATCAGTGTACTAATTTCAATAAACTTCAAATCTGATGGCTTTTTTCTGAATAATAAAATACATACTATATATGTATTCCTCATTAAGATATATCAAAAATAACTTTTGTCAAAAAATAGGTTGCCTACAAAATCATTAATTTGTGCAAAATTGTTATTTAAAATTGCTTCATTCTTTTCATTCAAATAATTTATGCTTCTCAAAATTTTAGAAGGCTTGATATACTTATATCAAACATATACATATTTTTCTTTAAATTTTTATTATTTATTAGGACATTCATTGTCATCACTGTGCATATTTAAATGAACAAATGAATGTTTTATGTAAGATTTATTTTCGTCTGAAATTGTTACAGTTTCCTGTCCCATCTGGGAATATTCTCTTAGCAATATTAATTTTTAGAAGCTTTTACATAAAATTTTAACACTAATGAAGTATTTCTATTAATTGAAAACTATAGGCCAATATATGCATTGGGAATTTATGCAGAGTTGATAGTTCCACTTTTGCCTTGAAGGATTGAATCTTGCTCTGGCTGTGTAAAATCACTTTAAAATATTCTGTTGGTTTCAGAAAACAGGTCACCATCTCAGATGGCACCTACATTCAGAGTCTGACAGATGTGGAACTGTGAAGGACTGCCTTCAATTCCATGGCTCTTTGCCTTATTCTGTTCTTTACCTCTCCCTTCCATAGGTGTCTACAGCAAGACACTTCTTAATGGATATTCCAAAAGGCTTCATTGTAAGATGCAACATGTATACAACGTAATTGTTATTTGATTACTGCAAAGAATGTGTACTAGTAAAATGTTCTCTACCTTTCTGTCTAGTCAGATGTCATTTTTAAAAAGTCTCTGTAGAATATATTAAAAATACTTATGATAATTTGTTGTTTCCTACTTTTAACCTACTTTGCTCAACCTCATTTACATTTTTGCACTTAGTAGTAAGGTCTTTTGTGAATGATTTGAAATCATTTTTTCCTTTTTTCAAAGGAATTTACATGATGGCTAAACTGATGATCATATGTAGTGTGAAAGTTTTATTGCCTCTGAATTTCAAATCCTATTGGCTTATTATTTTAATAAGACTTGTCTCTGATGTCTTAAGATTTAATCCAAATGAAGAAGAAAAACGGTGTGCATTAACTCATCGCTTTGCTTGAAGGTTTCACATTACTTAAAATGGAGTTTTGTATCAGTAAAAATGCAGTTGAAGAGATTTAGGCCAAACAATTCTCTTTCACATTATTATGGAATTCATCATAATTGGCATATTTGCAGTTAGTTGTGAACTGTATACACATGAAGTAAATATATTAATAATTGATAGGCTGCAGTGAATTCTAACCATTAGATTCACAATGAGTCCTGAATATTGTAAAGATGAAGGGAAATAATTTTTAAGAATTTTGGCAGAAAAACAGGAACAGCTTCAATTAAGCCAAGTAGAGACTGATTAATACTAAAAGCCACAGGGGTCAGGAGTAAGAAAATGCCTCAGAGAAAGGAATAATTGATGAGTCATATGACAGGAAAATAAATTAGTTTATATCAGAAGCCAAGAAAGCATTACCCATCTTGAGTCAAGGTCAGTGTAAGAACAATGAATGAATTCAGAAAAGGTTCCAATGTGGCCTTAAGACCTGTACTAAAGATACTGGTTATACCAGAGCAGCAACAAGTCAGGAAGTATATATAGAAGGTTTACTGAGTATTTTTAATATGCCAGGAAAAATGTAACATAGGCCCCAAAGTAGATTCAATTCTAACATTAGTTCTATAAAATAAATTAAAGATGATATTATATGGTACTGGGCTACAAGTCTTTGACAAATAACGTTCTGGAGACAGAAGGCCTGTAGTGTCCTCCAATTTCTGTGATATAAAAGTACCCTATGGCATTAGCTAACATAAAAACATTCTGAAAAATTAACAAAGTACTCTCATGAGCTGACTCAAGCAGATCATTGCTATGTATATTTCACAAGTGATCATTCTTATGGATCATAAAGCCACAAAAGGTGAACTCAATTTCATTTAAAATACTTCATTATTCAAAAATCCATATTTTTATACAATCATAGTCTTCATGACAAAACCAGAAGATGCCCCTGAAAAAAACTTGTCTTTATGGCTATGGTAAAATCAATATTATATTGAAATTCACACTGGACATGAAATCACAGATGGAGCTTAAAAGGATTTGAGAAACTGAAAGACCAGATATGTGTAATGAAGTCAACCATTCTCTAGGTGTCCTCTATGGTACCTTTGAAACATTCCTTATTAGTTCCTATATGGAGAATGTCCAAAGCTTCTCCACAAACTACAAATGAAACCATCATTCCTTGTTCTCTAACAAATTAAAATCAGGACACCAAAAAGATTTCTGCATGCCTATGTTCGTTGTAGCACTATTTGCAATACATTAGATGTGAAATAAACCTAAGTGCCTTTCAAGAGATAAAGGGGTATAAAAAATGTGATATATGTGCAATAGAATATGATACATACAGAAACAATAATGACATCCTGTCATTTGATAAAAAATGAATGAAACTGGAGGATATTATGTTAGGTGAAATAAGTCAGACACACAAAGACAAATACAATATATTGTTTTATATATGGAAGCTAAAAATAAATTGACCTTAGTTTAACAGTGTTTACTAGAGGACTGGAAGGCTGAGCATGGTAGATAAAGGGAGTCTAGATTTGGCTAGTGTATATTATGTGCATGTGTTGAAATATCACACTGAACTCCATTAAAATGTGTAATTAGGGCTAGGGTTATAGCTGAGTGGTAGAGTGCTTGCCTAGTATGAGTGAAGCTCTGGGTTCAATCCTTAGCACCACATAAAAATAAATAAATTAAATGAATAGATTTAAAAAATATAATTAATATATATAAATAAATTGAAATAAAATTTTAAAATAATGATATGTAGTGAGTTTCCCACTTTATCTTCTTTAAAACACCTTGAATAAATTTGAGAGATTAAGCAGAAGTAATATCAGTTCCCTTATTAAAGAAACTATGTGATACCCTAAGGTTATGCACATGATGTGAATTTTTAATTATCAGGGAGAAAAAGAAGGAAGATGGATAAATAGAGCTGAGAAACTAACAAAAAGCTGGCAGAGTTCAATTAGACCAAATATAGTTGACCATTGAACAATATGGGTTTTAAATGAGCAGGACCACATACATGTGGATTTTTCTTTGGGAGAGTTGCAACAACTTGAAAGAACCAACACAAACACTATGCAACCTAGAAATATTGAAAAAAATAAGATAAAGTTAGATGTAACATGAATGTATAAGTTACATGTAGAAAATAGTCTATCATTCCTATCATAAAACATGAGTCTACTATATAAATTTTAATTTATCAAAATTTATGCATGCAAAGATATTCTGTAGATGGGCCATTGATAGTTTAGATAATAACAAACAAATGTACAGATGCAGATTAAATCATGACTCTTATAAAATAACTATATTACATAATGTACTATTACAATAATGTGGTAGCTACCTGTAATACCTTTGTGAGTTCATGTTGCAAGTATTCCCTTAAAATTCCTTGTGATGCTAATCATCTGCATGAACAGTTCAGTTCATGTGTATCAGAGTAAAAAGTGATCTCTCATATTTGTCTTATATTTTTCACCTTATTATAGAATGTATATATCATAAAATATGTGGTGAATGACTTTATATTATCAGTAATGCTTCCCCATAATAACAGGCTAATAGTTGTTAACTTTTGGGTTAATCAAAAGTTACACATGGACCTACTTTTTCCTCTATTATTTGGCACAGGGTCTCTGGACTTATTCCTAAGTTCTTGATATGCTTTGAGTTGAGTTTTGTGCATGGTGAGAGATAGAAGTTTATTTTCATATTGCTGCATATGGATTTCCAGTTCTGCCAGCACCATTTATTGCCAATAAAATTCCGTTTTTCTTACTCTAGCTTTGTAGTATAGTTTGAGGTCTGTATTGTGATGCCCCCTGCTTTTCCCTTCTTGCTAAGCATTTCTTTGTCTATTCTGGGTCTCTTATTTTTCCAAATGAATTTCATGATTGCTTTTTCTATTTTTATAATGAATGACATTGGGATTTTAATTGGAATCACATTGACTCTGTATAGTGCTTTGGGTAGTATGGCCATTTTGACAATATAAGTGTTCCCTTTCCAAGAGCATGGGAGATGTTTCCATCTTCTAAGATTTTCTTTAATTTCTTTATTTAGTGTTCTGTAGTTTTCATTGTACAGGTCTTTTACCTCTTTTGTTAAGTTTATTTCCAAGTATTTTATTTTTATTTTTATTTTGAGGCTATTGTGAATGGGGTAGTATTCCTAATTTTTCTTTCAGTGGATTAATTACTGATGTATACAAATGCATTTGATTTATGAATATTGATTTTATATCCTGCTACTTTGATGAATTCATTAATTCAAGAAGTTTTCTGGTGGAGTTTTTTTGGATCCACTAAGTATAGAATCATGTCATCAGCAAATAATGATAGTTTGAGTTCATCTTTTCCTATATATCCCTTTAATTTGTTTTATCTGTCTAATTATTCTGGCTAGAGTTTCAAGAATTGTGTTGAATAGAAGTGGTGGAAGAGGACATTCCTGTCTTGCTCCAGTGTTTAGAGGGAATGTTTCCAATTTTTCACCATTTAGAATGATATTGGCCTTGGGTTTAGCATAGACATCTTTTACAATATTGAGGTATGTTCCCACTATTTCTAGTTTTTCGAGTTTTTTGAACATTAACAGATGCTGTATTTTGTCAAATGATTTATCTGCATCAATTGATGTAATCATATGATTCTTAAAAAGCAGACCCAAATCTTCATCATGTCGATTTAGGTCCCGACTTCCTTAACAAGACACCTATAGCACAAGAATTAAAATCAAGAATTAATGAATGGGGCAGGCTCAAACTAAAAAGCTTCTTCTCAGCAAAAGAAACAATCAATGAGGTGAAAATAGAGCCTATATTTTGGGAGCAAATTTTTTCTCACACACATCAGATAGAACACTAATCTCCAGGATATATAAAGAAAGCAAAAATCTTAACACCAAAAATACTAACAACTCAATCAATAAATGGGCCAAGGAATTGAACAGATACTTCTCAAAAGTGGATATACAATCAATCAATAAATGGGCCAAGGAACTGAACAGACACTTCTCAAAAGAGGGCATACAATCAATCAACAAATATATAAAAAAAATGTTCATCATCTTTAGCAACTAGAAAAATGCAAATCAAAACTACTCGAAGATTTCAATTCATGACAGTCAGAATGGCAAGAATACAGACAATAATAAATGTTGGTGAAGATGTAGGGAAAAAGGCACCCTTATATATTGCTGGTGAGACTGCATATTGGTGCAACCGATCTGGAAACTAGTATGGTGATTAGAAAACATGCAATGGAACCATCATTTGACCCATCTATCTCACTCTTCCGTCTATACCCAAAGGACTTAAAATCAGCATACTGTAGTAATGCAGCCACAACAATGTTCATAGCAGCTCAATTCACAATAGGTAAACTGTGGAAGCAACCTAGATGCCCTTCAATAGGTAAATAGATAAAGAAACGGATGGTATATATACACAATGGAATATTACTCAGCAATAAAATCACAGCATTTGCAGGTAAATGGATTGAGTTGGAAAATATTATGCTAAGTGAAGCAAGCCAATCACACACACACACACACACACACACAAAAAAAAAAAGCCGAAATGGGGTAAAGGGAGGCATGGGAAAAATGAAGCAACTTTGCTTGGGCAACGGGGAGCGAGGTTGAGGAGGGGCAGGAAAGATGGTGGAATAAAATGTACAATCAGAGAAATAAAAAGTTGTGCCACAACTGTGTACTATGAATTAAAAAACATTTTGTTGTTATATATTCCTAGTTAAAATAAATTTTAAAGATATAAAAAGGTTACACATGGATTTTCAAATGCACATATTGTTTCCAAACTCTCACATTGCTTAAGGATTGAGTAAAATTGGTATTAAAGGGCAAGAAAAAAATCAGCACCATCTTATTTAGAAGAAAATGAATAGTGATGTGAACTGATGGCAGAAGCATAGGAGATCAGTTTTGGCACAAGAATTTTAGGATAAAATGAATCAAAGAGAAGACTTTATTTGCAGGAAGTTATACATGTATGAGACTGAGAGATTAGACTCATTCTACATTTTGAACATCCCTAGAAACACCAATTTTAATGAGTGTAAAGAAATAACAGCCAATGTATACAAGTTTCATGTCTGACATCATATTCACATATAAAGAGAAAATTCCTACATTCTTGCATGTTTCACAATACCTACCTGTATATACTACTATCGCCATAAGACTAATTTGAATCAATAATGAGGGGGAAAAAACAGCTAAGATTCTGTAAAATTTACTAGAAGAAGAAAAAGGATGGGCAGAAGAACATGATAGAAAGGCATACAAATCAATAAGTAAGTAAATAAATAAATATCACCAGAAAACTATGAATAAAATTGGTTTCTTTGAAAAAAGACTATAATAATTGCTGCAAAAATTGATAGAAGATATTTTACTAAAAACGACAACAAAGAGAGCTCAGGAAAAAATGTGAAGATTTAAACAGTGTCAAAAACATAAATACATTAGAACAAATTTTAAAAATACAGAAATTGTTCTGAATATAGTTGATAAAAGAACATTTTAGACCAAAAATATATGTGAAACATTTAGAAAGATAGACTCAGATAATTTATATTTCATGTATGTATGATTATGTCAATGAATCCCAATATTATGTATAACTATAATGAAATAATAAAAACATCAAAAACAAAAATATGTAGAAATAAAATAATGAAGAGAGTTAGCTCCAAGAAGTGAATCAGAAAAATAAAGGAAAAAACTTAGAAAAGGGAAACAAATAAATAATTTGACTTCATAAAAATAGTCCAGTGTGTTTAACAATATATGCAAATGATTAAAATACAACATATACTGAAAATATGTTTGTAGCTCCTATCAAATTCTTAGAGACAGTCTACCACTTTCAGATATGAGCAAAGAAATTATTTTGGAAAATAATTATGGTAAAAATTCTGGAGAGAATAGAAAACAATAGATCCATAAAAATAAAAAAGAAGACATATGAATAATAAACAAATATATAAAAAATTTCAACATGTCTAGCAATTAGAGAAATTGAAAACTACACTGATATTTTATCTTACTCCTATCAGAATGGCAAGAATATAAATAACACATGTCAGCAAGGATGGGGGGAAATGGTACATTCATACATTGTTAATGGGACTGCAACTTTTTTCTACCCCTCTGAAAAGCAATATGGAGATTCCTCAAAAAAACTAGGAATGGAACCATCATTTGACCCATTTATCCCGCCCTTTAGCATCTATCCCAAAGGACTTAAAATCAGCATACTACAGGGACATAGCCACATTACTGTTTATAGCAGTACAATTCACAACAGCTAAGCTATGGAACCAACCTGTATGCCCATCAACAGAAGAATAGATAAAGATATTGTGGTATATATACACAATGGAATATTACTCAGCCATAATGAATGAGATTATGGCATTTGCCAGTAAATAACTGGAATGGGAAACTGTCATATTAGGTGAAATAAGCCAATCTCAAAAAACTAAAGGTCAAATATCTTTGCTTATATGTGGAAGCTAAACCACAATAAAGGTAGGGAGGAGAAGAGAATTTCAGTTGATTAGACAAAGGAGAATGAAAGGAATGGAGGGGGAATAGGAATAGGAAAGGCAATAGAATAGATCTAACATAATTTGGCTATCACACCAATCCACAAGAATGGGGTCCTAATTAGAATTAGATATTTTCTATGGTTGTATAATTTGGCAAAATGGATCATACTGTCATGTATAACTGAAAAGAATTAATAAAAAAGGCGGTTGATAAATGTCCAATTATTAAACAGTTAAAAACAGATAATTAACCTATATAAATGTAATAAAAGCAGAAAAATAAAGGAAAGAAGATGTATAAGTAACCACATGTAAAGTAACAATACTGCTCCTATGAAGCTATGGCCACAGTCTGGCTCTCACCAATAGCTCTAGAAGATTTAAACATGTAAGTTAAATAGAAAACCTTAAGGCTAATGCTTAAAAGCAGTAGAAAAAAATAAAAAATTTAAAAAAGCAAGTGGTAAAGTGGTGTTCAATATGAGAGGTAGACCATCAACTAATTTTTCAAAAACAAGAATCCAGTAATACCAAAAGAGAGAGAAATATCTGTCATTCTCAAATTCTATACCCACAAAAATCAATATTTTCACATGAAGTCCAAGATCTCTTCAAATTCAGTATTATCATTAATAGCAAATATACTAAAGAAAATTCTTATTTCCTAACAAAGACAAGTGATTTCCTACTGAATATGAGATGTAAGAAGCAATCATGATGAGAATAAAAAAAAATGTGTGATTTTAAACAGATGAGGAACGCACAAGACAATGAGAATTGCAATAATGTGATCTGTGTCACATTAACAGCAGCATCCATGTAACACTAAAGCTGGATTAAAGTTGGATATTGATAAACTAATTTTGTACAATGTTTTTTATAAGTTAAACCATAAATAGACAATAGAAACTAAACTCATTCTAGCTAAAATAAGTTAGTGAATGGGTAGCATAGAAAACTAAGTGAAAAAATCTTCAATTTAAAAGAGAATTTGTTTTTTAACCTCTTTGTTTGAGTTGGGTAATTTCTATTGCTTTATCTTCACCTTCCTAACTCTTTATTTCTGCAATATCTAACCTAATCATATTTATACCTTCTGTATCTTCCATTATATACATCTTACTTTACAACTAAAAAGGATTGAATTATGTACCTTTTGTATATTCAATGGCCCCAATTATTATTTTATTAGAAGGAATACATGCATTGTAAGTATTTTCATATCCTTGCTAATTATAACATGTTTAATTTCTGGGTTAATTTCAATTGATTGGCTTATCTGTTTGTTAGTGTTCACGTTCCTGCTTCTTTGCACAACTTATAATTTTATCATTCATTTCAGAGAAGAATTCATTTTGGAAATCTGTGTATTTTTAATAGACTTTATTCTGGATCTGTTTGTGTTTTGAATATTATTTTTTTAAGATTTTTGTTTTTTTCTAAATGAAGAATTGTGATAATTCTTAGGTTAATTGTTTTCTACTTGAGTCAAGGTATTCGTTATTAATCAATAACACATGGTTCCTTTATTTTTATTTTTTCCCTGTCTGGTTGATAAGAACGTTGCTATTCTCAGCTCCCTGTGAACAGGGGACAGTGTTTTCTTCTAATGTCTGTATGTGGTTCTTCCCCTAGCCTCAGGTAGTTTTCACACATGATGAATAATTGAGGGCTGTGCTATTAATATTTATGGGGTTCTCTCACTCTATAGCTTTCTCATCTCTGGTACTCTGTCCTGAGTTATTGAGGCATGTGATCATGGGCCAATTCAGTTTTCCTGGAATCTCAAAACTTGGTCATTAACATTAGGGTCAGCCCGGATTCTTCTATTTCACTTGTGTCTCAAGGCAGTGAGCTGAGAAAAATAGAGTTTTTATTCTAATTTGCTTCCTATTTCTTAGGAAACACTGCTTTTATTGCCCAAAGGGAAGACATGTAAAATTTTCAAGTTTTACTTGATGCATATTGTGATAAAATATTTTTAAAAATTTGATTTTCATTTATAAAAGATAGCTGAAGAGTTTTAAAGCTTTGACAAATACATCTGAAAGTAGTAGAACTATTAAGGTCATTTTGATTGGTTTAATCTAGCACCAATATTTTTAAGGGCTTCACACTATCATACAGAAAGAGGAATTTCCATAAAGTAATTTCCAAAGAAGGCACTAAACAGGTTCATTCTTTTTTTCTTTATTTGTAAAGATGGAGATAAGAAATAGTAAATACTTTAGTTTGTAGGACCACTTTTAACCTTTACATCATGTTCTTTTCCTTTATTTCTTTGTTAAATCTAGCTTTAAAAAATGCAAAAAAATCATTGGGCATGATGGTACACATCTGTAATCCAAGCTGTTTGATTGGCTGAAACAGGAGGATCACAAGTTCAAAGCCAGCCTCAGCAATGGGGAGGCACTCAGAAACTCAGTGAGATCCTGTCTCTAATAAAATACAAAATTGTGCTGGGGATGTGGCTTCCTGGTTGAGTGCCCCTGAGTTCAATCCCTGGCACCAAAAAAAAAAAAACAACAACAAACAAACAAACAAACAAAAAAAAACATTCTTAGATCACAGGCCTTCTGTATCTAGCCACTACCCACAGCATACCAAATCCTGCACACACATACACACACACACACACACACACACACACACACACACAAATTACTAGAATGGTTACAACCAAGTTCAGTTACTTTAACAGACAATAGAAAAAGAAAAAAGAAAAAAGCAGCAAAAGCAAACAGGAAAAAAAGAACAAGATGATAGGCTTAAGTCCAAACTAACCCATAGATTAAATGAAAAATAGTTCATGTATATGAGTTAGGGATTAATTATGAGTTAGTATACTAATTATTACAGAACAGCTTCTCTTCAAGTGAATTTTTCATAGTCATTCAAACCTTTCTGAGACCAGGAGTTCGACATTGCTCTCCAAATGTCTCCTGAATCCTCATCTACAATTTTAGTCTATTGCCTTCAATATTTTATGAATTAAGATATTTAACCCTCAAAAGGACTTAATGATGACAGGATTCTATTTATATTTTCAAATGTTTTTGAGATTTTGTCAAAATACAAGTTTTAAAATTTATTCTACACCCTTAGCTTCTGATGCATCATAGGTGATCAAAGAATTACTGAATAACTATAAATAAATGAATGCAAATGAACAAACCTGAACATTTATTTAATTTACTTAATGTAAAGAATACACACTTTTAATTTACTATCTGTTTTTTCCAGTAGTAGAGATGTTCCTTTCTAATAATATTCCCATAAGCTTTTATTGTCTGTATATTTACTTTAAGATCTGTGCAAGCTTTATTTTGCAAGTCATCTTGATTATTTAACCATTATTCTATTGTTGGAAGTTTTAACATGTTTCATTTTATTTTTTTATAACTAGTATTTCTGTAAAACATTCTTTTTCATTTAGGGTTAATAGCATCTATATTTTTCAATGTGGAATTATGAGATTAAAATATATAAACCTATCTAATTGTTTCACTGTGTCTGAAAATATTAATTCCTGATGTTTTAAATCAAACCATAAAGCTATTTGTCATGAGTCAGTTTCTAAATCCCCAACAATAACTTTTTACTTATTTTTTGCAACTCTAATTATTGTTTTGAGTGATTTTTCTGTGATGACTTGCCATCAGAATTTCCTCAATTGTATCATTGTTAATTGAAATTTGATCTCCTAGATTGTTATCCAGTAGTTGCAAAAGCAATTAAATGAGGCTGACTTTTCCATACTGAGTTTTCCTGATATTTATTACATTGAAATCTCCTGATACCCTACATTATCTTTCAGTATTTAATTTATTAGGTGTTTAAATGTTTGCTTCAACTCAGAGCTATGTGCTTTCTGCATTACAACATAAGATGACTTGAATTCTGGAAAGTTTAACTTTCCTCACATCTTTCAATTTAAAATGTCTTCCTTGTGAAATGTCTTATTCCAGCACTTAGCTGGCAAATATGCAAGATAGTTCCAGAAAGTAAGAAAGTGCTCAGGGAATAAAATGATTGGCTAGACTTCCCAATGGTCAAATTTGGATCAATTTAAGCAATAAAGTAAGTCACAGAGTTTATATTACAATCAAAAGCAAAAACAACAACAACAAAAAATGATTAACTAAATCAATGAATAGCGAGAAAATAAAACTCTCCTCTACAGGAAACTTTAAAATAACATTGTAAATCTACCCTTAACGGAGTTGGAGAATAACTGCCAGTGCATTCATTATTTGCTATGATCAGTGACTAGGTTCTAAAAAGCACTGTAAGGAAAGTAGTGTTTCATTGGAAACTTTACCAGAAATGAAAGTTAACATCATTAGTAATAAGTAGTGTTGAAGTCATATGTCCAAGGCATGATATAATATGTCAACAATGGCACTTCACCTCTGGGTCAGCCACCAAAAAGCCCAGAACCATACTGTATCCATGAAAAAAAAAATCAGAAAAAAAAAATTCAGACACATGCTGCAAAATATTTCATGTGTATATCTCAAAAATATCAAAGTAATCAAAACCAAAGAAATCTATAAAGCTTCCAGAGCTCAAAGAAGTCTAAGGATGCATGAGAACTAATGCCATTGTGGGCTCCTGGTTGGATCCTAGAAGTGAAAAAGGTTAAGAGAAGTTATGGACTCTGAGCAATGTATAGAACCGAGTTAATAAAGCATATATAGTGGGTCATTACTTATGACAAATGCACTAAGGTAATTAATATGTTAACTATATGGGAAACTGAGTGTGAGTTTTTTGTATCACTATCACAGTGTTATACTACAATAAACATTTTAAAAAATAAAATGATTAATATCGATTTGGGATTCTTTTATGAGACATAATTATGCTTTTTAAAATTAAAATTTAATAGATGTTTAAAGTGCTGTTTACTACAAGGAAGAAAAATAAATTAGTTATCCTTATCATTATTAGAGAAAATAAATCAATAGTTCAAATTTCCCTACAATAAAATTGTGGTGCCATAGGGTATCTTTTCTGAATTCTGTCCAACATTTACGAAAAAAAAAAAATCCATTTTGTGCAAATTATTTAACAGAGTAGGAAATGTGGTATTACTGCCTACCTCTTTTATGTCACAAGTAGAAAATTCATCTCTAAATCCAACAGGAAAATTTTAGAAAATTTAGTTCACAGGTTCACATCTTAGCTAAATGCTTACATGGGAACCTTAGCCTTACATGATCAGTAATAAGTAATGCTAAAGCCATGAGCCCATGGCATCATATGATGTGTTGACATCAACATTTCACCTCTGTAGTCTTCCCTGTGAAAACCCAAAACCAAACTCTATCTGTGTAAAAAAATATATATCAGAAAAGCCCAAATTGAGAGATAAATCAAAGCATTAAAAAAAATAAGAAAACAATAAGATAAAAAAGTTAAAATATTTAAAAATATACAAAGTAAATGGATTAAAATATACAAAGAATTAACAATGTGGACTTTTCCAGAACTTCAAAGTTTAGTTCAGACAAGAAAAAATAAAGTATCTCTCAAATTAATTTAGAAAAGGGAGAAATAAACAGTATTCAATGGGAACATAAGTATATTGGGAAATATTTCATACTTCTTTATGAATAAAAAACATTAGGTATTAGAATTAAAAGTTAGTTCTTTATTCTGAAAAAGAAATTATTTAAAATAGGCTTAGAAAACTTTGGAATTAATGGTAAAATATTAAACACATTCTCCGAAATAAAGAAAAATAAGAATTCTTCCCATCATATAGTCTATGGATTATTGTATTGCAGGTTTTTTTTTTTTTTTTTTTTGAGAGAGAGAGAGAATTTTTTTTAATATTTATTTTTCAGTTTTCGGTAGACACAACATCTTATGTGGTGCTAAGGATCCAACCAGTGCCCCGCACATGCCAGGCAAGCGCGTTATAGCTTGAGCCACATCCCCAGCCCTGTATTGCAGTTTTTAATCAATGAGAAAAGACAAAAAACAAAAAGGGTTTTCTCTTGGTTGCTCTAATACAGCTTCCCACCTTCTTCAGTACTGCTGAATATTCAGGCTAATCTCAGGCAAGATACTCAGAAGTTTGCCACATGTGTTTCTCCAATTTATCCTTCTGCATTCCAGTTTAAATGCACTACAGTAAGAATTCTGCACGTATCGAATCACTGAAATTTTTGTGCCCTTCTACTAGAGAATTTATTGATTCTAGCTGATATTTGATATCTTATTTAGGGTTTTCTTTCTATAAGGTAATGTCATCAGTGAGCAGACAAAACTTCATTCTTCCTAGTCTATTTAAATGTCTTTTATTCACTTTTCTTTTTTAATGATTGTTGCTAGAACTTCCAGTACCATGTGGAATAGAATTTATGAGCATCTTTATCTTATTCCTGATCTTAGATGAAAAAATTTGCAACTTTTCTCCAGTATGATGCTAACCATGGGATTTTCATATATGATCTTTAGTGTGTTGATATCATTCCTTCTATGCCACATTTATTAAGAGATTTAATAATGAAATGATGCTGAATTTTGTCAAATGCTTACTATGCATCTACTTATGATCATATATTTTTTGTTTTTTTCTTTCTATGATATAGTGTACCTCATTTATTGATTTTCATATGTTGACCCCTCCTTTCAGCTAAAAGGTAAAACTAATTTGATCATAGTGAATTATAGTTTCTGTATTGTTCAGTTGGTTTGTGAGTATTTTGTTGAGGATTTTAGTATCTATGTTCTTCAAAAATACTGAATTTCCTATAAATTTCTTTCTTTCTATTTTTTTTGTAATATCTAACTAAATTTCTTAGTAGGGTAATACTGGCTTCATAAACTGAGTTTGGAAATATTTGTTCCATATCAATTTTTCAAATGATAAATTGAAAAGGACTGGCATTAGTTCTTTAGATGGGGATTTCCACTGTGAATCCATCTGATACTAGACTTTATTTGATGAGATTTTTATGGATTTAATTTTATTATTCACTACTTGTCAGTTCAGATTTTATTCTTCTTGATTCAACTTTACTATGCCATCCATTTCTATGAAATACTTCTAGTTTATCCAATTTGTCATAGAATAAATAATCAGTGATTTTTTTGACCCTTTTGTATTTCTGTGTTAGTTATAATTACTTCATTTTTTGTCTATGACTTATTTATTTGATTCTTCTCCCTTATTTATTCAGGCTAAAAAGTTGTCGATTTTGTTTATCATTTCAACGAGACAACTCTTGATTTTCCTCAGAATTTCTATTGTTTTCTTAATTTATTTTTTTCTCTGATCTTTTTAAAAATTTTATTCCCTCTATTGATTTTTGGTCCGGTTTGTTCTTATTTTTCCAAATCATTGAGTTGTAATGATGTTATTTGAGTTTTTTCTTCTTTTTTGATGTAGGTATTTATTGCTATAAACTGCTCTCTTTGAACTATTATTGCCTTCCAAAACTTTTGATATATTGTGTGCTGATTTTCATTAATTTCAAGACATTTTATAATTTAACTTTTAATATCTTGTTGAGTCAATAGGTTGTTCAAGAACATATTGTTTCCATGTATTTGCAATTTTTCTAAAATTTCTATTTTTATTAATTTCTAGACTAATTCCATTATAGCTAGAAAAAAATACTGGATATGATTACAACCATCTTTTTTTTAAAAAAAGAGAGAGAGAGAAGAGAGAGAGAGAGAGAATTTTTTATTTTATTTTTCAGTTTTTGGTGGACACAACATTTTTATTTTTTATTTTTTATGTGGTGCTGAGGATCAAACCTAGAGCCCCGCACATGCCAGGCGAGCACGTTACCACTTGAGCCACATCCCCAGGCCGATTATAACCATCTTAACTTTGTTAAGCTTTGTTCTTTATCCAACTTGATCTATCCTAGAGAATGCTTCATTTGGGCTTAGAAGAATGGGTATTCTGCTAGTATTGGACAAAATGTTTAATATGCCTATTAGGTTCATTTCATCTAAAATGTTTTTCAAGCCTCCTATTTCCCAATTGATTTTGTACCTGAATAATTTTATTTTTCACATTTCACATTTGACATTTCATATTCTGTTTGAAAGTGATGACAATTATTTTAAATGGAATAAGGCAAAATGTTTAAACCAAACTTCAAAGTCAATTTCTTATAATGTCACTAAGACTCAATAAAACTTCTGTATAGGATAATGTGTAAAGTAAATATGTAAAATGGTTAAAGTAGTCTTTCGGAGTGACTTAAAAGCTAAAATGAATCTCCATGTCTTCTCTATGTGTTTACAAATCTTAGCTGCACATTCTTTTTGATATCATTTTTAATCTTCAAAATAATTATGGAGGCTTTCAAGCTCTGTCAAGTATATCTGGAGTGCTACTCAAGATCATCTTGAATACTTACTTCTTTTTTACAACATTATAATGAGATTTGTGAATGCAAGCATGCTTTCTCTATATAATTTCTGGTTAAAATACTATTTAAATGAGATATATATCAAATATATATATATATATATATATTTTTTTTTTTTTTCTTAAGAGAGAGAGAGACAGAGAGAGAATTTCAACATCTATTTTCCAGTTTTCGGCAGACACAATATCCCTGTTTGTATGTGGTGCTGAGGATCGAACCCGGGCCAAACGCATGCCAGGCGAGCACGCCACCGCCTGAGCCACAACCCCAGCCCTATATATATCTTTATATATATATGACTTAAGAACCAATAGGTGGCATGCTTGGAAAACATTGTTGGATTCTGCAGGGCATCCTCTTAAAATGCTTTTATTGATTCCAGCTTGATTATTAGTATATTTGTATAAAAGTCACCAGAGAATCTATCATATATTCACTTTGCAGTGCTATCAGGGAATAACTTATTACATATAAGGGAAATAATGTCTCTTTTTATCCAAATGCCCACCCATTAGGAAGAAATGTATTATCACTTAATTTAAAGGAGTCTTTGTCAATGATACCACATAATGATTTTCTTCCAGAGCTTTTTTTCACTAATATTTTCTACTCCGTTTACCTTTTGTAGACTCTATTTATTTTGTATCTGTATTTGGTACTGTTCAAATAGAAAATAAATGTATATCCCAGCAACCCCCACCTTCCATTCCTATCCTATCAATAGTCTATAATTAGTGATCTTTTTATTTTTATATGTTTGATTTCAGTAATTAAAAAGTATTTTTTTACTTTCCAAACTACCATATATTATGAAGTTTTTTTAAATTGCCCATTTTAGACATGCTTCACTTTGACTTCTAACCACTCCTTTCAGAGTTGACCATGATTATGCCCATATAATTAAAATTAACAGGAAAACAGGAACACAGTCCAATATAGTGGACATCACTGATATTTCTGAACATAGTAATGATTAAAAATGAGTTTGTCTTTCGTGGATCACCTTTAAGGTTTCTGGGAGAAAAAAAAGAGTTTCTGGGAGACACTTCCTTTAGAAATTCTGAGTGACCGTTTCATTATGAGGCTTTATGAATGAACAACTCTTTCTAAAAACAAAAAGATAAATATAAAAGCAGGTTCTTTGACTGTGTAGTCTTAACATTTAACAACATTGATTCATGAAACAAAAATTCCAAAACTGTGTTATTTCAATTTTAGTTTTCAGTAATGCAGAAATGAAACATGGTGATATTTCCTATCTATTGTTTTGTTCTTGGCCATACCTGAGACAAAAAGAAAAAAAAAAGCCTCATAATCTCCTCACATCCTTATATATTATTTGTTCTCTCTCTAAACACAGACAGTGAGCAGAGAATTTAAATTTTTTTATTGCCATATGCTTAACAAAAAAGTAGCATCTGGAAGGCCTTCTAGGTATTTATGGACATAATGAATAATTACTTCATTCATAGTGGTATTTGGTGCCCACAATTCTACAGTGAGGGATGACTGGCAGGTGGGTGCCAACTACATGCCTTAAGACAGGAGTTCAGGTCTTGGTAGAAGTAGAATCTGGGGAAAACAAGTATGACTGGCAACTCTTAAGGGAAGATATATGATTGTAATTAAAGAAGATTCAGAAGTAAGAACTCGTGAAGAATTTAAAATTAAGATTGAACCATTTAAGAAAAGAAAAGGAAAAAACCCTCTAGCAAACTCTAGAAAGGTGTTTTTCAATCTTAGCACTACTGACATTGACAACTGTAAACTCCTTGGAGGGTCAGTTCTGTGCATTGTGAATGGTTAGTAGTAGTCCTGGCCATTGACAGCCAGACCTAAGAATCACATGCCAAGTTGTAAAAACCTAAAATGCTTCCATAAAGATATAAATGTCCCAGGGGAGGCAAAATCACTCACAGTTAGAACCACTAATCTAGGGTAATTTGAGCTCATCATAGTCATTCAGAAGGTGCAGGCAAATGAGAAAGTTCTGAAAACATGAAGTTGAGAAGAAGTGACAAAATACATGACTCATTCCTCTTTGATCATGGGAAAGTTTAGAGTTAGAAAATGTAAACTAAAATAATGAAATGTCAAATGACCTGCAAGAGGTTTGTGCAAACAAAAGCAGCTGTTTCCAAACTATAACAAATGAAACATTAGGAGCAGTATTTCTATTGACTATTCAAGAGGGAGAATGATTGTTCATCTTAGGTTATAGAGTGTATAAACAGCAGCAATGCATTAAAGATGTGATGTACTTGTGGTTGGAAGGGAATCTCAGTTAAATTATCAGTGGGAATTACAGCTTCAACTATATTCTTAATCTATTGAAATGGAAAGCAGGTATTATGGCTCCAGTCTGATAAGGCAACAATGTTTCAGGGCAAAGGGATATGATTTTAAGAAATAGTTGAACATGGTTTCTGTTTTTCAAGAAGGCTCAAAAATTGGGACCTAATTCTGTATTTAGAAAAGGATATTAATGACATCTGTTAGTTCAGAATTGCTAGGAGGCCTCTTAATCTTTTATGACTCTGGATGCTGTATGCTTTTAAGAAGATTGAGGGTTATTCTGATTATATAAATACACAGACATATATACATGACCATATACATATGCTCACAGTTTTATTTACTGAAGTGAATGATTTTACTATACTGATTCAGAGACAAATCCACGATTATATTTTTATATTATTAATTTTTGTGGGTTTGGATTTGTCTCGATATCTGATTTTTACTAAAATCTATTTTAACGTGCTTTTCATTACTTCAGACTATTGTATAAAATACAAAGTTTGTACAGTAAATAATATTAGTAATTTACTTAGAGTTGTCTGTTATTACCAAAATTGAATTCAAGAATACAAGTTTTACTTTCATTATTTATTTTAGATTTGAAAATAGGAAGCTGAGAAATTGGAAATTATGATAAAACAGGACAACTCTTACAGGCAACAGGACTCTGTGACTAGAAACTACATATGAAAAAAATAAAATTGATAAAAAGTTAAAAATTATAATGTTTCTCAAATCAAATTAGGAAATTTAAAAATAGTTAGAGGTTTGCAATACAAAGGCTACACAGTTTAAAGTATATTTCTTGAAGTTCAACTCTTGAAGACTATGCTTTCAAAGTTGAAGAAATTGGACCCAGTACATGAAAACTTCCCCAAAATGCTATCAATTTTTGTATATAGAAAAAACCTTAAAGGGCAGCATTCTTACTAACTCTTTGAAGAAAACAGGTTTTATTATAGATATATTTTTTTGCTTGGAAATCCATTTGATTGAATGATTTATTAGAATAGCCTTCTTAGTCATTGAAAACTCAGCAAAGAAATGTTTTAAGTTCATTATGGTTGATTTTATTTCTTTAAAAATATATATGCATATTATAGATGAAATACCTTTATTTAGTTTATATATTTCTATATGGTCCTGAGGATTGAACCCAGTGCCTCACACACGCTAGGTAAGTGCTCTACCATTGAGCTACAGCCCCAGTCCAACTCTATTTCTCATAACATAGTAGCCTTGGTGGTGAAATTCAGCCACTGACTTCTCTTTCTCTCTCCCCACCGCCCGATGCTCTCTTTATTTCTTTATCTCTTTTTTAAATAGATATTAAAATACACTTTACATTAGTAAAATAATAGTACTACAAAAAGTGAATGTACATAAATGTTCACTGGTGTAATCATTCCTTTTGATTTCATAGATGAGAAAATGAAGACCAAGAGAATGCAATTAAACATTGAAAAAGAAATGTTGGCAGAAAAAAACATCATATATGCTAGGTGTTCTGTGGCCAACTGTATGATTTTCCTGTGTTTCCCTCAACTTTAACACTATAACCAAAAATTTTTATCTGATGAATTAAATGACTCCCAGTTGTTTGAATATTTAAAAAATGTCCTTCCTCTTTGCATTCTTGTGCTCATTGCACATTAAGATCACATGCTTATCTTAAAGGAAGTGAAAACTTAAGGGGAAATTTCCACGGCTGTAATAAACTTATTATAAATAATATTAGTGAGAATATGTAGGATATTTTAAGTTTTCATATTTCCTGAAGAAAATATATCTTATTCTGAATTTACATTCATCATAAGGCACATTTATTAAATTATTGTATGTTTAGCATTGCCTTTTTGACATATATAAATGTATATGCTTCCATTTAAAATAAGATTTTAAATTATATAGGCAATTAATGCAATATAACTAATACAATACTGTAATATAGACAAAAATAAAAAATTCCTATTTCACAGATTATGAAATGAATAATCCACAGTAACTTGAAAGTGCTCTACCACTTAAAACATACAGTATAAAATGGACACTGTGGCTGTAATACAGATTCAGAATCTACTTGTAACTCAGAGGTAAAGCATTTACTAAACTTTTGTTCATCCAGGAGCTCAGTATATAGATTACAGAAAGTAACTACCATAAATTCTCTATGCCCATCCCATTAAATGATTTTCTGATTTGCTTTCATAGAGCAGAATAGAGAGACTATAATTTGACTGCATATCAAGATGCATATATCTTAAGTGGTTACTCACTTTAATTGTCCTTAGTGATTTAAAATTCTAGACTAGTTTTATCTGCTGAAGAGCCAAGTGGTACCAGATGGCTGAGGGAATTCAATTCAATAAGGCTCAAGTTAATTCAATCAGCTAAGTAGTTATTAAGCTCTATTCCAAGGACTATGGACAAAGATATGAAGTATAGTTCTTGATTTTAAAGTATTGACATTCTATGGGAAATGCAAAAAGAAAGAAAACAAGAAGCATCTTGACTATCTGGAGAGAGTATATAATGTAATAATTTAATTTCTCAACATTTATTGAATCCTCATTAAGAACTAGATGAAGGGAAATAGATGCCAAATGATCCCTATGTCCAGGAAAAACCAAACAAAACCATTTATAGTTTCTATGGGCAAGATTACCATTATCACATCTTTATGTGGTTGATTTCATGTTTTAAGAGTTTTCTATAGTGACACCCATAAAAATTACCTTCACACTGTGCTCTTAAGCATGCAACCATTGGGTCTGTGACAAGTCTGTTAATTCTTGCTTTTTGCTAAGATTGCTTAGGTTGCTATTTGTTTTCCTTCTCAATATAACATTTCACCTTTAATATCATCTTTCTTATATTATCGGATGTTTAAGGACTGATATAATTGAATATGATAAAACATATCAACATTTTTAAATGAATGAAAATATATTTTATCAAAAATAGTGTTACTTAGAAGACAAAAACTTAACAAAAAGTTTAATGCAAGACTTGTATGCCCCCCTCATATTGTAGTAAGTAAATTGTTTCTACCTGCTGATCTTCTTAGTTGTTTTTCTTTTATACAAATACTCTCAAATTTTGATTTAACAAAACTAAAGAATACACATATATATACACACACATATATACACAAACACATATGCATATAGTCATTTAAATGACTATATTAACATATATCTATCATTGTTTTGTAGTTAAAATTTTAAGTGATTTTTTTTTACATCTTGAGTCTATGAGTTGGTGGAAAAAAATTAATTCACTTAAATAAATTCCTACATTTATTAATTTCCTAGTTTTTCAAAGTAGAATAGTATTTCATAAATAATACTTTTGGGATATTTTGGGAATCAAAGTTATACAGATCATCATCTCTACAACCTTTCATTTTCCATAGTAAGACTTGTAAAGTATGAAGGTAAATATTTGTCATTTCAGTATGGACTTACCTTGCCTACATATTGATAATCAGATCCTGTATATTCCTCCAGTAAGAAAAACTGATTCCACATCCAACCACGTTTTTGACGATGCAGAATTTTGCCATCACTTTTTGACACTCGTGCACCTAAAGTCCTTTGTTGAGGCACAGGAGTCCTTCTGAATGTTATCTCTGGAGAACAGAAATGTGGCAGGCATACGCAGAGTAGAATCAGTCTCAAAAACTGGTGTATTGTCATAGTTCACTTGTTGACAAATCCCAAAGTGGATGAAGAAAAAGTAGTCCTATTATACTGGATTGGATTTTACTGCATTTCAACTGGTTTCCAACATTTCATTAACGTTTGGTACGTTTCCAAAATCTTTAAGCAAACAGATTAAAAAAAAAAAAAAAAAAGTCAGTTGACAACATTATGACTGTTACTTGTCATTTTAAATTTAAAATTATAAAAATTTATTAAAACATTTAGTGTTTCAGTTTTTCACAGAATAGTGATTGGTTTGGGGAAGCATTGTGTCATAAAATATTCATGATTTAAGAAAATATGATTACGAGTGTTTTCTTTAAACAAAGCATAAAAAAGAAATATCATGAAATTCATTTATCTCTTTTGTGATTGAATAGTATTTAGAATTTATAATTCCTATAGATTGTAGGTGTATTTTATTGTGTGTGTCATTTTTTTCTGGAATAAATTTAACATAAATTTTACTTAAAAAACAGTGATTTTGGGGCTGGGGATGTGGCTCAAGCGGTAGCGCTCTTGCCTGGCATGCATGCGGCCGAGGTTCGATTCTCAGCACCACATACAAAGATGTAGTGTCCGCCAAAAACTAAGAAATAAATATTAAAATTCTCTCTCTCTCTCTCTCTCTCTCTCTCTCTCTCTCTCTCTAAAAAAAAACAAACAGTGATTTAAATAAACTACAGGAATTGTGCATTACTTATAAAATATAATAATACCTAAATATTTTTCAAACAGTGCACAATTTTTTTCCAATTTAATCTAGATGCAAAAGTAAAGACAAAAGAAAGCAAACAAACATGTAAACAAAAGAGGATTACACTGGGTTAAAATCTTTCCTCTCTTTTCTTTGGTGTGTGAAACATCTGGGTTTTCCTAGATGCAGGAAAAAAAAAATTCCGCTACAGAGAATTATTTCTAAAACAATGAATACTAGTGGGTAAGAGGATATAATCAAGTCACAGCTCTACCTGTGCTATGTTTACCCAAACTGTGCAGTTCTATTGGTCCCTATGGCCACCAACTTTGTCCCAAATTGCATGGCATCTCTGTTGGACTGTGGCAATAGTCTATTCCCCACTCTCCACGTTGTGCCTGTCAATATTTTCTCAACAAAATCTCCAAAGTAACCCCATTCAGAAGTAAGTTACACCATTTCACTGCTGTCCACAGAACATTCAACTGGCTTCTCATCTAACTTTGAGTGAAATCTAAAATCTATGCAAAATTACCGCATTCCCTTCATCACTGTCACTCCTCTGACCTGCTTCACTTCAACCCTCCAGCTGCCCTCCTGACCAACTCCTTTCCAGTTACAAGGACCCTCTTCTTCACCCTGCAACAGAGTTCATCTGCTTCTTTCCTCAAGTCTTTCTGTTTGTTCCCTGTGCCTGGAATGCCTTTTCTGAAGTTAGCAACTTACATAGGCCCTTTGGTTCCTTCAGGTTTTGCTTTGAAATCTCTTCTGATATTTTACATATCCCAACACAAGACATGCATTTTATTTATTTGTTATGCATAAATTCTGCCAACCAACTACAATCTCTTTCAGGAAGGATTTTTTTCTCTGTTTCCTTTACTGCTTTAGTAACAATACATACAACAGGATCTTGCACGAAGTGGATGCTGAATAAATAGTTGAATGAATGAATAAATGCCTGCATAAATTGTAAGTGGATGCTAACATCTGAATATGATTCATTACCTGCTGTGTGTTGTTATGCTAAAGTATTCATCTATGGAAATGCATATTTTTAAATAAAATTCTTAATCCTCATTTATCTTATCATTAAAATATTCTTATTTAAAAAAAAACTTTTTGTAGTTGTAAATGGCCAGAATGCCTTTTTTTGTTTTGTTTTGTTTTGTTTATTTTTATGTGGTACTCAGGGTGGAACCCTCTGCTACTGGGCTACAAACCCAGCCCCAGAACATTATTTTTATTTTAAAATTTTGTGTGGATTTTTAAATTTTTCCAATAGAAATAAATTATGTGTCAAGGATGATAAGACATTTATTAAAAAAAAGTGGCTGGAGAATGAAATGATTGAGTTCTACTTCTCTTATACAACATGCATTCTAAGTATTCTGGTGTTTACATTTGTGTTTTCATCTATGATTATTCATTAGCAATCTGTTTACTTTTTGTTTTGTTATTTAAAATATTGACAAGCTAATAAAAATGTGCTTTAGAAATAATACTAATGGTGAAACAGTAAATCTCCTGAGTGTACTAAATGTCACTGAAACCTCCATAGTGTGTGAAGTCATTCAACATGATTGATGCAAACTCTACTAAAATATTATATGTGATACTTTACTTGGAGTTTAGTAATCACCTGATGCACAAAATAGTTGTACATACTAAAGTAATGACTTTATAGAAACTCATATTGTTTGGATTCTAAGTAGCAAAAACATTTAATAAAATGATGTTTGTCTTTTTGTATCTCAGGGTGTGCCAATGGTATATCCGGAAAGTCACTTTTCCTAAGGGAAGGGAAAGTCTGTGTAATGAGTGGTTTCTACTCTTTTCCACCAAACCATAAAATTTCATTGAAGCAACAGTCATTTTCAGTTCATCTATTTTAAGCACATTTTACACAATGATCATTGGAAAAACTATTCCACTGACAAGAATACATAAATGAAGACACTTTTAGTAAACCATCATTTAATTTGTCCAAAGTTAATTTTCCCCAGGATGTTCTATATGGATTGGAGTCTATATGTAGACATGTCAAAGCACTGCTCATTTATTATTAATACCACAATTTTTGCCAGTAACCTGCATCGAATTATAGAATAATTTTGACTTTAGATTCAACCAATAGACTTTTTTTAAAGAGAGAGAGAATTTTTTAATATTTATTTTTTTTTAGTTTTTTTCTGCGGACACAACATCTTTGTTTGTATGTGGTGCTGAGGATCGAACCTGGGCCGCACGCATGCCAGGCAAGCACGCTATCGCTTGAGCCACATCCCCAGCCCCTCAACCAATAGACTTTTGAAAAGGTAAATTAATATATTTTATTGTTTTATTTAGTATTTCATGACTCACAACTGTGCTCCCCACCAACCCTGTGTTCTATGTGCCACTATCCAACATTAAATGATCATTTTATGAATGAGAGCTTACCTTGTTCATATCTACTGCCAGGTTTTCTAAACCTCAACTTTTCTTATTTAAAAGTTATACTACAGGGTGTTAGGTGAATTAATTTTCCAAAACTCACTTCACCAAGATTCAAATCAATTAAAAATTTTGAGTATATCTCCTACTGGGAACATAACATCTACCTTTCATAATTCATTTCAATATCTGAAATCAGATAATTTTAAAATTTTTATTTCACATTATTTCCAATTGTTTCTCATTTCAGTTTTGATATGAAACTTCTTATGTGTATAAATTACTTCCTCATGAATATATAAATCAGAGTACTGTTTAGGTGATTAAACTCTATTGAATTTTCCCCACTAGTGAACTCCATTTTGTAAGCTAGATGTAGATATACCAGCAGATGTTTCTAGAATTAAGTAATACATGTTTTTAAAAACTCTTTCTGGATGGGTATGGTGGGGCATGCCTGTAATCCCAGAGGCTTGGGAGGATGAGTCAAGAGGATTGTGAGTTCAAACCAGCCTCAACAAAAGTGAGGTACTAATCAACTTAGTGAGACCCTGCCTCTAAATAAGACACAAAATAGGGCTGAGGATGTGTCTCAGTGGTGGAGTGCCCCTGATTTAAATCCCTGATACCCCCTTCCCTGCTCAAAGAACTCTTTCTAAATAGGTTGGACTACTTGTGATGAAAAATGAAAGCTGTATTTTAGAATATAAAAATACTATTCAGGGGAACTATTGCACTTGTTGGACATTATAAACTATTAAAAGTGTCAACAGCATTAAGATAAAAGTAAAATACTTAAATTAATGGAATTTTATAATGTAACTTCCAATTAATAAATTTAATTTTTGAGTAGTCCATTTAAAATCATATTTCCTTATTTTCATCATAAAACTAACATAAATATCATGCAAATTAAGAATCATTAAACCACCCTTTAGCATGTGCATTCCCATATTCCTTTAAATTAGTGCTTTCAATTTTTGACATACACTCTGGATTCTTAGGACCTTTGGTAAGTGTCTGTTCCCACTCAGCATATCTGAGGCAGCACGCATGATTCTCCATTGCCAACTAGCTCCCATATCATGCCAACACAGCTTGGTCCCATGCTTTCAACAGAAAATCTGTAGACCAACTCAAACCTAAATTCACCTCTAAAATATATTATGACTTTTTTTCCCCATTTAGTGCTTCAGAAAACAGGTACACATTCTACTATGATAATGATTGCTGCTGGAAGATTAGAACATTATTTCTCAATATTCAAAGTCATTTTGGACACTTTTTTAACCAGAAAGTTTTGACTCAAGTCAGCATATACTAAAACAATTTCCCTTCTAATCATAAACATAAATATATAAACTATGATTTCTTGTATAAGCACATTTTAGATAATTTGTCTCACTGGGCTTCTATAATTTTTATAATCACAAGATTTCATTATTCTCTGTAAATACTTATCACACATATTAATTCCTCTAAAATCTTCAAATTTTATCATTAAAACAGTCAAAAAAAAAAGCAGATCACAGGATACAATAATGGGTATTTTGGCAAAACTCAATTACTAATTAAGTCTTCATACATCACAGATGATTACTTAAGCTACAATCCATCTTTGGCTAATAAAAAGAATTAATCATTCTTCAGTCAATTGGCTATGTTGATTAAATCCTAAAGTATTAGGTTTTTTTTAACCACCATCTATAATAGTAACAAAGAAGCTAAAGATTATTGAGGACAAACTGAAGCCTGTATAGTCCTATAACGTTAATGCTTTTAGTATTTCATACAACAAATACGGTCTAATGAAATTCAAGACTGAAAAATAAAGGAACACTTTTCAGGTATATTGGTATAATTAAAATGAGTTGATGCATACTAAATACTTCCTTTTTATTCAAATGGTGCCATTTTATGCATCTTGGATAAAGCACAATTTGAGATAATTGAATCAAAGCATTACACAAAGGACACAAATAAAATGAGTCCATATGCTTGATCATATTTTCCAAGACTTTATTATACATTACTTAATGTGCTTTAATGCCTTAGAAAATATATAGTTCTATACTGAATATTTATCACTCTATTTTAAATATTCTGCATATGTACTTCTGTTTAAATTGTAAAGCAATGTCTTATACCTTGCATGCAAATTTAGTAATATAGGGATTAGTGCAAAGTGTTCAATGAATATTATTGTTAAAATTGACTGAATATTGTTATTCTGTCTAAAATATTTTATTAAGAAGGAAACTTGACTCCCTTCCCTAAAACAAAACAAAAACATTGTATGCATAATCCTATTTGTATGTAACATGACAGAACTCACATAAGACATTTTTCAAACTAGTGATCAATACATCTTTGTTGAATAAAAAAAAATATACAACACAAGGTTTATTAGTCTTAGATAAGTTATCAAACATTTTTGATTGCTATGCTTGCTATCAATGCAGAAAGAATTCCAAAAAGCTCCAGTTCTTGCTATTCTCTGTTTAAAATTTCCCTTCAAGCAAAACTGTTTGAAATTAGTTTTATTCCTGGGAATGTGACCTGCACACAAACTGGCAAAACACTTCTCCAGCTGTACTATGAACTAACATCTTCATATTGTAATTTTCCAGCCATGTACAACCCACATAAATTTGCAGCAGTGAGTAGATAAAGCATATGGCAGGGGTGAAGAGGAGCCTTGGTGAATGAAGCACATAACTTGGTGTGGTCATTATCTCTAAGATTCCTGCTAATAAGCTTAGGAACAGCATCCAAAAATTCTTCCTGCTCTCCGCACAACCTTTTTAACTCAGCAGCAAATGTGACAGTCCCAGATGTAACTTGATCCACGACCATGTTAGCAGTGCCAATACAGCTGTGACATTACACCTGCTCCTTTCAGGAAGCCTCATTTTACTGTAGCTGGGATTTATTTCATTATGTGGAAATTGGTAGCAAGAATGCTCTCAGGGTAACTTAAAGATGCTCAGATAAAAGCCATCTGGTACCCAATTTTCTTTGATCCAGGACTTGAATGATTGTGTAAAACAATGAATAAAGAAACAAAGACAGAGAATTTCAGAGTTGTTTTGGAGTTTGCACCCAGAATGAATTATTTCTCATTGAAAACATTAATATTAGAACACCAAGGAAAAGATAAACAAAGTTGGAAGCCACTACTAAGGATCTTTTCTAAGTCACTTCAATGAAGACCTTTTGTATATGTACTAAACCACTATATACTTTAATATGTTCTACTGTGGAAATGTATAAAATATACACTATATTGGAATTAACAGTATTTTAAGACGTTTTCACTGTTAAACTAAAAGTGCAAAATATTTTGACACTAATTTGTGAAAATGAGTAAAAAATACAAATATACAAAGATAAACAAATGTTCATTAAAATTCTACTTAAATCAAAAGGATACATATTGCTGTCAACATGAGGATAAACACAGTAATCATCAGACCTCATGGCATGGATTTGTGATACAATTGGGTTTAAGCAACAAACAAACAAACAAACAAAAACGAAAAATATATTAGCACTATTTTTTAATTCTAATTATGCTTTAGGATATGCCCAATACTAATCTGAACTGCTCATTAGTTGATCACCTGTCCTTTCCCTATATGGAAGCTCATTCCATAGAAAAGAATTATCTACTAAATGACATTCTGTGGTTGAAATATAAAAATGGAATAATACCATGTCAACTGAAGTTCATTTTCTTCATGGAAGACAGGATTAGCTTATAAAGTACTTCTTATTTATTAAAATGCTCATCTCAACACTAAATTAGAATTTCATCATATTTTTCAAGTAAACAAACAATTCAAGATTTATTTCCTTTTTTTTCTATTTATTTATATATATTATATATTCATTTATTTATTTATTTTAATTCTTAAAGTTATCAATGCCCAGATATAGACACTAGACTCCAAAAACTGTTATTAGGTACATAAATATTTGAAGTATTAAACTATAGTATGTTGTACAAATCAATGAACCATTCTTTAAAAATTTTTGTTCTTGTTCTTTGCATCTCAGTGGGATGTGTTCAGAATATCCATTCTATAGATGCGTCATCAATACTCAGAATGGTTCTTTCAGCAGTGTCTATAGAGTACTTTTTCTTGTACCATCAAGTCTGCCATATAGGAGCTGTCAAATGTAAAAAAAAAAACTGAAATGTCTTTTACCACCTAAGAATTAACAATGTAAAAAAATGAAGGAGTACCTACTTTAAACATCAGTGGTCTAAGGAATTATTTTGATGGAATTTATATCCAAAATGATCCAAAGGAAAGAAAAAATAGAGTGCCAATATGTGTGAACTGTATATGTGTTAGGTTTGCCAACAACTGTAAGAGTTAAATTCAGCTATGACAACACAATGGAGTGGAACTGTGTTTCATGAGTGGGAATAATGTGGCAGATATAGGTACAGAGATATGAATAGAGGAAGGACATTACAGAGCTCCAAGAAAAAAATGCAGCCTGTGCACTAATTTAATGAAATTCACTTTTCTTAGATGAATAAGCTCAAATATAAATTTAGGCCCAGGCCTATAACAATGTGGAGCCCAAATATAATAATAATTAAGACAAAAATTTTCTCTTACTCATGGTTGTGTTATGCTTTTCATGGACACTAGGTATTTAGCTTCTGTGGGCTTTAAAACAAAATGTATATTACAACTGCATCCATAGAAATACATATGCATTAATAGATATATGTATATAGTCATATAACTTATATATGACTATATGTCTTTATTTTACTTAGAGGTTTGCTTAGTTCTTGGATTTTAAAAGAAATTAAAACATTTGCATGGGTCTCTAAAAGTATTGCAAGCACTCAAATCTATGCATAAATGGGGAAGTTGACCCTGATTTTTAGTAGCAAACTTTATCATGGATTTTGAGCTGTCTCCAAAACAGCATAAGATATTTTTCTTCTATGGGATAATCTGAAGGGTATGGAAAGTTTCAAGAGTAATGTTATATGAGGTGTTCAATTCAAACAGTGTTATAACTAGAAATATACTTGGGTCACCAAATGCATCTGCACTCTTTATAAATTCTCTACATAATTTAGTAATGAACAGATGTTACTATGATTAAAGCTTATCTAGAAGACACTCCAGCTAGCTTCCAGTTGGCTCAACAGGAGGATCATGTATCAATTGGGAGAGGAAGATTTCTTTCTAATGTGGTGGGAGGCATAAGAACTACTAACTGTGGAAGGACATGTTTGGATAACAGCATAATTCTGGGTCTAGAATATTCTCTCAAAACAATAAAAGCATTTTGTATATCTAAATTCAATAGATTGCTTTTGATTTTAAATATTGACATGTCAAATTTTAAGTATATATTTGCTATTTAATTACTCTTGAGGACAAACATTCAATAGCCAATTTTTCCTTTTTAAGAATATTTTCAGTGGAAAGAATGATGAATTAATGTAACTTGCTTAATAAAAAGAAATGTTGGAAACATCCTTTAAATTGTGGATACATTGAGTGGTTTCTGGCTTAGCTTTACAATCTGATCTTCATCATATTATTACTAATTCCTAACTTCCCCTATTGAAATTCCATCTGATACACAGCTTACAGTCTTTCATGTGATGAGGTTCATGACCAACAATCTTTCCTTTTTATATAGGTGTGTCTAATTTTTGTTTTTCTTGCTTTTGGTTGTTGGTTGTTTTTTGTAGCACAAACATCAATGGGGAAATCATTACTTTTGATTTTTAAACAGTACAAAGTATTAGAATTTAAAATTCTGATTCAGGGCATCATTTTTGTGCCTGAATCCAGTATAATACTAATCATTAAAACAAAAATCTAAACTTATGAAAGGCAGTGAAATTTTTAAGCTTTTAGACAATAAAAGAGATTATGCATTGGCCTGTGCAGCAATTATATACTTGACCTATATTCAGTCACAATTACTGTGAGACCCATAGAGGCTCATCATTTGAGTAAGAATTTAGAAGGCTAAGACCAGTGCCAGAAACAAAACAGTACATCTAAATTCTGGACCATTAAGCCACAATCTATAAAGTGCCATTCGGTCACTTAATTGCAAATTACTATTTCAAGCAGAGTGCTGTCCAGCACTTCCTCTCTCTCTCTCCTGGATAGTTGGCATGCCTTATATAGTCACTTCTCTCTATCTTCAAATGATATTTTGTGAAATTCTACTTATTTAATTGTCATATACCTTACTTTTAACCTATTTGCTCAAAGTGACCTGCTGCATCTTGGGGAAAGTGTATATCATTTTATGGAGGTGAGGGGGTACACATTCTAATGACCTTCAATGGACTGAGCTCATCAAAGAAAATATTTCAAGGTCACTTTAATTTAAGTTCCTGCATTTTCCCATAACCAGGAACATGTAGTAGTAGATACTTGCAGCAAGCTCAATGGGAAGAAAATATGGAAAAAAAGTTCATTGTTATTTAGACAGAGTTTTGTCATTTTCTTTTTCCTATAAATTAGATGGAATGAGAATAAATAGTAGAAAGGTAAGGATCTATCTTAAGGCCAATTTTCTAGAAAGGGGAAAACCTGCATCCTTTCAATAGTTCTCTCGGTGATTTTTTTTTTTTTTTCAAACATGTATCTTCAACTTTTTCAGCGTATTCTGTTCATGATTACCATTTACCTTGGATCACGGCAGTTTTATCTAATAATGAAACTTTAAAATACAGAATATCTAATTTTATGAATTAAAGGGGAGGAAGGAAAATGAATAAGGAAGAAAAAATCATCAGTGGCATATGAAGAGGAGCAGAAAACAGAATAGTAAGGAAGTGAACGCTTTGTCTAGCTGGAGATGTCAATCCGCCATCGTAGCTGTAGTAGGGCCCACTCAATTCAACTTGTGCATTTTACTTTCGGATTCTAATATAAACTAACCAGACCTTCTGAATAGGGAGAATATGTGCAGAAGACAGCACTCCCTAAAACCGTTCCTGAAGGCATCAATACTCTGACAGTAGAACAGTAAAGTGTCATTACAAGAGATGGGAGGAACAAAACCAACGATCAATAATCTCTGGGAAGACAGATATACTCATGAAACTTAGGCAAACAAAAATATGTAAAAAGTATAACACATCATGACTTTACCTCAGTTCAATATTCAAAAGTCAATCATTTAAATCATGTTATCAACAAATTAAGAAAAACTCTGACCACTTCAGGAGATGAAGAAAAAATGCTTCATAAAATTCAACATCCTTCATAGTAAAAATTATCCATCCCACAGAGAGTACTTACAGTATCCCACAGCTAGCACACTTAATGGGAGAACCTACATATTTTCCTCCAACTGATGAAGAACCAGGTACAGGTGTCATTTCTCACACCTTGCATTCAGCTTTAAACTGATGTTCCTCCACAAAACAGTAAGTTAACACAAAAAAGTAATAAAAATCATACATAGAGAAAAAAGAAAACTGTTTCATCCTAAATATAAGAAATCCCAGATAATTTGCTTTAGAAACACTAGATTTAATCAACAGATTTAGCAAGTTGACAAATACAAGATGAAACAAAAAAACATTAATTATAGTGTCAAGTAATTGCAATCTCACAATTGTAAACTGAAATAAGAATAAAAGTATAATTTACCTGAGACCAAAAAGACAAGAAATATTTAAGATGGAATACAAAAAAATATGCAAGATCTTTATACTGAAATTTTCAAGCCCCTACAAAAAAGTAAAAATTTAACAAAGAGATGTTTTATTTTTAAAATATTTATAATTGGGAAAGCTTAATATGTCAGTTTCAAAAGACTAAAGTAAAATTCAAATTTTAATAATTTTAGAAATAAAACTCATTTTTGTTTTTTAATTGGTAAAACTTTCTTAGATATGATTCTTAAAAGGTATTTCTAAAATTTAAAAAAAATGACAAATTTGACCACCAAAATTAAATGCCTTTTGCGCTGAGATTGTGGTTCAGTGGTAGAGCTCTCGCCTAGCATGTGTGAGGCCCTGGGTTCGGTCCTCGGCACCACATATAAATAAATAAAAAAAAGGTATTTTGTTCACCTACAACTAAATATATATATAATATTTTTTAGAAAAGCTAAATGCCTTTAAAATGCTTTACTAAAATGAGAATACAATTCATAAACTTGTAGAAAACAATTGCAAAATTCTAATCTGTGAAAGCATTTATCCACATTGTATAAAGAAAACATAAAAGTAAAAGCCAATAATTAAAAAAAAATAAAAACATGCAAAAGACTTGAACAGACATTTCAACAGATAATGCAGATGACAAACAAGCACATAAGTAGATGCTCAGCATTCATTATTGTGAGTAAAAATTAAAAGTACAATGCATACCACTGCACTTAATAAAATAGCTAAAGCAAAATTTTAAAAAGACATTATTAAGTATTGGCAAAAATATAGAGCAATTGATACTACTATACCTTACGAGTAGGAACAATATATCATAGCTACTTCTGAAAACAAATTTGGTTTGTTCTGTTTATCATGTTACATATGTACCAATCACTCAACATTATCAGGCTACATATTTAAAAAAAGAATAATTAAAATAAAACTCTATGCAAGTAAAGTGTACCTACTTTACTCAGAATCATAAAACAATGTAAACAATCAAAATATTTTCAAATGGATGAATGGATAAACAATATTAATGAATCCACACTACAATAAATTGAATGAAGTATTGATACATGCAACCACATGCATGAATTTTTTTTTTTTAAGAGAGAGGGAGAGAGAGAGAGAGAATTTTTTTTTTTAATATTTATTTTTTAGTTTTCGGCGGACACAACATCTTTGTTTGTATGTGGTGCTGAGGATCGAGCCCGGGCCGCACGCAGGCCAAGCAAGCGCGCCACCGCTTGAGCCACATCCCCAGCCCCATGAATCTTAAATACACTAAAAGAAGACATCAAACTCAAAATTATATATAGTATATGATTGCATTCATATAACATGCTTAAAAAAGCAAAAATATAGAGATAAAACACAAATCTGTAATTTCCCTTCCAGTCTAGTAAACTTAAAATACTACAAGGGAATTTGGGAGGGGGATATGGAAATATTCTCTGTCTTGACTGTAGCCATAAGAAAATAGGAATTTGGGCTGTGGATGTGGCTCAAGCGGTAGTGTACTCGCCTAGCCTGCGCAGGGCGCTGGGTTTGATCCTCAGCACCACATAAAAATAAAATAAAGATGTTGTGTCCACCGAAAACTAAAAATAAATATTAAAAAATTCTCTCTCTCTCTCTCTCTCTCTCTCTCTCTCTCTCTCTTAAAAAAACAGAAAATAGGAACTTGTCAAAATTCATAGAACTTTACTTTAGGAAGGATACCATTTATTCTATTTAAATTTTATACTGATATGAATGGCCAACAGGTTATGATATGCTTTTCAATATCAACCAACATCAGAGAAATCAAATCAAAACCACAATGAGTCATCATCTCCCATCTGTTAGGATGGTTATTCTATAAAAGGATGTAAAATTTTTTAAAAATGGGGCTGGGGATGTGGCTCAAGTGGTAGCACGCTCGCCTGGCATGCGTGTGGCCCGGGTTCGATTCTCAGCACCACATACCAACAAAGATGTTGTGTCCGCCGAGAACTAAAAGAAATAAATATTAAAAAATTCTCTCTCTCTCTCTCTCTCTCTCTCTCTCTCTCTCTCTCTCTCTCCCTCCTCTCTCTCTCTCTTTAAAAAAAAAATGTATTTACCTTCACTACATTCTCCTTTATCAAATATTGAATATTTTAATAATTTAAAACCTTTAAGAATATGCAATTTGATAAATTATACAGAACACAAGACCTACTAAATATTAATTACATATCTAAATTAGTAGTCTGCAGAAAAAGTAGTCATTTTAAATTTTTATTTTGATAAATGCTTCCTTTATTCTACTCTGAGAAACTGTTGTTCAAAAGAAAAAATTAAATTGCCTTAAACTTATACTCTGTCTTGTTTCTTGAAATTCTTTGATTCTAGTTATCACTTGTCAAAACAATGGACTACATTTAACACCTAACAGCATGCCAACTATCTTGTTTAAATTTTTTTTTTCCATAACCTCATTAGAACTTTATATACTTAGCGAGGCCTGAACAACCTGAGCTTCAGCAAACAAGGAGTCAGTGCAGTAGTGCATAAAATATTAGGCTCTGAAAGCCCATGCCTGCTTAGGGGAGTGTGTAATTTAATAAAGTGTTCATTGATGTCAGCACACTGGCTCATCAGACTTGTGTTGATGTCAATGCCTGAAGCACAGAGACTCCTACTCCTAATTAGATGACTGAAGTAAGATTACATTCTCCCTTGGAGACAGACACAAGGATGGGAGAGTTATTCTCAAAGCGCCTTAGATTTACAAGTATCTGATGAAACAAACAAAAATAAGAAAAGGCAAGTCAACAAGGGAAATGAACTTGACAGGGTTGCATTATTCATTAAAAAAAAAAGTTATGAAAGATACCACCAGGTTTCTATTGTTCCCACTTTATTCACACACAAATTTTCTAGCATAAATTATAAATAAGGAATAATATTTTTATGACATATTGACTAAGTTTTCTAACAACTAACAACCTTCTGTAAATCCCAAAGAAGTTTAAGCAATACGGGTAAGAATTCCATACAGAATAAATTTTACTTCATTGTCTAGGGATGAACATTAGTTGTTCTATTTTAGATTATTCTGAAAAAGTGAAATGAAAGATTTCTCAAGAGAAGTTGAATTATATGTCATCCAAAAAGAACATCTCATCTTAGACTATACATATTAAAGTTTTTGTTTCACATTAAATAAAAAACAAATATTCTGTAATTTCCACAAAATTGTTTTATTAATACTTTGAATATTTTATATCCTAGCCTGATCTAAATATTAAAGATTATCTGGTGATAAATAGTTCTTAACTATATTATTAAAAAGATAATTTCATATTTTAAATGGGGCCTTCTATTATTTTTATTTGATAGTATCAAGCCTGACTGAATTTTCTTAATCCTTTACAGTTTGCTATTGAAATATCATTGATATAAAATTTTATTATTAGGAGAAAGAATATGAAAGTGAATGTAAGATAATATTTTTTATTTTTAATAGTAGTTTGGCCATATTCTTACGAGACACACTAAATTGAGTGAGCTTATATCTCATTAAAATTTTGATTTGCAATTCCCTAATTGCTAACTATAACGAACACTTTTTCATATAACTATTGGTCATTTGTATTTCTTCTTTTGAGACCAGTCTATTCAAATTATTGGGCATTTTTAAATAGGATTATTGATTTTTTGGTTTTGTTAAGTTTTTTTTTTTGAGTTCTTTAAATGCTTTTACTATTAATCCCCTGTGAGATAAATAATGGACAAATATTTTCTCCCATTCTGTAGGTTGTTTCTGCACTCTTGATTTCTTAACTGTGCAGAGACTTTTAGGTTTGACATAATCCTATTTGTCAACTGTTACTCTTGTTTTCCATGCTTTTGGAAGAAAATGGTTGCCTATGCCAACATCTTAAAGTGTTTCCCCTTCTTTATAGCAGTTTCAAATTTCCAGGTCTTAAATTAAGGCTTTTGATATGTTTTGAATTGATTTTTATACAGGATAAGAGAGAGCAGCCAAGTTTCAATCTTCTCAATGTGAATATCCTGTTTCCCAAGCACCATTTGTTAAACAGACTGCTTTCTCCAATATATGTTTTTGATTCATTTGTTAAGAAACCGTTGGCTGTAGATGCATGGGTTTATTTCTGGATTCTTTATTCTGTTCCATTGGTCTATGCATCAACTTTTATGTAAATGACATTCTTTTTTGGTTACAATAGCTGTATAGTATGTCTTGAAGTCAGGTATTATAATGCCTCCACTTTTGTTTTTTTATTTTCAAGATTGCTTTGTCTATTTGGATTTTTTGTGCTTCCTTGGGAATTTTAGAATTTTATGTTTTGTGAAGAATGTCATTGAGATTCTAATGAAGAGTGCATTGCATCTGTAGATAACATGGGGAGTTTTTAAGAATATTAAATCTTTCAGTCTGTGAACACAGAAGATCTTTCCAACTCTGAATTTCTTCAGTGTTTATAATTTTCATTCCATGAATATTTTCTACCTTAATTAATTTTGTTCCAAACATTTTGGTTGTTGATTCCTATATTTGTTTATATTCTAGCTATTATAAATGGGAAGCTTTTGTGATTTCTTTCTCAGCAAACTAATTATAGATGTATAGAAAATTACTGATTTCCCATGAGGGACATTTTATCCTGCTACTTTACTGAATTCATTTGTCTGTTGTGATGGTGGAGTCTTTAGGTATTTCTATGTATAGAATCATATCATTTGCAAATAATAACTTGATTTTTTTTCTTTTCTATATGTATATCTTTTATATCTTTCTCTTGCCTCATTGCTCAGACTAAAATGTCTACTTCTATATTGAGTACCAGCAGTGAGAATGGACATCCTTGTCTTACACCTTTCTTAGTGGGAATGAGTTCATAGTTTTTAAAATCATGCACTGTGATATTTTTATGGGCTTGTCATATATAGCCTTTATTAGGTTGAGAGGTATTATATTTCAATATTGAATTTGTTCTTAGCTTTTATGATAAATGTAGTTGAATTTTATCAAGTTTTTTTTAAAAAAAAATATCTATTTACATGATCATTTGATTTCTATACTTTATTCATGTCATTATTACATTTATTGATTTGAATATGTTAAACAAATCTTGCATCCCTGGAATGAAACTACCTTAATCATGCTGTATGATCTTTTGGATGTGCAACATTTTAAAAGTTATTAAAATTTGTGTGTTTTAAAATTTCCCATAATGTGTGGGTGGCTATGACCCATTTATAATAACATTATTCTTTGGGTGGGAGGCTCCAAGTGTGTGGACAGAAGAAAGAGTGAGGACATGACCCTGAGTTTCAAATTGTATTTTCTTTGGCTTATTTGTAGAATAAATGCCTTGAAAGTCAGTAATTACTAAATTTGTAATGCTTTACTAAAAACTTTGGTGTGGAGATAACTGAGGACAAAAGGTAGGAAAATTCTCTTCCTGCCATGAGGAAAGAAAAAAAAAAAAAAAAGATAAGTGCTTGTTATGGTTTGGATGTGAGGTGTCCCCAAAAATCTCATGTGCGAGAAAATGCAAGAAGGTTCAGAGGAGAAATAATTGGGTTGTAAGAGTCTTAACCCAATCAGTGATTTAATACCCCAATAGAGATCAAGTGAGTGGTATCTGAAGTTGTAGAGTATGGCTGGAGGAGGTGGAAATTGGGGGGTGGCTTTGGGTATATATTTATAACTGGCAAATGGAGAATCTCTCTATCTGCTTCCTGATCACCATTTGAGCTGGTTCTCTCTGCCACACTTCTCTGCCATGTTCTTCCTGTCTCACCTGCATCCCTGAGGAATGAAGCCACTGTCTATGGACAGAGATCACTGAAACTGTGAGCCCTCAAATAAAATTTTCCTCCTTACAATTGTTCTGGCAGATACTTTAGTCATAGCAGCAAAAAATCGGACTAAAACCATGCTGAAGAATCATCCACAGATGATTCTGGTACCAGACAGCTGCTAAGCTCATAGAATCCAGGAAGCAGAGAGAGAGCACAAGTCAGAGAATGAGAGGAAAAAGTTGGAAGGAAGACGTTCTTTTCCAGGACATGCCCTCAATGACCTACTTCCTCCAAAGAGGATTCACCTCCTAGTGAATCTTTGAGCTATCAGTGGGACTAAAGAATGACCCTCAGAATGGGACATGATATGGACTTCATGATGAGGCCAGGGCCCTTGGAATCAAGTCCTTTCACCTCTGAATTGCTGCATCTACTAACCCAGGAGGTCTTGGGAGTCATTCCAGATCCAAATCATAACAAGCCCTGGTAACCCAGTGTGTGCTGAATATGTAACTCATAAGCCAGAACAAAAATTGGAAGGGAGCCACATGAAGATAAAGACAGTAGAAACCACATATTTCAACCTCAGATGATGAAAGGATAGGTCTACAACTTATTGAGCATATCACACTACATCAAAAGCCAACAGAACTCTGAAGGAATTTGTCAAAATTTTCACCCCCAAATTATGGCAGTACAAGTGTATAAAGAGATTAGACACTGTGAAGCAGAGACCAACAGGAACTCTAGATAGCATGTGCCATCACTGCAAAGCTAATGCTAATTTTTCTTTGAAGTTTTGATTTCTGGTTTTCCCCAATTTCCCTTTCCTTGTATACACATTTGCCATCCTGGCTTCAGTCACCCCCACCATGATTGAAAGTACCCTAATTATCTGTGTCAGCTGACTGTACCTCAATGCTCAGATGCCCATCAGAATTACTGATTGTTCAGTTACAGCCTGTCAGATATCCATTCACTTCTTTCCCCACCAATCCCAGAGTTTAGGATATAACATCTGGTAACTGTCACAGTACTGACCAGAAGAGCAGGGAGGGGAACCCTGCTGGGGTTACCAGTACCCCCATAGAGCTGTGAACCAGCTAGGAAAATAAATTTTTTAAAAAAATAATCACAGAGGAATAAAAGACAAAGACAGAAATTAGTTTTAGAAGTGGGATCTCTGTTAAATCTTCCATCTCTGATAGGAACTGGAACTGAAAAAAAAAAGGGAAAAGGACCCAATGCTTTATATAAGGGAAAAAATATCAAAATGTTTCAGTATTGCAGGCTTCTTGAGGAAAGCAGGATAAGGATGGGAAAACAAGGCTGTTCAGGGCTTGGCCGGTTTTGTCCATCTCTGAGCAGCTGCATTTGAACCTAGGACTGTGAGCTAATGCAGGGTACCACTATGATCTGGGCTTTCTCCAACTGGAGAATTTCACCCATAAGTTCTCAGAAAAGTAGCCTCACTGCCTTATGTTGGCTCAAACAAAGCCATAATTCATACATGGCTTCCAACAGAACCCAGTACAAGTCATTTAGTGACATATTTTAAAGGGGTCCTGGAAGCAGAAATGTTCCATATTATCACAGATACACTGGAGAATTTTTGCAAGTCAATCCTTTTTTGAGGACTTAATTGTATTTTGAGACAGTTTTAGAAAATAAAATTTTATACATGGGTAATTATTACCTGTCAATCATTGAGCCAGGAACTTTAAAATATGCTAAGTTAATTTTTATAATACTGTGAAGTAGAATACTTATAAAAGGGGAAAGTAAGGAAAAGAATTCTAACTATTCATGTGTTGAACTATAGCAAAGAATATCATATTAAATAGCTTCTTAAATATAAATTGAATTTTTAAAACTTAATTCCAATAAACAGTAGTTTTAGAGTCCATTTGAAAATTGTATTGACTAAGATCATCTGTATTTTGGCTTTCATTATGCTAATTATATTTGATTAAATTTAGAGACAGATATTTAAATATTAATATGGGATTTTTTTCATATTATAAATATGAATGTTTGGCCTCTATTTCGAAAAAACACATGAATAAAACATCAGGTTTCCTATGAATGGCAATGTTAAACAGCTCTACCAAATGGAATTATGATCCCTGAATAAAGAGATTATGTATTGATTTAATTTATTTCTAGTGAAATCTTTTTAATAACATCAATAAATATTTTCTGGAAATATTCTCATGCTGAATTTTATTTTCCTGAGTCCAAACTCTCAAGAAGGTTTTAAGTGCCTGTTCCTATGTGCATTTGGGGATTTGGGAAAAATGTTTTAAAATCTGAAAGATGTAGAGAAATGAAAACTAACAGGTTATTATGCTGAAGAAAAAAAATCCCTACACCTGTATTTGATTTTCTGTTAATACTATAAGAACTGGTCATTTACAGTCACTGATGGGCAGAAGGTAGAAGGTATTGTGAGGCTCAGAAATTAGAATTTAGAAAAAGAAAATTTAATAAAGAGCAAATCCTTTTTTAGACATCATTTGCTTGGTGCTTACTACAGAATAGATATATTTCATATTTTAATAATTAATACTCTGAGACAGGCCTATTTATTTCCCAGATTTTTATGCTAATGTTCTAAATTTCTGACATGGATCCTTATATAGATAATTGCTCAATTAATTAGTGGTAAGTAAATTATTATTATACACACATATATGCATACATATAATTATTATTCATATGTATTATGCACACATACTTATAATTGTTATTACCTTAATTCATATCCATAACTAGATCATACTAATACCACTTAATTGATTAACCAAACAGGGTTAACCAAACAAAAATTAAATAACATGATAATACAATTCAGCAAGTAAATGGCTATAGTGCGATTTTAAATTTTTCTTCTTTATTACACTATATTCAAAATGTAAACAGTTCAAGAATTAAAAACCAAGAAACATAAAGACAAGAATAAAACAGCATCACCAAAAAACTTGTTAAAGAATCTCTGCCTTGTATTTTTCAAAGTAGATTTTTCCTAATAATTGGCTTTAATTGGGTATTCAAAGATCCATTCCTCCTAGTATGAACACCCTATATAATCTTGTCTTCTTTAATGTGGAATTGCTTAGAACTTTCTTCTAATCAATAGAATACTGCAAAGGTGAAATTTTAATCACTTCCATGATTAAATTAGAAAAGATTTCTGCTTATATCTGGCTAACAGATCCCTCTCCTGCCTTCTTGACTTGCAGGCTTGGATGAACTAGCTACCGTATTGGAGAGGATTTGTGGTAAAAGACTGACTAGAACCATAGTGAACACTTATAATTCCAGCGAATTGGGAGGCTCAGATAAGGGGATTGTATATTCGAGGCCAGCCTGGGCAATGTATAGAGATCTTGTCTCAAAATCAAGAAAATAAATGACTGGGGACTTCAGTCTAACTGGAACTCAATACTTGATTTTAACCTGTGAGAGACCCTAACACTAGGCCTGGATTCTTGACCTACATAAACTGACATAATAAATGTTGTTTTAAATAGTTAAATTTTGTGGAAATGTGTTACACATTAGAATATCAAATAAAATAATTAAATTGATTTAGATTTTAAAAATTGTTATATATTTTCTATGGAAATATCAGTGGCTTATGATTATACAAATGAATTTATAAAAGGGACACAGTGTTCTAATGGATCAGTGGAAAAAATAAGAGTTTCTTAAACTGTAATAAAATGGCATAATTGGAGTGATTTCAATTGCAATAAAGTATCCTAAAAAGGAGATTCTTAAAAATTTTACAATTTGTTGATAATCCCATTGGCAATCTTCTCTCACCTCCATAACATACTTTTGTTTTTCAAATTCATATTACCATTTGTGAATACAGAAAATATCTTCCAATTGATTGAAAGTTGAATTGGAATCAGTTTACTCTTTATATCACAAAAATAACTTTGCTTACATAATAGAAAAACTACAAAAATACTTGTTAAATGTGTTAATACTATAATTTTTTTAATTTTTTTTTTGTGTTCTTCATTATTTGGGGAAATTTTTAAAAAATACACATGTATACACTGGTTCTTAGAAAGCCAGAAGGCAATTTAGATAATATAGAGTTTTTATGTTTACACACATTTTATAAAGAAGTTTAAAAGTTATTTTTTCATTCAGTTAAATTTATTGATGCCTCCTAATAATTAATAAAATGGTGAAATTGCTATGTTGAATTTTAAGAATGTAATGTCATTATTTAATCTATCATAAAATGCATGTGGAACTGGGCGGAGTGGTGAACACCAGTAATGCCAGGGCTCAGGAGGCTGAGGTGGGAAGATTGTAAAATGAAAGCCAACCTCAGTAATGGCAAGGCAGCTAAGCAACTCAGTGAGACCCTGTCTCTGAATAAAATACACACTAGGTCTGGGGATGTGGCTTAGTGGTAGGGTGCCTCTGAGTTCAATCCCCAGTACCCCCCCCAAAAAAAATCAAAGCATGTGGAATTTATAGCATTTGACAGAATATTACTATTAAATATTTAAAATTTTAATGATGTTTTTACTTATTTATTAAGATTATATGGTATCTTATTTGCAAAAGCTGAGGACATGGTCTTCTAAGAAGTGTAACCCACATCTACTGCCTCTGAGATAAATTATCAATAATTGATTTGTGATGTCATTATCATTATCTAGAATAATCCAACAGCATATCTGTAGAGAAAAACGAAATTAAAGAATGCAATGCAATGGTTTCCTTTACATGCACCCTGCAGCTGTCAGTTTCTTACAACTGAAAGTAGATGACTGAGGTACAAATGGGAAGTATAGACTGTGTGGAGGTTAGCTTATTTATCACCACTGAAGTGCTACATTTTCACTTATTATTCCACTATATCTGAAGTGAGCAAAAGTATATTTAAAAAAAAAAAAAAAAAAAAAACTCAGGCGAAACAATGTGTTTGTGCTCTCTGCAGTTAATATGCCTATAAGTAAATATTTTCATAGCAATATGATTCACTTCTATAGCCTTTCTAGCAAAAAGAAGATTAAAATCATCTTTATGTCTTCACTTTCTCTCCTGTATGGAACTTTTACAATGTTTGTTCACCATTTTCCTTATATTCTTCCTGTGTTGTTTGACTTGCAAACATATTCTTCATTAAGGGAATGAAGAAATGAATGAACGATAGCCTTCATTTACCACAAAAATGAAAGAATGTCCTTAAAGGTACTGGCAGCAGCTGCTGAAGGCATTCTCAATAAGCTTAAGTAGGGACAGTGTTGCTACTGAGAACAGGGCCACATCGTGTCCCAATTTTAAACAAAAGTTTGGGCACATGCTTTATTTTTTTAAAATATTTATCTTTTAGTTGTAGTTGGACACAATATCTTTATTTTATTTTTATGTGGTGCTGAGGATCGAACCCAAGCCTCACATGTGCTAGGCAGAAGCTCTACTGCTGAGCCACAACCCCAGCTCCACACATGCTTTCTTGATCATCAAAGAATCACTCTCTCAGCACCAAATGATACATAGATTAAGTGAAAATAATTTATTATTATTTTTTAAGTAGAAGGACTTTTAACAAAAAGGCCTGTTTTAAAAGTAGATGGTCATTTCCATCTCAACCCACTGAAGATACCTTGAATAAACTATTCAGTAAGTAAATATTTATTGAATGAAGTCTTTTAGATAAAAAAAAAAATGACAAATTCAACTTTAAATCTGAAAAATTGTCTATGTGGAATAACAGAAATGATTTTGTGAAACTTTTTGACAAGTGTCTTGCATACTAGTCCTATTGTATAGTCAGTGTTGTTATTCATGTACACTATGTACATGGTGGATTTAAAAATGTCAAGAAACAATTACTCTAAATGATTGGCTGAACTCTGTGAGATCTAAGGATAGGCCATATCTTTGTTGTAAGAATTTATGAAGTAGAAAAATGCAAACAAGTGTGGATGAATGGCATATTTGGAAGATGGGCTCTGTGGTAATGCTGCATGCAATATGTACTCTTTATTACTTTTAAAACTAAAGATACATAGAAAATATATCATCACCATAAAAATAATTCTAGGGCTTGTACTCTAGTAGCTAAACTTCCTCCTGATCCAAAATAAGGAATTTGGACAAGAGTAATTGGGAATAGAAAGAGTACGAGTCATGAAATTGTAGATGGAAATCTCATTATAGTTGCAGATGTGGATATCAAAATTTTAAACTCTAACAGACATTCAATGCATTAAATATTCAGAAAAAATGACCATCATGACATTGCAAAACCAACTAAAATGAGATCAGGGAACATTGTCACCTGTTTTCTCTGATACTGATTTTCATAACATTCTAATTATATCCACCATCTGATGAAGCTTGATTTAGTTTTGGTTTTCAAGGCAAGCACAGAAAGATCTAGGCATATCCATTATGCTAGTGGAGACTGTAATAAATTCCTTCTGCCAACTACGTTGAAATTGACATTTGGAGGCAAAACCTGGGTACCTGTTCAAACTGTATAAGATCCATGTTTACCTAGGATCTTATTCTTCATTTTGGCACAAGCTTGTTCTGTGCAAATCCAAAGGGATAGGTCAAATTTTTAAGTAATTTCCCCTGCATCCTCTTGCCTCTATAGCCAGATGATGAAGCTGAACAAGCTGGCCTCAGCCATCGTGCCACCTCCAACCACAGGAGTTCTGGTGTCACTGAGAAGTATGGCCATCTTCCCCACATTTCTGCATGAACTCTAAGCCAAGCTTTCTTCTCGTCAGCCAAGTGACACATGCATGATACTACTGCTGTTGATTTCTCTAAACTCTTCTTTCATCTGTTTCTCTTGATCAATGCTTTTCTGGCCCCATGGCATCTATTCATTTCCACCATTAGATCCAGTCAACTTCCACACTAGGAGCTGTGCACTTATTCGTCCTCCTACACGGAAAGCTCTTTCCCTGTATCTCATATATTTTATTTATTAAATGCTTCAGTTTCAAAGCAAATGTCATCTCCTCATCACCTTGTGACTGTCCTACTTAAAACTGTCCCTCAAAGACATTCTCATTCACTTCACCTCATTTATTTTTTCATGAAAGTTATCACAATGTTATATGATTATTAATTTTATATATTGTTTAACTGTTTATCAGTCACTAAAATACATTTTATATGTATACAGGATACTAGTTCTTATTTTTCTCGTGTTAAGCTACTGAGCATAAGGCATAGTGTGGTATACTGCAGGTATGCAACAAATGGAAGGTAACATTGAGTAAATGAGCAACTTACATTCTAAAAATAAGTAGCATCTCTAAAACCTCCTACATTTCTCATGGAATTTTCTCTCTGAAAATTCAATTTCTTGGGAATGTAATATCTTAAATAATGCAGTGAGTTCTCTAATTTTTACTTGATTGTTATTTACCTTTGGACTCTTACTGCCAGCTTACCCATTAGAATGGCTCTGTTTGTATAAATTAATTTATATAAATTAAGCACAGTTATTATAATTGACAGCTATTATAATATTACATCTACTATAATAATAGATGTGCACTACCCCATTGTCTTGTCCATTAGAGGTAGTGAACTTGGTCATGGTGTATTCCATCTACCCTTCATGTTGCCAAGGTTTTAGCATGCCTTGGGTTTAATAACTTCAAATTATATCAATGTGAGCCATTTTCTTTTTAGGCAATATTGTCACTTTTTTTTGTATTCATACTTTTTCAACAATAACCAAAAAAGGTATATATCCCACTGCCCTGCATGGATTTAGTTCTTTTCTGCAAGTTAATTTTTTAAAAAAGAAGAAGGTATATATGTAGTAATTTTTAGAAGGAGGAATTTATGTTTGGCAAAAAAAGTGGATATTGGGTACCTTAGTTTTCTCTTGCAAGGATCACATGATGTTTAAACATTCACTACTTAAGAACTCTTTGTTTTTCAAGACAATAAGAATCAGAAGTTTTCCTCAATGAAATACATTCATATTATAATCAGCATTATGATTTTTAAGACCTTTCTCATTTTAGGGAAGAAAACTAAACAAGGGTTCTATACTTAGGGAGATATTTGTTTGCTTGTTTGTTTCGGTACAGGAAATTGAGCTCAGGGGTGCTTAACCACTGAACCACATCCCCAGCCTTCCTTCTATTTTATTTAGATACATGGTTTCAATGAGTTGCTTAGGGCCTCACTAAGTTGCTGAATCTGGCTTTGAACTCATGATCCTCCTGCCTTAGCTTCCCAAGACACTGGGATTACTGGCATGGGCCAATGTGCCTGACTACTTAGGGAGTTTTTTTAAAAAGACAAAAAGAAAGGAATAAAGTATAAAATGCATAGAAAAAAACAAATTGTAGAGGTGATAAACGTGAACGAAGTTCACAAAGTAGGTGTTATTACTAGGTTAGAATTAATTTGCAAAATCTGGCGTATCTATTTTTTTCCATGTTCTAAAAAAGTATTCCATAGTTAATTGTTTCTATTTTGTAAGCAGTTAGATGTGGAACAAAATTTAAGATTGTTTTCCAGCATATTTTGGTAAGTCTTCAAATGCTTTCACTGTTTCCAGATGGACAGGAATGTCAAATCATATTAGACCCCTGGACTGGGGCCAAGTGTTGTGCTTATCAATTTGCATGAATGCTAAGCTCACTTTGTGGAATGGTCATAAACTACATTGGTTCTCAAAGTGCATATATAATTTTTTCCTCTAACAGACATCTTAGATATCATTATATTCAAGGACATTTAGGTATGATAGTGATTTTGGAAAAGCACAAATCTCTCATTATTATAATTCCAATGACTTTAACATCTCATCTCTTTAAAATACATATCCATTTTTAAATAAGAAAGTCTTTACATCAGTTATTGCTGGAAAAGAAATGTTAATCCAATCCCTTGAAAATTCATAACATTCTATTTAGAATGAATTTATATAAGATTTTCAACAGCAGCACTTCCAATACTTTGTAGGACTTAATTATTTGTTGCTTGATGAGGTGTACAATCCTGTACATTATTCATCCCATGTCATTAGCAATGTTCTCCCTGCCCCTAACTCCAGACCATTAAAAAAAGTCTCCAAACATTGCCAAATGTTACCTAGGAGAAGAGGAATGAAATTTCCCTTAATTGAGAACCACAGAATTAAAACATCACCTAGAATATTCATATGTAGATGAATTACTTAATTAAGCTCTGCAAGAAGACTCTAAACAAAATGTGAAAATTTTAAGACAAAAAAAAAAAAGTCTGAAACTATGTGGCCAAAATCCTGGAAGTGAGAAATCTATTAGCCAATTAATCTCTATGCAAACATACAATGTAGGCCAAGTTTTTAGAAGGTACTATTTCTTCTTAAAATTTTATTTTAATTTTTTTGATTTTTTATATATATGACAGCATAATTCATTACAATTCATATTACACATATAGAGTGCATTTTTTAATATCTCTGGTTATATATATATATATATTTATACTCCATACAATTCGTGTCTTCATACATGTACTTAGGATAATGATGTTCATCACATTCCACCATCATTTCTAAACCCTGTACCCTCTGTTTCCTTCCCCCAACTTCCCTATCTAGAGTTCATCTATTCCTCCCATGACCCCACCTCACCCCACTATGAATCAGACTCCTTATATCAGAGAAAAGATTCAGCATTTGTTTGTGTTGGGATTGTCTAACTTCACTTAGCATTATGTTCTCCAATGCCATGATTTTATTCTCTTTTATTGCTGAGTAATATTCCATTATTCTCCCACTTCTAAGCTATTCTTGCTTCAAGTTATAGTTTAAAGTGACTTCAGATTCAATATCATTCAAATGAGTAATTGTATAAAAGCAAAAAACCAGTTTTCATAGTAGTAAATTACTTTTTCAAAGTTTTTTTTTTTTTAACTAATATAGCTGATCTAAAACCCCAAGTTTCAGAACCCTGTCTCACAACAAATTCCCTAAAACATTTTGTACACTTTCAAGCATACATTTAGGTTGTCTTTCACTACATTTTACTATACTAAAATTCAGGAAATTATCAAAATGTTTATTTACACCAGCACGTGTACTTGATTGATAAAGCTTAGCATGTCCCATTTTAATAACTGGCCAAGAGGTTAGGTACAAAGGTGGGTCCTTGAGGGAAGTGGGAGAAGATCCAGCAGAACTGCTTAGGTTTAAAGAAGCTCAGCTACTCTGAAAAAGCAACAGTGCACAACATATACACTGTAGTACTCAAAAATTATGTTATCCAAAATGTTCATCTATCTCAATATTTTCACATTAGTTTTCAATAAAATGAGTCAACTAAAAGGTCTGAAAGAATGCTTCCATTTTTGTTTGGCGAATAATTACAATAAAATGACATCTGTGGTATTTTTGACAACTTAGTAATCTTTGCTTACATGATATTTTCCAACATTCACAATAATTTCCCTTATTAACAAAGAAATTGTAGCCACTAATTTATAAGATGAAAATTTAATTTCAAAATTAAAGTTTTCTGATATGATTTGATAATAAATTAACTGATTTTGAAAATAGAATTGAATCTTCACAGCCTAAGCATGCCAACAGAAATTTTAAAAAGTTTAATGAGTAAGTACAACACTGAATTTATTTTTTAAAAGCTTTAAGAAAATGCTGTTTATTTATTTATTTATTTATTTATTTTTGGTCTTACAATGACAATAGAAAAAAATAAAAAATTATGTAAAAACGAATTAATGACTGATATATCAAAGGAATGATTTTAAAGCCTATTTTAACACTTCACTTGCTCCTTTTGTTGGGATTACATATCATAGTCTTTGCCATGCACCCCTCCAAAACCTCCTTGTAAAATGGGCAAAATCCACATTCTCACTGCAAAGCATTTGGTCCTGGGCATGTGACCTGTGCAGGACAGCAGATTGGCTGGCTCAGGAACAAGAAAAGTACTAAAATTTTGTTTTGTTTTAGTTTAATACAACAATATTAATGCACTAGATGACCAATATAAATTTTGATGACATTAAATCCAAAGAGATATAAACTTCATATCAATGGGAAAAAGATAATTTCAGTAATCTCAGAAAGACATTTTAGGCAAATCAAAACAAAGCAAAATTTGGGATCTAACAGAATATAATTAAAAGGACCATTATATAATTAGAAAAATATATAAAACCACAATTACAGTTATGACAATATTAAAAGTCTTTAATTTTTTAATGTACTTTAATAACAAAAGATGGCAGAGATCAGAGAAGTAGAGGAAATGGACTGAGGGGAAATGAGGAAGGATGTGAAATGGGAAGAATGGAGAAATGAATCTGCTCAAACTTCCCTATGACCATATATGAATATAAAGAAAAGAGTGAAGGGGAAAGGAAGGGAAGAGGGAAGTACTAGGAACTGAATTGGAGCAAATTATTTTCCACACTTGTATAATTATGTCAAAATGAACCCTAATATTATATATATCCAAAATGAACTAATAAGCTTCTAAAAAATAAAAAAAGATAATACATATAAAAGTTATAATACAATAAGAAGCCTACAGATTTTGAAGATATATTTGGAAATAAATGCATGTGACATATTTGATAAAGAACTTAATGCTTCTAAGGGATAAAGTGCTTTGACAATTTAATAAGAAAAAAATGAGACTCACAATGGAAAAATATGAAATAAATAGACTATGCCCAAAGGAAAGTTAAGAATTGCTATATATTATCATTATTCTTCTGTCAAGTATATTTGAAATAACTTTTTAATGCCTAGTGAATGCCATGCTTCATAACTCATAATTACTAAGGAAGAATTCCAAAAAATAGCTTTCTTTAGTTCCTTTGCAGTTAGGAACACCAAATATGAATCTGGCACCACAAACTTGAGGCATCACAATTCTGAATCATACAGAATTGGATAGAAGAGTTTAGAGGCAATAAAACCTCAAAGCAGTACAAGAAATGATGTTTATCATCAGTCTTTGTAGAGCAAAGTCTCCCTTCTCCCATAATAAAATTCATATGAAATTAAAAGGAAGTTACCACCCATTCATTTGCAGTTTGGCAAAACAGTTCATCAAAGACAACCTCAGTACAATGTCCTCTTAGCACTAAGGTTTTGAAGGATCTGGCAGTTGTTCCACAACAAGAAAATAGAAGAATATGCAGAATAATGTACTGTGAAGGTGAGTGGGCTGTTGCAAACTGAACAGATGTCTTGAAGGAAAAAAACAATAAGCACAAATGCCTAAAATCTTGGCTCAAGGCACAGAGAGTAACAATGGGAATTTTATAACTCAACATTTCAAGGTTATTTATGTGTACAGCCTGATCACAACCTCAGTATGAAAGCCAGTGAACTGATTGAGAAAATGTAAAATTCTGAAAACTGGAGCAAGATCCACATGGCTCAACATATTTCAACCATTCAAATGTCTCAGGGTATATCATTAGCAGAAAGAATGGGCCCTTCAATGACACACTTTTTTATCTTGCTTAAAACCATTAACAACTTCATCTGATTGACCTTATCAGGGAAAACCATCCCATGTTATTTCTAATTATCTCCAGTTCTAAATTAGAAACAGACTTCAACGTGTGGTGGGGAAATCATTATAAACTCAAACCGTAAAAGATATTAAACATGAAAACATTGCTAAAATTTTAGGATTTGTATCAGTAACAATCTAGAAAACATTTGTAGGAATGAATTCTGAAAGTACTCAACAAAGGGTTACAGAACATAATTTTATAATGTATCTATCTACAATTCAGTATTGTTCCCAAAGTTCAGCATTAGTATTCAAACCTAAGCACATTAGAGAGTGGTTTGCTTTACTGGTGGTCATCTAACCCAAATAAAGTTCTTAATGAAGATCTGAGATGACTGATTCATTACCTATAAAAATTCATTAATTAAATAAATGAGAATAATATAATAGTTTGCCATATGTGATTTATTCAACCTACTCCATGCATCTCTTTTTATTGGTGCATATTAGTTATATAGAATGGTGGGTTTCATTGTGACCTATTCATGTGTATATTAAAATCAATTTGATCAATTTCAGGGTAAAAGATGCCTTCATCTTTCAAGAAATACATGGATGGTAAAACATCAGCATCTTTGAAGAATATCATATAATCTGCTCTTTTCCAGTCAGTAGTGCTATTCAGAAATGTTGTAGTTGAAATAAGTTATTTCCCTAGACAATGATGGCATCCATAGGTACTAAAACCAAACAATATCAATGAGTCATAAGATATGAGGTGTAGCTTATGCAATTAATAGTGATGCTTCCGGGAAGTATTTTCCAGTGACAAATTGATCACAAAGTCTCTGGGACTGAAACAGAAATGCAATGATCTCTGGACTATATCAACTGAAAATCTGAAAAACCTGTCTGTTGGTCAATCAGAGATATATGGCTCTTGAGCAAAATTCCAGAAGTGAGTCACTTCAAGATTAAGAATCCCTAAAATGATTAAGTATTTAGGTACACTTGAGGAATGACTCTAAAAACCATTTAAATACATTTTCACAAAGAAAACCTGCATATTTTCTAGGCTAACTAAACTGTAGGGAGTGATATATCCAGAGATACTGAGAATTGCTGAAAAAAATCTACTGAAAATATTTAGAAGTTGAATTGATTTTATGACCTACTTCCCAGAATGGGGTAGAAATGTGCATTAAATTGAATTTTTTGATGTAATTTCATCTCATGATGAAGTCAGTGGAGGCACAAACCTGTTCAATAATAAACTTTAGGGCTTATAAATGTATCAGTGAAATACCTAGATTTGGAATGTATTAGCTAACTAGCATTGCTTCCTTTGTTTTCCTTCCTAAGTTATCTAAGATCTCAAATGACACACTCATCTTGTTAGTTTATATGCCTCAAGGGAAGATTCACTATATCTAGTTTTGCAAATTCTAATAGTATTTTTGCAAATTCTAGTAGTAGCCATGTGGATCTTACTCTAGTTTTCAGAATTTTACATTTTCTCAATCAGTTCACCCCCAAAAAGGGCTTGGCTGATGTTCTCTATCCCTAGCCCTTTTCATTTTTTATTTTGAGACAGGGTCTTGCCAAGTTGCCTAGGCTGGACTCAAACTTACCATCCTCCTGCCTCAGCTTCCTGACTTGCTAGGACCACAGGCATACACCAACATGGCAAGCAAACTCTAGGAACTTCATCGCTTTTTCCCTGATTGAATAAAGATAGGATTTCCTAAATCCTTACCCATGATACACTCCTCTCTCTCTTTCTCTCTCTCTCTCTCTCTCTCTCTCTCTCTCTCTCTCTCTCTCTCTCTCTCTCTCTTCCAGTGCAGTGGTTAGTAGTACACAAGAAAGCAACAAACTTAGATCTCTACTTTACAACCATGATCAATCTCATCAATAGAAGTCAAAACCATGGATTGGCAAGAAAGAAAACAAAAGGAGTCTGGGTCATTCTGTATATCAATATACTTCCCATATTCTAGTGTTATTTTACCAATGCAGAATTTATATGTTCTGATATACATGGTAATACCAACTTAATTTTATTCTCTTTTATAGGCATGAAGCATGATATAATTCTCAAATCTGTAGAAGAGTTTTGCTTGTGAAAAATTCTTGATGCTTCAAAATATATTTTAGAAAATTTTCTTAGGGGCCTGGGGTTAAAATCAATAGCAAAAGAAAATTATATACTTTCCATTTGGCGAAATTTATTTGCAATCAGATATATTCAGTGTTGATATGTAGAAGGAAGTAAAAATGTCAAAGGTGTGTTGAATATATATGAAAATTGTTCTAAACTATACTTCAAAGCTCTTATGCAATACATTATTTTCTTCTTTCTTTTAAGGAGTCAATTCTAATGTTCAGTGAGATGAGACAATCAATCCATAATCATTTCTGTCTCATGTGGGTGGTAGGTGAAGAAGTGGATTAAAAATAAGAAATAACAACAAATTTATAATATAAATAGAAATTTTAAAAACCATATTCAGGATATGGGGGTGTAGTCAATCATAAAGCCCTTTCATCTCATGCTGGACAGCAAGGGTTCAATCCTCAGTACTGAAAATAAATAAAAGACAAAAAAAGGTTATCATATATGATTATATAAAAAATTACACAGTGGGGTACCAAATGCATGCCTAAATTCACAGGAAGGTTTATTAGAACTTTTTAAGAATTTAAGTCACTGCATTATTTTTTTTAAAGAGAGAGAGAGAGAGAGAGAGAGAGAGAATTTTAATATTTATTTTTTAGTTTTTGGCGGTCACAATATATTTGTTTGTATGTGGTGCTGAGGATCGAACCCGGGCCACACGCATGCCAGGCTAGCGCGCTACCACTTGAGCCACATCCCCAGCCCTCACTGCATTATTTTATCATCATCAATGTGCATGTAAACCCAGTTGGACATCTTTTACAGGGGTTGCTGATTGTAGAACTACACAGTTTAAAAATTACTTTGAGTCTAAATAGTCTGCTTACTCCATTTTACATAATGGCGTCAAAAATATTTTGTGATTTCAGCTGTATTACATATAATAGTTTAAAGGGCAGATTATACCCTGATTTACTACTGTATAATCTCAATGTTTGTTTAGAGGTTTCTTTTTGGATTTGGAATTTTCCCCCATTATAAATAAAACATAAGGTAGCTCATCATCTATTTGTACAAGAAGTCATCTCAGAGAAATGCACTATAATTGTAAGCATAATTATGGATAAAAATAATTCAACATGGATATGATAGTGATAATTTCTAGGTGTCTGGAAACTGCACTCATGGATGTGACTGAAGGCTGATAGGTTACAAAGCAGAAGTCAATACCAGGTTAGCAGGCAACGGATCCTAAAAATCAAACCGTGTAAAGGTGGCTGCTAAGTGCTTCATTAACATTCATTTTTAAAATGATTTTACTTAACAGCATATGTACTTAATAATTTAAATATCCACGGAATCTCATATTGTACTAATTTTCATATTAATTATGGACAAACATTAAACCTTTTATTTTGCTATATTTTATATTTTTGTTATAGTTCTAATTTTTTATCAATTATTTCATTTAAATTGTAGCTCCTTTATTTCATTTTAAATAGTGATTTCAAGCAATTACTGGTTACAGTTAACTCATAATTATGTAACTGATTAAATAAGTGGTTCATTAACTACTACTGGCCACTTTTTGGAATCATGGAAAAGAAAAACTGTTTTATTGCATAATTACCTAAACAATGCTTGAGCTCACTGATCAAATGTTCATTCATGACCATGAAATTCCATATTTACAGGAACATTTACTTTTCTTAATAATTTGAATCATCTTTTCTTTGAGGAGATTATTTTATTCTGGATTAAGTAAATAGTAGAAGCACTGAGAGATAGTGTGGCGTGTCAGGGATAAATTTGACATTTTGTTAATCATCCTTAATAAACATTTTAAATGGCATTTACTTGATTGTTTAATTTTGAGATTTAACAAACTTGAACATTCTCTGTACCACTTTATTTTTGTAATTGTCATTTTTAGTATTTTAGTGTGTTCTATAAGATTATTGAGTAATAGTAATATGTAAAAGAGTTAAGCTTACAAAACCTCAAAACATAAGCTGGTGAATTAGTCAGATCAATAACACAGTACTAACATGAATTTCATAACCCTGAACTACTTTATGTAATTAACCCTGACCCCAGACTAGAATAGCCACCAGAGTTCTACTACAATTTAAAGGAGCCAAAGGTGAGTGATTCAGGCACAGTCACCCTGGAGGCAAGGCCAACACAAGGAAGGACCCCAGGGCAGGGTTCCCAAAGCCATGGGGGCTAGTCTACCATCCCAGTGTCTATGGAAGGAAGGAGGATCTTTTGTCCTGGTAGGACTAGAGGACAGAACATGGAGCCAGTAAGTCCATTCTAGCCCCTGAATGACCTGCTATTCTCTTCTTTCTTATTTCTCTCTTTGGGAATTGAATACTTATATCATGCCTGTTACAAGATTGTACTTTGGGAGCTCAGAACACATTTGATTTCACAGCTGAATAGTAATTTACTTCAAGATGAATCACTGAGTTTCACCGATATCAAATTTAGGTGTTATTGAGATGACATCTTGAACTTATATTTTAAAGTTAATGATGGAACAAGTTAAGATTTTGAAGAATATTTAAATAGAAAAAAATGTTTTGCATGCAACAAAGACTTGATTTGGGAGTACCAAGGATAGAATGTTGTCATTTGAATATTTATTTCTCTATAAAATTCAAATACTGGAATCCTAACCTCCAAGATGACAGAATTATGAGGTAAAGGCTTGAGGAAGTCAAGGCTTGATAAGGTGATAACATCACTACTGGGATAGTGTGAAACCTTATGAATGAGATTAGTACCTTTGTAAGAGACCCCAGAGACCCTCCGCCATGTGAGGACACAGTGAGAAGGCAAAACCTTTGAACCAGAAAGTGGTCCTCATCCGATAATGAATCTGCTGGCACCTTGTTTTTTAATCCCCCAACCTTCAGAACTGTGAGAGATAAAGTTGTAATGTTTATAAGCTACCTAGCATATGCCATTTGGTACTAGCTGCCAGCACAGACTAAGAACATTGAAGTGTGCTCATAACAAGGAACACTTTGTAGCAGTAAAATGTAGTTTATAAATTTAATGTATCAGCATCTGTATCTTTCAAAACATGTGCCCTAACTGCCTTCCTTGGAAATCTTATGTTAGAGACTTCAGATCACCAAACTCCTATTTTTTTTTTTGGGGGGGGGGGGGCACAGTTGTAATGTTTATACCTATAGTACACATAACAATAGCTTTTCTGATGCAACTGACTTAGAGTACTCCCTAATGTGCTTTTGTCAGACTGATGGAAAAACAATAGTTACTTATTTTTTATCCATTATATTTTCAAACAATCCATATTCTTTATAAGATGTACATAGTCTTCTTCAGTAGCCAAGAGTCTAAATAGCTACTGAAAGAATGTTATAAAAAAGCAAAGTTCTAATTTTGTTGAAAACAAAATTCTTATTAGTATATTAAGATATATACATGTGATTGCTTCCTTTTTCCTTTTTCAAAATGTGGCCAATGTATTAAAAAAATTTATAAAAAAAGACACATTAATATTGCGTTATTTAAAATCATACAAGTCCAGGGGCTGGGGATGTGGCTCAAGCAGTAACATGCATGGGGCACTGAGTTCGATCCTCAGCACCACATAAAATAAAAAATAAAGATTTTGTGTCCACCGAAAACTGAAAAATAGGTATTAAAAAATTCTCTCTCTCTCTCTCTCCCCCCCCTCTGTCTCTCTCTCTCTTTTTAAAATAAATAAATAAAATAAAATCATACAAGTCCAACTATTTTCCGAGGAATGTACTAAGGACAGGACATATACTTATTAAAGTTGTACTTTCTGACCTTTACATATTGTTCCAAATCATGCTAGGCAATCAACTCTGTATGCCAGTTATATATTACCACTGTTATGGGACAGGATAATTTTTTTCTTCTTTTTTTTCATTGTCACTATTTTATAAGTGATGCCTGTACCCATCAGTGTTCATATTAGACATTAAAAATGTTGACAGAGTAGGGACAGACAAAATATACAAATTCCATAAAGCAGCAATCAATTTAGCTGACTGACTTGCTCTGGACAGTTTGTTTCAACTTTTGAAGGTTTATGGAAAACTCTTTTTTAGTTTAATCTTATCATCAAGGTCTAATTGCCAGTATAATATACAAGACCCTTGACACAACAGCATTTGACTTAATATTTTGATATTGAAACTGGGATATATCTGCCAGCACACAGCAAATATTGCTAAGTCTGATGCAGTTTAATTCAGGAGGGAGCCTCCACTAGCTTTCTCCTCAAAAGTGGTGTAAGTGCCAGGTCATGAGAGCCCTTAGAGTGTCCACACATGCTCTTTCCCTCAATACACATATTGATGAGTGTGTCTCTACAGTAGTAGGGGAAAGAAGAATCAAAAAAGAAATCTAGTCTCTCTGTAATCTCTGGGTCTGGATACTATCCAGAAAACTAATGGAATCCCCATACCCATTGGTTTATTCATGAATTTAAACAATTCATCAATTGAGAGGACAGAGATCTATACAAATCAAGGAGTCTTCTCAGCCACCATCAATATTAAATCTCAGTGGAAAGATTTAGCCAAAAATTACAATAAGTCAGTCACACAGCAGAAAAAAAAATAATCAAGACCTCTATCAATAAGAAGTTTTATTTCATTGGAAGGATATTAATAATAAACAAATGCAATAAGTAAAAATCTACAATATGCTACATGTGATAAGAGTTTGCAAAACACCCAAATAGGAAAATGGTATTTGGAGTGTTAGTGTACTTCAATTTTAGTTAGTGAAGTCAAAGGAAGCCTTCCTGAGTAGATCATTCTGTCTAAAGACCTGAAAAAAAGAGTGTAACTTGGGATGTGTATATGTGTATGTGCACGCACGAATATGTAGATTCTTATGTAATACATGTAGTGTACATACACACACACACACACATGAATGAAAAAAAATGTTTCCATGTATAAGTGATAGCCAAATTCTAAACCATCTTGACAGTTCTTGCTATTCCTTTGCCGATTACCTTAAGTAAGATTCTTTTTTTTCCACAAAACAGTGGCATAATCTTGCTAGCTTTGGGTGAGAGAGATGGAGATAAGGCCACTACAGAAATAAGGAGCCCCATTTGAAGCCCACTCAATTCATTTAGGATGAATTTTCCAGAAAATATCAACAAGAATTCAAATTCACTGGAATTCTATTTTGAAAAATCATATTAATTTGATAAGGTGAATAATTGTTGATCATATTGTTCATCTTATAAAAGTGTGGGAAAGTGCACAGTATGCATCAAGAATTGATTTAATTGACTGAAGGTGGCATTCAGTGGTAGAGTGCTTGCCTACCATGTGCAGAGCCCTGGTTTTGATCCCAGCTACACACACACAAACACACACACACACACACAATTACAACTGGGTTGTGAGAATTTACAAAGAAGATGGAGGGTCTTGAGAGAAGAAGAAAATTTTCCTAACCAGGCATACTAAACTCATTCTGTGGATATGAAAGAGTCTATGATTACAGGCTACAGAATTTGGAATATAGTAGGATATATGACAATTTGCAGGAGCAGATATGTGCTTTAGGTAAATCACTACAACTTCTGATTAGAGAATCTATCATCATTCTAAAATCCTGTTGGTTTTGACAGTGTTAATAATGATGCCCTTTAAATGTGCTAATAGAAACTTTCGAATATAGACTATGTATAACTCTTCCTTAGGTCCCCAGGACTTAATAAAATTTGAGGACAGAGGAGCCATTTATTGGTTGTAGTAGTAAAGTGGCTTTCAGTATTCATTAGATAACGAACATTGATTCATGCATTTTAATTACAAACAAATAAAACCATAGGTAATTAAGGGGGGAAAATCAACCTCTAATGTCACATATTTCCACCTACATATTTTTAATAAAATATTTATTTAAAACCATTCAACTTTATAAAAGAGATCAAGATTTTAGAAATCATATAATTTTATTCTTTCATTTCCAAAAGGTGATTCTGACACCAAATATATATATATGAATTGCATATTTAACCATAGTTCTGGCACATTCTAGGACACCAAAATATGAGGTTGCTTCAAAGAGGGCTCTGCTTAAAATGTTACATATGCTGGAATTGAAAAAAAATGGTATGCTTCTGCCAGAAATTAAATTAGTTCACCTTTCCACTCTGCCCCTCTGAAGGCAGAGGATTGGAAAGTGGAGTTACTGTATCAAGCAGCCTGGTATTGTTCTTTCTGCAGCCAGTTCTAAGCCAGCAGTCCTGGGGAGCCAAGGAAACTAGTCAGGCACATTATTATTAGGGGTACAAGTTTAATTTAACAGTCCCAAACAGCTGAAAAGCATAAAGTTAATGACCACTTAGGCATGAAAATGCCTGATAATTGCAAATAAAATATGACATGTAATGAGAAGAAAAGGTAACAACAATATACAAATGTGGACCAACAGTTCATAATGTGTAAACTGCACAACAGATTTTTTAAAAGAGAACAGACATTATAATGTGTGTCCTCAGAGGGGAGTATTTATTGAGTAAATCAAAAATCATTTAAATAATCAGATAACTTCTGTATTTTCAATCACCTTGGCCTATGTGAATAGAAAAAAAAAATGCAGCTAACAAGAGAAAAATAAGAAAATACCAAACAGAGAGATTGTCGGGTTTGGCAGGAGAACTTCAACTGCAGTTAAGCATCATGTGAATAAAAATATTTATGAATTGAAATAACCCTGTGGTCAGAGTATCTCTTACCTTGCAGAAAAGGAAAGCTATCAGAATCAAAGCAAGTAGAAAGCAATTCTGAATTCTAAATACAACTGCAGGGTGAGCTGTGCTTTTAAATAACCACATATGTGTTTTTTAGGGATTTGTCTCACAGCATGTCTTTTTTTTTTTTCTCTTCAGAACTGTCAACTGTATCAGTGATGAAAATGAAAAATGTATCACTCAAAACTGTTGTTTTTTTGCATTTTCTGAACTGTACCTTACCTAATAAGAAATGAAAGTTCTCTTTCTCTCTTTTCCCCTAAGAAATACATTTCTGTTACATTTCCACACTATCAAAGCATAACACCAGGTTGAAGGAAAAAAAAACAGGATATAAGCAGATACACACACAGCATTTTTTTTTTTAAGCTTTGGCACATGCTCTGGGTACAGTAGGGGAAAAAAAAAGCCCTATCTTCAAGAAACAGTGTACTATTATGAGGAAAAACAACTTTACAAATCAGTACTCTCTGGATTCTTTGCTTTGCTTCCTTCATAGCGCTTTTTACAATTAGGCTAAAAAATAGTTTTGTTAAATTTTATTTTCTGTTTCCCCTTCAAGAATACAAACTCCTTGAGGTCATAAGGATTAGTCTACTTTGTTTCCCATCCAAGAATACAAAATTCTTGAGATCATAGATATTTTTTAATCAATATTTAAATGCATTTTAAAAACGCTGCAAATATTGCTACAAATTATACAATCAAACTGTGGGTAAGCAATACACACAGAGACGAAAACATAACTGCTACTGAGGCACTTAGAGAAAGCCATGATGAAGTGACCCACACAGGTGGGACATGGTGATCACCAAATGTCAAGGCTTCCATGTCAGTGTGTAAAATTGCAAGACTATTTCCATATTTCTCATTACACAGGTGAAGTCTAAGACACTTCATTTCATTCTTTTTCTCATTAACCCCTGCTAAAGTACTTTTTCTGTTCATGTTTTTCAAAATTATTTATTTTTTTCTATAAGTTCTGTTAGTCATACTTAACATTTGGATTCATTTTGACATAATTATAAATGCATGGTATTTAATTTGCTCTAATTTAGTCCCCAGGACTTTCCCTTTCTCTTTCCTCTTCCCTGCCCTGTTCCCTTCCCTCTATTCTACAGATCTTTCTGCTATTTACTTTCAGTTTTGTTTTGTTTTTTTAATTACTATCTTGTAGATGTACCTGATGGTGTGATTAACTGTGATATACCCACATATGTACAAATGAAAGTTAGGTCAGGTTTATTCTACTGTTTTTTAAAAATAATAATTGTTGTTTGTTTTTGAGATCTAGATTCAGCAATGGAACTTAAGAACTTATTCAAACTGCCTGATTTTGATGAACATGAACTAAAAAATCAAGAGATATTAAGGTGCAGGATAAAGTCCCTTAACAGGTGTAAAAGACAGGATAGAAACCCATATGCTGAAATGCTTTTCCTATTATTGAATTCTATGAACCATGCTCATGATAAAATGCTCTAACACAAGCTAAAAGTGTTACTTGAAAGAAATATAATAGAGCCAAAAAATGCTCACAGAAAGACAACCAAACTATCATTAAAGAAATGGAGTCACTTGGTATGGGAAGACCTTAGAGATTAGGATCTTCAATCTAGAAACTCTGACATCTATTAAATCATGAAGAAGGTAGACAGCATGAAAGCCAAGTTCTCCAGAAACCTCAATTATACAAGGTCTAAGGGTACCCTGTGAAGTTTAAAAGAGATAAATTTAGGACAAATAATGGGAAGTGCCATACTATTTTATTTATTAGGTAGAGTGCTCGTGGAAGTTACAAAGGCTGAAAATATAATAGGTTCATAAAAGGTTTAGATAAAAAACATACAATAAATCAATTCTAGACTATTAAAGGGAATTGGTCTAATATACCATTAATACTGCTTTTATCTTTGTCAAAGTACAGAGGTCTCCTTGCTCCTTACTTATATCTTAAGAGACCAAGCTTGAACAATTTTACACTTATTAAAAAAAAAAAAAGTCTCAGAAACACAGGCCAAAAGGCAGGAGTTGGTATGGTGTATAATTCAATAGCTAGCTGTTGAATGAGTTGATTTTCAGCAGCCAAGGTGAAATTCCCAAATGACAATTATTAAAATATTATTTCACATATTGAACCACCTCTTAGGTTGCATTCTCCTCAAGACTATGAATTAAATCTTTACATTTAGAGGTAATATCTGACTGGAATATATCCAAAAATACACATAAATTCATAAATTGACAAAGATAAAAATGAACCAAAGGCCATTTCCCTACTAGATATGAACTTCAGATTTTGGTGCACAGAAAGAATTATTTGAAGTATCTTGGGCTCCTGGTGTTGAGGATCTATAAAGGTTGCTTATATCATGGGGTTTGTCACATTTTGAAATGTTAATCTTTGCTGCAAAATAAAACATGTTCTTTCTATAATACACTCTCTTGATAATTATGATTTGTAACATTTTTATTTAACATTGAGAGAGATAACTTTAGATTTATCTTGGGTTTTTATGGCAAATTGTTGTTTGCTTATAACACTTGCTGCTACACTGATGTGAATTATTTGCAGAATAATGTTACTAGAACTTGTACACTAAACATGAAAGCTTACAGGCATTTTTAGCTAAACGATAAAAAAAAAACCCTATGTTTATAAAATTTTAAATGTCAATGGACAGAGGTAAAAATAATTGCAAACAAAATCATAGAACCTAAAGGCATTCAAATTAAAATTAATTTCATGAAGCAGATTCTTTTGGTATATGGCACTGAGAGATAATATGGAGATTTTTCAAAGACTTAAAAGTATGTAATGCATTCCACTGTCGTATATATATGATTTAAAAGTATAGACAAAGTAAATTCAATGATCCACTTTTCTCTATATAGAAAAACATTCCCATAATTCATATAATTTACCACGATATAATTTGAAGTTTATTTGACAAAAATCCATAAAATAAATCCACCTTGGTTCCTATTTCTGAAACTTACGAGCAGGCATGAAAAACAATTATCACAGTAGAAAAAGTGAGTCCCGAAATACCATAAGTAATTTATTATAAGACAGTCATCATCTTTAAATATATGGTTATATTAAATATATTCCTATTATCACAAAGAAAGTTCACAGTTTCAAAATCCATACCACATGAATTTTTCAAACACTAGCCTACATTAAAACTTCAATGCAGTTTTCTAAATATAGATTTTTATAAAAATATAAAAATATTTTTATAAAAATATAAAATCTTTTAAAGCTTAGAGCCACAAGAGAAAGAAATGTTATTCAAGTTTTCCTGGTAGTAACCACTTTGCTAAAATTTAAGGAGCTGTGTGTGTATGTGAGTGTACCTGAGAAGGCTTAGAGACTGTGTGGGTCAGTTTAGAAATATGGATGTAGAGTGTGAAATCTTTCAGTTTTTTTTTTCTTTTCATGTACAGTAGTTCCATGAAAATTTATAAGTTTTTGAAAATTAACTAATTCCATACAAAAGTTAATCCATATTCATAACTCACCACTGCGATTCTTTTCCTATATCCTTTGAAAATATTTTGTGTTAATTAAAAATATTGGTATATGTCGTATTTACCCAAGTGAGAACATTTAAATAAACTATAATGCTAAGAACAACATGAAGCTGACTAAGGCATTTATGGCTATTTTTTTTTTTTTTTTGTAAATTGTTTTAGTGACACATTTATCATCTAAATTCTTATCTTCTCACTCCTTACTGTTCAATAATTTTGACAACTCTATTTTACATATTAATAAAACAAAGAATGTTTAAAGTATAGTACATTTGGTATGCTTTTAAAGCTTAATTTCTACTTGCTTTTAGAATGATTTTTCTCTCATTGGAAAAGAATAACAATTATAAATCCCTAGTAAATATAAATTTGTAAGAAAAGAATATAAGACTGGAACAAATTGAATACTTCTCTCAGGAAGACAAGCATAGTCAGAAACAGAGTAGAGGTTAAGAATATAGGAACAGGCTGATATGTCAAAGCTAGACCAAAGGAAGGAAAAAATAAAAATAAAAATGGGGGAGGGGAATTCCATGAAAATAGAACAAAGCTCAGTGGAATAGAGGAAGGGAATTGAGTGGGAAGGAGAAGGAATAGGAAGAAGAAGGAACAGTAGAATGAATCTGATCAAGCTTTCCTAGGTACGTATATGAATATACCATAGTGTATTTATTTATAAGGTACTAATTTTAACAACTATAAATAAATAGAAGAAAGGTCTTTAAAGCAGAGGGAAGTAAATGACGAGAAAGAAGGGGTAGGAAAGAAGAAATAATGGGGACTGAACTGGAGCAAATTATATTTCATGATTGTATAATTATGTCAAAATGAAACCTAATATTATATATAACTAAAACTAATTTTAAAAATTAAAAAAACAACAACAAAAGAATAGAGAAGCAGGGGTCATATTATCAGAGTACAATTCCGACCATGTCACATAACAGTATTTTGATTTGTGAAAGTTATCTAAACTGTCTTTCTCAGTGTTCTCCTTTGTAAAATGGGAATAAATAATATTGTCTGCCTTCTTTAAGGAGATGATAAAAAGAATACCAAACTCAAATCACTCAATATAGTATGTACCATATAGAAGCTGGTCAGTAAGTGATAACTATAATTATTGTGTTATCAATATTAATCTGTTGTTTCAAGTCTGTTCCATAATAAATATAGAATGTCCTATTTATAATCAGTAGTGTTGCAAACAAAATGGTAGCTTTAATTACATAATGTTATTTAGTGTACAAAACATAATGAAAAATTTACACAAGTATTATATACTGTATATCACACATTAGGAATTATCACAATCAATTATAAAAACAAACTCATGATGTTGATATTGTCCAAGTTTTTACTTTATACTGAAGACAAATTTGCCTGCTTTTGTAACGTGGACGTAATAACATAGGGATGGTAGTTTCATGTCTACATCATATTTTGCCAATGGCTAACTATGAATTTAGAAGCAATTTTTTTTAATAAAATGGAGATTTAAATAAATCACCCCTGCCCTGGTCACAGTAACAAACCTAAAGTGAAGAAGGGTTTGAACAAAACAATCTGACACATCAAAATTCCACCTCATATGAGCATCAGCAGTTTTACAGGGTCTGAAATGCCAGAACACCAACTAAACACTAACTAAAGAAATCATGCATCAATGAGATTCCTCTCCATCAATAAGAGAGGAAACTACACAGCTATCAAGATGTCAGGAGCAGGAAACAGAGTCAGGGAACACCACGAACACCAAAATAATAAGTCAGAATGTATGGGAAAATTGCTAGGGGTTAGAATGGGCAGACAAGTAGACATTTATGATTAATGGTATAACTCCATTGTCACCTCCAGGTAAGCTTATATAAAGAAATATTAGTACAGTTTTGAATTGGAAAGCATTTGAGTGTATATTATTACTACCAGTTCATGCCTATAAAATGCCAAATATAGCATAAAAAATACCAAATACTATATTTGATTATTTTATTACCTTATTCAACACTTTGTTTCTTTAATAAGTACTTTCAAAATAGTACCTATTGTATAAACTTTTAATCATGTCAAAAGCCCTTAACCTAATATATAAGTCTCTTAATAAATGTAATTTTCTCCACACCAACCAAGCTGGGATCCTGAAGAACCAACCAACTTTCACATTCCTTCCTGCCTTTGCTCACAAGGATACATATTTGAGAATGCCAGTTCCCTGCAACTTTCTATCCTTTCTCCAAGCCAGGGTTCATTAAGAATGCCATCTCTCACAGCATTAACATCAGCACCTGTGTGCCTTTCATTAGTTAATCCATTGACTCATTGATAAGACTTACTTAGGCAACTTTCTAGTTTATTAAGAGTTTTTATCAAAATTTGATATAATTTTTTTTTAAATCACTTTACCTGTATCTTTAAAAATGCTCCTATGTGTCTTCTATTTGATTTGTTAATGCGGTAAAGCATAATGCTACTTTTTATAATGGTAAATATTCATGTATTCCTGAGATAAACCCAATTTCATCATATTATATATATTATATATGTATATATATATATATATATATATATATATATATATATATACACACATATGTACTATGTTTAATTTTCTAATCTTAGGTAACATTTTAGCATCTACATTCCTGGTATAATTGATCCATATGTTTTCTCTCATGAATAGTTTTTGCTTGATTATAGTATAAAGTTTCATACTATCTTAAAAAAAAAAAAAAAAGAATGCCATCTCTCCTACTACTTCAGTTTTCTGACTTATACTAATGATCCCTCATACTTAACAGGTTTATTATAGTCATTTTGGTACCTAATAATGTTCCAATAAATACTTCTATGTACTACTTTGATTCTCAAAGACAAAGTCTCTCTTACTATTTAAATTATATTCATCTTTGTGTATAATGCAAAACTCTTCTCAGAGTATGTACCTAAAATAATAAATGGCTATAAATCACCATACAACAAAACAAGTAATTTATCTCAATGTCCCCTTTAATAAATCTACTTCAATGAATAAATGCTTGTCATTTTAGATGTATTTAGAAGACTCTTTCTTTTTAAAAATAATTTGTAGTCAGTTCCTGAGCTTACACTAAAACAATTCAGTATTACAATTTATTAAGGTTTGACTCTCCAAAAAGCTCTTGTTTTAAAAGCATGGTTCCCAGAAAGCAAGGTTCAAAGATTATACTTTTATAGTTCAAGATTATACTTTCAATCCACTTGATGGATTAATAATCCAAATGGACTACTGAATGGTAACTGTAGTCAGGTGGAGAATGGTTGGAAGCATTAAGTCTCCAGGTATGTTCAAGTGGGGAAAAAAAAACTGCTTTGAGTTTCTTCTTTTAAAAACAAAAATTGCTTAAAGAAGGAGAAAGCGTATATTTCCCAGTGGAACAACAACAAAAGAAAAACAGGTTTTTTGTGTGTTTCATGGGTCATGTAATCTCTAAATTACTCAATGATATTGTATCTTTTCATAAAAAACAAATCATCATGCATTTTCTACTTATATGATAAATAAATTTTCTTATCACACATTTGCTGATACATAGGAGATGATGAGCCAAGTGTTTGAGTTATAGGTAAGAACCAGAATGCTCCTGTTTTTAAGAGCACAATAATATGCAAAAGAAATGAGACAGATACAAAAGTAACTCTAGGTGGATGCTGACTTATGTAAAGGAGGTTATAAATACATAGTTAGGAGTTTTCCAAAGCTAGAAAGACATTTTATCTGGTGAGCTCACAGAATGTCTTGTGAAAATAGCATTTGAGGCCTATCTGAATTAAGTATGAGTTTTAGCAGGCATACCTGGGATCAGAGTGACCAAAATAAACACAACTGAAGAGATTAAAATAATAAAAATAAGATACTAAAATAAGGAGAATCTAGGAAGAACTGAGAACTAGTCTATTTTTCTGCAATATGAAGTGAATTATAGGAGAGCCAGAGGACCTACTTGTAGATCAGATTAGTGAAGACATGTGATGTTAACCTAGTAAGTTGTACTGATGCTGGTAAGATACACCAGAGTTTTATAATTGCAGAAAACAAAAATAGAAAACAACAACAACAACAAAAAAGACTGAGCTCTTCACAAATATACTTTCATGTATGTCTTACAGCAGAACGGTTAGGAGACAGCCATGATATTATCTGATCTAGTCAATAAAATAGGATTTGTTAAATAGAATCCTTAGCCAAGACCTTCATTTTGCTGCATTGGTAGCAGATGTAGGACTCTGTACATGTGACCACCTCTGGGGTGGGAGTAGCTTACTGGTCTGCAGTAGTGACTCTCAAAATAGGGTTGTATGGGAGAAATGTTGAGTTAGTGATGGGTAAAACCATCACATCTTTATAGGCTTAGCTTAAGCTCATCACTCAAATAAGACTTTCCTAGATCCTAAAATTGTCAAATACTTTATCTTTAACTCTTCTGATATCCTGTGTTCATGTTATTCTATGAAAGTATCAGCCTGTCCTGTCATGTCTACTTTTATTGTCTTCTGGACAAGAGCAAAAGTAATTTGAGATTAGAAGTTTAAATATGGTTAATTTTCATCACATCATCTGCCTAACATGCTGCTTTCTGCATAATGGAAAATCAGTATATTTTACTAAATAGTTAATTGTAGTAGAAATAGATTAAGAAAAACATATTTAGGAAGGCTTAGGGGGGAAGAGATGCAAACATGAAGGTCAGCCGGGAGGTATCTCTATCTGCTATTATGTCATAATTTTACTTTTTAATGACCAAAGAAAGAGTTTGCACCTCTCAGTCCCTTGTCTGCTTCTCCAGGCTTACATGACCATATTCCCTACTCCACATTCCTCTGAGACTTCATTCAAATCACAAGAAAATCACTAAATGACTTGCAGTGTATTGGTCTTTATGTTTTCATCTCAATGAGGAAGATTTAATATCTCACCCACACACCTTTCCCAATTTCCTTGAAAATTCAATAATATATACTGAGAATTCTAGAGTGTGGCTGAATTGCAAAGGAAATTCTTTGTTCTCTAAATCTTTTCTGTAGTGTGGAATTGAAATTTAAAAAAAAACTATCATTTTTTAATAAAATATAGAACTAAAATGATTAATCAAATAATCATATTTTAGGAGGAAAGAGTTAAAAGCTAAAGTCAAAGCATTTTTAGCTGTAAGTTGCTGAGAAAGCAATAAAAGGTAGGCAAAAAAAAAAAAAAAAAAAACTATCTGATATAGGTGACCATGAAAATTTCTTTATCACTTGAGAATAAGTAGACCAAAGAATAAGTGGACAAATGAGCATGCTATATTTTAGACAAAAATTATGAAGAAAGTGAAAGTTCCATAGCTCAAGTTTTGAGTGGTTTCTTGATTTTTGCTCACTTGTAGAGGTGTTTTTATGTTTATTTCTTTTATTTATGATTATTCACTTATTATTCATTTTTAAAAGTTCTTTGTTTCCACCAATTTCACTAAATGTGAATATGACATCATCAAAAGATTGCATCTGAATTTTGGATACTTTTAAACTCTTAAATACATCATTTCTATTTCTATCTTGTTTTTGTAGCTGATATAAATACTTTATATGTTCATTTGAAATCATACCTGGTGTGCAACATTGCAAAAAAAAATCTAGCTGTCTTTTGAGAATAAAGCAAATCAATAGTAATATCTCTTAGAATTGAAGCACTTTTGTTGACAGAAAGAGCATGGTTTAACAGGAAGCAAAGTAATCTGTGCTTTCCATCAGGCTATTGGGCTATGCATGAGAAACAACATGCTCTGACCACTTGTTTTATATTAAAAGGTAGTCTAGCCTACTCAAAGCAGTGAGAGAAAACAACTTTCTGACATCAATGAAAAAATCATGGCTTTAATACATAGCATGTGTATAATTATAATTTTAAAAAACATGAGTATTTATTGAGCTCTATTCTGTTAATTAAACCAAATCATTTCTTTGCCCTCCAAAACAGGCATTACAAACTATTTCATTGCAGCCTAAGAGAGACTAAGAGACTAAGCTATTCCATGTCCCATCTTGGAACTGAAATTCCGTTCAGGCTTTGATGTTGATGATGATGATGGGAATGGCAATGATGACAAAAAATACTTTAATGTAGCATAAGCATGTTTAAAAATAGCTATGAATAGACATATATTATAGAAATAAAATAAGAAACATTTTTATGTTCATCTACTGCGACAGATGAGGTAAAATGAAAATTGTTTTTTATGAAATTCCTACCTTTTTACATTTAGAAAATAAAGTAAATAATGAGGCATAAGTCCATATGAGCAATCAATGATTTTTCTAGATTTAAATATCTAGGTCAGTATTTATTTCCAGTTTCTAGAAAGTTATTTATTCATTTTTTTTACAAAAATGTAGCACTTATTTATAAAATCATAAGAGAACACTACAAATTTCCCTCCCATAAAAAATAAGTAAAAGATGCTTTATATTTAGTGAATTTTTACACTATAACCTAAGTAAATATCATTTACTTTATTATTTATTGAAAAGTAAAACAAAGATATTTCTCTCTGAATTTCCAATGAGTCCACTGCAAAATATTCAATGACCAGAATTTACTGGCATCAGCTCTTTCCTTTAAAGTTATATAAAATGCAGAATAACCATACCAGAGAATGCTGGAAGGGAGTTTTCCTTAGAAAAGTTAAATATTTAAGGAGTTCCTTGATTCTGTTTGCACCTGAATGATAAAATTGTATCTTGTTTCAAAAAGTTGCTTAAAATATTTTAGAATTTTCTAATGCAATGTTTGTTTTAATTTATATAAATAATTAACAACTAAATGGAATTCATCTATGATATATTTTAATGTGATTTTTAATGTGATTCAAAGTTTTTAAATACAATGTTTTTGAAGAAAACTGGAGAAGAACCTGAATCCAGAGAACATTCTCTAATTACAACGACATGGCCACAAGATGGCTCCAAACACCGAATTATGTTACCTTCCCTCTGGGCAAGTGAATAGAATGTTGCCAGAAATATTAGCAGTGATTTTCCCTATAAATGGGTCAACACTTCAAAAAAATAAAATAAAATAAAATAAAATAAATTCATTTCAATCCTCTGATGAACTCCAAAGTATAACTTCTGTCATTTTTAAACTGAAAACATTTAAAACAACACATAAAGTTGACAGCTTTTAAAAAGTTGAAGGACTTTTAAAGGACATGATTCTTTTAGAAGTCTGCACAATTAATAATTTAATAACATGTATTTTCTCAGATTTTTAAATTAATTTCCAACTAATATTACACATTTTTTTCTCCTGTTATTTCCAAATAAATGAAAGAAAAATAAATGCAAGTAAGTGATCTTTGTCTTTAGTATGATAAAAGAATTTTAAAACCAAACAAAGAATGTCTGATATTTAGCCCTTAAAATCCTTAAAAGCAAGGTAGACATAGATAATAAAATATACTGCATTTTATTTTATTTTTTATGCCATAATACATAAAGGCATTTTAAAATGTAGACAATGTTAATAGAACATAGTAAATTAGCCTTCCCTATCAATCAGCTATAGGGTTAAATCATTTAGCCAAATATTACAGTGAGTCTGTGAAAAACAACATGCTACTAAATAGCCACTGCCACTGCATTAATAAAAATGACAAAAAGGACTATAATTTTGATTAACAGATAAATGAATGATTAAATAGGTAATAAATATAAAATATAGTATGACCAAATAAAAATTTCTATCCTATTTGTAGAAAATTTTATTTGTTGGCTAGTTTTAATGTTCTCTACTATGGTGACCTCACTTTCACAAGTTGGTACATAGGATAAAGTACCAAGTGTGTCCTTTTATATGTGAACTTCTAGAATAAATACATTAATTTGTCCAGAGTTATAAATAAAAATGAAAGATAAAATAGCTGATATAATTCTTAATCTTTATAATTAAGTTTCATAAAGACAGATACCTATGGAATCATAAATGTGTATATATGTCATAAACGAAACTATGTTTTGGTCTGTTTATGTAATCTATAGAAATTATTCCAAAAGTGTTTTTAATTACAATATAGAGTCAAAAAGGGAAGAAAAAAAATACAGAAACAGTGATTTTAAATTGATCTTCCCATCACCTTGAATGTGAACTGTGAAAAGAATGAATTATCAAACTAAAACCTGTTAAACTTTCCATATTTTGCAGGTGGTTCTATATCTTCATCAGTTTCAGGCAACTTGTCTAAGACATTGGTAGCCCACTGACCTTTCAGCTTATAATATAGACTGAAGAATTATTCGTGAGATTTATAGGTATCAAATGTTAATGGGATTATTTCTGGAATGTTCTACCTCTGTTCATCATTCTTTCTCTATACTCATTACTCTGACCTCAAGAAGGAGAATTTGTGAATGAACCATTATTAGAGTATAATCAGAAATGGCTCAGGTTTCACCTGAGTGAGTTCATGTGGCTTATGGAACTCACAACACTTAGTCTCCATCTTTCTAATGCCCTTTCCTCCTCTTTGCCTGATTTGTGTCCTTTATAGCATTTCAAAATTCATGCCCATAAAGTCCATAGTTTATGCAAAGGCTATCTGAGAATGCATTTTAAGTTTTCTGTTTGCAGTCAACTCATTCAACTCTATATAATTGACAGATTCACAATCTTTAGGAAATGAATATATTTATAACTTTTATATACAAAGAACTTACCAAATACAATAATAGGTTATATCAGAATTTTCCAATTGCATTAATAGATAAATGGACCATGTTTTTAGAATCATTTTATACAAACTCCCTCCTCCCCACAAAAAAATTACAATGAAAAATTTATGATCTTCCCAGTAGAACTGGTGAGAGCATCAGACTTAAAACACCAAGAACTTACAAAATGGGACAAGTTAAAATAGTCAACAAGTGTAAAGTTGTAGTCCAACCAATATCATTTGATACGGTTAAAAGAAAAGAATATTTTTAAAAATACCACAAATCACATCAATTTACATAAATTAATAATTATGTCAATGAAAATAACCTCAATAGGCAATACTAGGACACCAATTGTGTGTTAGAAATTGTTAGGTACTCATGTTAGATTTCTTCTAATCATGCTTCTTTTAATCATGACAATTGGCCTGTTATGTAAGTGCCATCATTAATCCCATTTAACAGATCAGAAAACCAGCAGTGGTATCGAATATTAATAAAATGGTAAGTGGCACAGCTAGGGGTTTAATCAGTCAGACTGGTGCCATAGTTCATGCTTTTATCCATTAAAGGTCCTTATGAGAGCATTTAGTTTAGGGTCATTACATTTTCTAAAAAAATAATTTCAGTGTTTCTGGCATGCAGTTTTAATACTGTACAGTCTCCTTAAAAATAAAAAAGCAATCTGAAATTTTATGTAAGAGAGTCTTCTTTTACTGAGTGACTAAGTTTGAAATTCAGGGGCTTTTATGGAGTGCAGATTTTTATTACTTGAGATGAGGAAGCTCCTATTCATAACAATTTTTAGTGATAGAACTTTGGAAAATACTTGGCCTTCAAATATGTATTTTTTTCTGTACACTTCTTGTCTTGGATGGGCATAGTAGTCTTGAATTTTGGTACTTGTTTCAGTCTATATAGTTCCCTGCCTCTGCAAGATGAAAATTGGCTATTGCAATAATTGAAGTGCACCAAAGATCACCTACCAAAAGGCTGCTCTTACTGAAGCAGCAATTCACAGTCCACTCTTGGGACAATGTTGAATGAATGAATCTGAAGCTACATATACACACGCACACACACACACACACACAAAAAAAAAACAAAAACAAAAACAAAAAAACTTATGTCAAATAGCTAACTCACTTTGATATTTTTTGAAAGATGTCAGTTGGCTTCCTGAAAGATGTCAGTTAGCTTTGAATACGTTAGTGTAACTTCAACAGTAAACATAAAGTTAGATACCTGTATTATGCACTTTAAAAAACACACTACTATCATTATATGTATCAAAACTGAAATATGATAAGTCATGTGATTATTCATTTAGTGCCTCATGTAAAGTACATTTCAATTTTTTTAATTGTTCATTTTCTCTTATATATAAATGTGTGTGTGTGTATATGGGGGTGTGTGTGTCTAAGTGTGTGTGTGTGTGTGTGTGTGTGTGTGTGTGTATTTCTAGCTATCTGACAGTGCCTGGCATATGATATTTAAAGAATACATGGCAAAAGAAAGAAAGAAGAAATGAGTGAAACAATATTCTAAGAGTGTTATCCAATTGTATATATAATACATGGCCCAAACTGAAGACTGTTGGGTGGAGGAATAAGTGATTGCCCAATGATATTCTCTTGTCTGACTTTACTATCTTGAGAAAATGGAAACAGAACATAACTAATGATTTTCTACTATAAATAAAAAGGTACTAATTGTGAATATCTCACATTAGACTCTTTCTCTCTTCAAGGACAAAATTTGTATTGAATTCTTCCTTATATTTCTGGGTGTGACAGGAAGAAATGGTCGAGGTTACTTTCCTCAAAATGAAAGAAATTAATAGGAACTAAGAAAAACTTGAGTAAGCCATCATTATACTATTTATGTTTATAATAGAAAATGCAAGAGAAAACATCCAATATGTCATAAGAATAAACTGAAATATATGATAGACTAAAATTAAAAGACAATTAATGAGTGTAGATTTTTACCTTATACTACTGAAGCTCTTTGTACTACTAAAAACATTAAATTTCCATAAAGAGACTTTAGGAACAGTGTTTTTTTTATGTAAAGTCTTCATTAATTTACTTCAATGAAGTAGAAGTATTCTCTCATTCATTCTTTTTTTTTCTTCCTGAACCTACCTAGATATAGATATCTACCTAGCTGATGATAGATCAATCTAGCCTCTACCTACAAAGTAAAGTGAATTAATGTCTTTTCTCTCTACACATCTCCATTGGGCTTAAATTTGGATTTCAATTTTATGACAGTAAGTGATCTAAGTACAAGAAGAAATAAAAGCATATTAACAAAAGTATTTCTTAGATTTTAAAGATATTTCATTTATGTATTTAAAAATTACAGACCTGAATTTGTTTTCAATACTAAATGTGTACTGAAAGAAGTGAGTGAAGAGTAAATAAAACATATGTGAAACTATCTAGTTATTAACTGCTGAAAAATTAATATATATATAATAAAGGCATAATTATTAGAAGAGATTTTTTTTCCTCTCTCCTTTTTTTTTTCTTTTACACCAAGGATTAAACTCAGGGGCACTCCACCACTAAGCCATATCCCCAACCCTATTTTGTATTTTATATAGAGACAGGGTCTCACTGAGTTGCACAGCACCTTGCTAAGTTGCTGAGGCTGGCTTTGAACTTGTGATCCTTCTGCCTCAGCCTCCCCAAACGTTGGGACTGATTATAGGCATGAGCCACCATGCCCTGCTCATTCTCACTGCATCCATACAAAAAGATTTATGTCAGCTTGGAGGGTGGTCACTTATTTAGTGCAGAAATTCTATAGAAAATCTACACTTCTCATTCAGAAGTGAAAAGAAAAGAAAACTTTAGAAAGAGGGAAGAGTGTTTCTAAGTATATATCTAGGTTCAGGATTCAATTTTTAATTAACCTCTAAAAGAATAATAAGTCTTGGCTGAGGAGGAGATAAAAAATAAAGAGTTGCTCAAAGTTCCTGTTGCTGAAGAAATACTTAAATTTAAAAGAATATACAGAAATTTAGAAGACTCTACAGAGACAGATGACATCCATATGTTAGTGATTTATGCTGTATGGTGACTATATGTTTAAAAATTCCTATAATGACCACATATGGTTGAAGTCAAAACCACAAAGCAGAAAAAACTCTCAACTTACACTTTAGAAAGCAGTAAAGTTATATATATATATAACTTTATACTCGACTAAGGTAATGGTTAATCAATGTTTACTCAGTTCTCTTATTTAATGAACAAGTTGACATACATTTAATTTTACCCCAATAGTTTCTTTCCTTTTTTATCACAACTAAAGTCAATGAATGAAACAATGCTGACTTTAAAAACATTCAATTTATATTCTTAATTTTATTGACAATTGGTTTAAACCAACCAAGTTAGTGGTTGCAAACTATAAACTTTTGTTTGTGTAAAGAAAATGATTTAGGGGCTGGGGTTGTGGCTCAGTGGTAGAATGCAAAGACTTGTAACAAGGCACTGGGTTCAATCCTCAGTAGCACATGAAAATAAATAAATGAAATTATCAAAAAAAGAAAATGTTTTAGTAAAATATTTTATGAATATAATTTATGGGTTAAAAAAACACTTAAAATTTTCAGATAGTTCAGATATTTCAATCTACCTAAATATAAGCATATTAACTTGAAGTTTATCACTAGAAATTAAATCACCATGGAAACATTATGACTCCTCACTTAAAATTTGATTCAAGATCTATGGAAATATTTATTTTTTTTTTAATCCCAGAAGTTACAATGACTTCAAAGGAAGTTTAACTGGTTTCATTTGGAATGGATCTATATGAAAAAAGGAAATTGTTTACTTTTAATAGCTGTATTAGTATTATGCCTAGAAATGTATTCAAAATTTTCCGATTACCCAAGCAAATATGTTGATTGGCTTTGATCTATTCAGATAACTATCTGAATCTGAACTTTAATTCTTGTATTTACACATCTTGTGGAAAGACGGAAGAGAATTACCTGAATATTTCAAGTTAAAATATTTACTTTATTCAGCCTGTTGATTATTTTAATTTGCAACACGTTCTACTTAACCTGATTATTGTTCCAACTCATTTCCCAAGTTTTTAATTGGAAATCAGGAGCCAGTTCTTTACTCCACAATATTAAGAGTAGACATCTTTCCCTACATATTAGGTTTTTTTCTTAGATTAAAAACTGGTGTATTTCTTTTTCACAATAAAGAAAAATCCACATGTCTAATGAACCACTGCTTTCTGAAAATACAAAATTTATATTTGATTTATTTTTAAAATCAAGGCTCTATCAAGTTACTTTAATACTTTCTCATACAGCAAATCAACACAGATCCACAATCAATAACTGAGGCACTGAGTATAATAATTCATGCCTATGCAGTCTACAGTCTGATTATTTGCAGAAGAAATTCCATTAATAAATGCTGAATTCCGTATTTCCTTGCTAGTGCAATCAACTATATTGGTGCCAATTTCAACTTCTCAGAAGCCTCAATGTTATAAATAAGAATCTCTTTCATTTTTAAAGACACACTTTAGCCAACTGAACTGTCAAATACTTCATGCTATGATGCAAAGAATAATGCAATAAATACAGTGTATAATGTGGCAGACGTTAGAATACTGGTCATAAAAACACAGATTTACAGAAATATTATTGATATAGGGCAATATAAAAAAAATCACATGAAATATTTATTTAAGTACTTTTGTAATTGTCACAAATGAGGAAGCAAAGGAAAGAGGGAGAGAGGGAGGAGGAAGACAAGGGAGAAAGGAGAGAGAAAAAAATCTTACTGCTCCATTTATGAAGACAAATAGGATTCTGAAGTGTTTAGACATGTCATTTAATGCTGAATTTCCTGTTGTGAGAAAGTATTATATTCTATCTTATGGCCTATTGCTTAATCTTGTCCTGAAGCTTAAAATGTCATTTAACTTAAATTTATATGACTGTATCATACAGAGTTTGTAGAATCAAGCCTGCTTTCTAAAAAAAAATAAAAACAAAAAGGTATTGAAATTGAGATCACATGATTTGGTAAAGTGCTTTAAAAACATACTGATAAACTCTTGAAGGATATGGATCTCTTTGCTGAGAGGGATTGTCACATGAAGGTATTTCAACCTCCCACAAGCAAGCATTTTCAAGGAACCTTACAAGCTAAAATGATGTAAAAAGTGATTTTATTTTACCCATTTGCATTCAACTAGCAGGGTTTTTTTTCTCTCTTTTTCTTAATCCTATTTCCAATATGGTTAATATGTTTGACAAGTGTTTCTTAGTCATATAGAGGTATAGAGGATAAGACAGCACACTGCAGCAAAAAAAACAAAACAAAAAAATAAATTGGTTTTTAAAAAAGCATTTTATTCTTAAATTTTATGTTACTTTTTGCAAGAAGTCACATTGATACTAAAGTGTTAAGCAAAAGTTGACTCTAAAACAATATTTAAAAACCTGACCTGTCAGATTATTTTAACTGATCAATATTAATATTTCGTTAAAGATCATATATTCCCAGAAATCTACAACTTTAATGTGATTGATCTGATCATCTTACAATGCTCATGTCTTATTTTAGTTGGATTGGAGGTTATCGGGAAGGTATGGAAAAAACAAAATGGCCTTACATGTTTCAGGCACCATCCAGTTAAACAAGAAAACACAACTAGACTGTCAAGGGCTCAAGGGCTCATACTAAAATGTCAAGTGAGGTAAGGCTACAGTAGAGTCAGAAAGTAAGAAGAGGACAGAGGTGACCCTGAATTGATAGCATTGCTTCTTGTTTGAAAATTTTCTCATTATATACATAAGAGAAATCTCTAATTTTGAGTGTTGAATTCGTTGGATTAAAAGCAAAATGTGTCATATTAATGCTCTCTGAACATGATCCAAATATTTTAAGTAAGAACAACAACAATAAAAAAGGCAGATTTCAAAACATTTATCTTTAGGATATTTTCTCTATATATAGTGTTTCAGGTTACTATGACAAAACAAAATTTTCTGGATGAACCCATTGGTCTAAATAAGAATTATCAAAAGAAAATCAAATTTTTGTATATTATATTTCATTTTTCATCTATATGTTTAAAATGTTATTCTTTGGAATTTGGTTTCTTCCCCCAAACATTCATAATAAGTATCATAAATTATAATTATAGCAATGCTTGATCAATTTTACATTTGTTCAATATAAATCTAACAAGAATAAGGGAGTCTTTCTTGCTACTTGATTTTTCATTTCAGTCTCTTTCAGACAGAACTATTAAATCTAATGTAGTTAGTAAATTGACATTTCTAAAAGTCCTGTTCCAAAATAATATTTTGGGTAAATCAACAATAGTGTTCAAAACCTATACCTGAAATTCAGATGAAATATCTGAATGAAATTAGTTATGATTGGCATAATTTCTTTTTACATTTCTCTCTACATAACTTGTTTCAGTAATTTCTAAGCAATTCTAATGTGGCAATAGTATTAGAATGCAAATTACATAGCAAAAATAAGAATAAACTGTGGCTAATATTTTTGAAGCCCTCAAACTAGAATATAGTTGAATTAAATCCATGATTTGTATTAATTGCTTACTGCGCAACATAGTTACTGATAATAACACTTAACAAAAATATAGTTCACTTTGCTGCTGAATCAGCATCATCATAGTCACTGCTGTTCCTGTGCTGCAGCCTAGTGGAATGATTCGGTATAAAAAGGAAATATTCCAGGAGGACATGGTGCTATCACTTGCTGCAAAGTAGGTTAAAAAACATAGGAAATAAGTCATATGGCAAGAAGTACCCCAGATAACATATACTTTGCTTCAGTTATTTGTTTCAATGTGGAATTAAGTAGAGGTCAAGACTTTCACCCTTTATTTTCATTAGAGTTCATACATTTTCCAAATTACATTTTCAGTTCCAAACATTTTACTTTTAACGTGAAAAAAATCATTTGTTGTTTTTTACATGAACTTTCTTAATAATTTGCCAAAAATGTGAATCTGCCTAGGCAGAAAATCATTCATTTATTTTTTTTTAAAGAAAACCTCAGCGTAGGTAAAACCTAACAGTAAAATGTTAAACTGAAACCTGTATAGTACTATTTTTCATAATAAACAGGTTTTTTTAAATAAATGAATAAATAAATAAGTATCAAGGAATATCACTTGGAACCTTAATCAGGTAACAGGTAATTTAACCATTACCCTCACATATATGCACACATGCATGGGTTCTCATACAGATTGCATTCTGTTTTCCCATTTCCTTGGTTCTCTCCACCCCCCAACATCAAGTGAATGGAATTCTATTATTTGACTGGAGTCAGAGAAGGCAAAGGCATTCACCAGGGAAGTCAATTTGTTAGCAGCAAGTATTTGAAACCAAAGAAGTATCTGATTTAATGAAAGCAGACATTGACTCATACTTTATAAACACAGCCAAGAAAAAAAGAAAAAAAAAAGACAGCATATCAAAGGAACATTTCTTTATAATTTTATCATCAGAGTGGCTTTTCATTTGATGTGTCCCTCCACCAGACACAGGCTGTTTATATTTGTTCACTTACCCATCCCTGCACTCCTTCCTTCCCACAGAATCCCCTATTTCCTTATGCACTGCACATTGAATACATATGTGCCACATTTACTACACTGGGTGCAAAGGGGCAGAGATTATCCGGGCAACTTATTTACTCATTTTTCTAGGCTGTAACTAACCTCTTCCTTTTTTCATCACCTTAACTAAAAATGAACAGGCAGCTCTGTCAATGACATAATGTTTTCATGAAAGTTCTACTAATTAAAAATCCTCACCATACCAGACCTAAAAAATGAGCACACTCCTGCCAAGTGTTATTCACCACAGAGAAGCTCTTGTAGCTATGTTTTAAAGAAATATAGAGAGGGGGATGGTGTTCAGAGAGAAAGTCTACTAACATATGCATTGAAGTATAACAGCTGTCAGCATCAGAGGGACAGATTATTTTTAATATAGATCCTTCAAGAGAAAAAATAAGAAAAAATAATGCACCTCTAAAAACCTGAGAAGAAATGGATGTGCTGATTTGGATAATAAAAGCTTTTACTGGAATAAAGGACCACAATTAAGAAAACAGATCTGCTTTTTTTAAAGCAAAAGATGATAGGTTGGTACTAAAATGATGTTTGTCTTTGAGTGTACCTATAGACTCCCCTTTTTTAATGATAAAGAGATAGCAGGTTTTTATTTGAAGGCATAAAAACACTTGCAGACTCCTGTTTTTACCCATACTTATAATGCTATCAATAGTTACTTGTTGGGGACAGGCATTTAGACTTGCAATATGCTGCATTAATTTAACACCACATAAAATATGGATTTTATTGCAGCATAGACAATAAATGCTGCAACTGCTGACTACATGCATTTAATTCCCCCTTCTTAATCTATCCCCCCTCATACTTCTGACTCAGATTTAAAATGTGAATATAGGCATTATGCCTATTTTATTTCTAATGAATGTCAATCTACTGTATATATAGATTCTTAGTGACCATTGACAGCTTCAAGGAATCTCTCTTCTGCCTGTCATCTCTCTTTATATTGAAGATACAATGAATTATGACTATGAAAAAGTATAGAGTGAATCCATTCATATGGAATGCAAAGTAATGCTAGGTGATGTTAGAGTTCACAGCAACAATGTTCCTTCTTAAACTGATTGTTAAAATAAACAAATATGAGCATGATAAATTACACTCCACAATAAAATTTTAGCGTTTGTTCAGAGTGAATGAATTTGCAAACTCTAATAACATGATCTACTGTTGAGCATAATATATAATTTATCCAGCTTTGCATTACCTATATAGATATTCTCAGTTTTTTCTGGAATCTGCTATAAAGAGTTGTATCCTTATTTGTTTATTAAACATAATTATTTTGAAATAATTGTTAAATACAACTTAAAAAACAAACATATCTCCCCCAAGAGAAGAAAAGATAAAGACCTTAAGGGAGTTAAAGAAAAGAGGTGAAGTCTTCCTACCTTTTTTTTTATGAGCTTCTGGATAGCGGAAGTTGGTTCCAGCCAAAATAACCCTGGAGAAACTGTCACTATGTCCCCTTTTTGTTTGTTTTCTGCTATTATTTTCTATCACTGATTCTACTTCAATCTAACTCAAGCTTTCTCTCAGCATCACTTTTAACTCTGGACGGCAGGGAACCGAAGAAAACGGGGGCGAGCTCTCTCTCTGATTGGCTTTCATTCAGTGCTTCTGATTAAGGAGAAAAAAAAAAGAAGAAGAAGAAAGAAAGAAAGAAAGAAAGGCGGGGGAAAGCCCTTGCTCGCACGGAGAGAAAGGTTCTGCTGATGGAGCTGCAGCACTCGCCATGGGAAGGTTAGAGACTGGGGAAGTGCTTGCTTCTGCGAGCACACAGCGATTTGCAAGTGAATGCAAGGGGAGGGCGCATCCAAGAGGAGGGCTCTGCTTGAAAGGAGTCCCCTCCCCCGCAGGGCAGAAAGACTCTCTGTTTCAAGCAAAGGTAATCAGCCCAATCTAATCCGCCTGCGTCCGTAATACAATCCGAGGAACAGGATTCTGCAATTGTTTCTTGCAATTCTTCTTCTTCCTATTTTTTTTTTTCTAAATAGATACTTCTTTTTTTTTTTTTCTTCTAGCATATATTTTTCTTTACCATGTTGTCACCACACTCCCAAGTATTAATGGGAGCGCCAAGTCAAATTGCCATCAGACCTGATGTGTTACCAGAGTAATAGTTGTTGCAGTTTCAAATGTTTATTTGTTTGTTTTTTAGTAAACTTTCTCTCCTTGATTCTCCATTTACGTTTCTGTTGTTGTTGTTATTGTTGTTGTTTATTGTCATAAGGAGAAAATACTGTGCTCATAATTTGGAAGTTTTATCTGCTTAATCTTACCAGCTTTGTACTTCAATATTTTAGAGAGAAAATGTTTTATTAATAATTAATATGTAGTTAGTATTATTAAAATATTTAGATTTTGGACTTGATCTAGTTTCTTTTTGTCTTAACTTTTATTTCTCATAAATATGAATTTCATACCCAAATTAGTCTATGGACAGATTTAAATGGATTTGAAGGTTTTTATCTACTTATCAGCCATGAAATTGTCTGACTCCCTATTTATCTTTCAATATATTAAATTATAATCAACCAAAACCTTACCAAAGGATGTCAGTATAGCTCCACAAAATAATTACCACCTACATATTTTTCTGGCTACACATAGATTTCTTTTTAAAGTGCCAACCATAAAAAAAATATATATATATATTAATACATTCATATACAATATACTTAACTTACACTATGTAATTATATAGAGAAAGAGAAATTATGAACATCATCTTTTCTAAAATCTTTTAAAGATCTTTTAAAGATCTATAGGTGCCCTAGAGCACACCTATAATCCTGGGGGCTTGGGAGGCTGACTCAGGATGATGATAAATTCAAGGCCACCTTTAACAATTTAATGAGGTCAAGACCCTTTCTCAAAATTTAAAAATTTTAAAAGGAGTTGGGGGTGGGGGTGTGGTTCAGTGGTAGAGAGTCCCTGTGTTCAATCCCCAGTTCTATTACTACTTCTATAACTACTACTACTACTAGTAATAATAATAATAATAATAATAATAATACTTAGACTGTTAAATGTTTTGCTAACTAGGGACAGAATCAAAATTAAATATTCATATTGGTACTTCCAGTCTAGCACTGCTTTGGGGATGACTTACTACCTCTTCAGTATTTATTTGATCATTCTAACCATCAGGAGGCCCCTGATAAAATCACAAACTGCAAGAGAAAGGAAACTCAAACCCGGGTTCAGTGGGGGAGAATGACATTCTAAATTCATTTTCAAAGAACCTTCAATGTGTCACAGGTTATTATATGACCAGTGTTGGTAACTAGTATTATCTAGTATTATATTCGAGCATACTAAACATTTTCCCTCAGCTGGATAATATTTATTATAGTTAGAAGTTTAAAATTATTTGAAATTTTAAACATGAGGAAATTAGGATATATAAAATTGTTTCATAATAATAGCTCCAGAATTCTGTGAATCATGTAACCATACATTTTCAACAATGTCCTTTTATTTCAGAGCCCATATATATGTCAATAGGTTGTATTTGTGTCTTGCATATAATAGTAGTATTTATACATTAAAGTTGTCTTCCAAGAGAAATTTCAAACGCTCAGACACTATTAGTAAATTATATAGCATTTAATTAAATGTAGTTGATGAGGTGCACACATAAAAGTTGATTGTTCTCTTATTAATTATTTTTGCATGTTTGTTGCTAATATCAGAATAAATGGAGGTATAATATGAAAAAAATTTGGATTATATTTAAGTGACTAATGAAGAAAATAATCAAAGGCTGAGATCTGAAGTAAAATTCAATTTTCTTAATTGGAATATATACAGCAATGATGTATTATCAAAGCAAGCTTTTTAAAAATAAATTGCTGTTTCTATGATAGTTCTGCATTAATAGTCATCATAAACTTAAGTTCTTTGTCTGGATTCTCAGTGTTTTTAAAGAGTTGAATTCATTTATATGCTATGAGAGAAATCACTCCAAATCTATATTCTGAAAGAGGAATAAAATGGAGAGGAATGCTTCCTTCCATTTAAAGATGAGACCCAGGTATACACATCATTTTTTATGATTGCATTGCTGGAAATGAGACACTTGGTAGCAAATTGTTAATAGGGAGACTTGGAGAAGCAGTATTTACTCTGGAAAAATATTTGCCCCCATAACTTCACTGGTGCTCCTAGAAAAGGCAGTGGCAGAATTGGATACAAATAAGAGTTCCTGTTACATCTGTGTATCATATGGTAGTATATTATATATACTACACTTTTGTAGAAAAGTGTAAACTTTTGTTCTTGTTTCAAATTAAAATTTTGTCAATGTTCGTGATTAATATGCATGTAAAAATAATTATAATTAAATTTTTAAAATTTGAAGCGCAAAAAATAATTTACCAATTTTTGTATTATCTTTTACAATTAGATGACATTTAATAAAAGCTAAGCAAAACCAATGTATTCTAACTTTTAAAAAATATATAGAAATAGGAGAAAAAGAGATAGGAACAGCATTTGAAAAATGAATGTATTAATAGTCATCACAAGTTTCTTAAGGCCCTCCTCATAAAAGTTCTCCATACTCTATATCTGAGTACATATGTCATCCTGTTGACAGTGTGGCTTAGACATCAAGGCTAAAATAAAGAATAAATAGAACATTGGTTAGAAATTAAACATTTGAGAATGGATTTTGTTTTATTAAACAATATTATTTTTCAATTCTTTCTATATTTTATTTTTCCATGAGTTAACTTAAGATTCTGCAAGTTTTCATATTTCTTTTGAGTTTTGCTTGTAAATCCTATGTAAATCAACCTTGTAAATTAGATAAAACTTCCCCATAGTCACCCCCATCACTAGGAAATGGTAAGGCATGAAAATTGAAATGAATGAATGAAAGTGCAAAAATTATAGGAAACTCTTTATGAATGGAATAAATAAATCTGTACCTCAAAAAATGTCCTTTGATGTGAAGAAAACCTACATTCCACTAAAAGCAAATAAATCCTGGTAAAAACATTAAAATGATAGTTCAGCATAGGATTTTTAAAACTACATCTAAAGGTACGCAAAAATTATCTTCTAGTTATCATAAAGCACTAAAAATTGAAGAGCATACTTTCATTTTATAATTATTGTACCTATGAAGGTGGAACTTTCTACAAAAAAGGGAAACTTTAATAAAATCAATTAAATAAAAAAATCTTTCATTCCATGTGGAATTATTATATGTCTAAATGTTGTCAAGCAGTAGCCAAATGATAAATATAAGTCTGTAAGGAGTAACTTGCTAAAAAGTTTATTTTTAAAAAATAACTGCTCAGAGAAATACAAATAGCCAACAAATATGTGAAAAAAAATGTTCAACATCTCTAGAAATCAGGGAAAAGCATATCAAAAGTAGGTTGAGATTTCATCTAACTTTAATCAGAATGACAATCATCAAGAATACAAATAATAAAAGCTGGTGAAGATGTGGGGGAAAATTACACATGTATTTTGGGTAGGACTGCATATTAGTACAAACACTATGGAAAGCAACGTGCAATTTTTCAAAAGACTAGGAGTGGAATCACCATATGACCCAGCTATGCTGCTTTTCAGTTTTTATCCAAAAGAACTAAAATCAGCATACTACAGTGATATAGGCATACCAATGTTTATAGCAGCACAATTCACAATAGCCAAGTTATTGAAGCAGCCCAGATGCTCAGATGCCTGTGGACAGATGAATGGATGAAGTAAACACACACACACACACACACACACACACACACACACACATATACACATATACACACACACACACACACACACACACAGAGAAAGAGAGAGAGAGAGACTGACTCAGTTATAAAGAGCGAAATTATGGCACTTGCTGGTAAATAGATGGAACTGGAGAACATCATGCCAAGTGAAATAAGCCAGGTCCAAAGTCAATGGTCTAATGGTTTATTAGAAGTTAAAACAAAATGAAGGGGAAAAAAGAGAGTGGGACAATAGGGAAATTGTCAAAATGGAAGAGAGATTAGTGGAATGGGAAGAGTTCACTTTCTATGAGTATGAGATAAGAGTATAAGAGTAGAAAATGTCCATAATGCTTCACTCTCCAAAAATATAATGATAGAAACTACAAAATATGATGATAGAAATGACAATCACAGTTTGTTTGATCCAGCCACCTCCCTGCCCCCGCCCCAATCTCCTCTTCATCTACCTTATGATAGAGTTTTGGAAAACTAAAAATTACATTTTCATTGTCAACTTGTGATCAGGTTGAGAGTAGAGGGTGATCCAAGTCTTTTTTTCTCAGTTGCCCTCATCATTCTTAATTATAAACTGAACTAAGCAAGGAGAAAGACATAATGCAAGACATTTAATTTGTTCTGTAGACAAGCTGAGCAAACATGATTTTGCAGTCTACATTACTTGAGGCAATGGTGGAAGCATTTGACACAACAGCATTGGAGATGTTATTCTGGGAACTGGAAGTGCTCTTCATAGAGGCCTAGTTCTTATGATTTATGTTGTTAAACATCACCTTCCAAAATTATATTATTATTATCATTTCCTAAAGTAGCTAGAGTGCTTTCTGTTATATAAGACTGACCTGTTACTGACATTTCTACTAATTAAATATATCTCAACATTTCTTTGCTCCAGAAAATTGGAAGTGAAAAGAGAAAAGATGGAATCAGAGAAAAATAAGGTTGAAAAATTCAACTAATCAGTGATGTTTCAAAAAAATGCATTTATTTTGCAAAACAATCAAGAGAAAGAAAATGTGGTCTTAAATTTATTTATTTATTTTTCTTGCTCCCTTCCAGTTGTAAATCATCATGTTCTGTGCACTTAAGGTATAAAGGTTGCCAGGTGTTTTCTTGACTTTTCTAGAGTAAACCTGAATTGCATTGTTTGATCTTATTTTTATAATTTGTAATGTAAAAATTTTTGTTACATATGAAAAGATTTACAAGTAAATTGATTCCTATCTTCATATGAAAATAGAAAAAAAAATAGATTGAATAATTCTCATGTTGATTGAAAACTAAATTCTTACTCAAAAAGACTGCTTCCGTCTATACCTAAATAATAAGTTTAGTGGCATATATAAAATTTTGAAACACTGATGAAGTGAAAATAGTAAAAAATTAATTTTATATTTTCTAGTTAAGATTTATCTTTATGCTTGAGGAAGTGAATGAAAGAAATACCTTTGGAATTAAATAGAATGGTAGAAAAAAACAAATCACAAATCTAATGTGCTTGCAATTGCATTTAATGAGCATAAATATAATATTTTATGTTTATGTTGTATTTTAGGTTGCATTTTTAGTGCAGAGACTAGGTCTGATAGATAAAAGCAGCTTTTAAATCAATATTGTCATTTTGAAAAGGCATTCTAAGAATTCTTAGAAGAGTTTTAAGAAAAAGGCAGTATTTTAAAATGCATTTCCTGTTTATTCTGTTAAAAAATAGACAAACCACCAATTTTATTTTTATTTAGTCACTTTAAAAATATCATTTCATTCTTCCTACTTTCCTTCCTTTATTATTACTAAGAGCAGTTAGTTGTATGATATCTACCCAACCCAACAAATCAGCCTTGTCAGCTTCATGGACACTTTCAGAAAACACAAGATTCCTGATTCAGAGACAAAGGGGACAGGAAGCAATATGACTGTTTTAGTCAGCTTTTTCACCACTGAGACTTAAAAGGCCTGACAAGAACAATTAGAGGAGAAAACTTTTATTTGGAGCTTTGTGGTTTCAGCAGTCTCAGTCTATAGACATTTGACTCCATTCTTTGGGGCCCTAAGCAAGGCATAAAATCATGGCAGAAGTGTTTGGTGGAGAAAAGCAGCTCAGGACACAGCACCATGAAGCAGAGAGAGAGCTCTGCTTAGCAAACACAGAATATATGCTCCAAAGACAAGCCCCTCCCAATAACCTACTTGCTCCAGCCACACACTACCTGCTGACAGTTACCACCAGGGGATTAATAACTCATTAGGTTGAGGCTTTCATAACCAAGTCAGTTCACATATAAACCTTTTTGCACAAACTTTTGGGGAACACCTAATAGTGAAAGCATAACAATGACCACATGTTTGGATCACCTTCTTTTTCCCCCTTACCTTCTCTGAGTAATAGCTGCGATGAGCACAAGTGAACACTGTATATGCCGTGAATTTTCATCTTAGCTAAAGAACCCCAACTTAAGGAAAATTACTGTTTTTTTTTCTTTGATTGGCTATGAGAAAAATGTCCTCAATTTTGCTCCAAAGGGAAGCATTTTGTTTTATTGTATAATGTGTTAATCTTTACTTTGATAGGACACTATCTCTCTCACCCAAGTTTTTCCAAATACAAATGTCCTTAAGAGATAGGCCAGAGAGAAAGGAAATCAGTAGAGAAATATGAGATAACTAGGAAGTTGTCTCTCAAGACTATTATTTACAAATACAATGATTTCTATGTAAATTAACTTCAATCAAATGTAAGGGAGTAGCAAGAGCAGTGATGATTCATATCATTTGCCATAATACTGTGTAAGTACATATGATGTTTGTTTTAGAATGTTAGCAGAGCTGTGACTTATGTAATTTAAGTAGACCATGAACTTTAGTTACTCAGTGGAAACTATCAACCTCCCCACCACGTTTTAGGTGATGTAGGATCCAGCTGCCTCATTAGCAAGTGTATTTCTCTTTTCTTGTGACTCTTTCTCATACACTCATATCATGGGACCTTTATATTTCATCCTTCTTCCAAGGAGGTATTGACCATGACATGAACTAAACATAGCAAAATCTACATTAGTGCCTGACTTATTTCACTTAGTACAGTTATCATCATGTCTTCACAAATATTTCCATTTCCTTGGTTTTAAAGACTGAATAATATTCCACTGCATATTCTATCCACATTTTTAAATGCATTAATCTCTTGATGGATACATATATTGCTTTCAAATCTTATCTATTGTGTAAATAAAGCTAAAATAAATATGGATGTATAGATATTCCTTCAACACATTGATTTTAACTCTTTGAGATATATGCCTAGCAATTAGATTGGTAGATGATAATTCTATTCTTTGTTGTTTTTTTTTTCGGGGGGGGGAGGGATTCCATATTATTTTAAAAATCTTTGTACCAATAGTATGTGTTTTCATATATATGTAGAACCCAAAAAGTCAATTTTATGAAAAAAAAAGTAGAGAAATAGTTACCAAAGGCAGACCCAGGATTGGGGGGATGGGAAAGGAAATATGCTGATCAGAGGAAATGGACTCAGTAAGATAGGAGGAGTAAGTTTTGGTGACCTACTGCATTGGACAGTAGCTATAGTTCATAATAATGTATTTTAGTTTTAAAAATTTGTACAATGTTACATTTTTAAAATATTCTTACCACAACAAAGGATAAATTGAAGTGACAGATATGTTAATTAGCTTAATGTAATCTTTCAACAATGTGTACATAGATGAGAACATCACACCGTGCTGCACAAATACACAGAATTTCTGTCAATTAAAAAAAAAAGAAAAGCCGCTGCTTTTCTTAAGTCATTATATTCATATCCATCACCCCAAAAACATGTGGCTAGAGAGGCTACAGATCCAACACAGCCTTGGAGGCCAAAGGTGAAAATATTGCCTAATGAGCATGTTTTCCCAGAAAGGCTGTGATGTTAGCCTATCATAATAGTCTATAAAGAAAATTTAATAAAGTTACTCTAATGTAATTATTTTCATGATTTTATTTTCTGAATTCACTTTGACCCAGCAGAAAGGTACCAAACAGGGTCATTCTTTTTATAATTTTATGTGTGCACAAGACATTAAACATGTAAAAATGTTGTTTCTTAGTGCTTCTTACTCTTGAAGCTACTTCCACTATTGTAATTCAAATGTTGAGAAAAAGGGAAAGATGAATTTTGTTTTACAAAGTTATAAACTTTGATCTCTTTTTGATCCTTCCTAACCTTTTCACTCTTTTCCCCCTTTCCACTCTTTTCTAAAAGCATGTCACAGCCTTTAGACTCAGTTTGAGTTCTGGCAGAAATATCCCAGGAAGTACATGATAGCTCAGTGGAATGCCACTCAAGTTTTCCAGCTCTGAGACTTTCTGAATGTGTCCACCGGGGAACTCACCTACACCAACCACAAGTCTACCCTGTCTCTTAGGAAAACTTTGCAGAGGAGTAGACTTTATCTCTCCACAAGCAGTTTTACGACTCATAAAAATGGCTCTCAAAATAGAGTCTAGCCACAAATAGCATTAGTTTAAAAGTTCTAAGGTCTCATCTCAAACTTACTAAATCACAAACAATGGGAGTGCTGTCATTGTTTTCTTTTCTGAAGTATCAAGGTGATTCTGAGAATTAAGATCAGAAAAAGTTTTTTCCCACATTGCTTTAAGGCAATGAAAAAAAGGAGAAAAAAATGAATTAAGACTCATAATTTGTAAATGAGAAATTTGTTTATTCATCACTTATTATTTTAACAATTATATATCGTATGCAGAATCATTTTAAAACATTATGCTATTTATGAGATTGTGAAGGAGCGCTATAATCATAATTCTGTCTAAATAAGAATTTAATTATCTAATGAAAGAAACAGAAATTAAGACAAAGGAAGAGGAAAAAAGAAGGAATTTTGTCAAGTGGGTGATGAATGTGGAAGTAGTGACTCTCAAGGTTCCAAAATAGAGTGTTACAACTCTGATGAATGTCAGCTTTGGTTTTCATTTCAGCATCAACATTCTAGGGGAAGAATGGCAGTGAAAATTCCAGAGTTGTGACGCTCCACTCAAACAGTCTGTTGACAATACAAATGCTCTTAACTCCTTTCTTTTTTGATTTCCAATGATGATGATTGCTTATTTTCCATACAAATATCTGTCCCTTCCCCAGTTCCTCTGTCAATAATACTTGCCCTATATAATCCTCAGAGTGTGACATTATGAAAGAGAAAGAGGAGGGGGTGAGAGAACACAAAGAAAAAGGATAAATTTTATAAAATTCTATTGTAAAAATAAAATAAACCAAGAGTCTTATCCCTTATCCATAGGGAGTGCTTTAGGGGTAAGTATTCCATGTAGATAAACAGGGCCACTTTTTGGTTTACTTCTGTTGTATACTTAAATTTCATAATAATTTTTCTGAACAAAGGGCTTTAGATTTCCATTCAGCATTGCAATACACAATTTTGTAGCTGAACTACTTATTTACTCATAATAATGTTGAAGTAGTGTGATAGCACCTGTGGATTAGAGAGGTCTCATCACAGGTCAATGTTTGAACAGTAATCAATATTGACATTTAACAGACAAACACATTGATAAATCTGCTAGTCATTAGTAAACAAGGATGATAAATTGCACTTGACTTCTACTGAGGGGGCCTAGTTCTCTGTAACATTCAATTTCTAATGTCAAGTCACTGGAAGCTTCCATTAAATCAGAATGCAAAATTTCATAATTCCTTATATTTAGTCACTCATTCCCCAATTATGTATGGAGCAGTTGAAATGTGCCTAATGTTTTACTTACTACTGGGTATCTGATGATATTCAATTAACTCACCGAGTCCTCAATTTCATGGAACTCATGCTCTGGCAAGGAAAATAATAATTTGATTATGTAAGTAATTTTACCAATATTTATGGTGGTAAGTGCTTCAAAAGATGGTTCTGTTGTAGGGACAGACAGGCAAAGCACCAAAGATAGCAAGAAACAGCTTTATTTGGCTGCAGCCAGGTTCAGAAGGCACAACTTTTGCTGTAATCAATCAATCCTCTGAACACAGAGTTCAGGTAGTTTCAGAATTTTATACCCAGCATGTAAGGGGAGGAGCTCAGAAGTTCACAGTCTGCAGAAGTTCACATAAAAGCAGTTTTGTTGTTGTTGTTGTTGTTTCATTGTTCTTGGCAAATTAACTCTTTAAAGACAACACCTGAGAAGTGGAGAGCTTCTTCTCTCCTTTCTTTCCTCTCCCTGCCAGCTATTACCATGGAGCCCAATTGGTAACTTCTCTTATCTTAAAAATGAGACACCTCTGTGAAGCCCAGCTCAAGGCCAGAGCCTGGGTTTGCACATTTCTACAAACTACTATACTGGATATGTTTGTGAAAAACTAGTAAGTGGGTGTCCAGCACCTGGATTGATGATATTTTCCCAGCCAGTGGCCAAGTAAAACAGGGCGACACAAAAATAGGAAGCTTATCTACATTGAACTCTTTTGCAGAGACTCTTTGACTGATAGTCCCAAAATCAGCCATGGTGAAGATTTCTGGAGAAGCCCAGGTAAGACTTTTCTGTGGAGAAAGGGGGTTCCACTACAGTTCTTGATTCTACTGCTGTTCATAAATGTCTTGATTTAACTGGGAGTTATGATAGAATTGAGTATCTGAAAAAGGGATTAGAGACATCTCCTTGATGTTCTTGATGTAGTGAGTTCTTTTTTTTTCTTTTTTTAGTTGTAGATGAACACAATACCTTCATTATTTATTTACTTATTTGTAAGTGATGCTGAGGATGGAACCCAGTGCCTCACATGTGCTAGGCAAGTGCTCTACTACTGAGCTACAACCCCAGCCTGATGTAGTGGGGTTTTGAGTGAATTATAAGTGTGATGGAATGCCTTTTCTCCTAGGTATTTATAAATTTGTGTTTTGCCTGGTAGCACTTACATACTACCCTTTTAATATACAATTGGCCAAGAAGATTCATTACTGTCAAAATCTGGAACCATTATCATAATGGATAGATAACTAATTTATCAGATATATTATGTATATAAATACTGTTTTGGTTATCCTATATACCTCTTACTTACATGATGTGCATAAGTGGAGTAAAGAAAAACAGACTTCAACTATTACTACCATGTGTCAAATGTCACATCTATCAAGCCCCTGGGGAAGTACTTAATCTTTGCCAGCTTTTCAGCACTATAAAAATGAAATAATAACAAGAGGAAAACAAACTGTTGAATCATTTGTTAATTGTATGGTATCAGAACATATTTCAAGAAAAACAGAGGAAAAAAGATCTGTGTTGGAACAATTTGTTTATACAGTGAGATTTGGTGATTTTTTTGTGAAGATCTGTATTTATTATTATTTTATACCATGATCCCTGCAACAAAGTACCCTTTGACTGTAAAAGCACCAAGATTGAACAAATATTTTGATAATAAGTATTAATAGTCAATATTCCACTGAATATAGTTTCTTAAATTAAGTATATTTGCTTAACACTTTGTGTTTCTTACTAAATCAATTACAGAGAATGGATAAAACATTTCTGGAAAATACACAATCAAAGAGAATTTATTTATTAAAATCACTAAAGGTTTAATCATTCCCTAATTAAAATATTAAATTCAAATTTAAAAACAAGAAATCAAGATGTAAGGACTTATCATTTGTAATGGTTTCTATAAATTCTACTCCATGATTTGAAAAATTTTTAGGTGCACCTGTTTATCAATGTTATTTTGTAACTTGCAATCACAATATTAGAGTTAAATTTTCTTTATCCAAAATAGAAAGAAAATGATAAGTGTTAAAAGAGAGAGGGAGCACAACACTATTTATCAAAATGAGTAGTGATAAACAGAATTACAAATGGTGGGAATGACTTATGGTCTTTTGATGTTAATTCATCTCAAGTAGCAAAATAGTTGTAAAACTGCTAAATATATTTGGATAAACATAGTCACAGTATTGCAGTTATCAAAATGTATTTGAAAATTGCTAATGTGAATTTTTTTTAATATAAAAGAATCTGTTTCTCCAACTTCATCCTGAGCTGCCTTTCTCTTTTGTTCATACTTCCTTTGATAAACACTTCAGATTTTATATCTTTTTTGAGGAGTCCATGCTCATTCTAACGTTAATTAATTAATTTAGATTTGGGGATACTGATTTGTGCACTGGGATCTAATGTCGAGGTGAGCATAGCAAGGAGAGTCAGGAAGGAGGTGCAGAGGACCTAGAACATAGTGGAAGAGAACAAATTCAAATTGGAAGCCCAGTATAGGGAACTTTGCACATTTGGACTTATCCCTGTAGGACTGTAGTCCTGAGTTGGGAGGGGTCATAGTCACCATCAACAGTGGGCTCTTTCCTTTTGTAGAACATGGATAGAGAATAAGGTGAACTGTACTAAAATAAAAGTTTATGATCCACTATCTCATCAATTGATCCTAAAATCCTGCATATATTTCTAAGTGCATCTACCATTATCTCTATAATCAGTATAATCTATAAGTATATTAATTAAAAAATTTCTTCTAATCTACAAAAATATAAACCACTGATGAAATTTTAAAAATTAATAATGCAACTACACTCAGATCAGATTATTTAAATATTTGTTTTTTAAAAGAATCAATACAGCTATGTAATATATGAACTTATTTAGTTTGACAAAATACATATTCACATGTAAATGACCATGTGGTATCATGAATGGAAATGATTGCAAGTATTAGTCATCAGGGCTTTGGAAATATTTGTCAGGATTTTTAGCATTTTATCTTTTGTGTTCACCTTAATGCTTTCTGCTGTTTGGTATAGGCAAGGTTTAAGAGCCAATAGAAAGAAAGAATTAATTGTTGTTTGTATGCAATTTCTGAAAAATAATAGAGTCAAGTTAAATGATAAAAGTGAGGATAGATTTATGAATAAAAAAGTAATGCATTCAGATGATAATTTAATTATTTAATGAGTGTTAACACTTTCTTTCCTCTTTCTTACACACTAGACTCTTGAGAGCAATCCATTTTAGAGCTAATATACTGCTGTGGTAGTGAAGTGATTTTTACAAATATAAATTTCATCTGGTTGAAAACTCCCAGTTAAAAAAGTCTTCATTTGCGGGCCTGGGGCTGCAGCTCAGTAGCAAAGCACTTGCCTAGCATGTGTAAAGCACTAGGTTTAATCCTTAGCACCATATAAAAATGAAACAAATAAAGTAAAGGCATGCTGTCCATCTACAACTACAAAAAATAAATTTAAAAAATTGTTGATTTTTATTTGTATTTACTTAACATATCATTACTTGAGTGGTTACAGGAGATAGGGTAACCTGCGAATAGACTGTTATAAAGAAAAATATATAACATGTGTTATTTTACTACACTTACTTTAATTTTAGTCTTATTCAAATGAAATCATACATGTCTTGAGTAATATTTACTGATTTCAATATTGAGTATAATATCCTTGGTCATAAATATTCATTTTACTTATTAAATATACTTGACTTATATATTTACTTAACAAATACTTCTTTTTAAATTTAAATTTATATCTAATTCATACATAAAAACATTAAAAGTGAACATATTTGAGGTAACTTGTGACATTCCAATATGTTTATGTTCTGTAATGTTCCAGTCAGTTTAACCATATCAAACTTCTCAATCATGTATAATTTATTTTTGGTAAATGCATTTAAAATTCAAGACTTTTAGAGTACGTACTACATTATCATCATCAATAGTCATCATACTGTGCAACCGCACATCAGAAACAGAACCTCCTACTCCTAACTATAAATACTAACCACTGACCAACCTTTCCTGAGCCTCTGGTAGTTAACGAACAGTCTATACTCAACTTCCGTGAGATCATCATTTCCAGACTATACATGACTCAGATCCTGTACTTGAATTTCTGTGCCTGGCTTAGCATAATGATCACAGGTTCTGTTTGAGTTATCACAAATGACAGGATTTCACATCTTTAAAGGGTTGAATAGTATACAACATGGTATTATATGTACCACCTGTGTTTTTTTATTGACTCAATTGACAAATTGTTTCCATTTCTTGACTATTGTGAATAGTGCTGCATTCAGTATAGGCATTCAGGTGTCTCTTCTACATACTGATTTCACTTCCTTTGGATGGGCAAACAGGAAGGGATTGCTAGATCATATAATAGTTCTATTCTTAATTTTTGGAGACCTTCATATTCTTTTCCATAATGGCTACACTAATTTACATAGCCACCAAAAGTGTATGTATCAGTTAGGGTTCCCTAGAGGAACAGAATCAACAGGAAGTATAACTATAAAAAGGAACTTATTAGGTTGGCTTTCACGACCAGAAGCTGGATAGCTCACAATGGCCATCTGCAGACTGGAGAGCATCAGCTGCCTCAGAACAAGAGGAATGAAAGGTGATAGCCTTGTCCAACACAGGAAGGCTTCTGGAAACTCTCTGAGAATCAGGGCAGAGGGGAAAAAAAAATGAGAGTCCAATATTCTCAGATGATAGCAGCAGTAATCAAGAACCCATTCAAGAACAATGGAGCTTGCATCTTCTGCTGCTTCCTTGTCCTTCCAATTTTTATTCTGTCCAAACTATCACCCTATTGGATGGTGCAACCCATGCTTAGGGAGAGTCTCCATTTCAGTTGGCTATCCCACATGCCAGTCATCCCTAAACTCACTCTCATTGACACACCCAGAAGCCTCTTAATTTTTGGCATCTCCTTTGACAATTTGTATTAATCATTACAATTGTACATGTGCCCCTTGTGGAAATATATTCTCTCAGATTTTGTTTGCCTGGAAATGTATTTATCCCTCTTCATTTCTAAATATAAATTTGATGGATACAATATTTTTGGTTGACAGCTTAAAACTTTTTTTTTTTATCTTTAGTGCTATGAAAATCTCATGTTGAAAAGTCTTCTGAGACATGAATTGTGACACTCCTGTGTGTTATTTCTTTTCACTTATTGCCTTGAGAATCTTTTCTTTATCTCTTACCTTTAAGGGCTTGATTATAAAACATGTTAGTATAGACCTGATTGGATTAAATCTCACTGGTAACCTTTGATCTTCCTGTAGCTGGATATTTGTATCCTTTCTAGGTTTTGGAATGTCACTGCTATTATTTCTTTAAATAAGCTTTATAGCCTTTTGGCATTCTCAACTACCTCTTCAATCCCAATAAACTGCATATTTACTGTTTTAATACTGTCAAAGGTCCTGTAAGCTTTTCTATTCCTTTCCATTCTCTTTACAATTTTTTTCCTTTTGCGCATTTTCAAATGGCCTATCTTTGAGCACACAAATTCTCTCTTCTGTTTGATGTATTCTTTATTAATTCTTCTGTTGTGTTTTTAGTTTTGCTTCAGATATTTGTTCACCTCTATAATTTATGCTAGTTTGTTTTATATTTCTTCCATCTCTCTGATAATTTCCTCTGTTAAAGTGTTGAATTTTTTCACTGTTTTTTCTTCAAACTCATTAAGTTTTCTTAAAAATTTTTAAATTTTCTATCTGACAATGTTTCCATATTGGTTATCATCTGGTTAATTTCTAGCACCTTATTTTAACAGTTATGAGTGGTCAGGGTTCCTTGAAAGTTCTTCATATTTGGTGTATTATATACTCTGGTTATTGAATGATTAGCTACTTATTCCAGTCTTTTTAACTGACTCTTTATGTGCCTATCTTTTAAGCACACTTCTTATTTTCAGAGTTCTTAGTTGCTTTACTGTGTCAGCACCAGATGGCACCGAAAGTCCAGATTTGATGTGGATCAATGTGTTGTCATTGTTTCAGCACTAAAGGATAATCCAAACCCAGGTTTGTCTCAAATCTATCTTGTTTTGTTCAGCATCAACTTGGAAAGCATCTGAAAAGAGCATATGAAAAGTTCCCCAAAGTCTGTCTTTGTGTTCAGGGTAGTCCCAAATTCCTTACCATGGTCACCATCCTTTGATTTGGCCCTGCAGGATCCTGTCTAGTTCTTAACAGAATCATGGTGGAAGGACCAGCTCTAGGCACCTGTGCCACACATGTAGCCATAAACACTACAACAATGTCAAAACTTGAGTCCATAGTCCCTGAGATAACCATTGGGTAGTACCAAAGGCCATATTGCTATTGGCTACTGGCTGACTACTACTGAAGAGGTCCAAGATTTCAACAACCAGCCAGACATGCTGCTGGCTTGAAGTCTTTTAGACTGGGTCTACATGCCTCTGTCAATACTGATGCTGATCAAGACGCTCCGTGCATAAGCCCCAACCATAATATGGGGGCAAATAGAATTTGAACTGTGCCAAATTTCACAAGTACAGTGCTGAGATTCAAGACAGAATCTTGGGCTTATGACTCTGCCTTACACTCACTGAATGGAGTTTTGATCCAGACTTATTTGCCTGAGATTAGAAGGGTTTTGGTGAGGATAGTCCCTTGGCTCAAGACTGAAGCTAAAGCCTTGTGATGCCTGAATTTTACAGTCACAATAAGCCGCCTAGTCTCAGGGTTGCATCCAATGGTGATGCATAACATAACACATATTGGGATACAGGTAGTATAGATAGTCCCTTGGATACAAAAGCTGATGCTAAGTTGTAATGTGCCTGAGTTTCACAATCCCTAGTATTCGTGCCATCCATGGGCAGATGTGCCCCAATTCCATTCCAAGGCTACCAATGGTGCAGGCCCAAACTCTCTTTGGTTCCATCATTATACAAGTCACTACTGAGTGTTAGAGCAGGTTTACAGTCTCCTCATGTAAGGTCTGGCCTGAGTATAACTTCCTTTGCTTTCTGTCTGGTTCTGTGTCTCACCTGGAAGGGGAGACGGTCTATCGCTGAGCTCCAAGACAAAGTGCTGTGCCCTACTTCACAGTGTGCTGGGAATATTGCTCTCCTTTCTGCTTCCTGAGGTTTCAGAGGAGTGTAAAAAGGATTCCCTTAGCCACTTGGCTAACACAGTAACAGAAGCTCATTCTGTAGGTACAGGACTAGGGCAAAGGTCATGGGACTCTAGTCAGCACTGGGTTCATCATGATAGGCCCAATACTGAGTTTCAAGCTTGAAGCCTGACCTGGGTACACTCTCCTTTCCCCAAGCAGGAGGATTATATGTCCACACTGCTTGGAGTTGGGGGAAGGATGAAGTGGGACAATGTTTCCTTCTCAACACACTCAACACTCAACATGATTCTTACTATATGATAATTAATGAGTGTGGCCTGTCACCTGGCTTGCTTAGCTTTGTGAAGGTAGTTCAGTACATGAGTAACTGTTCATTTGGTGTGTAGGGACAACAATGATTATTGCAGGGTCTTAGTCAGTTGCCATTCTGCTCTACCTCCATTCTCCTGATCTTGATTTGGGTTCCTACACACATTCTTCCTGCCCTGGACAAATATTTATTTAGTGTTTCCTAGATTTCAGTTATTATTCTAAGCTGTGGGGATAGAGCAGTAAACAAAATATGCAAAGACTATTATTACAAAACATGCCTTCAATTAAAAGAGACACACACACACACAAAAAAAAAAAAAACTAGGCAGATGGTGATAAGTCCTATAAATAAAAACGAAGAAGGATAAGGTAAGCAAAATATTAGCTTCTAAATATGTCCAAACCCTTCTCCTTAAAACCTGTGAATATAATCACATACATAACAAAAGTGGCTTTGCAGATGTGATTAAGTTGAGGATCTTGGGTTGGGGAGTTTATCCCACATGATCTTGTCAATCATAATATAATCACTTGAGTCCTTAAAAGCAAAGAACATTGCTTAGCTCAGAAATAGAAGTGAAAACAGAAAAGAACTAGTTGTATGAGAGCAAGAAAAGAGTTTGACCCACTGATGACAGCTTCAAAGATGGAGGATTAAAATAATGTGCTCATTCTTTAAGAACTGGGTAAACATGAGATAGATTCTTCCTAGAGCCCCCCTCAAAAGGAAAGCAGTGCTACTGACACTGTTATTATCTGGGTAGTACTTATGGCCCATGGAACTGTTGATCATAATTTGTATTGCTTATGCCACCAAATTTAAAATATTTGTGAGAGCAGAATAAGAAACAAATACCAGAGATCATAGAGACTGGAAATTATGTTCCTTTTTATAAATTTGGTCAGGCCTGGAGTGGTTGCCCACACTTGTAATCCCAGCAGCCAGAGAGGCTGAGGTATGGGTATCATAAAGTTAGCCAATTTGGTGAAGCCCTAAGCAACTCAGTGAGACTCTGTTTCTAAAGAAAACATATTAAAAAAAAAAAAAAAAAAGTCTGGGGATGTGGCTCAGTGGTCAAGTACCTCTGGGTTCAATTCTTGGTACAAGTAAAATAAAATAAAATAAAATAAAATAAAATAAAATAAAATAAAATGAAGTTACAAAGCCTGCTGTCTATACACACAGGGAAAGTGCTCTGGGCAGAGGGAAGAGTAAGTGCAAGCATCTTGAGGCAGAAAAATTCTTAATCCTTAATACTTTGAGGCATAGCAAGGAGACCACAGTGACTCAAAATCAGTAAATCTGAGTCAGATGATAAGGTTGTGAGGTGAGTGTTGTGGTCAAAGTGCCAGACATAATAAGACCTGTTATGTCATGTCATTTTATTCTGACCGAGACAGGGAGCTCCTGGTGATTTGGGAAAGAGGAAAAACATCATTTCATTTAAATTTGGAATTTCTGTTACCTAGTGGCAACCACATCATAGAAAGAACAGGAGTAAGGGAGGTCAAATTCTGGTACCAACCAAGAGCTTTGTCCAACTAGAATATAATGGGCTCTTGAGTAAGTTGAAGAGAAATACTTAGATTTGGAGGATGCACTTGGAAGTTAAATATGATAGGATTCGATAATGAATTAATTATTAGTGTTAGGAGAAAAATGAGATGAGAAATGACTCCAGCTGCAAAATGTAGTTGTGTTACTGAGATGAGAACTAAGGAACAATGGGTTAGGGATAGCTAAACTATTTGCAAATTTGTTTTATGATTTTAAATATTTCTCATTTTTCCACACCTCACATATGCTGCATTTATCTTTCTTATACTTTCCCTTCAACATCACATATGGATATTATTATTAGCATTAATTAAAAAATTTCAAATGAATACTTTAGAAGAGACCATCAGGATTTTCATGCCTGAATCACTGCTATGCTGCTCACTCAGAAGTTCCTATTTCACTGTTTGCTACTTAACTACCTTGCAAACTACACATTTTTCACTCGAGTAGTTTCTAGCCAATGCTTCTTTGAGCTAAAACCTAATTTGAAAATCTAAATAAGAATGATATTTGAAGGTATATGCAAATTCATTGAGATGAGAATTTCCGCTTTTGAATTTTCTTACCAAGAGCAGTCGATTCTTATTACACACTACGTGGAAATGAACATTTTTTTTTTTTTTCCATTTAGGTGATAAGTTTCAAACATCAAATACAAGTTATATTTTTTCTCATTAAATAAAAAATATCAGTATTATATATTTGAAAAACAAAATAATAGTTTGAGAAGGCCTACATTGCATGCTTACTTTTTAAGATTAAAAAGTAAATTTGAATAAAAGTAAATGTTGTTTTATTTAATTAAAATATTCATAGGAATTGCCATTTAGTTAACAAAGGAAATTTCAGTAATAAACTATCTTTAAACCCACAGGAATTATCTAAACATAGATATATATTTTAAAATTATATTTAAAATAATTAGGTTAATGTCACTTAAATGTGTATATCTCATATTTTACCAAAACAGAGTAATATTTTAAATAATATGTAAATCCCATAAATTCATCTTCTGAGAAAATGATTTCAATGGTTTTAATAAAATTATTTTGATTATATATTCTGTGGACTATTGCCAAATATCTGAAGTATTACCAAGAACTTAGAAAAATCTTTGTAAAAGTCTTCTTCCCTGTCTGGGCACATGAGCTCTCTACAAACAAATCAGTGTTCCTTCAAGACTCATCATGCTACTAATGATCATTTTTACTGTCATGTAGGTATACATATCTAGGTGAATTCTTCTAAGGACAATAGAGTGAAGATCATCATTGGTAGAAAACTATAAAGTCCTGTCAAATAGTTAATGAATATTAGTACCAATGTAGACACAACACACTTATACACTTAATAATAAAGTTATTAAATATACTTATTAATTGTTTAAGCATAAAATTCACTTATACCAAAAATTTACTATGTTCTGTTTTACAATAAAAAGTGGAGATGACATAAAATTTTGAAATTGAATAACAGTATTAAATAGTCTGTAAATTTGTGGAAATCATCTAACATTTATTGATGCAGAATAAGTTCTATAACTATCACTGCTTTTAAAAGAAAAAAAATATGTGATGACATCAACACCCATTCTGGAGAGAGATAATAATTAAACAAATACATAGAACCAACAGTTGTTTTCATTCTTTATCTAGTATATGACATTTAAAATAAAAATGTTCTATTTTGCTTCCCAAATATTTAGTTGATATAATAATTTAATTCTAAAAGGTAGGTTCATTTTTCTCACCAAATTGAATCAGGATATTATTAATTTTAATTAATGTCACACACTTGTTACAAGATGTTTCAGCTATAGGTTAACTCACCAGGTTTTATATCTGGGTATTTATCTCTTACTTAAGTTCAAAATTTTTCTGATGTACAGCAATCATTTGTGAAATGCTTAATTGTGGTGTTCAATGCTATTCTCTGATTATGCATTATCAGAGAATTATGCAATATGTAATATTTTCTTTCAATTTTTAATCTGTGACTACATAAGGTGACGTTTGTAACATATTGATTGTTAATTAACTCATTGAATCATAACTTATCAGGTCTCATTGGGAACTTGGGAGTAAACTTCTACAAAATCATTGTTAAAAAATTTAGTAAACTGAGTCAGTAAAATATTATTCCTTACTCAATATACAAATGCAGATTTTTAGCAAAATTGGGACATATGTAATAGCTGAATAATCAAGGACTCATTAATTTTTGTGCATGCTTTAACAGATTTAGAAGTACACAGAATCCTGTTTACTTTGGTGTTTAAGGTACTTCCTTATAGAAGTTGGATGAAATAGTTAAAAATACCTGTGTATACATAAAACGCAGTTTATAGAATCCTTGGTTGATACTCCTTGTTGCAGTTTTATACATATATATATATATGAAAGTCCTTTTTTTTTTAAAGATAGAGAGGGAAAGAGAGGGAGAGACAGAGAGAATTTTTTTTTAATATTTATTTATTTTTTTAGTTTTCGGCGGACACAACATCTTTGTTTGTATGTGGTGCTGGGCATCAAACCCGGGCTGCACGCATGCCAGGCGAGCGCGCTACCACTTGAGCCACATCCCCTGCCCTGAAAGTCCTTTTTAAAAAATATTTTTTTTAGTTATACATGGACACAATATCTTTATTTTGTTTATTTATTTTTATGTGGTGCTGAGGATCGAATCCAGGGTCTCACGTGCCAGGCGAGCACTCTACCACTGAGCAACAACCCCAGCCCATAAATGAAATTCTTTTAGTCAGTTTTTTACTACTGTTACCAAAGGATCTAACAAAAACAATATAAAAGAGGGAACAGTGTTTTGGAGCTCACAGTCTCAGAGATCTCAGTTTATGAATAGCTGACTCCATTTCTCTGGGCCCAAGGTGAGACAGAACATCATGGTGGTAGGTGTGAAAGAGGAAAGCAGCTCTGGACCCAGCAATCAGGAAACATAGATAGTGCTCTACTCAACAGGGACAAAATATAAAACCCAAAGACATGTCCTCAGTGACCTACCTCCTTCAGTTACATCCTACCTGTTTACAATTAGCCCTCAGTGGATTAATCCAGTGAGTAGGTTAAAACTCTTGAAATTCATTTGTTTTATCCCTGAATATTCTTGCATTGTGTCATGCATGAACTTTTGGGGGACATATCATATATAAACCATAACAGAAATATTGGTGTTTTTATTTCCATATTTCTATTTACACTCTTACTACATGTTCTAAATTTAAGAAAAAAAATTATATTTTCAAAATCATTTTCTAAGGTTAGGGTACCAATCTATGGCTGATGGAAGGGACTAAGGGTACAGTGGAAAATAAACCAATGACCTTAGCCATTTTGTTTTGATTTACTATGACCTTCTTGATTGAGAAACTAGTTTTTATGTACAATGCAGAATTGTTGTGCCTCTATAGGCTATAACTTATTTGACAAAGGTTAAGGTACATGGGTCAATGTAGACCAGAAAGAAGCTTTTATCATGATAATTTTTCCCTGAAATAGAGTTATGAAATATTATCATTTTTGATCCAGCATGTTTCAGTTCCCCAAAGAAATTTTTATCTCTTATCTACAAAAATCACTGTACAGTACAGAATAATAGGTCCATAAAGAAGCTAAAATAATACAGAGTTTTAGCTTAAGCTAATGTATATACTATTTTTTTTTTCAAAAATCTAATTCACATAAAACAACAAAAGCAAATTAAGACTTTACGAGGCCAGTGGCCTTTATTTTTCATCTAAAATCTGGAAAGCAGCAGAGGGAATTCATTCTGCTTCCTTTACTTTCATGGATTCCCAGGAAAAAATGTACCAGCTCCTTCAATTCTGAGTTCTGGAAATTTCTAACATGTGATATTGCATAAAGTTAGGAAATATAATGAAACCCCATGGGAGATTATTAACCCAAGCTTTAAAGATTCAGATGTTTGTTTTTGTTTATTTATGTTGCCTATGTTTCTGTTTTAAAAATCCACAGTTAAGAATCAAACTTATATCAGGGAAACACCTATTCAGTTTCTTACTCTCATAGCAGAACCGTATTTAAGCACAGAATTACTTCAAGCCAGTTTGCCTACTCAATGTTATTATCATAATAAAAGTGTATCTCAATCTTTTAAAGAGTTAATGTTAGTAAAATTTTAAAAATTACTTGTTTTCAACAAATTTCTAATACACACAGTTTGTATCAATCTCCGTATGCATGCCTTCAGGAAGACTTTCTCTGAGACAATTTCTTTTAAATATTATTTTAATTATACAACATTCTATGGCACAATTCTAGTATAAATTGATCACCATCTGACAATATCTGGCATTTTCCCCATCATTTTCATTTTCATTACTGGCCAATTATAAGTGTAAATCTTCCAAACAATCATTCACACACTCAGTGACACTTGTAGGAAATGAAAGAAAATATATACAATAACTCAGTATGTATAAAGTACTATGCAACATGAAGCAACACTTTGCTACTTGAATATGTGTCTGCTTTTGTGCTTTCTAGTTATAGCAACAAAACAACTACTTGAATTTTTTAAAAATGCTTTCAACTTGTTTTCAAAGTGCTAAATAATATCTTTTGACAGCTTTTGGAAAAGTTCCACTGATTTTCAGTCCTGATTTAAGCAAATATTGATTAATGAAGACACTTACTGGGTTTATCCAGAGAAATCAGCATGATTTCCTTTAGAAAGGTATATTCTAAATGAAGCATGTATGTGTCTTTGGTGCTTAGTTGATAGTGTATAAATTGAGATATATTTGTTTATAAGATACTATACAGTCTCATACTCAGAGCTAAATCAGTACAGCCCTATATGTTACATTTTTCTTATCTCTCTCTTTTTTCTCTCTCTCTCTTGAGGTCAATAGCAGTGATATAATGCTGGTAATTAGAATTTGTTTCACTGAGGTGAAAAACAGGTAAATACTTTATCATATTTTGCATTAGAGAAAGTGTGCAGTTGTTCTTGTGTTAGCCAGATCACTCTGACATTCAGTGGAAAAATGACATTGTACAAGTGGCTAAAATTCTGCCTTTCTCTGTTTTCTCATCTACAAAATGCAGAAAAAACTACCCTATTTCTTTCCATGTTATTTTCCATGGTTCTTTCAACACTTTAAAATTAAAACAACCTGAAAATATATTTGAAATTTTTAAGTTTTGTGGGGATGACCCCAGTTTATCTTCTTTATTAATGAAAAACAATGTTCCTTTCATAATGTGTTTGCCAATCTTCAATTTTCTTGAAAACCATCTGGTTCAAAGAAATAGTACAAAAACCTTGCTATTGTTAAAGCTTTAAAAAACTGTTATTTTCATTTCAAAATAAGTTGAAAATCAAAGTCAGCATATTAACATTCCTTGAAAATACATGTCTCTCTTTCATTTTTGATTTAAGAAAATGAATATATGAATATTTATTGTCAGTAAATCAGCTTTATTACAAATGAGATATTGTTAGTTTTTTAAAAAATTTTTTTAATTTAAATATTTTTCAATGTACAGTTTTTATTTTTCTAACTTTCAATTCTTTTCCTTATATTTTTTGTGCATTACAATTATACACAGTAGTGTGATTCATTGTTTCATATTAATACACACATAAAAAATAATAACATTATTTGCCCAATGTCATTGTCTAGTAGTTCGCCTTTGCCTCCCCTCCTCCTTTTCCCTGGTCCCTTTCGTTTACACTACTGATATCTGTTTGAATTTTATGAGATGCCCCCATCTTTGTTTTTCTTTTTCCCCTCTAGCTCCTACATATAGAGGAAAATACATGACATGATTTTCTGAGTTTGGCTTATTTTGCTTAACATAATGTTCTTTAAAGTTCCATCCTCTTGCCTGCAAATGACATCCTTTCATTCTTCTTCGTGGATGAATCAAATTGCATTGTGTTAATGTTTCTTACTCTATTTATCCATTAATGAACACTTAGGTTGGTTAAATAGTTTGGTTATTGTGAATTTAGCTGTTATAAACATGTTTATGCATGTATTGTTATAGTATGGGGACTTTAGTTCTTTAGGATAAATGCTGAAGAATGTTAAGCTCTGTCATACCATCCCATTTCTAGTCTTTTGAGGAACTTCATATTGATTTCTGTAGTGGTTGTACTAGTATATAAAACCAAGAAAAGAATAAAAGTGTAACTAAAAAGAAGTTAAAAAAAACAAAGGAATTACAGTTGTCAAGAATAAAAACAATAATAAATGCTGGAGAAGATGTGGAGAAAAATCATTTTTTATTTGCTTTGTTTTATAAATAATATGCACACAATTCGGAAAGGTAAGCATTTCACTTCAAAATAATCAAAGATTTAGAAGAGATATCTAAACATAAAACTTTGTTTCTTAGAGTTATCAGAGAAAAAAAACCCTTTAAATAGATTAAAATTATTTGAACTAGTAAAATGTAGATATCTTTCCTTGAAAATCAATACATAGATATATATTCATTATGTAAACATAACTATTATAAGTCCAAAAGTTACCTTAAAAGAGTTTAAGAGCTGGAGATAGCCCAGTTGTAGAATACTTAACTAGCATGCTATCCCCAGGACTACAAAAATAATTAAGGTTAAATAAAATAAAAATAGTTCATAGTATTTTATAGTTCTTTCTTCCAAAGAAGCAGGTAATTTCATTAGATGGTTATCATTATAAAAGAACTCAGAGAAGCGTCTAATCTAATGATATGAATGGTGCAGAGAAGGGAATAAGTTGAACATGAGCTAACTTGGTCTACCTAAAATATATATATATATATATATATATATATATATATATATATATATATATGAAGAAGTAGGGCCATTAACTCTTTGACGGGAATTCTCTAGACTGAATGATATAAACAACTGATAGGAATTTTGATGGACAATGAATCTTTTCCCTCCATTTCATTTAGCTGCCTTCAAAATCTATAGGTACCTCATATGTCATAATTAGCCCCTTGGTGCACCTCTACCCAATAATACAATCCCAAATCTTTGTATCTAGGGGTATATATAATATACTCCTTCTTTCACCTTCTTTAGGATGTAAACTGTGCAAGTTTTTTTCATCTTAACCTCAGTTATTACATGTTAAGATCATACATGTTAAAATTGGGAAGAAACTTATACCCTGAGAAATAACAGATTTTCAGTCTTTATTTTCCTTTGATCAAATCAGCATCTAAGAAGTCCCTCAGGGCCCAGTTGGAGCAGGAAAAGAGGATATTCTGCAACACCCACATCATGGCCACCTCAGTGTTCATCTTCTTGTCTATCCATGCTTAGCAACCTGTGCATTTTTGAAGCCACTTTTTTATGAAAGGCCCATAAACTGTTAGGAAGCTTAGTGAAGTAAATGAAAACAGATAATGCAGTCAAATTTTCAGGCTACAAATACAGATTCTGTCACCAAGTAGGTATGAGATGCTGGGAAAGTCATTTATTCTTTATGCAACTCATTTGTCTCACCTGTAAAATGGGTAAAATACTCTTCCCCACTTCACAGCTATGAGAGTTAAGTAACTTAATTTATAATCAGGATTGAGCTAATTAATTGAAATAAAAGGGGCGTATGCTATTCCATTTTCACCAAACGCAAAATGTGAAATTTACTTGTGTTACAGAATTAAACCCCGCATATGTGCAATCAAATATATTTATTTATTTATTCATTTATTTATTTAAAGAGAGAAAGAGAGAATTTTTTAATATTTATTTTTTAGTTTCGGTGGACACAACATCTTTATTTTATTTATATGTGGTGCTGAGGATTGAACCCAGAGTCCCGCGCATGCCAGGCGAGCGCATTACCACTTGAGCCACCTCCCCAGCCCTGCAATCAAATTTAAATGTTATAATTTCTTATTTTTTTAAAAAATGCCAGTGACTTTTTTTTCTTCTTCTTTTTTCAGATGCAGATATTCAGGCTGCCTGTTGTCCACAAAACAATACAGCTATAGGAAAAATGATCTTTTATTTACTTGAAGATTTTCAGAGATAGAACATAAGATCATGTAACATTTCTCAAATAACCTCGCTGATAAAAATCACGTTTGTCATCAGCATCCTTAGAGTAATATGACTTTAGAAGAGAGAAAAATGAGAACAAAATATAAGAAGATAAGAAAAAGTCTAGTAAACATTTAATGTTCATTAGCAAAATATACTTTTTTCTCCTTGGAATTAAAAATGAAATCAAGATAAAATTTCTATTTTTAACAACTTCAAATTAAAACTGACCTTCGCTTTCTCACTTATCCCCAACATATTTTTCACCAACTAAAAACACATTGATGATCAGAACCTGGTGTATCTCCCTGACGATTTCAAATAGTTATAATCTGGATCTCTGAAAATCCATGTGTTTGATTTAAAATTTCAGAATTAAAAATGTGCTAATCAAAAAAATGCAATTTTAGTATCCCATTATCAAAAGCACAAACATATCTACCCCAAATGATTTTTATTCCTATAAGTCTCAAGACAGGGCCTACACACTTTTCCAGATATATTTTTACCTAATAAAGATTGAAAAATGGCTGCCGTGAGCAGAAAGCTATATGATAAAGCATAGGCATTTAGGGCAACAACTTAACTAAATCAAATGAATGATTTCAACTTATCTAAATCACAGGTCTAACTTATTATGGTGTTAGTACAAATTATTTCACACTTTTATGAATGCTGAGAAAAGCAGTGTATAAAAATAAAATATATGATATATAAGCTTATTTGTTATGCAAGACTAAATAAAGCACTATCCCATTTCTCTCTCATCATAATCTAATTATTGAAATGCAAAAGTTCAGTTTTTGAAAGGTTTGTATAAGACTTTTTTTGGGAAAAGCTGATTTTCTTTTCTTTCCAATAATTAAAAAAAATTCCCTCTAATGTTTATATTTATTAAAAGATGGGCATTTCAGCTACATAGTTGGGGCAATCACAAAACTTATAAAGCACTTATTTATAACAGAGAGCTTCTCAAATCAAACTTAAAGTTTTAGAAATACTTTCTCATCACTCTACTCATTTTACATTAAAAATTTCAGCCACAGTGTTATAGCCAATCTGATATCCTGTATCCTAAAATATCAATTCATTCTCCATTATTTATATTTGGATGTATTATTTAGGATTACTATTAAAAAGCACTAAAATTGGTTGGCAAATGTGCTGAAATAAACAGAAGAACACAGATCAAATTCAATTTTAGTACACAGAGGACACTGGGAAAAGAAGATAATAGAGTTATCACTCAATTAGGTAATGATCATTGAAAACAGAACATTTAGAACATTTATATGATCCAAGAAAAAATAACAACACAAAATAGACTAGCTTATAACCTATAGAATTTGCTCAAATACAGTTTTTCAAAGGACAACTTTAGATCAAATTAGAAAATGTATCAGAGTCATACATTAGGCCACAAGTATAACATATCTATTTGAGTGTTCAAGATCTTTAGCTCTTTCCCTTCCACTATGAACAGTTTAAAAAATGAATTACATTTTGTAGTTATCTTAAAGAATTTTTCTTTTAACTTGAGGTGGTATGAGTAATATATGTGACTCAAAAAGCGAGAAAGCAAAGTAAGTATGAAATGTAGTGTTAAATCCTGTTTTAAATATCAGTGAGTGTTAACAGTCATAGAATAGAAATTTCATTAGATCTAACAGGAATAAATAATTTGGATAGTTTAGGAAGCATGATTAGCAAAGACCATTCGTACTTATTTTGAATAATGGAAACTAAAGGACCCTATGATACCTTCTTTACAGTGCAGTTTAAACAAATTTCATTTTTATTAAAAATGTTTATGTTTACATGTGTCTGTGTCTATATATATATGCATGTATATAAATATGAAAATTGTGAGTATACTATGAAAATTGTGTAAATTTCAAGTTTGGGGACAAGTTATGATAAAATTATAAATAATATTATCTGCTTCATCTAAATATTTTGTTAGTCAATTCAATTAAATATCATTGGGAGGTCTCATTTGATTATAGCAACATGGCTTATGATCCGCTAGTTTGAGACACATCTTACAGAGACATTACAACTTCAGACAAAATGTAAAATCAAAGAAATGAAAAAAAAAAAAGTGAAACATGTGAAGGACATGAAAGTTACTGGAAACAATGCAGTTGAAAGAAAAAAGAATCAGAAAAATTTGGTAAATGTCGTCCTGAAAAAAAAGAGAATAGCACTAGATGAAATTTCTTCCGATAATTTTTAATCTGATTGAAAACTCCGGTAGATGGGTCATAAGTTGCTAGAACTCAATCAGAAAGATACTGTTTTATTAATGTATGTTGTTGGAAGATAGGGTTCTGGTTTGCCAAAGGGGTTAAAATTGAAGAAGGAAATCCTATGGAGAAGAAAGCTTCCCTTGGGGGCAAGTTCCATACTTCACTCCATCACATATGTACTGGCACTTACTTCCTCAACAAGACCCCAAAGCTCTAGGAATAAAACCAAGAATCAATAAGTGGGATGCCATCCAATTAAAACGCTTCTGCACAGCAAAGAAAATAATTAAGAGAGTGAATAGAGATCCTATGGAATGAGAGAAAATCATTACTAGCTACTCCTCTGATAGGGAATTAATATCTAGAATATATAAAGAACTCAAAATACTCAATACCCAGAAACCAAATAGGCCAATCAACGAAAGGGCAAAAGGACAAAACAGAAACTTCTCATAAGAAGGAACATAAATGACGAAGAAATATATGAAAAAAAAACTATCTCATAATTAAGGAAATGCAAATCAAAATACACTAAAGTTTCATCTCACTCCAAACAGATTATCAGTTAATAAGAACAGGAACTATAACACATGTTTTCAAGGATGTGGTGATAAAGGTACACTCTTACATCTTTGGTTGGACTATAACTTAGCATCACCACTCTAGAAAGAAGTATGAAAAAATAGAAATGATCATCATATAACCCAGCTCTCTCACTCTGTGGTATTTAATAATGAATTTCATAATTTTAAATAAATTCTGTCCTACTCCTATGAAAAGAGACTTATCCCAATAGAAAGCAACAACTGGAAGGCAAAAGGAGCTGAGCTGTAGGAGAGTCAAGGAGAGATTGAGTATGAAGTTTCAGTCCCTAACTGCTAGAAGTTACATGGTAAGAATCTCACATAGTTTTCCCCATCTACATATATGAAAACAATACAGTGAATCTCATCACCATGTACATCCATAAGATTGGACTATAACAAGAATAAAATATATTCCAAGCTTGTATAATTGTATCAAAATGGATTTTGCTGTAATATATAACTAAAAAGAACCAATAAATGTAAGTAAGTAAGTAAGTAAATAAATAAATAAATAAATAAATGAAACATTGTAGATGTTATAGTAGGAATAAATTTTAAAAATAAAAGTCATTTGGTAAGAAATCAAATTTTATCATTTAAGACCTAGTGTAGCCATGTCTTCAAATTATGACTACACTGATGGACAAAAGGACTTTTCCCAAACAGGGAACAAAGGATAATACCAAACTTCCATGTATTCAAAATAACTTCCAGTGATCCATTATATACTAGAGCAAAAATAAACATTTCAAATAATGTTTGAGATAATCAATGATGCAAATAATCAATCCAAGTCTCTATAACATACCATTCACAATTTATAGTGAAAAGTAACTAGACTGAAGCAAAAGGAAATATCATCAATAAAAAGAAAAAGCAGGTAAAATATATTAAAATAGGCACAACATAGATGCTAGAAAAAATGAAATAGAGATGACATGATATTAGAGTTAACAGAAAACAACTTTAAAACATGTGGTATACACAAATCTAAAAATGTCTATCAAGATATTCTGTTCTAAGTCCTGGGTTTGTGATGTAAAGAGATATCACACTAAAGATTGTTATGTAACATTGCTTAAGAGATTTAGCAAATACAATTGAAGTTCATGTTATGGTGGTTAATTCTGTGTCGTATTGGAGAGTATTTTAGGATGAGATTAAATTTTAAAGTGATTACTTGAGAAAGTTAAATTCAAAAGTAAAAAATAATAACAATAATATTAGATATTTATATAAGAAACCCATTTCTTTAAGATGAATTAGCAATCCTAATCACTTATGAAACAAAAAACAGAACATCAAAATACATTTAAACTAATAGAACTGGTATAGAAATAAAGACAGTCACTACTGTAATAAGGAGCCTAAACAGACTTCTGTCAGAGGTGAGAACATAGAGACAACATCAGTAAAGATACAGTTGACCTCAACAGCACTATCACTCAGTTGACTTAATTGACAATTGTATAATACTTTATCCCAAAACAGCAGGCAAATGCTCTACTTGCAAATTATGATGTATTACTACAGTTGCATAGTATTTGGTAATAAGAATTGAACTATCAAGCCATGGAAGATTTGGATGAATCGTAACTAGCTATGGATAAATGAAAGAAGTCATTTATGATAGGGGATTAATATCTAGAATATGGATATGTGTTGTAATCTGCGTGACAACTCTACGATATTCTGAAACATGGTAAATTACAGAGAAAGTAAAATAGCAGTTGTTAGGAGGAGAGTAGGTGGTACGATTGGTGGGAGGAATAGTTGAAGCATGGAGAGTGATGCTACTATATAAGATGACAGTGGTGGTAAGTCACTTTGCAATTGTTAAAACCCATAAAAAATTACAAGATTAAAAGTAAAATGTTTCTATACAGGAACTTCTAAATTTCTTTAGCAGGTCAAAGCATCTGAGAATAGGATCCATTCTATAGAATGAACAATCTAATTGTATTACCAATATATGAAACAACCTCACTGAAGGAAATAAGGATAGAAGTTCTGATTTAAGCAATTTGGAAATCAGTGAACTCTATATGACTAAGGAGAAAATAAGTTGTGCATGAGCACTGTATTCTAGTTGATACATTTATTTTCTATGGGAATAAATAATAATAAACTTGTTATTCCTCTACCTGTATACTGCAATTGAATAAATAGATATGTTGTCAATGGATTGTGGGATCTCAGTTTCTTAATGATCAGGTAGGAAGTTCAACTTGAGAATGTCAATATGACTCATGTGGTAGTGGATGAGAGTAGAAAGCATCAATATTCACTCACGTTTAGCTTAATATATGTATAGAAAACTGTATATTGAAATTTGTGTGTGTGTGTGTGTGTGTGTGTGTGTATGATGTGTGTTGGTATAGTTTGAATGTTCACTCCAAATATTATGTTGAAATTTTAATTGCCCTTTCAATAGTGTGGAGCGTTTAAGAGGTGATTATGTCATAAGGACTCTGTACTCAATAAATGAATGTCATCATGGGAAAGGGCTTCAAATAAAAGAATACACTTGCCCTGTTCTCCGTCTCATGAGTGATCTCCTGCCCTTCCACTATGCTATGATGTAGCCTGAGGGCTCTTGACAGATACCTTGTGATATTCTTGGATTTTATAATGTCCAAAGCTTTAAATCAAATAAACCTCTATTGCATATAAATACCCAGTTTCTAATACTCTGTTATGGTGGGAGAAAATGGACTAAGGCATGGAAATACATGATTTGGCATATACATCAACTTTCCTTGCTCTGTCTGTGAAAATGGCTTAGAAATTAGTGAATCTTTATTGTAAACAATAATACCCAACACAGAGATCTTGGTTTCCAAAACCATCTAATTAAATGAAGAATTCATTGGCAAAATGCCTGATTCTAATATTGGGACAGGTAATATATACAAAGAAGATAAAGTATCCTATATAGCGAGAAAGTAAAGAAGTGCTTAGAGATAGACAAGACAGACACATAAATCTAGTATGCATATGTGTGTGTATGTGTGTGTGTGTGTGTGTGCATATTAAAATTTGCTAAATATCATGTTATTATGAAATTGAAAACTAAAGGATCATTGAAATGCTAGTGCAAATCTGATACAACAGCTGAAATTCAAACCACACACATTAAATATTTGTAAAGATATACAACTATAGGAGTTCTCCTTCATTTCTGATTGGAAAGTAAAATTCCAGCAGTTTGGAAGGCAGCTTACAGTTTCTCACAGACCTAAACAGAACACAGTCTTAACACATGATCTAGCAATTGTTCTTCTAGGTATTTACCCGCATGATTTGAATATTTATGTCTACACAAAAAAACTTACATGGAAATCATACAAAACTTATTTGTAACCATAACTGCCAAAATTTGAAGCAATGGAAATGTTTTTCAATAGGTGTAAGAATAAGATAATTATGGTATGCCCATACAGTTGAATACTCTGAGTTGTCAAGTCATAAAAGAGTTATGGATGAAATGTAAATACATATTGTTAGGTGAAATAAACAGTCTGAAAGCATCATTTAAAATATATTCAGGAAAAGACAAAACTATATAGACAGGAGAATAATTAATAGTTTCCAAAAATTTGATGCAAACAGAGTGAAATGCAAATAGATGGAGCACAAAAGATGTTTGGGGCAGTGAAATTATTCTGGATCAGACTATAATCGCAGACACATTACATTATGTACTTTTCAGCAACCAGATATCTGCATATCACAATGAATGGATTCTAATATATGCTATGGGCTCAGGAATAATACATCAGTACCTACTAATCAAATGTAATAGATACACAAAACTAATGCAAAATGTTAGTACATTCTATATAAAAAGCTAAAGAAGAAATATGGGAAGTCTTCATATGAGTTGCAAAACTGCTCCAAAAGTAAAGCCTATTTGTAATTTATTAATAAATAAGTCACACATACCAACTAAATACTGGGTTATGTCAAAGGAACACATGGAACCAACTGAAAGAATTCCCAGTAGCCAGAGTTATATCTCGATCAACAAATTACAAAAAAAAAAAAAATACTGTCTTATAATCCAAAGTATTAATAACATGTCCATTAGTCCATCATAATAAGCTGTTGAACAAATAAATAATGTCAAGGAATTTCAAATAATTTGCATAGATTCTCTGCCCTCCTGGTGGTGTGCCATTTCTCCACTCCTTAAGTTTGTACTATGCATAGTGTTTCTCTTCCAAAAAAATATGTATTTACATTTCATCCATAAACTGTGTGGATCAGGGGAGCTTGAGGTGAATAAATTTATAGTGAAGGAACTATGTAACTGATTACATCAGACAGGCCCTCAAGGTCAATATCAAGTAATAAGTCCTGTTGAAGTATGTACTCAATGATTTGGCGAAAGTGGCACATTGGCTCTATACTTTAATATATATATATATATGTTTTTTTTTTCCACAAATCAGTCTAATAACCACAAAAATCTTAAATACCATTTGGAGGAGATTCTACAAAATCCTGAACCAGCATTTTTTTAAAAACAGTCATAGTCTTTAAATATACCTATGAATCTATCACAACCAAGGGGAGCCTAAAGATACCCAGCAACTAAAGACAATACAGAATCACTGATGGGATCCTAAAACAGAAAATTATGTTAGGTGAGAAGAAAGGAAACCTAAAAAAAGTGACTCTTAATTAAGACTAGTTTACTGATATTGGTTCATTAGTTACAACAAATAAAAATACTGCTGTAATGTGTTGATGTAGGGAAACTGAGTGTGAATTTCATGGGAGCATTTGTACTATTGTTTCCATTCTATATATCCCAAATTATTGAACAGTAAAATCTTATTTGAGAAAATTATTCACTGCTATTTAAAAGACTCATTTAAGTAAATGAACAAATAAACCAAGATATAAACAAAGTTACCTATGTTCAAGTTATGTAAAGATTCTCTATAAACCAATAATAACAATAATAATGATAACACACAATGAAATTGGTCAAAAGAGGAAACTGACAATTTTCCAAAGAAGAGTATATGAAAGCCAATAAGCAGCTGAATGAGTTCTCAAAATAATCAGATGTCAGAAACATGCAAATCAAGCTAATTCATAGCCAGTGAAAAAAGTTAATTTAAAAACACTCTGAACACCAAAGACTTTGAGGACTGGTGCTGCTGGATTTCACGTGGGTTGCTGAAGCATATGTGGAACATTGTGGCAACTTTAGAGAAGTGCTTGGCAATACTTTATCAAATAAAACGTTAACCTAACTTATAATGAAGTAAACACATCTAGGAATTTAAGCAGAAGCTGGTATCTATCAAAAGGCTTATATATGAATAGACATATGAGCTTTATCAATAACAGACAAAACCTAAAAACTCAATCTCAGTTAATAGGACAATGAATTAACTAGTTGTGGTATATCCATTACCATTATTTATACAATGAAATGATCCTTTGCAATGAAAATGAATGGAACTCTTTATGCAAATACTAAAGGCATTAATTTAAAAGATACTATAATAGCAATAAGATCATTAGAGTATGTGAAGAGAACATCATAGTAAGTGATTCCATTTGTATGAAGTTCAGGAGCAAGATAAGTAACATAAATGGAGTTAGAAATAAAAATAGTGCTTACTTAAAAGCGATCAAGGACTAGTAACAGATAGATATGATAAAGTGTTTTTCAGGGGTTGATATGTTTTGTTTTAATTGTAGTATTCCTTACAAAAATGCTTGCATTTATAGACACTTATCAAATTTAGATCTCTGAAATTTTTTTTGTATGTTAAGTTTATTTTAATGTAGCATTTGTCATGTTGAAATTATGCATTATTTATAAACATCTGTGGTAAATTTTAGGAAACAACTTATTTTTGCTATACTTTATTTGAGGTTCTTGAGTGCCTTCATGAAGTTCCTTTTTTTTTTATCCTCACATAATTTTGTAAATTTTGCATGCAAGAGAATGTAATTTAAAATACCTATATGAACATATACAATAGGTGCTGCCTTATTACTCTTTAAGTATATAGCATCAGTAAATAGAATGCACAAGTTTTTCTTTAAAAAAAAAAAAAGATCTCATAATTTACACTAAGAAACTGAGGGCATGAGGAATTAATGGTTAAGGTGTTCTGTTTCCCATTCAGAAGACTAGTGGAGGTTGTTTTCCAGGGGAAGTGATGTCAAAATATATATAACGGGAGAAAAGTGTATTAAAAATAAAGCATGGAATTGAGGGCAGCAAAAGGACAGAGGGTCTAGAATGGCAATCCGAATTTGTAGGTGGCTGTACAATTTCTACATTCGTAGGAGCTTACCTGGGTGAAACAGTTATGTCCCTCAGGCAAAAGCTCCTTATGGAGGGCAGATGGTGTGCTATTTTCCTAGTGTCAGAATCTAGGAATGTCTGCTTTACTCAGTTTATTTTAAATAAAATTTCTCCTTCTATTGAAATATTATACTGTGCATTTCAGAAAGCAGAAGGCATGATGATGCAGCATAAAAATTTGAAACAGTAATAAGAAGCCAGGGCAGCAGGTGCACTTGGCTAACGAATGAAAAAGGCACAGTGTGGCACCGACAGCAGGAGATTAGAAGAAATGTACAGGCAGTTTATAGGGAGAAAAAGTTGGTACCAAACAGATTTGAGAAGAGAAAACAACAATATGATTCTGGATTGAGTGCTGGAAAAAAAAAAAATGTGTTCATGTAGAGTAGAAAGTTAAGCACTCAGAAACAAAAGCAAAGCAAAAGGTGGAAGAGTTGGTGTTAGCATCTCACGCTCTGCAGTCGCACAAATCATGAAAACTACCAGTATGCTCTTGCAGAGGTCAGCAAAGCATGACTCACAGGACACATCTGGCTGATAATCTGAATGACTATAAAAAGATCAACAGGCAGACACACAGACAGACAAAGAACAAAATCTAAAAAAATATGTCACGGAAACTGTGTGGCTGCAAAGTCTAAAATATTTACTATCTAGCCTTTTATTTAGGAAGTTTTTCCCCCTCTATGTGAATCAGCTATTAGATATTTAGTTAATCCATTTGGTTCTTTTCCCTGCTTTCTTTGACTCCTTAGTGCATACTTTTAATGTCACATACCTTGTGCCAGATAACAAGTCATATCCTGGAGTAGCAGTATGGAGGATGGCAATCTAGGATGCTGTCCTCCTGAAGGTTAAAGAGATCCAAAGTCCACAAATGTTTAGAAAGCAAGTAATTAAAATAATGAAAAATTTGAAAAGAAGCACATACATTTTCTTAAGGGAGCAATGTATCAATGGGTTTTCACAAACCTAGGAAGTCATTGCTAAACAGAAGGCTGTTTGCTGAATATGAACTCACCAGGATGAAGAGGAAAGAAGGAAGGGTAGCCTAGAGAGAGAAAAGCATGCAGTAATGCCTTCAGGAGTGAACAAGCTCTGATATATTTGAGGGGAAAAAATAAAGGTAATTTAGTTTTAAGACAAGAGAATGAAGAACTGGAGAGGAAAGGATATGGGATGTCACATGAGAATAAACAGAGATGAAAATTTGTGGGGCTGCAGGTACTAAGTGGTTGGCAATATTTTGTTGTCCTCTAAGCTTGTGGGTGGAGCTGACTTTTCCTCAACTGTTGGCCTTCAGCCCAAAGATCTGAAAGAAACTCTGGTTAGCAGTCTGGTGTTTGGCTCTGGGATACATACTGAAACTGCATTAAGACCTGCTATTATTTCTTGGGGACTTTGAGTAGAGTGGTGTATAGGAAGCATGCTTGTTCTTCCAGTGGAACTGAACCTATAATGACATCCAAGTTTGGAGATGCCAGTGGACATCTTAAATCCATATGCAGAAGTTTGCCTGAGAGAAAAAAATCCAGACCCTAAGGTCATGAGCAGAGAGCACCTAGTCAGCCATGGCTGAAGAATATATCACTGTTTATTTTCAGCTTTATAAAATAATAGTTTTGTTGTTATTTAGTTTCTCAGTTGAACTTTTGTTAATAGTGTCTAAAAGAATTCTTAAGCAATCTGGATTTTATAAACTCAGAAAGTTGGTTGTTTTACCCTATATTTCCTCAAGCATTCTTCCTAATCTTCTCATTTTTAGGTAAGTGGAAAAAAATGAAAGAAAGTGGAAACCAATGTGAAAAAACAAATATCCTCAGAAGGTTATGATTTATCTCTAATGAAAGAAAAATAGAAAATATATTTATGTGTATATTTATTCATTCAATGTACATTGATCATTCACCTGTCATGTGACTGGTATTTTTCTGAGGGTGAAAAGACAAATAAAACAACAACAAATGCTTGTCCTCACAAAACTACCACTTACAAACTAAAAAATTTTTGAGAACATTTTAACTTAAAATACAAAATAAGACAAGGATTACACAGTATTTTCTTCATCAGTTGGATAGGAAACCTTAATAGTTTTTCAACTTCACCATCATGATTCCATTCTAATTACATCACAAGGACCTAGAGGAAAATAAGCTGAAATAAATGTGCTCTGGCTTTTGATAAAACTCCCTTTTCAAGACATAAACACTGAAGTAGTCATCGTGCTCTAACTTTTAGAATATTGAACTCCTACAGCTTATAAAATATATTTTTTTAGCTTATAAAATATCGTAAGACTTAAATGTATTGTTCTGATTCTGTTCAGATTTTAAAAAAAGAAAAAAAAAAAGCAAAAAGATGTCTGGCTGAGCCATCTGTCTCAGAGGAGCCAATAGTCAGTCTACCATTAGAGCCCTCCCTCCTTGAACAGCCACTGCCCTGGTTGATAACATAGAAGTACACAGTTGGGGTCACTTCTTTCTTTATTTACAGGATTCTTCACAGTGGTCAGTGTGGAATCTCACTTTTTAGTGGTGAAATAGTGTTCCAATTCATGGCACTTGAGCTAATATGAAGGTTATGGAGAAAAATAAATCTAGATTGAAGAGATACTTAGGAGTCTGACTTGGCTCTAGGCTGTAATTTATTGATCATACTTGGGCATCAAGAGAGAAATGGTGAGTCTAAGCTTTTTGACCCGTTTAATAGGGTAGCTTTCCACAGAAGAATTTCTGTGCATGTTCGTGGTAAAATAGGAACTAATATTGAACTATTCATATCAATATTTATAATGAGATATAAAATGAGTTAGAAACACTAGAATCATCATTCTTTATTGTGTCTATTTTTGTTTGCCTTTATTCTCTATCCTTAATTTCACCTTCAATAAGTTGTAAGTCCCAGGAGGGAGGGAACTATAATTTGCTCACTAAATTATGTCTGTGTATCAAAACTGCTGAAGTTAACAATGCATTTAATCCAAAAATAAATATACTTTTAGATGTCAGTTGGGATATTCCTAGATTGCCCAAGAAGTGTGTGTGTTTCCAAGTAGAGCAGCAACAGAAGCAACAGTCTCAGAAGATTTGTCCTAGATCTTCCTCTGCTGATCCTTTAAATGATCCACAGCATCAATGAGCACATGCATTGGAGGAATGGGTTGTCTTGGGAGTCAGCCCTGACTCCCAAGCCTTAGTGTCATGCTCAGAATGGGCTGGGCATCCATAGGAACCACTGCCAGTGGCTAAGTTATCTTTCTATTTACTTCACATGAGCAAGCTAATTAAGTATTCAATAATAGGGTATAAATGTAGGCTATAACTCCCAGGAGATGATAATTGTCCTGCTTCAGGGTAAGCTGGAGTATATATGCCCACTAATTTGAAAAAAAAAATATTGCATTCTATGGCTGTGTAAAACAGTACAAATAAACAGATGCTGAGTATCACATACAAAATCTAAAGAGATTTAAGCATAAGAGACTCAATGCAAAGACCATGTAACTCTTGCTCTTGACATGCTATCAAAACATCACTTGCCAGAAGAACATGGACTGCTTAGTGATTTTTCCTCCAGAGTTTATACTATATTTTCACACTGAGAATCATCACAGCAACCATTTTACTGTTTTCTTAGCTCTTATTCTGCCTCTCTCTTTTCCTTATGGTCTGTCTCCTTCCATTTTTGAATCTGATCAGTTAAAGGGAACCCATACCCTTCACAGTTAAAGAGGCTGAAAATTTATTCATTAAAAACAGCACAATTATTATGCAACTAACTTAAACACATGAAATATATTTCTCTATGACAAAGATTAAATTAATAGTACCCAGTTTAAGTATAATGTGACCCTTGTGCATTGCAAATAATACTACATAAGGGAAAATATCAGTTTTTGCATTCTATCCTCTGCTAGTGAGAACAAACCAATTAAAAACAGGAACTGGTGAATATATTGTCTTGATATTCCAGGCTAAAGGATGTGTCTCTGTACATTTTTTTTTCTTGTATTAGCTCAGCTGAACTTTCTGTTTCTCCAGACACCCTGGTGACTTCCAGCATATGCATGTGCAATTATGAGTGTGTGACCTTCCACTGTTTGCCACTTAAATATCTGTTCCCTTGCCTTTTGCCAGCTGTACTAAGTGATGTTCCCAGGTATATTTTTGGTGCTGTCAGCATTTTAGGGATCAGAAAAAAACATAGCTGTGGGTTCCTTAGAAATTCTCTTTTCCTGTTGAGTTCCCTCCCCATCCTTAAATATAATTGTTTACAAATCTGATGTATAATCTTTTGTTTGTAATTTTAACATTTTTCTTCAATTTAGTTTCATCATCTAAAATATGTATCTTCCAAGGGGATATATCAATGCAAACAAAGATGAAAGTTTTGATTTACAATACATATTTAATACAAAGTATTTTAAGATAGTCACTTGATTAGTTTTCTGCCTTTTTTTCCTTACTTCCTCCCCTTGCCAAACATTGCACAATCTGAACTGCCTATAAAATTAGAAGGGAATGAAACACTAATGGATTTTTTTTTTTCCTATCACAAGGATAGAAAAGAAAGTCAAAGGCTCTTGCAGCCTTGAGTACTGTCTTCTGTGAAGCTGATTTCCTTGGTAAGTTTTATTAAATTCCTTAGGCCACATGAGCATTATTTACTCTTGGTTACTGCTATCTTTATAAACATCCTTCTAGTGGCTCTAATTAGTGATTAAAGTTTTACAGTATGCTTAAATCATTCAAGTATAAAAAAGGGTTATTTAGATATGTGAAGAGTGTGGCTTGACAAATTACAACAAACATTTTTTTTTCTTTTCCTAGCAGATTCATTTTTTTCTTCTTTCTCCAAACTACATTTTCCTCTTCCTTGAACAGGATAAATTTCAACTGGCAGGGCCACTAATAGTCTCACTTTCACTATCTAATGATAACTGTATTCAGATGAAATGGTCTTTGACAAATTGAATTATAATGTCTAATGTATTTGGAATCTGTTTGTTCTGAAAGTGAGAAGATGGAATTTGCTGTTTGAAACAGATAGCAGAATAGGTTGCAACAGCAGTGATTATACTCTCAGCACATCTTATGAAATCTGCTCTACCTCCACATTAAAGAAAAGGATTTAATACTTGTGATACATGTCTGAGATATTTTGATACTTCTGAAACAATAATTTTAAAACTTCCCCACTGACTCAAGCTAGAACTCAGAAAGTATGAGTGAATTAGATTGGTTCTTCAATTTGAGGACTCATTTTCTGAATTCTAAAATTTTGTGGTAATTTCCGCTACAATATCTGTACTCTCACTGTTCAGTCTACTAAATTCTTATCATATTTATCTTAGCACTCCCAGTTTTCTTTTAAACACACACATTGTATAGCCCTAACCTCACTATGGTGTCTGAATTCATTTAAAATATGTTATATATGTTATATCTTTCATTTCTTTTGTGTTTTTATTTTATAATATCATTTTATTCGTATTATGCTTTCTTGAGCTTGTTCACTCATTTTAAAGATTAACAATTATACATTAATGAAAACAGATTTTGTGTCATTCTAATTTTAATTTCACTGGGTGTAAACTCTATATTTAGAATTTCTTTCATTGCCCATCATTCATGTGTTTCAGAATATGTAGCTGTGAGTTGGGCAGGGTGACACATTCCTGTAATCCCAGCAGCCAGGTTTGTGAGTTCAAAGCCAGAATCTGAGGCAGGTTTGTAAGTTCAAAGCCAGAATCAGCAATTCAGCAAGGGCCTAAGTAATTTAGTGACAACCTGCCTTAAAATAAAAAATAAATAAATAAATAAGTTAAAAGGTCTGAGGATGTATCTCAGTGGTTAAGCATCCCTGGGTTCAATCTCTGGTACCACTCCCCCCAAAAAAAATGTGGCTGTGATTTATTGTAAAGGTAAATTAATTGTCCCTTTTGCATCTATGTTTCTTTGTGTTTTTCTATCTGTGTCTAGAAATCTTGGCAATGGCTTCAAGCAACCCATGTGTCTAATGCTCCAAAATTGTCTTGGGAACTTTGTCACTTATAAATATTGTATATCTATAGTTTTTTTGTTTATTGATTCTTTTAAGTTATACAAGACAATATAATTTATTTTTACATAATTTTAAAAGCATGGAATAATATTTGTTTTCATCTAATCTCAAGTACTTCCGCTTCCCGTTCCTGCTCCATCTCCCTGTTTCCTTCCCTCTATTGATTTTTCTGCTGTTTACTTATAGTTATTTTTTTTAATTAGTGCCTTGTGGATGTACATGATGGTGAGGTTCACTGTGGTAAATTCATGTATGTATAAGGGAAAGTTATGTCAGATTCATTCCACTGTCTTTCCCTATCCTGCTACTGCCTTCCCTTCATTCCCCTTTGTCTACTCCATTGATTCTTCTTCAATTCTTTTCTTATCCTCTCTCCACTTATTTTGAGTTAGCTTCCATATATGGAAGAAAACATTGGATCTTTGTATATCTGTAGTTTTGATCACCAAGCCCTCATGGTGGTTTGTCTCAGGCTCCACATTTCCCAAGACCCCAAATAATTAAAAGTCTCAGAAAGCCATGAGCAAACAGCTGCTGTTTCAAATTTCTTCTCAATAATAATGCTTGCTCTTGATGCCTGTTTAGAATAGGGATTCTTGTTTTGCTTTGTGATTGAAATGGAATTATTTACCATTATTTCACATGGAATCTTTTCTCTGTTCTCTATTTTCTGCCAGCTGGAAGGTCAGAAGTTTTGAAACCTCACCCCCTTGCTCTGATTTATGCTTAAGTATTGGTGATATATTATAAAAATGTTTATCTTATAGATGAATTCAGCAAGTTATCTGCTAAATCATTAAGTATTTATTGAAACCATCAGGATGTGGGGTGTGTGTGTGTGTGTGTGTGTGTGTCTGTCTGTCTGTCTGTCTTTGGTAATTGTACCTAAATACACTCTTAGAGCATCATCTTGATTAACAGTAATGTAGACTACTATTATTTATCTGTTATTTACAATTATTACTGTTATAATGAAACATCATACAGTTCAAAATTCTGCTATGGTATATGTGAATAATGCTACTTTTGAAATGGATAAGAATTAAATTATATATCAAGAACATTGTATTCTATGATTTTTTTTACAGAAAATTGTGTTTATTTTCCTCTGTGAAACTTATGTTGACAACATAATAACATCATTCACAAATTGATTCTATAAACAATGATCTTAGAAAATCAGTGAACTTCAAGTTTGGCTATTCTTATAAAGTTTCTTAATAATAAGACTCAGAGAATGGCCATTTTGTCATGCATGGGATGAAAAATTATTTCCACAAAATCAGATTCATAATCCAAACAAGAAAATGAAAAAGAAAATAAATCTTTGGAGTATGTACATTAATGTTCATTTGACATATTTAATTTTTAACTGTTTTTAACCAGTTGAGTGATCCTTTATTAATTGAAATAAAATTTATGTACCCAGTTAAATAGACCTGTATTTTCAATGAACTATGCAAACAAGAAACCATGTTAAAATATTATTGTGTAAATAGCACTATGTGTATGTGATATTACAGGAAGAAATCGTAGTTTACCTCTAGCTTGAGACATTTCATTCACAGATAATGACATGATCATTGCTTTTATTTAAGTTGTATAGTAAATGCATTTTGAAATAACACAAATATGGAAGCTGGATATTTCAAAGACTCAGTGTATTTGAAAAGCATTCATTAATATTAAATGAGTGTTTCATAAGTGTTGGGTAAAGCACCCTCTTCTCATTACTTATTATATATAAAACTAGTGACATTATGCAGATAATTATTTCTAATATTTTCTCAGCTAGAAATTAGCACTAATTAAAGCAGGAGTCATATGTGTTGATTATGCTTTTTAAAACACTGTAGATAACACAAAAAACCTTAAAACCATTTATCCAATGTAGTGCTCTTATCTATGTTTCTTACTAAGAGAAGTGGATGTGTGATGTTTACTAGACATATTGAGACCTCTTAAAACTTGCTCTCAGTAATATTAGGAAAGATCAGATACAGTACATATTATTTTTGCCAACACTCAAACACACTTTTTTTATTCTAAGTAATTAATCTTGAAGTTTTCTTCCTGTTTTTACCATTTCTATTTAATTAAATGAATTACTAATGTTCCTACTTGGGTAGCAGGCATGATCGGCTTTAATCATTTTTTGCTACAAATATTATTTAATAAAGTCTTCTACAATACTGGCTGGAAGGGACAAATTACTCTGGTTTACTCTCTGTCTCTAATTTCTACAATAAATTATAAATATAAGCTTTTTATTGAAAGTGATGCAATAATCAGGTAATAAGAAATCAGTAACTTTAGGAATATTATTTATGTATGAAGAATTATAAGCATTTAATAGAGTTTGTTTTACAATTAAAATGCTTAAGTTTTCTCTTCTCTAACATCATAAAATTTAGCAAATATCAACAACAAAATATATATTGTCATTGCAATTAGAACATTTACTATTCATTTATACATATATATTTCTAAATTCTTATGGAAAAATTAAATGAGTGTTAACGACAGCAAAGACAGTTTAGAATGGAAGAGCAAATTGTAATACATTGTCCTGTCTCACATAAAAACATAGATGTGATTCAAATTACAATAGTGTGACCCTGTGAAAATGAGTCATCAGGGATTAATGTTTACATATGTCTCCTAATATTTATGTGTTAATTCCAAGTTCAACACTTTTGGAAAGTGACACCTTTTGGGAAGTATTTCAGTCATGAAGACTCTACCTCCATGAAAGATTTGATGCTATTATAAGAAGGGCTTTGTGGGAATTGGTTCTCTTTCTTCTTTGCTGCCATGTGAGAAACAGTACTCAAGACATCATTGAAAGCCAACATCTGACCCTTAACAAACACCTGATGGCATATTGATATTTGACTTTCCAGCCTTCAAAACAGTGAGTAAATGAGTTTCTGTTCTATATAAATTACCTACTTCATGGCATTTTGTTACACTATTACAAAATGTACCCAACCAAAAAAGATGCAACAACTAATATAAGTTAGAAATAATCACAAATAAATAAAATAAAGACTCATTCTTAAATGAGTAGTAGTTATTAAACTGACAGTTTGTCATACAATTTTCTATTAAGCCTTACCCAGCTCAGGCTGCAAAAACAAAATGCCATAGACTGAGCAGACACAAGCAACTTGTACTTTTCATGGTTCTGGAGGGCTGGGAAGTAAAAGGTTAAGATGATGTTTCATTCAATTATAATCACCCTACTTACTATTGGTTAATGTTGTCAGTCTTCCTGTGACTAGTTTATAAATTAAAATTATCACAGGAACACAGATATAGGAAACAACATAGTACATCTACTTTGATACTATGCCAGGTTGATGTCATCCACTCACATCATGGAATGTAGCCTCTGCAGATAAAAGGAAACTAGTATATATGTGGCTTTTAAAAACATCAGCCATTTAGATTATGTTACTTCATTTAAAGGAAACTCTACTAAGGAAGTAAGCATCAATAGAGACAGCACATTATGCACATGATTGTATTTGGCAACCATGAATGCAATAAGATAGAAACAATTCAAACATTTAAACAATAGAAATATCAACTCCAAAGGGCTGGGGTTGTGGCTATGCGAGTGGTAGAGCGCTCTCCTAGCATGTGCAAGGTGCTGGGTTTGATACTCAGCACCACATGAAAATAAATAAATTAATTAATTTATTAATTAAATAAAGATATTGTGTTCAACTGAAAATAAATATTTAAAAAATTATCAACTCCAAATATTGGCTAGAATATACCTACTAAAATTAAATGTTCAAAAGCTATTTAATGATAAGCATATTTTAAACATTTTCTCTATATGTGCATTTTTAGGGAAAAATGATGAAAATAATCACACAAAAAAATTTTGGCACTTTTTAATATTAATACATGTATATGATATATAATGATATAATATTATTTTATTTCTAACTTGTTTTGGAGATATGATCTAGGAAACAAGAGTTATTACTAGGAATGACAATATGCCAAAATGAAAATATAAATAATGAGAAGTATAAACTAAAATAATAAAATTTTATCTCCTCTCATATAATGGACATCTCAAGGCAATTGGGTTAGTCCACTGAGTCCCTAAATTAGAGCACATTTGAATGTTTCTGACAGTGTTCAGATTTTGTTTTCATCCTCTGAGATACTGAGATTCACTAGGGAAGCCTAGCATTCCAAATGTGTTAGAAAATACATAATGTGTCAACACATTGTGACTTGGGAGTGATACTAGTAAAAGCTGTTTGAATCTATTAATAACTCAAAACTAGCTTATTCTAATAACAGAAAAGTGAGTAAATTCTAGAATTAGTATGTCTTTCTTTCATTCATTCTTTCTTTCTTGGCTTGTGTCATATTTTATAAATTAGCAAAAATAATATAATTGTTTAAGGACATGATACTTTATGTGGAAATGTCTCCTTCTTTTGATTGTGATTGTTTCCAAATTATACACATAACAATTTTATATATTAATAATTTTTTTCCTTTATATTACCTCTTTTTTTCCTCTCTTCTTTGCATCATTCTTTATCTCTTTTTAAATTTTTTGTTTGTTTATTTATTTATTTTTATGTAATGCTGGGGGTTGAACCCTGGTTTTCATGCATGGTAGGCAAGTAGCTATCTTCCCAGTATCTCCAATGCATCATTCTTGGTGCTACCTTTTAAGTAACAAAGAGAAAATTACCTTGCAAAATTCATGAATGGGCATAATGTTAGTTCATGAAATTTGTTTGCTGACATGTTTTTTTTCAGGTTAGATGGACACAATATCATTGTTTTATTTATTTATGTGGTGCTGAGGATCAAACCAGTGCCCCACACATGCAAGGCAAGCATTCAACCACTGAGCTACAACCCCAGCTCCTAACATGATGATTTTCACCACCTTTTCCCAAGTGATAGATAAAAGAGAGAACAGAAGAAACAGATTAGTGAATTTGACCTTACCAAAATATATCCACTGTTGGAAAATGTCCAAAGGTGCCATGAATCAGTGGGCATCTTTTTTCATTCACATGTAAAATCATGAAATAGCCTCGCTTCCACTACCTATATGGACAAGTTGTACAGAAGATGTCTTTAATGTTTATCAGCATCACTAGTTATTAGTAATCACTTTCATGGCTATTGCTTAAATCTAAAGTAATCTTGAATAATGAAAAAATAAAATTTGATTAGAAATATAAAGTATGTCTTTTTTTTAAAAAAAAACACAAAACTTATTGATAGAACTCTGAAGATTCTAATCCTGGCTCATATATTGCATTGCTTCCATCTTATCAATAGACATTTTGGAGAGATGACATTGAAACTTGTCTGGCTGTATACTGATTATTGCAATTTCTACAGAAATGTGTGTAACTAATGTGATGTATGACAAGGTGACCCAGTGATAGTGATGATAGTGATAACAAGTGAAATGGAAATCCTAGCACAGTTGTCACCTCAATTTAGTGAGAAAACGGAAAGCTCTGCAGGATTTTTCCCCTTGGGTAGCTTGTTTTTCACTTAGTTTGCTCTGTCATTATTATTATAAATTGAAATTAACTTATTTCCTCAATCTCATCTTTAATATGCTAAGCTATGTCAAATGTGTCCAATTGCATTGAACAATTTGAACACATTCTATTTTAATCTTATTGACTATATTGATCTCATTCTACTCTTCAAACAACACAGCCAAAAATATGCCATCCATTTCAGCAAATGAAACCTCTGGGTGAAGGTTAATTACAAGGCTTCTAAATGAAACAACTGAAAAGAGACAATGATCAATTGAAAATAGACCCTAATAGAGTATGTGCATTTTCCTTTACACCATAAGGGTTGGAATTATAAGCCACAGATGCCAGTTCCCAGTTACCCATGCCAGCTGGGGGTACATTTGCTCCTACTCTTTCCCATTGGATTAAAAAACTGCTTAATTATCCTTGATTTCTGAGGGCTGTTTTGTAGTGGGCTCTGAGATCTAAATCCTTTCTCAGATACTGAGATGGGTTCAGTTTATCTGTCTAAAGAGAGGATTACTTTTCTCATGTACATATATATTTAAATTTCATACAGTAAGAAGAAGAGAACATTATACCCATCAAACTAAAAAGAATGTGCTGTAAATCTGCTCGTTATAATGTGCAGGGGAGGTTGGGAGAGAGAAGAAAACTGGCACTTTTTCAGGGACAGTCTAGCTATTTGCTATTCCACAGTTGCTTCAGGAGTCTGCGGTGGCAGCTGGTAGTGCTTCTCTGATGGCCATGCTTCCAGGAAACAGCAGAGCTAAGACTTAACCTAAAACAATAAACTCAATCGTATTAACACATTACTGCCCCTCCTGCTTTATACCCATTCCTTCCCAGAAAACATCTGTCTTTCTGGTCTCTATTTTGCAAGCATAAAGTCACTTTTAAAGTTCACAGCTTCCTGAGTAGTTTTCCATTCTTTACTTTAAAATGTGTTTTTCACATAAGCATCTGACAACCTCTCAGCATTGTGCCTACTATTTACAGTATTCCTCCCTTATTCACAGGGGATTTGGTCCAAGACCCTCAGCGGATGCCTGAAACTACTGATATACTAAACCAACTCTCTATATACTATGCTGGTTCCTATACATACATATCAGTGATCAATTTAAGTTGACAAATTAAACACAGTAAAAAATTAACCACTTTAATGATAAAACAAGAAAAGCATTTTTTAAAAAATATTTTATTGTGCCATTCTCACCTTTCTTGTGAAGATGTGTGAAGACTAAGTGATGAGGTGAGGGGAGGAGCCTGATGCAGGCACCGTGATGTAGCATTGGGCTATTACATCAATAGGTACTGGAACACAAGCATTGTTTTCTGTGAGTGTAAATCCAGCAACTAAGTTGGCCACTAAGTGACTAACAGGCAGATGTAGCTTATACAGTGCAGTTACACTGGACTAATGGCAAGATTCCCTTTCCAGGTAGTAGTAGGTTCACATGAAAATTCATCATGCTAATCATAACATTATGCAATTTAAAACCTGTGCATAATTTATTTCCAAAGGGGATGCTACTGCATTGTTTCAGTTGAGAGTCATCTGCTCCCATACAAGGCAGTGAAGAACATGAATGACTAATAGGACCAAAAATCATTGTGGGCAATGATAATGAAATAAGATAACCCCTTAGAGATATTTAGCTTTAATCATCTCTTTCAAACCCTAGAACCCATGCTGGGGTAATTCTTTTTCTTGTTGTTGCAGGATAATACTAGTCCTTTCTGTGTGCTAGTCCTGTGACAAGCATCTTGCCTCCCATTCCCACTGCATACTCACCCTGCTCTCTGTTGTTCTCAAGACACAGAGATCATCACCACTTTATTTTCAAATCAACGTTTTTATTAAGTTATTTTAATTAAACATTTCCTTCATTTGGATACATAAAATACAATCTTTTAATTCTTTTTTTAAATTAAAATGTCTTTTTTCTGTTTGGCACATGTTTGAGATGTTGCTTGTAGATATGATAGTTGGATTCTAGTCTTAAATTATCAGTAGCCTATAGATGATTTTCTGACATGTTCCATTTTTTGTTAATCAAGATGAGAAGTCTAGACCCTTGATTTTAATTATAGTTTATGGGTAATCTATTGTTATTGCCTGGAAGATTATTCTTTTTTTTTTTCAAATCATGGAACATATGTTTCTGCCAAGATGTTGCCTCTCTTATTACTCTTTTAATTTCCCAGGGAAAATTTGACACATTGTAGGTATACAAGAAATACTTGACCTGTGAACAACTATTTGTTGAGTGCCTGTGAGTGCTAAGTGTTCCAACAGCCAGATAGGCATCCTGGTCCCTGGATCATTAAGTCTGCAGTATAAGAAGGAGAGTGGGCAGTTAAGCATTTCATTACAACAAGGTGTACTAACTTTGAACTGTTTAGGAATTTAACACAGTTCTTTATATGAAAGTAAGGAAAATATTTATTTCAATGGATCACATGAAAGTCCTATGGCTTCCCAACTAAACTTCCTATTCTGTTTACCTGAATTTCTTCATCCACTACATGTCTGAAGCTCTTTGCTTAGTAGAAGAAAGAGCCCCAGGTGCTGTTTTCTGACTTTGTGTTCTTGTTTTCTTTTTTGTCATTGTGTGTGTGTGTGTGTGTGTGTGTGTGTGTGTGTGTGTGTGTATATATATATTCTAGTTGTGTAGATAGTATTAAAACACAGAAACAGCAATTTCATCTTGAAATTGAGCCAATATTTACATCAGTCTCCAGTCCTGACCAGATTTTAGGGCATGGGCAAACTCAGAATGAGAAACCAGAGAGTCTTGGGTGTAGGGGTGGGGAGGAATTGGATTCTTCTGGACAAAGAAAAGAACATATTCAGTAGATTGCAATCAAGAAAGAGTGTGAAATTCAGGTAAGATATAACAAAATACTTAGCACCATAGTAATACATGAACCTGAGTGCAGCAGGGCAGATCTCAATTAAAAGCAGATTCGTGATGCAAACTGACCTGAAAAATCATTTTTCAAGGTTCTCCAGACAAGCCTGGGGGCATGGTGTCACATGCATATAATCCCAGCATTTTGATAGGCTGAAGCAGGGAGATCCCGAGTTCAAGGTCAGCCTATGAAATTTAGTGAGACTCTGTCTCAAAATAATTTTAAAATTGGGGAGGGGCTGGGGGGTGTAGTTCAGTGGTTGAATGTCCCTGGGTTTCAATCCTCAGTACCAGGACTAAAAAAAGAAAAAATGTCTCTCCAGAAAAAGTGATGATGAACTGATGTAAGAGTGACATAATAAAGAGACAGATAAATATAATTGCTGTTTTTCCAAAATACTTTTCACTTCAACCAACAATATTGAGAAAAACATATCTAAGAAAGAATCTAATAGACATAATAAAGCCAGTGAAGTTTTTGAAAGAAAGAGAATTACTATCCTCTGAGTTTTTGTTTGATTTATACCATGGCCAGCATAAAACACATTAGCCTTTGTTGAAGATTTGGTTGCTTTTTCACTTTTGTAAGAAGCTCCTTTGAAAGCTGTCAGTGGGTGTGGGTGGTTCCCAGAGACTTGCAGGGCATCTGCTGGAGTCATAACTGAGAAGATTGTCTTAAAAAAAGAAAATAAACCATGAGAACATTGGGCTGACCAAAATGGACAAAAGTTCCTGTCAAAACATAACAGTGGCTCTGTTTATTGATATTCTTTAGTGAAAATTGACTAGGAAGAAGATCATATCCAAAATGCATTGTGAAGATTTGGGGCCTTTGGAAAAGCTAACATTTCATGTTATTTAGAATTATCATTTGAATTAGAGTTGTAATGTTTGCAATTCAAATATTTTAATAATAAATTAATATTAGAATCTATACATTTAAAATATGTAGTTGTCTAACAGAGTTTTGGGGTTCTCTTCTGGGCATTGAGAAGATCACTGTCATTAGCTATTGCAACACATCTGGTTGCAATGAAATGTTGTATTCTTAGAGGTAATAAAATAGCTTCAAGTTGCATGTATTTTTTACACATATGTGTATGTAAGCACATGCCTTGCTGGGTTATGTTTCAGGTTTCTTCAATAAATAATTCAACATAATTTTTTATTGTTTTATGTTTAATGTAGAATCATGAAAATAATGGATAGCTGCTACTTTCATGATTGATTAGTTGGTAGATATTTATATCTCTTAGTTTTAGTATCATTCTGCATTTTTTCAGTAGTATTGGAATCCCATTTTATTATATTTGTTTCATTTTTAAACTAATATATGCACCTTTTCAATAAAGAAGTGTTGACTATCTTAAAATAACATAAAATCATTTCAAATGTCTGTCTTCAAACACACCAAAACTTCTCAATAAGCAAAATATTAAACAATTTGTTTTTAACTCTTATTGATGTTATTTTAATCACTTGGCATTAATTTTAGGTACTATTTCTTAGCAGGTTATTTCATCTCCTACATGATTCAATACAATATTATTTTTTGTTTCTTTAAATGCAAGGTTGGTTCTATTTTAACTTTATTATTAATAGATACAGAATGATTATATTTATGAGATAAAATGTGATTTTTATGATACACGTAAGTAATATGAAAAAATAAATCATACTAATTAACATATCTGTCACTTCACATTCTGATTATTTTTCTGTAATAAAAATATTTAAAGTGTACTTTTAGTAATTTAACAATATGCAACACATTATTATTCACTATGGTCATCATGCTGTTTTACATAGATCACTTGCACTCACTCTTTCTGCCTAAGAGAAACTATGCTCTTTGAACCAAATCTCTCCTTTACCCATCCACAGCCCCTCTCAGCACCTTTTCTATCCATCTTGACAGCTCCAGACTCTAATATCTATATTCAAATCTCTTCTTTTATTAAGATAGTTTCTGTTGAATTTAGACTATGGAAGATGAGAGAATATGTCACCTGGACTTCACATTACTTTCTTCCCCTGAACTTTGAAACTTTTATCCGGTGTAACTTCAATTTTATCTTTCTTTAAAGTTTCTTGTACGTCTACTCAGACCTATGTGTTCTTCTTGTACAGAGATTGTTATCTTCAAAATCTGTGCAGGGTTGCTTTTAAATTTTACTGAATTGCTGTTATCTACATTATTCTATCAGACCAGTTCAGTTCTTTTCCTGTCATAGCCAACAATATTTGTCATTATAATGCATGTGATTATAATTTGTCTGGTTTGTTTCCCTTTTTTGGTGCTAGAGATCAAATCCAGGGCTCAAACTAGCAAACACTTGCCCTACCACTGAGATTTCACTCCCAGTCCCTTGTCCTATGATTTTCATACAAGAGTAATACTGTACCTCTATGATTAGTTCTGAAGAATTACATCCTCTTTTACTTTCTCATAATATTTACATAGGACTTATAGTATTCCTTCTCTAAATGATGCAAGGAATTTATCAGCAAAATCATGTACTGAACACCTCACACATTTTTCCTTTGTAGAAAAGTGTTTTATCATATTTTTACTTGATAAATGACTTCTCTGATTTACTCTTTCCTGGAGTCAGTTTTAATATTATTTATATTATTTAAATATTATATAAATGATAATTCAAATGTTATGTAAATATTATATAAATATAATTTAATATTTTAATATCAATTTCTTCTAAGATTTGAATTTGTTGGCATTTTTTATAACATTTTTTTAAAAAATATTATTATGTTTTGTGAAAATATCTCCTTTCCTTTTCACTTGTGATATCTTTACAATTTTCTTTTTTGCCCTAGATTATTATACCTACAGACATGTTAAAACTATAATTTAAAATATTTAGCATGATTGTTTATTGATTTTATTTATTGTTTTGTATTGCATTATTTTTTGCTCATGTCTTTATTATTTCTTTTGGTCTTATTTTGTGTTTAATTGGATTTCCAAATAGTTTTCTTCACGTGCATGTTGGTTTGTAAAATGTTCTGAGCTTTAGCTCATCTTAAATAAGAACAATTCTAAAGTTAAATATTGTGTGATACAGAATTTTGGGTTTACTTTTGTCTGCTTTTTGCACTTTAAAGATATTATCCTGTTGTCTTCTGTCCTTATAATCTATTTCTGATGAAAATAATTAGAATAAATTATTTTTCTGATAAAATATACCTATTGTTACTATTACTTGTTCCCATATATTTAATATGGCTTATTAGTTGATTGTCTTTTCTTTTTTCTGTACAGATATTTTCCAATATGCTAACTATAATGTTCCTAAGGACCTTAGGAAAACATCCTGCTGGTCCCAGTGGTGCACTCCTGTAATGCCAGTGGCTCAGGAGGCTGAGGCAGGAGGACCAAGAATTGAAAGTCAGACTTGGCAACTTAGTGAGGCCCTAAGCATCTTAGCATAGACCCTGTCTCTAAATAAAATAGAAAAAAGGACTGAGGATGTGGTCCAGTTGTTGAACATGCCTGGATTCAATTCCCGGTACAAAAAAAAAAAAAAAGTTTTATTCTTATCATTAGTCAAATATTTGAATATATAGGTTTATTTTTCAAAAAAATTTTGTGAAATTTCCAGTAATATTTATCCAACATTTGCTACATAATTCTGTCTTTGAATTCATTTGCACATATAATAGTGTATGATATTGTCCAAAATGAGATATTGTTCATTGTTTGCACATATTTTATTTTTCTAATTATTTTTCAAATATTATCATTTCTATTTGTCTTTAAGTTTACCTTCCTGTTTTTTTTATAGCTTCCATTTTGCTATTATTGTAATTTAGAAAATTTCATGTTCTAAATTTTGATCTTCAATTGTGAAATTTTCACTGCGTTTATTCATACTGATTCAATTATTTTTCAAGATTAACCTCACTTCAATTATCAGGTGAAATATTTTTTTCATAAAATAGCACAAACACCTTTTAAAGCTGGCAGCTAATTTCAACATTTAGATCATCTCATGTGTTTTAAATTGATTACCACTATTTTCTGCTTTTCATATCTTGTTATATTGTAGTGGTTATCCAATTTGGTGACAGATATTTTTACGTTATTTTTAAATTTTTATCTTATTTACTTCATACTATTTATTTATTTATTTTTAAGAAATGAGGTCTTATTTTTGCCCAGGCTGGCTTTAAATTCCTGGGCTGAGGTTAGTCCCATGCCCCAGCTGCAGAAATAACTGGTACCACAGGTGTAAACCCAAGGCCCTGCCCGACACTTCTGATGACATGTTGAATCATTTGATATTCTTTTAAAGGTTGGAAAGTTTTGCTCTGGTAGCATTAAGTTACAGGTGAACTGTTTATTACAACAATGTTGATTCTCTCATTTATTTGTAAATGCTATTTCTTTTTGGCCTTTATTCTGGAGAACTAGTCTTTATATTATAGTCCTTGTTTCAAAGGCATGGCTTTACTATGGTGCAAATTACTGTCTTTGGTGCCATGATTGCAAAATCCCCCAGAACTGTGGGACATTTGGTATTTCTATGCAGTACATAGTCCCAATAGCATTCTACCACAGATAAGCCTCAGGCAAAAACTCAAAGAAATCTCCATGTGTATATCTGATATTCACTCTGTGTATCTTCTTTTTCTCTTTCCTCAGAGTATTCTGCCTTGGAAATTTCTAATACTTCAGTATTCTGAATTCTGAGCTCTTCCTGTTCTCCTCTGTGCCCTATTGTGGGAATTGCACCCAATTAAAAAAATATGGATATATGAACTTCAACTGGAATACTTCTCTTCTGTCAAGGATCATATCTTTCTACCATTGTCTAAAACTCTGTTTTTTTTTTGTTGTTGTTGTTGTTGTTTTTGCTTATCTTGAGTAAGCTGGCACCAATTACCCTATCATTTCTGAACATGGAATTTGAGCTTTTGTTGGATACTTACAGCATGTGAGTTCAAAGTAAAGAGAGCTAGAATCATGACTATAACTGATCTTTTATGTCAAGTTTTTTTTTTTTTGCATGTGTTTTAACTTTTGCCCTTCAAATCTGACAATGCTGAAAGATATCTAAAGATATTTCTTTATTTTATTGTTTCTGCTTAAAGCATGAATATAGGTTTGCCATGTTTTAAGTACTTTTTTAATTTCAATGCCCTTTATTTGTTTCTCTCCTTCTGTACTAGCGCCACCATGCTTCATGCCACCCTTAAGTAAGGCTTTCTCTTAACTGTAATTTTCCTTTGTTGAAGTTGCCTGTTTGGCCAGGCTAATTTACCTATAATGTATTTTTTACATTATAGTTGCAGTGATTGTTTAAAATGTGCATACAATTATAAATGTGCCCTCCTTCTAATTCATTTGATAATTATCTACTATTTGGAAAATATCGTTAGAAGTCCTGACATAGCACAAGAAATTACTAAGGTAAATATCTATTTCTTCAACTCCACCTCTTATCATTCTTCTAGTCCCCGGCCTCTGATAATTTATGTAACACATGTGCTCCAGTACCTGACAGTGCTCCTTAAGACCCTATTCTTTCCTAATATTAAATTGTAATTTACCCTAAATAGCTTTATATCAGCAACATTTCCCTGCTTTAAATGTTTATCTACTCACATTTCTTTATTCATTGCATTTTAGGCTATTTGAGGAAGAGTAGAGCACATATTGCCATGGTTTTAGAGTCAATACATTTTGATCAATGAATAAAATCAAGGAGAATCATCAAATAATATTATGTTAGGCTTCTTGAATATGTACAAGTACATTGTGTTAATAAAAGATGAATATTTAACAATATTTACATATTTTAGATCTCTAATAGAACAAAAACACCTTTAAAATACAAATAATAAAAAAGAAAACAATACAAATAATAAAAAAGAAAGTCATTAGCCTTTAAGCACTGCATTAAATAGTTTAATAAAATCATTGGAAACAAACTGGTATTAACATCCTGGTGAACTAATTTGAAAGAAATAAATACATGCTTCCATAGTGAAATATATTTCTTAGCAGGTCACAGCTTTTATCTTTAGAAAGCATGAGGAGAGAGCACACAGAGAATCCATGAATATTGATGCTTAATTACACAAAATTAAGAGATAGATAAGTGAATCATTCATCTTTGCAGATAAACACATTTTTGAAAGAACAAAAAGCTACAAACTGATAACTATATGTATCATAGTATTTTGTGGTACAACTCAGAATATATAACAATGCATAAATATAAGAATTTTCTGATATGAATTTCTTGACAAGTGTACATGAGAAATGATTTGTTAAAAACAAATTTTATTTAGTATATTTGAGGTAACAACATGATATTATGGGATGTATATATAGGGAGTAAAATTGTTACCATACTGAAGCATATTAACATATCTATCATTCAATTACTGTTTTGACACAAATATAGGTAAAATCTACTTAAAATAAAAATCCCTACTATAATACAACTCTATTAAATTTGGTTCTCATGCTCTACATTCCATCTCCAAGCTTGTTCATCCTACATATCTGCTGTGCTGTATCCTTTGACCTAAATCTGAAACACAGATAATTTGGAGTGGCAATTTATAAGTGCTGTTTTCAAAAGGGACTTAGAGAAATACTGTTCAACTTGAGATCCAGGAAATATAGATTCTGATGAAACCAATAAAGTGACCTTCAATCAACACTATCTTTGTTTTCCTGACTGATACTGTCAAAAATGTTGTGAACAATAAAGGGAGATGATCACAGAGAGAGATAAGAAATAGTAAGGTCTTAAAATAAATAACCATATGCTCCAGTTTCTGAGAAAGGAAGTTAGCTTTTCCAATAGAATGGAAGAAATCTTTAAAGAAGTAGGCCAGAACAGAAAGAAAAAAGAAATAAGTATAAGGAGATAAAAACATGGTTTTTAAGAAGTTTGATAAAAATAGTGGCATAATGAAGGAGAGAAAAAAAACTGCATTATTATACAATTATATAAATTTATTTCAACCTACACAGTGGAAAGAACAAAATTATTGATGTTTCCTTATAAAATAAAGACATTAGTTCATTTTATTTGCAATGACTCCCATCTTTTTATCATCAAATAATATCCATTTATCTGTCAATCAGTTATTATAGATAAGCACACAAAAGCTGGCTGAATAATTGACTTGTTTATATATGACCATATATTTTGAAGAATTAATCTTACATTAATTGCAGAGTTTGTTGACCACACCCCCTCCTCATAATTTTCATCAACTTTGGGCAAATCTATTGATTTTTGCAGAAATAAATGATGTATTATACAAGATATTTAGAGTAAGCCAGGCTCTGAGGCACATGCTTATAACCCCAGTGACTGGGGTGGCTAAGGCAGGCAGATCATAATCAAAGCCAGCCTCAACAGCTTAGCAAGGCCCTGAGCAACTTATCAGGATTCTGTCTTAAAATAAAAAATAAAATAACAGGCTTGGGATGTGGTTCAGTAGTTAACTGCCCCTGGGTTCAATCTCTGATACAAAATAAATAAATTGTATATATATGAAGTATAACTTGAAATGTTTTAATTTGTGAAGAATATAAAGTGAGAATTGATATTCCAATTATGAATCATTGTAAGAGTTAAAGTTGCATGACTGCCTAGAAAAACTGAGTTCATAGATTTATAACTTGCAATTTCAGGTGTTTGCATTGACTCCATTTTGCTATACTCTGGATTTCCAAGACCAATGTGCAAGAAAAAGTAATGGAATAAGTGAAATCAAAGTCTTTCAACCGACTTTTCCCAAAACTTCTCTCATTTTCCGTGGCACAAAAGCAAGTGTTTCAAAAATCTCATCCTTTTTTTCTTGTGAAAAAATATAATTAAGCAAAGGGTAAAGGCTTAAAGAAACCAGATTTAAGCATAAAAAATGAAGACATAGTTTAAATACAATTTTAGGAGAAAATATCAAAACGAAATTCTCATTTTATATTCTCCTCAATAAGCATTTCTATACTGAATATTAAAATAAGAAAGTATTGAGTGGGAAAATAAGGGAGAAGGATAGGTTAGGTAGAGAACAGTTACAAAGAGCCCTAAGAGGAAATGTACTTTTCTCATTTAGGGCAAAGTCATGAGGCAGATGTAACTGTTGAGAAAACATTTAAGGAAAGAGAGAGTGGAGGAACAAGATAGCTGTGGGCTCTAGGACTTAAAACTTTAGAAAAAGTGTTTATGGAAATATTAAATTCACCACTGTCTGGGATAGAAGTAATATTGGGAAAGGGTCCTCAAACTAACAGTGAAAGTTTTCAAGAAAGAAAAACAAGTGTAGATGATTCCAAGAAGACTGAGTGAAGGATGGAATAATTTGATAGCATTTGGCTTTTATATTATTTTATATTACATGATAGCATTTGGCTTTTATATTATGTATCACCGATGCTGTAGTTTCACAATCACGCATCTTACTCTGAGCACTAATCATATAGAAATTGCCCAGAGAAGTGCACTATATAACAGAATGTACCTGAAGATGTTTCTTTCATTAAGTTCACATATCCTCAGGGAGAACAACTAGGTATAAAGGATCAAAGTCAGAAGGCAAACGTCATCTCTCAATATTCAACATTTTCAACACTGATTTAGTTTTTAAAAAAATGAACCACAAGTAACTGAATGTTCAAGCAAAGTCTGCAAGACCATCTGCCAAGGATTCTGTGGAGGCAATTAGTTATTTCATAGAAGGTTTTTTTTTCCCCTACTCTAGCACTTTACTCTTGTTATAGGAATATAGTAGGAAAATAACATATTAATCAAATAAATTCTTCTGTTCTTTCTCTCTCCTTTATCCTCTTTTCCTCCTCCTTTTCATCTCCCTTCACTCTTTTTCTCTTCTCTCCATTCCTCCTTCCCTTTTCTTGGATCCTTTCTGTCCTTCATCAAGTTGCAGGCATCATGCTTGTCACAGTGAATAAAGAGTTGTAAATATTCAGTGATTTTAGGTAGTGTAATTCTAGGGTAGAGGGAGGAACTCAAAACTAGGTGTATAAATCTTCAAACATATGTGGTCATAGCACACATGAATACAGAGGAGGGCAAAACACAGCTTCACAAAGGAGAAAATGCTAGAATCTGCACTGTTTGTATGTGGATTCTGATAGTTTGAGAAAAAGGAAAGTAGATTTTAGGGGGAAAAAGAAACATTTGCATGGTCTTGGAGGCACAAAAAAGCTAACTCTAGGAAAATGCCATGTTAACTTTATGTTGGAGGCATGAAGCCAGTAGGATGAGAAAGAAGAAGAGGATAATAAACAAGAACATGGTCATGAAGATTCTTCCTTTATATTCTGCAGCCAGATAGTTGTGTTTTGTTTTTTTGTCCAGTGTTTTTCTTAAAATGGAAATGTGAGCATGTAATTTCTTCATTAAGAGTATAGTGTTCACCAATCTCTTATCCCCAAATTCCTCTTACATTTTATCTGTATCTACTCTTCTTCATTTTTTCAATGGAGATAAAATACTGTCTCTATTACCAACAAGCTCTTCCAAAGCTCTATGTTCTCTTTTGCCTGAGAACCTTATAAAATTGTACCTCATATTTGGGCACTTCTAACATCATGCCCCATTACACACTGTCTCTTGTTCCTAAGTTCACCTGAGAAATGCGTATGCGAATTTAATTTAATCACAAAACCTCTAGCTTACTCAAATTCATTGCCATTCCTCTGCTTAGAGTTCCTTCTTTGTGTTATTGATCACTAAACTTAAATATTCCATTTTTGACTGTGAACTTCATGAGACCAAGAACTTCATGTTCACTTCTATTGCTAAGAATTAGGTGAGTGAGTGGATTTATGAAAGGATGACTAAAAATATGCATAGATGCTGTAGGCTCTTTTCTGCCAGAGGTTAAAATGGAATGAATGAAAAAGGCAAATGATTCTACCCAACACATGTTTTAGAAAAATCTTCATTGTTGAACCTGGAGAGGAAACTTTGAAAGAGATAAGGTGAAAAGACAAATATCAGGATATGAATTAGGAAGATATTTCAGTAGTTTGGGAAAGAGAATATTATGGAAGAATATCAGAAGTTATAAAATGAAAGTGACATATTACAGAGATATTTAGATAGTATAGAACAACTAGTTGGGTGTTTATGATGAGAGAAGGATGTTGGTGATAGTGGTGGTGAAGATGACATGATTCTGGCTGATTAAGTAATTGATATTTCATACCACAACAAGAAGTGGAGTATGATTAGCAGGTCTTCAGATGAGGTAATAGGTCAAGTTCTAAACAACTATTTGTGCAGAGAGAAAATGGTCTTTCTGCTGTATCTATTACCATATATAGGTTTGAACTAGAAATCTCAATTATGTAAGGAATCAGTATGTAGGAGGTTTATTTTAAGTAATTAAAATGAATTAGCTTTCAGAGAAAAATGTGTGAGAAGAGGATACAACATTACCTTGACTTCAACTTAAAAGGATGGCAGAAAAATTCTCTCTCTCTCTCTCTCTCTCTCTCTCTCTGTCTCTCTCTCTCTTCCATCACAGCAAAGTTGTGAGACAATGAAGAGACACTTTTTACATGGAAGCCAAGGGAAAATAAAATTTTCTGCAGAAAGTGATCAAAAAATATCAAACGTGGCAAGGAAGACAAGTAAAACAGAGACTGAAAAGAGTTGTTAAATTTCATCACACACAAGATATTGGTGCCTACATGTGGAGAGGTTTCAGTCAAGTGGAATGGATGGCAGGCTGACCACAAAAGTAATTGGAAGAAAAACAGTTATAGAGGGACAGGTCCTCCATGGGGAAACCAGCTTGTGGAGAAAGAGAAGAAAAGAGCTATGAGCATTCACGCAAGTGGCGGGGGGTTTCTTAAAAAGGAATTTAATTCAAATGCAGTGATATTTCAGAGGAATAATACATGTTTTGCATAATGAAACAATATCCCTTAAATGATTTTATTACCTATACAGTGCAAAGTGCTCAGTCTAAAAATATCCATGCTTATTCTGCCAAAAATTGAAACATTCAGACTTTTATTTCAGTGGGAGTCCTCCAGAGCTGGTGCCTAATATTCTAAACTGAATTTTAAGGTGATAAAAATGCTTTAATAAGCCCTTAAAAGTACTTTGTGAATCTGAATGAATGTTTTAATCTAAAGCATATCTATTATTCTTTCAGCAACAACTGGTTTGGGGTGACGAATAAGGTAGCCCAACACATCTAGGGGAGATGGCTTTTGAGATTCTACATGCCATCAGCAGACATGATTTCTGTCCCACTCCTCCAGCAGACAATTAATCATTGACAGTCACTTTCATTAAGACCGCAGTCTAATTTTTAAACACTCCTTTCCTCACCTTCAACTAGTTACAATGTCACTCTATGTATTAAGTCATAAATATTTCATGTTGAAAATTTGTCAAGAGAAGAAGAAAAGCAATATGTAATGGTTATTCCCTTAGGTGTATTCTCTAAGAGCTGAAGTATCTTACAATAAGGAAATTAAGTAAATTATAGTGCATTAGCTTTATAGCATATTATTCTGCCTTTAAAATAAGAAGAAAAAAATTGTGACTTATAAATATGATGATTTAAAGTTCCATTAAAAAGTAGACTACAGAATGATTTGGTCATTACCATTTGTACCATAAAAGGGCCCATTCATATTGATAATATTTGCAAGATATTATGCAAATATGAAAATGAAAATTTTTTGTTTGAAATATTAAGCTGAAATATATTTTTTGACTTATATAATATTTTATTTTTTTCAAAATTCACTTTGTTTTTTCAATAACATGAGGCTACATCATAGGCATTGTTGCTGTTCTCCAGGTGGATCCAAATGCATATAAGAAAAACAGTAAAAGAAAAAAAGTCAGATCTTAAATCTCTGATACTATAATAAAAAGACACCTTGGATTTTTGTAAATGACATTAAGATAACATTTTAATATTATTTTCACTTCACTATACTTATCAATGATTCAATGAATCAAATGCTGTTAAGTAAATGGGCCATTTAAGCCTCTATATATAGGATTCCATAAGTGACCTCAGCAATTCCTGATCTAACAGAGAAAATCCAGAGATAGTATGGATATTGGATGATCACATTATACTCTTAGGTGAAAGTAATTTTCAAGCACAAAGTTCCAATTTCACAGATGGTTATTGGACTTGATTTGCCTTGAGATGACATTGTTGTGTTGTTCTGTGTTAATTTTTATTATTGGAAACTAGTTGCATTTTCACCCCAACAAAAAGTTCAAACACATACAATTAGAAACAGAGCATAATTGTTTCCTTTGATCTAACTAGAACCATAAGTCATGGATTTTATTGTTGTTACTTGGTTGCTTTTAAAAATATATTGTTTAGTGTATGGGTCTGTGTCATCCTTCATCCAGCTCTCTCCCACAGTACAGAGAATCTGAGGAGGACTGGAGACTGGTTTTGGAGACTTTAGTTGAAAGGTTACTCTTTGGTGTTGCTGATACCTACCCATGCACATGCCTTTCTCTGAGCCCTTACTCTTTTCACCTCCATACTATTGGGAGACAGTCTTAGAGCTGATGGATGTCTTTCAGTGTAGTAAAACATCTACCTTACCCATTCTAGTTACAGAGACTGAACTAATCTTTGGATAAACATGTTTACATTTTTTGACTCATCACAAACAATCTAAAGGAAAGGGCTGTAGCAATGATACAGGCTCATCCCATCTAAGAGAATCCTAGGTTTATTACATCAGTCTCATTCTTGGTTGATCAACCATTGCTTGCTAAGTTTCTAAAGGAATAACTGAAATAAGTTTTATGATCCTCTTCTTGAATATAAATTTATATAAAATCATAGAATCATTCTATTTTTAAAGTTAGAAGAGGCTAAGATGTCACTTAACTTAAACCTTTTTTTTTTACAAATGAAGAGGTGATGATTTACAGATAAAATATCTTCCCTAGAAAGCTGAAATATATAAAGGATGATTTTTTTCCTGATTCTCAGTTCAATTATTTCTTTGATCCCTTTTCCTTATATGCTGCAATTCTTTATAATTTTAATAATGCCCCCACTGTCATTCTGCAGTAAGTATGATTATGTTTTTTATCTGGTAAGAGCTTTTGACTATATTTTTAAAAGAATCCAAATTCATACGTTTGATACATAGTTCATTATGTTGTAGCTTCAACAGCTTTCTATAGTATCTTAAAAATTCTTTCTTATGCCATAATTAGCTTATATGGTCATATAAGATGGATGGCTTGAATTTTTAAGTAGGTATAAAATTTTAAACATATGCAGTGGTTTTAAGGAAAGGTACTGCCTTCCCCCCCCCCCCCCTTTAAAACTGTTCTTCATAGTGATATGTGATCAGAACAGCAAAAATCTCAATTTTCTAAACAGTGTTTATGTACAAGAGGTCACAGTTAAGGTTACCTTGGGAGTTCTAATTCTGAATTTCCTGACTTCTGTGGGTTTAAATCATAACTTTAATGTTCCATTAATGCAGGGTATTTTTTTACACTGAATTGTTTTATGTCTTTTATTCTGCACTAATGGACATTGTGTTGACTTCTGTGAATATCAAAGAAAGCTCAATATTCTGGTAAACTCTTCTTAGTCCATATTATATTTTATGAATCCTTTTATTTGAGTATGACTAAATCAATTTAAAACTGTTCTATCAATAATAATTTTATAAAATTTTACAGAAAATAATAAAACACTCTTCTTTTAAAATTTAACATTAAGATGTACCTTCTGAAAACAGATTTTTTGGTCATTTTTACTCTTTCTAATAGCTTTAAAAGGTCATGAAATTACTAGGCATTATCATTGTTATCTTTAACTTAATCACACATATACTATGGTGCAAATTTTAAATTCTGAGATAATTTGTGATTTTTTTGATGAGAGTGATCGTGTTGTATTTTTTATTCTTTTAGTAATCAGAATTCTCAGTTGAATGAACAATAAAGTTTTATTAAATTAAAAATTTCTCATTTTTAAAAATTTACCACTAATTTTTTATGTTAAAATGTTTGTTTATCTTGAGATGTGACACACATCTGACCAGGTACTCATAGTCCTTAAGCTGATAATTCGTCTGGGAAAATTATAAGAATTATATGGCTTGGTAGTATGAAGACAAATTCTAAATGACATGAGCAAAGAAGGTGTTTGGTTACTCCTCAGAGACAGTAGCTATAGTAAAATGGTTCCCTAGATCTTATATGGCATGCTTGCTATTTTAGTAGTACGTTGTCATCTTCATAATATGGCAAGTTAAAGGTAATTCTTTTAGACATTTTACATATATTTTTTTGAAGTAAATACTCTCTGGACATATTAAGTATGTAAATTTTTAAAACATTAGAATTAGTACCATCAGATAAATTATTTGAAATAATTGATCTTGTTTTATAAAAAAAAAGGGGGGGTGGGAATTCATATACGGAAGTTACTAATACTTGCTCAAATAATTCCAGTGAGACCAAAATAGATGATTCCTGATTTGCTAGAGGATTGAATTCTCATACCATTACCAAAAAGGCTTTTCTTATTTTTAATTGTGAAGATTTATATTTACATTGGTGAAATATCTTGGTGGAGGGCAAAGTAGGGGATTCTGGACATAGCAGGACAAGAAACTTAAACTAAAAGGACCCTAAATAGATGTTTTGAAAACATTTATCAGTATGGGGGGGGCATTATCTATATACTCTTTAAACCACAATTCCATTCCTTGGTATATATGCAACAACATATGTTCTAATATTCACCAAAATTCATGCACAAATGTTCATTTTCTTCACTGTAAAATACAAAGCTGAATATAACTACAAGATATATATGTATACACTTCTGCCCAGTTATATATGCATATTTTTTTTCTGCAGGTATTTAACTGGATAGTTTCACACCAGATCTCAAGTAATGACAATGATCAAAGTGCAATTTCATGTATCAAGAAAAACAGCTGTCAGAAATAATGTTACACTAGAAAAGGCAAACAATTTATAGCATATTACTCCATTTGTGTTTAGTGTTTACAACTTGTATTTCAAAATCAGAGAAAAGTATGATGTGCTTTTCAAGTTAGGCTAAAGATTAGGATTGCTAGAGAATACAGTGGAAGGTTTTGGAAGCAGATGATTTTTTTGCTTCTAGATCTGAGTTGTGGGTATAAAAATGTGATCAGTTTGTAAAATTTTATTGGACTGTACTTTCATTGTTTATGTACATTTTTCTTACAAAGATCTTCACTAAAATTTCAGCCAACTAAAAATTCCTGAAATCAAAGTAAAATATATTTTAAAGCTATATACATTTATGTGTGAATGCCTCACTAATATTTGGTTTAAATCACTTTGTGGTTTTAGGTGAGAAGTGGCATGGGACACCTACATTTAAAATATTGTGTTGGTGAACTCAGAGAATTGATATTTAGATAATGACCATAAAGCTTTTGTTTTTAATTTTTTAAAGTTCCAATTCCTAATAAGCCCTGAGTTGGAAATAAAGTTTGATTCTAAAAGTCACCATTTTTTCTTTAGACTTCATTTTGTGCCACTCCCACTGACTTTTTAAAAGGTAGAATTACACATTACTGCAATGAGTAAAAACTATTACATGATGGCATATTAAAATCATGATTAGAAAATATCAACTATTATTAATCAGTCTTAGACTGAATCTTTTTTTTAGCCAGGAATAAGGGGAAAATATTTCAAATTTTAATTCATTTGAACTCTCAGTGGCCTCAAAACAACTTGCCATGCCAGTACCAGATTTTCTCATCAGCGATTTTGATTTACCGGTTGATATTTATTTCATGAGAGATAATAGTCTGATGCCTTGAAACTTAACAAAAAAATAAAGAAAGAAAGAAAAAAGAAAAGCAAAAGTGAGAACAAGAGAGAGACAGAGAGAACGGTCTACACGGATCCTTTCATAACCCTGTCATCCTGTCACCAAACTCCCAGGTAACACCAAATTCTCTTGCATAACAGCTTGTATATTCCTCTCCTTCTGACAAAACAGAAAGATAATAGCATTTTTTTAGGATAATCTTTCTCATCTGTAAAAAATGCCATAATTTCTAGGTTTACTCCCTAGGTCCCTTGCAGGTGGTATTTTAATCAGTCTAATTCCCCTAACAATTAATTTATAGAAATTGAATATAAAAAATATAGTTTTAAGCTGGGATAATGGTTATTTACTGCACCATATTCTCAGAAATTATAGATCAATTTCTTCCTTATTTCCTGGATGATTCAACACACACAAGTGTGACTTCATGGCAACGTGGGAAAACAGGACAAAACCAGGCTAGAACCTGGAATAAGACTGCCTTCTGTTATCCTGCAGGTTTTGAAGGAACAAAGGCAGATGTGGAAAGTTGCACCTAGCGGGTGCATACTTTTCATAAATGATTCATTATGGTGTCTGAGAATGGGCTGGTGAAAATGAGGTGTCAGAACTATAGCTAGTATGTGTAGTTATTACCCTGGGCAATAAAAAGCTATTCAGTAACGAAGGTGAGCATTTGACATTTTGGAGATGCATCCATAAGAAAACAGAGATTCTGTCCCTTTCTCTGATTCCAATCACACAGAATTTGTCTTATAGTGATGCATTGAGATTGTGGGCAACATTGAAATTAATGAATGTCAGCAAAGCACAATTTGAGTTAAATGAATAATCAACAATTGCAGAAAAATAGTTGCCTAGAAGAGATTTTTGTTTCCCAAGCTCCTGTTTTGATAATTAACACAAGAACATTAGAGAAATGAGGATTCCTGCTCTTTGTAGCATAGTGTTGGGGATCAGAATACTCTAGGCAAAACCAAATGAATCTAGTATCCTACAATAGTAAGTTAGAATTATGGTTGGCAAGGGATACTAAGGCCTCAATTCCTCCTTTTCCTCTCTCTTTTGCTTCCTGGCCACAACTTCTTCTGTTACCTGCTACCACAGTGAGGTACTATTTTGCCACAAGGTTCAAAAGCATGAACCAGTGTTTCCACAGTTGTAAGTCAAAATAAAACTTTTCTTCTTATAAATTGATTTATCTCAGGTATTTTGTAACCGTAACAGAGAACAATCACAGCATGTTTTTAAACTGCTTTCTTCTTGTTTCCTGGAAATGTAGCAAGACTTATTGTTAGGAAAGCTCAGGTATTTGGGATTCTGGGTACTTGCTTCAGCAATATGAGGTTCAGTTAGCAATTGTCTCAAATATTGATTAAAACAATCACTTTTGGAACAGATTGGTTTTTTTTGTTTGTTTGTTTTGTTTTCTTTCTGGACAAGAGAAATTTGTAAGTAAGAGAAGAAATCAGTGGTTGCCTCAGGCTATGGAAATATACAATTTCTACAAATTGACTGGAAAGATTTTTTTTCAGCGTGACAGTACTCTGTTAAGCCTGGACAGCCTGAATGGTAATGTGACTGTAAATTTACTAAAAATTATTGTCTTGTACAATTAAATACATGTTTGTAGTAGGTAGATAATACTTTAATAAGCCTATGTTAATAGCTTTGGGTTTTGTACTTCTCTGATAAACTGGCTTCATTCTTCATGTCTTCTTTTTTTGTAAAATGCCGTTGTCATTGGCATATTCTTTGAGGTTTTAGAGACCATCAAGAGAAAAACAATCACAAGCTGGTGTTCAGATTCATTGACATCATAAGAAGGTTATCCTATTTCCTCATGGAAAGCAAAAGCAACAGATTAAATCAGTGTTTATTTGTCTTAGGCAAAATACAAAAGATTTCTAGGCTCTTATCAAAATATAAACCTCTGTCCTGTAATGAGAATAAGACTATGATGACTGTAAATCTGCTTTTATAATCTTCAGTGTTAAAAATCACACTAATTCTTTTGTTTTTGTAATTACATAAAATAATAGGAAGACACCACACTTTTTTTTTTTCCTTACGTGTGTGAGAAAATTGGATAGAATGTTCTCATAGGCTAACGTCCAACTAGGACAGAGAAGATATCAGAGTAACAATCGGTAGCCATCTTTCTTTTATGGGCCTTACATAGAGATAGATCTACAATAATCCCTCCAAATACTTGGTCATAGCCCACAAACAACTTTGTCTTCTGCCTTTTATATTATTATACAAGGTGAGTTCTTCCAATTGAGACTTTAAAAGTCTGCATGATCAGGCCTTTGGACAGAGGATTTGAAGCAATGCAGGCAGAACCTGTATATTTTATGATCTTGAATGTGATAATATAGATGTCTGTGAGAAAACAGTGAAAACACTTTTAGAATTCCCCAGTTTTTAGTTTATGAAGAGCAATGAGATTTAAATTATATCAAGATAATATGTGAGAAGAAGTTTTTTAAAAATGGAAAATTTTAAACTTCAAGTCTATTTCAAAAGCTCAAGAAATCCTTCAAGTAGAGCTAAGTGAATGAGATATTGAGAATTTTGTATAATCTTCACATACGAGAGCATTTGAGTAGGTATACAATTTTTGCAATATATATTTTTTGCTCTACACACCCATTAAAGTGTCAAAGCATGTGACTGGGATCCCACTTTTCACTTTTGCTTGGATTTCCAACAGTGCTTTAAAAAAATTCTATTATTGTCAGAATAATTTGTAGTTATGTCTAAGCTGTGATCCTCTTTTACTTACTTTTCTAAAATGAATTTCCCTTTTTCAATTTGCATACACTGGTTTTCATCACAAGAAAGTATAATTTCACTAAACTTTCCTTCTTTGGTTTGACTTTTCCTGTTCTTTTCGTTTTATTTCTCTATTAATGAGATTCATCTCAAGGTCAGCTTTGCCCTTTACTGTGTAATCTTTTAGTATAATCTTGTAAATCTTTTTGACCTTTCATCTGTATTCTGACTCTCCCACTACATTTGATTCCATCTTTCCTTTCTTTGTGTGCTGGGGATCAGACCCAGGGCCTGTGCCAGCCAGGCAAGTGCTCTTCCATGGAGCTATACATCCCAGCCCTGATTCCATTTTCTACAATGCAAATCCTGCACTTATTGTTTTATTCTCTTTGTTTTCATTCTTTGTATTTTTAGGTTTCTCATAAACGTGACCCTGATTGTATTAATCTCACCCCATTGTGCACAAAATTATAATCTTGTGTTTTATGTGTTCTTTTGCTCTTTAAATTAGTGATAGTTTTAACTATATGGTTAAAAGCACATAATGTAAAATTTATCATATTAACCATTTCAAGTTCATAATGTTGGTTGTATTCATATTGTTGAGTAGCAGAATTCCAGGCTTTTTCATGTTGTAAATCTGAAACTGTACATTAAACAATTCCACTGTCCTGTTCATCCAGCTCCTGCTAACCACCGCTCTACTTTATTTCTATGGATTTGGTCACTTAACTAAATCATTGGAATCACATAGTATTTGCGTTTTTTCGACTGGGTTATTTCATTAGCATAATATCCTCAGGGTTCACTCATTCTGAAAAATGTGACAGAATTTCCTTCCTTTTAAAGGTAATTAAACTGGGCATGGTAGTACATTCCTATAATTTCAGAAGCTCAGGAGGCTGAGGCATGAGGATCATGCATTCAAAGCCCTCCTCAAAAACTTAGCAAGGCCCTAAACAATCTAGCAAAACTCTGTCTCAAATCTATCAAAAAAAGAGTTGCAGATATAACTCAGTGGTTAAGTGCCCCTGGGTTCAATCTCCCATACCAAAAAAAAAAAAAAAAGAAAGAAAGAAAGAAAGAAAGAAAAAGTAATTAATATGCTATGTTTTGCTTATTCATTACTCAGTTGATAGACCACATTTTATTCACTCATTCATTAGTTGATGATGAATTTTTGGATTTGTTTTTAACCACCTCTTGCCAACAGTGAACAGTGCTGTGTTATTTAAAAAAAAAAATCTGTTCAGGATGGTTCTTTCAGTATTTGGGGTATACACTCATAAATGCGATTATTGAATCATATGATAGTTGTCATTTTAATTTCTAATGATAGTCACACTGCTTTCCATCTTGGTTGAAGCATTTTACAACCTCATTAAAAATGTACAAAAGTGCCATTTCTTTATTACCTAGTCAATGCTTGTTATTTCCTATTTAGAAAGAAGCAACTCTAATAGGTATGAAATGATACATCACTTTAGTTTTTACTTGCATTTTTTCTGTGATTAGTGATGCTAAGCATCTTTTTATATGATTGCTGGCCATTGGACATTATCTTTGGAAAATTTATAGTCTAATCTTTTACCAAATTTTCAAATTGAATTATTTGATTTTATGTTAAGTTTTTCCATTTATATAGAATATTAATCTCTTTTAGCTATGGGATTTATAAATATTTCCTTCTATTCTGTAGGTTCCTTTTTCACCTGTTGACAGGTTGACAGTGTCCTTTGATATACAGACATTTGTATGTATGTTAACAGTTCCATTTGTCTATTTTTTTTTCTCTTTGTTGCTTGTACTTTTAGTGCTTTTTTCCAGGAACTTAATAATAAGCTTAATATTATGAAGATCTTAATCTGTGCTTTATTCTAGAAGTTTATAGTTTTTGATCTTATTTTTAAATTTTTATTCCAGTTTTAATTAATTTTATTATGGTATAAGATAAAGTGCATACGCATATCTGATTTTCTCAGCATCATTTATTAAAAAGATTATCATACCCTTATTGAATGGTTTGATATTTGCTGAACACCACTTATCCATATATGCTATGGTTTATATCTGGGTTTTTACTTTATTCTATTAGTCCATTTGGCTTTATGCCAATGCCATACTATTTTTATTACTATACTTTTGTAGTATGCTTTGAAATCAGAAAATGTGATTCCAAATTTGTCCTTCTTTTCCAAAAAAAATTTTATTATTTGTCCTCTGAGATTTCATGTGAATATTAGGATGGATGTTTCTTTTGCTGCAAAAGTTGCAGTTGAGATTTTGGAAGGCAATATTTTATTGAATTAACTTGAGGTTATAAACACTTTTCAACCATTTTTCCTCTATGTATATGGATATCTTTGAACTTATGTACTTCTGTGTGTTCAGAATAGTGCTTATTTACTACTTTATATTTTATATTTTTTAATTTCTTTTTTTGATCCTTAAACAAAATTAAGATCAAATATGTTGTATGTATGGCACTAGAAAAGTATATGTGAATGGATGTTAACTGAGGTTAGATTAACTTGCACAGAAGTCAACTCATCTTTTAAGAGATATAGCTGAAAACACTTGGTTTAATATGCAGGCAGCAATCCATTATAAAGGGGTTATTCCTCTGGAGTATATATTCTATTTTCAAGTGACACTTTTCTCTCCAAGTACAACAGTTGTTAACACTGTAAAATACATATGAAACCAAAACTGTAAACATTCTCTGTTTTCTTCGATGTTTAACCCACAGGGTAACTTCACCATTGCAATTTCCACCTACTAAAGAGAAAGGGTTCCCTCCGTCCTGCCAGGAGAACAATCTGTGTAATAGGAGAAAGAGCATGATGAAGATTTGTCAGAGTACAGAGGCTCTGTGTAAGGCGTGAGTTTCTTTCAATACATGGGTTCTGCATTGGTTTAATGACACAGTCCTAGAGGCAGAGTGCATCTTTTCTTAATTGGTTTGTATATCCCTTGATATCAGCAGATATTCCTCCATCTCCTGAGACTATAAACTCTGTCTTTGTGTGTAAGTTTCAGTCTAGGTTTGTAACTCTATATTAGTCATTTTGAAATGACTAATAATTGATTTCTTTATAGCTTAATGTAAAATCTGGTATAAAATGAATCAATAAGTCTTTGGAGAGCCAATATTCTTTTTCTTCCAAATATACATTTTAAGGTCTTTCTCAGATAAAATTCATAAACATTGGGCCCCATTCAATATTTATATTCTGAAGAGGATTGCAATTGATATGACTCAACCCAGTCCAGATACAGATCTAGATTGGTATATAAATTCCCTTTTCAGGAAAATGTCATTGTTTTTATCTCCATATGGCATTCTTTTTTTCCAAATTCATCATCTTTTTTATCCTGCCTACATTCAATGTAAAATAATTCATTTTTTCTTAAAAATATCCCAGAAAGTTGCTGTTACATTCCTTCAAATTACTCTTTACTTCATTGTTACTAAAGCAAACTCAGCATGATCTTCCGTTCTTCTCATTAAAATAGGGGCTCAGGCCTTAGGGTCTGCTTTGTTGAACTGTATATGTATGAGCATCTTCCAGTAACAATTTCATTTCTGGAATGACCTTATCCACAGTCAACTTCTTTCTCATTGCCATCAAAACTCTGGCCTCACAGAAAAAATTTATCATTGTAAAAGATACAGACTTATCTTCTATATCTGCATACATGCAACTTGGTCATTTTATTACAGCACATTGTGAAAAGATTAATATTAATTTTGTTAAGGTAATTTCACATTAATTCTTATTAAAGAAACTGTCTGTTTTTAAGGCATGTAAAGACTGAACTGTTATATCACAAATCCAAGTAATTAAATGTCTTCAATTTCTCTTTCATTTCACATTAGATCTTAAAATGACATATAAATTGTTGAGAAATTAACCAAGGGAAAATATAACTCCTTGCTGCACTTTTTTTTTTGTCAAAATATTTTTCACCTCAATGAAGGAAAGTTTGATTTAAACTATTGTATTTAATATGCTAAAATGTCTCACAACTGTTTTGATGGTCTACACAATTTAAAGCCATGTAGTATATAATAAAAATATGAAATTAAAATGAATGTATTATGACTGCAATGGACTTAGAAAAAACGGAAAATAAGTTCATCAAATGGGAATAAAGTATAGGCCAACATATAAGTACTAGAGTGATAATAATAAAAGCAAATGCCTGTTTTATTTTTGCTTTGAAATACAAAACTGACCATTTATAATACTGATTTTGATAAAATAATTTCAGATAAAAATACAGTCCCCATATCTACTAATAAGCATTATGTTTTGAGTTTAAATTCACTTAAATATTATATAGTCTAATAGATTACTCATTAACCTAAAGTGAAGTTCCAAAGTGTTAAAAATAGGCCCTTATTCTCATGATTTATTTTTTAATTACAATTTGAGAATGTGAATTATGTTATAGCCCAAAACCTATCACTTCTAATTCAATGATAGGGTAGAGTGAGAAGAAATACAATAAGGTTCTAAATTAGTGAATTAAAAATGCATAATTTGATTAGTAGTTTCAGGAATGATTTTGAAACCTACTGCTTTATAAGTATCTTAAGGAATTCTGATGTGTATTCAGTCAAAATTTTCACTTTCTAAAATTCTTTCCTGCAACTTCCAAAGATAAAATTATAACAAAGGTCTAACTGTTAGATGATTTGCCTGATATCATTCAGTATTTCAAAATAACTGCTATGTAACTTGATCTGGGTATTTTCATAAGGTATCTATACATTTCCCATATGCATTCTCAGCATTTTTTTCATAATTTTATCTTTTAGTAACACTTTATGTTCAATGTAATCTTTTTTTTTTCTATAGCCATTACTCCAATGCAACAGTCAAACTCATGCCTCTTTCTTGGACTATTGCATTAAACTTCAATAGACTCCTTGTTTCCTGTTCTAATTCAGATGATACAATGGTGCCAGATTAATTTTCCTAAAGTTGCTAAAATTGTGTTACATTTTGCATAAAATCTCAAAGAGTCTTCATTACATACCAAATGAAATTACCTTACCTTTTTTTTAAATGTGAAATCCAGTATTATGTATCCCCAAGTTAACTTTTCCAATCATATCTAATCTTATTTCTGTGTACAAAATCTCTCTGTTTTATTTTGCTCCCAACTACAAACCAATTAAACTGTTCACTATACTCTATTTGAGTTACTCCACTAGTCTGTTTTATGATTATGGAGACCTAGGGTCAAAACATTTCCTGATTTACACAGCTGGAGGCAAATCTTCTAAAACCAAACAATAACTTTTGTTCTTTCATCATTAACCTTGTATTTAAAATTATGTTAAACAATGACTTACATATAAATCTATTTTTTTTTTGTCCTAGATTATACATTCTCAGAGGAGTCTATATAAAGTACATAGATTCTCAGAGCTTGTTCAAAACTATATACATAATAGACACTATATTTATGGTCAACAACAATAAAAATCTGGATTCTCTGTTTCAGTTTTTGCTTCTTTTGAATCACTGCCCACAGTTATAACATATTATTTTATATTATTATAAAGTATGGAAATGCATTAATTAATTTTAATATTTAATAAGGTTTAATAATCTCATATATAACTTACATTTTCTGATACTCTTTGAATCATTAAAAATATTGCACATATTCCATGTAAAATTATTTATTTTCATAAATATATATAGTTAGAACAAAAAAAATCAAAGTATATCAGGTTTGCAACTTCTGTTATCTATTTTTATCTTTTTTTCCCTAAAACAATGACATTACACAACCTGGCAAAAACTTTAAATTTTACAATTAATGTTTCCATATTTATAAAAGCTTCTTAGGCCAGTTTAGTAGTGTTAATTTTGTAAGTAAAATTGCAAAATATAAATATGCCTCAAGAAATATTTATAATTATTAAATCCTTCATTGATCAAGGAATGTCTTATTAATAACTCCAGTTGTGTCTTATTAATAACTTCAGATCAATTTGACAACTGGATATATCTGAAAAACACTATATGCTTGTATCTTGTTTCAACAATAACAGTATTTTGCAAATGAAGTAATCACAATGTATTTTATTCAAAGCAATAATGAATATGTAAATGCAAAGATAAGCATAAAAAAGTGAGCTCCATATGTAATCAGAAAAATTTTATCAAATAAAACAGAAATTTCAAACCACTATAAAAAGTAACAAACTAGTACTTCATAATAAAAAAATCGGTATATTATAAGTGATTTTTTAAAAAATGAAACATTTAGATCCTGAACAGCTAAGATTAAATTATATCATTATTTAGATATATTAACTATATATAGTAATGAAAATGTGTCTATTATCCTACACACGCTAACTAGCTTAAAACTGCCATCCAAGGACTGGGGTCTAGTTCAGTCATAGAACACTTACCACCTGTAGGAAGCTCTGGGTTTGATCCCCAGCAACAAAAATAAAAATGACCTCTAATATAATATTTCCTCTCAGAAACGGTCTTAAATATAAGAATAAATATGCATTGATAATGTGTATAATTTCTTAAGCATTTATGGAATTTAATTTGCAAATGTATTCTCATTTTGAATTATTATTTTTTTTCCTTTTTGGAAAAAAGGAAAAAAAATAATAAAATTATTATTTTACTTTTTGGTCTATACAGGACCATCCCTGTGAATTATTCTACTGGTTGTGAGCATATTCTCTCTTTTTTAGGTTTTCAATATATACACAGAATAGACACAGTAATGAATTAATAAAGAATATTGCCACTCTAAATTTCAAGGCAAATATGCCATGAATCATGTATTAAAAAGACAAGCAGTTAAAATTTTGATAAGGGTGAAAGGAAAAGGTAATAAGGGAATATGCAAACTTTTAAAACAATTTTACTCTATATTTTCACATGAAAATATGTTTTAAGGCCAGGCACAGTGATGCCTGCCTGTTATCACAGCGGCTTGAGAGGCTGAGGCAAGAGAATGACAAAATCAAAATCAGCCTTAGCAATTTAGTGAAGCCCTAAGCAACTTAGAAATAAACTGACTCAAAAAATAAATATAAAATAAAATAAAAAGGACTGGGGATGTGGTTCAGTGATTAAGCTGCTCTGGGTTCAATCTCATTTACAAAAAAAAAAAAAAATGTTTTAAAAATAACGTTATTTTTGCTAAATGTGAATTTAAATTGTTCCCTTTTCAATTAAGATATCACACCATTATATGTAGATATTATCTAAGTAATTGCATATACATATATCTCAGTTTCGAGGTTTAAAAGGAATTCATTTTGATATAGATGGTATATTCATGAAACCAGTAGTTATCTGAATATGAGGAGTGTCAGTGGGAAGAGCTGGGACACCAGTATTCATTCTTGAGCACTCCAACTTTGAGGAGAGCACAAAAGAAAATCATTTCCTTTATTTGCCTCATGCAGATTTTATTGGTGCCTTAATCAGGTCATTAGTTGAAACATTTCATGGACATATTTATAGTGATTACTTATATGAAAAACATTGAGCCAAACAAGGAAATCAAGAAAGGAGCAGCCAGAGAATAGAAACAGCATCGCATTATGAGGGCTACCCACATAAGACCATTCCTCAACATCAATACTGGGCATAAGGCGCTTCTTGCTGCCTCTGACATGCCTGGAGTCATAAAAAAATTACACACAAGCTGATGACACTGTTTAAAATCATTTCTTCATTCTAACCCTTTAAACTTCACAAGAATGCATTAACATGACTATGATTGTTTTCATATTGTAGATGAGCCAATTTCAGTGCAGGGAGATTGAGTACTGTCTCAACACCTTAGACTTCTGTAAATAGTGGGTGTGAGAAATTCACCCAGACAGAAAGACCAACTCATGAAGTGAGAAACCCTCTCACATAGTCTGGCATCTCTGATTTTTTTCCTGCCATTTTGGTATAAATCCATATATCTCTTAAAATGATATTTTGAAGTCCTAATCTCCTTGGCCTCAAAATGTGACCCTGCTTGGAAACAGGGTCATTGTTAATATTTTTATTAAAGATGAAGTCATACTGGTCAGACTGGGCCCTTAATCTAATATGAATGGTGTACTTACACAAAGAAGAAAGTGGGAGGATGGAGAATAAAATGGGAGGACACAGAGAATCATTGGGAGAAGATGATTATGTGACAACAGATACAAAGATTGAAGCAACTTATCTACATGACCAGGAGCCCCAGTGCAGTATAGTAGCCACCAGAGGCAAGATGGGATGGTGTCCAACACTGCTGGCATTTTGGTTTTGGACACACAGACTTTAAAAATTTGGAGAATAAGTTTCATTGTTTTAAGCCACCAAGTTCCGGGTTACAGAAGCCAAGGAAACTGGTAAATTTTCTCAACCATCTTTTATTAAAATATGTATTTTATCTGACCTTCTGTTTTTATTCTGAATTATCAGTTAGTTATTGCCTTCATTCAATAAAAATAAAAATAAAAATCTGAATACATAAGGAAAACAGTTGGAAAATTGTACAAAATGGCATAAATCTGGGAAAGATAAATATTGAAAGAAATAGCAATGCAGTGATCCCTTTTTATCAGTGAGTTCTACAAATGGGTTCAACCAAACACACACATCAAAAATATTTGGAAAAAATTAAATCTGTACTGAATATGTATAAACTATTTCTGGTCAGTATTCTCTGAACAACACTATTTAATAATTATTTATATGGCATTTATAATTTATGAGGTATCATAAGTGATATTAAGATGACTTAAAACATTCAGGATGATGTGCACACATAATATGTAAATACTATGCCATTATATATAATGATCTTGAGCATCTACAAATTTTGGTATCTGCAGATGTCCTAGAACTAATGTCTCACAGACACTTGGAACAATTGTTCATAAGTTTCATAAGGATATAAGAGTTATGGACTAAATGTTTTTGATCTCCCTAAATTCAAATGTTGAATCACTGTTCTTCAATGGGATCATATTAGGAATTGGAGTCTTTGGAAGGCTGTTAAGTTTAGATGAGGTCATGAGGGTGGAGCCCCCATGCTGGAATTTGTGTCTTTGAGACCAGTTTATCATGTGAAGATTAGAAAACATAGCCTTCTGCATATCCCAAGGAGCAGTTCATCAGACATAGGATCTGCCAGTACTTTGGTGTTTGGCTTTTTAGCCCTCAAACTGTGAGTAATAAATGTCTGTTGTTTTAACAGCTCAACCCACAGAGCTCTGTTTTAGCAACCCACAGTATAGAACACAGTGAGAAGACAAAGGAGGACTGACTGTACACGAAATACATTAATATTGAGAGATATGACAGAAAATTTGTAACATGTTTTGCTTTAGAGTACCAATGAAAAAATGTAACAAAGAGTTGCTTCAGGAAGATGAATCTAAATGCAACATTAAAGAGTAGAAATAATCAGAAGCTCATGAACAGTCAGAAGACTGTTAAGTCACAGGCTATAGCCTAGGTGGGATATAGGAAGATTTCATCTTGGATTTTAGAAAAAAAAAAAAAAACACTGAAATAGATTCTGGGGAGCAAATATCCAGAGGATAGAACTCACAATAATATTTTACATTAAAAGAGCAGACAAATAAAAATTCTGTTTCAAATTAGGTGACACTGTCTAGTTGTAGACACTGAAAGATGATAGTTCTATTTGAGAGATGTATTTTGTTTTATTTTAAATTTAGTTTTGACTCTGATAAGTGTGAATTTCTGTAGATGAAGTTAGAGAAGAAGATTTCATAAAGGCAGCTGGTGATGCAAACTAGAATTTTCAAAAGAAAGAGAAATAAGAGCATCTCCCTTTGATGTCCAGGGCATCTGAACCAGGCAATGATAAGAGCTTTCAGGCATTCTCTTATTATCCATTGAATGATTATAAACTGCACTTCCTATTATACACACTTAATAGGCATAATCATAATAATAATAATAATAATGTAATAGAACTAAAATAATCATCAATGATGCACAATTTATAGGTGGGGTACACAGATTGGAACCCAGTTTACCACACTTCAGACTTTACAGTCACATTTTTAAAATAAGCTGAATTAGAAATTTGGATATAATTCCTGTAAGTTAAAGGGTCAAGATGGCCAAGATCACAGTATTCAAAATATATGAAGTGATAGACTCCCAAGTCTCTACTTTCCAGCTTGTCAAAGAAGTGAAATCTTCCCTACTGAGCCTTGGGTATTTGTTATTTCCCCCTTTTTAAACCATGTTAGCTATAGTAACAATCAAATTGCTTATTAGCATTCATTTTAAAATCCCTAACTTTATACATTAATCTTGAGCCATAGTATTGTGTGTGTGTGTGTGTGTGTGTGTGTGTGTGTGAATTTTAATTAGAAAAGACCTACAGGCCTTATACTGGAGGGCTATTCAGAAGCTTGAACCCCTCTGAAGCTCTATCCTGAATTTAATAAATTTACACACAAGGTTCATGTCATTTACAAGTGTATTATTCTTTTCTAGGGTAGTTTATAAAAACAGTTTCAGTAAAAAGTGAAAGAAATAATAATAGCAGAGGGCCAGAAGGGACATACTGTTTCATGCATGTTATATTTCTCCAGAGATTTGAGCTGGATGGATTACCTTTTCTATTTCTCCCTTTAACCAGCTTTGACATGAGTGCAGTAGACTGTTTCGTTTCTATATTTAGCCTAAAGCTGAGTGAATTTCACTGAAGTGTGAAGTAATTTTAAATATACTTTGTATAAAAGTTTGCTGAATTTTAAAGCACTTGGACATCATGGGGATTAAAAATTGCTCAAAACACAGATCAGTGTAGTTAAATATATTGACCATGTGTGATTTTTGAAGTATGGAATAATAATTTTATTTCTGACCCAAGTGGGTAGTATTTTTAAATTATAATTACTTTAAATACTTTGTACAGAAAATAAATATCGGGCATAGCAATGGATAATACTTAAAATAAGTTTTGCTGCTATAATCTTAGCAGATTAAAGAGACCATTTAATAGTTAAATATTAAATTTAAATGATTTTAAGTGATTTCTAGCTTATGCAGAAAGCTGTGATTTTCTTTAGTTTACTGATGGTAAAATGATCTGATTTTTATAAGCTTAGTCTATCATAGATATTTTCAGATAAGACAGTTTCTCTAAGAAATTTATAATCATAATCCACTTGAAAATATTATTTTGTCAGTGTTACAACAGAAACATACTGTTATGATCAATGACATATGAAATATAAAGGTATAAATGTTACTGCCATGATTCAATGGTTATGAGCCACTCAATTCTTAAAGCTCTCCACTGACTCATCTTTTAAGACACACAAACTCCAAAAATTAATACATTAATAAAATTAAGACAAATTAATTAGATAAAGCCATATCTTGAAAAATAGTATTTAGTGAACAAAGGAAATACTAACAACTTGACTAGAATTTGATTCTTCAACAACTACCAGTATGCTAAAGGACAGTATGGTGGAATTTCATTAAACGTGTTCATATTTATATTTTTAATATAATCAAATCCAGGAGTCAATGAATTGTATTTGTATTCCACAGAAATATTTTATATTAGTATGTCTCCTTTAATTCAATTATAAATATATTTCTGGTCTATGTGACCAATTAATGTGTTCAATGAATAAAAGGATGAGCACAACATATTACTTAAAGTATAATTTCACTTACATTAATTCTGACTTGACATTTATTTTCTTTGAAAAATAAAATTACTGAAAGAGGAAAAGGAATGAAATAATTTGTTATAAAAAACTATGGCTTTCAAAGTATGTCCTAGTTATAGAACTAAGATTGACTATAACATTATTGATGTGCATATAAATGCTTGAATTCTACAAAGAGATTTCTTTTTTATCTTGTGCATCTGTTCTAGTATCATTTTAAAATATGAATATATGTTATGATCAATGACATATGAAATTCTTCTTTATCATGTACAAATCATTTCCAAAAGAGAAATCATTAAGCTCAAAAGTATTGTGCTCAGTATTTGCTTTTAAATTCAAGATGAACAAATACTACTCAGTAGTGTGGAAATGAAGCACATAGTCTTGTCAGCAAAGAATTCAAACTCTGAAATTATATATGAAGGAAAGTCACTAGACATTCTAAATAAAATATGATTTAAAATTTGAATTGGAATTTCTTTTCTCATCCTTTTTTTTTGGCCATGGCCTTGTGCATGGTAGGCAAGTGCTCTACCAACTGAGCTATATCCCCAGCCCTCCTATACCTTTTTATTAAAAGAGAAAATAAAGAGCAGAATGAATAACATTGTATGCATCTCAGAAGTCAAATATATAACCAAATTAACATATTAAGATATACAAAATTGTGTATATTTATTGTGGATTCTATCACAAATACAGGTATATATGTATACACAGTGAAATGGCTCATTTGTTCTAACTATCCTATGCATTATTTGGTGTACTAATCATTTTTGGTGAGTACTACTAATCAAAATCATTAGGAATTTTCAAAAATACAAGACTTCTTTAGTAACTTTAGATACCATGCTGTATAATAAACTCCTGAGTTTACTTCTCTTAACTAAAATTTTTTATCTGCTAAATAATATCTCCACAACCCCCATTCCCATCTTTAGGCCTCATAACCACGTTTTTTTTTTTTTTTAACAATATTTCTGTTTTCTAGGCGTACAGGACTAAGACAAAGATGAATGGTATCAAAATAATTTGGTTCAAAGCACTACACTATTTGACATAGGGACTTGAGCCTCTGCAGATTTTGGTATTAGTAGATGTCCCTTCATGATCTTTCACAGATGCCAATGGATGATTGTAATATCAAAAATGGTATAATTTCTCCTTTGAATTTCATATCTTAGAATAAAAATAACAGGGCTGGGGATGTGGCTCAAGCGGTAGCTCGCTCGCCTGGCATGCATGCGGCCCGGGGTCGATCCTCAGCACCACATACAAACAAAGATGTCGTGTCCACCAAAAACTAAAAAAATAAATAAATATTAAAATTCTCTCTCTCTCTCTCTCTCTCTCTCTCTCTCTCTCTCTCTCTCTCTTTAAAAAAAAAAGCACCTGGATCTTCCTATTAAAAAAAAAAAAAAGAATAGAAATAACACCTTAGCTATACACTTGGATATAAACCTAATCAAAATTTTCAAATTAGAAAAATAATTTGCTGGTAAAAATCTAGGCCACATGGAATTTATTTTAATTCAACTGATACACTGATCAATTATTATGTTCTAACCACAAGAGAGAGTCATTACCATGACACACAAAGTAGGTGACTAATTTAAAAGTTCAGCATATATGAAATACCAAGCAAATATAAATTGGATGACATTTTAATAAATTTAAAACAAGAAATTATGATTTAATGTGACATAGAAAATTTGAGGTTGAACAGATCTCAAAATTGAATTAAATATATAAAATCGTTTTATTTTTAAGAGAGAGAGCGAGAGAGAGAGAGAATTTTTTTAATATTTATTTTTCAGTTTTCGACGGACACAACATCTTCATTTGTATGTGGTGCTGAGGATTGAACCCAGGCCGCACACATGCCAGGCAAGCGCGCTACCGCTTGAGCCACATCCCCAGCCCAAATAAATAAAATTGTAAGGAACGGGGTTGTATAAGGAATTTCATTCAAATCAAGCAGAATCTCCAATGATTGACAATTCAGATATAACATGGGCTACTGAATCACTGGAATGTAAAGTATCAAAGGAAAAAAGGCAAGGAAGAAATGATAGATTATAGAAAACAAAATAGCCTATTATTATATAGAGGGAGATAATATCAAAAGAAGAAGAATGCTCTGCAATAGAAGGGGAGGGAATATATTTTCTCAGAGAAGAAATGTGACAAGTGAGGTAAGAGTGATGTAAAAGAATTCTTTAACACATGTTTATTGAACAGAAACAATGAGATCAAGTTAAGCCTCTGACTATAGAATGGCTATGAGTAGAGAAAATACTAGAAAAAGAGAAGATGGAAGTTGAAATAAAAAAAAAAAAAAGCAAAATATTCCAGAAGCCTGAGTGCATTAGTCTGGGTTCTTCAGAAAACAACTAAAAAATATTCACATAACATAAACGGATGTTTGTGTATGTTAAATACATTTAATAAAATTGGCTTAAGTGATATGAAAACTGACAAGTCCCAAAATCTACAGTCAGCAAACTGGCAGCCAAGAGCAACCTGCGTTTCCATTCCAAGTCACAAGCCCTGAGAACCAGGAGAGCCAAAGGAGCAATCTCCAATTTTGACATCAGCAGTCACTTGACAAAGAAGAGTTCATGTTTTTGTATGAAGGCTGAAGAGGACTTATGAATATTTTAGTTTAAATGCTCACATTAAGGAGTTCCCCCTTAGCTTTTTGGTTTTATCCAGGACTTTAGTTAATTCGATGAGATTGACACCCATTGGGAAGAGCAACTGCTTAAAATCATGTACTGATGGAAAGAGTAATCAGTACCAAACACACTCACCTGACACAACTGGACTAATATCTGACCAAGTGTCTGGGTGTCTTGTAGCCCAGTTAAATTTAGAGATAAAATTAAAAATGTACCATGCAATTGATAATAATGACTTGGACGATGTAGTTGTTGTTGACTCTAAAATTGGTAAAGTGGGCAAATGGTATTGAAATCATGAGGATACATAAAAGCATTTATAAAGAATTCAAGTGAGAAAAAATTAGACCCAGGACAAGCCAATGACAGTTTTTGATAATCTTATGTTGGAAAGTGGAGTATAGATCACAACAAAGATTTCCATGGAAGAAAAAAACAAAGAAAATATCAGTTAAGAGAGTTCAAGTAAAACTATAAAAGATAAAAAGGTCAACGGTATCAAATTTTTGTGGAGTTCAAGGAAAGTAGTATTAAAATATTTCATTTGGATTTAGCTTTAAGGAAGTCATTATGAAAGAAAGTATTGATGCCTGGCATGGGGGTGCATGCCTCTAATTCCAGCTCCTCAGAATGCTGAGGCAGGAGCATTACAAGTTCAAGACCAACCTCAGCAATTTAGCAAGATCCTGTTTCAAAATAAAATAAAAAGTGCTGAAGATGTAGCTCAGAGGTAAACCACCCCTCTGTTCAATTCTTAGTACTACAAAAAAATAAAAAATGTATTGGTAAAGTGATAAAGACAGAATTATCTTGAACTGTGAGAAGATATGATAATAGGTAAAACAAAGCAAAATAAATAACAAAAAGTCCCCAACATCAAAACAGAAACTGTGAACAAGCTGTTTATGAACTTTAGTAATGAGGTGAAGATGAGACAGTAAACTTCAAGACAAGTAAGGCACAAGACAAAAGGAAAGTTAAATGTTATGAAACATTCAAGGAAAGAGATGCTAGTTTACCACTCTTGAATTGTTCAAAGGAAATCTGTTATCAATTATCTGGATTAAAAATGAAAGCCCTGTAGTTCAAATGGATAGATATACAATTGAATTTAAAAATTGGTTCATATACATTACCCACACAATTTAATATTTTATATTGCTAGACATCAAACCCAGAAAGTACTTAAATAGAGACAAAATGTTGATAAGATTGTGTTCAATATCATTTCTTTCACATCATTACTGATTTTCTATAATCTAAACACATGATAACTATTTAGTTTCTATAGGCTTATGAGCCCCATCATTCACTAAATAATTTTTTTTCCAACATGTTCCCTGAACCAGAAAAAGTTTCAAGAACTCTACATATCTCTGTTATGTCTCTTTAAGTAACTAATGCTTGCTATTTTTCAGATCTTAGATTGTATTAATTAGTTTTCTATTACTATTAAAAAATCCCTGATGCAGACTAACTATATAAAGGAAAGTTGTTTATTTAGCTCGTAGTTCTAGAGAATCAAGCATTTGGCACCAAGCATCAGCTCTGTCCTGTTGAAAGCCTCTGGTGGACTGCATCAGAATGGTGGAAGTACCTTCTTAAAAAGGAAACAAGAAGGAGACTCAGGGGTCAGGATTGCATTTATAATATTTCTTTCTTGCAAGAATTCAGAGGTTCCACAAAAGCTCCTCCAATGATGCAAGCACTCCTACTAGGATCCATCTCTTTAAGGGATCCACAACATCTCCCAGTACCACCACCCTGGGGACTAACTTCCAACACATCCAGAAAATAGCACATGTCAATCATCCTTTACTTTGAGAAGATTCTATTGATCTTCCTAAAGAAAACTTCCTCTAGTAAATGTTATTACTGGATTAAGTGCTTCTTCTCTTGGAAATTTCTTCTTCTTTTCTTTTTTACTAGACACTTCCTTGATTAATAACTGTTTAGATCACTAGAACATAAACTTTATTGAAATATGGTAGATTATTTTTCTTCTTTTAGTGCATCCACAGCACTAACCAGTCTCTCACAAAAAAAACAGATTCTCTGTAAGTATGTGTAAAATGAGTGAATATACAAAATTAACCAGAATGCGTTTAGCTAAAAATTGGAAATGTACATGCTAAATGAGGTAACATAGTCCACAAGAGTTCTGACCTATAGCAACTATTGATACTCTACTTAAAAGACGATAATTATTTTTCTAGACTAGAACATGAATTTTGATCATCTTTATTATCATATCAAACTTATAAAATATCTAATCGATACTTATTTGGGGGGTTAATAATTCAAACAAGCTTTTATTCCTTACAAGCTTTTCTAAAACACTTTAGAGTTATTAGATTTTTATAAAGGAAAATGAAAGTATCTCAGAGATAATATATCATGTAACCTATAATGCCTAATTTTTGTTTCAAGAATTTTAAATACCTAAAGTAAGTTGCAGCATAGAGGATTTGAATAGGAAAAATATTTTACTCAGAATGATGACTGTATGTCTTATAAACCACTAGTGAATGATATATTTGTAATTTTTCCTGGAATCAAGCAACAAATGTATAAACACAGAGCCATAGACTTACATAATTTTAAGAAACCTTATGCCCTTAATGAAATTTCCTTTAGAGTAGGAACCTTGTCTATAGTATCCACAGCAGATCTTCATATATATTTTTGTCTGCAATAATCTTCAGTGCTTTATAAAGAAGCCAAATGGATAAAATCTCTCATTGTCAATAAGGGCTTTTATTACACTGATCCTGAATTTCTGACTTTCAAATTCCTGTATTTTTATTCCATGTTGCCATACAGGGCAACGTTACAAATGTTTGAACTTTTTTTCATTATCCTCTTCACTTTTGCAAACCTTTCAGTCTTTCTTTTGGTTATGTATGCATTTGTTCCACAGAAATCATGGTTTTCCAACAGCCTCTACTAAAAGCACTGTTGTCATGTCTAATTTATTTTGCACTTGACAATTTCATTCATGTTAAGTTTTATCTTGTTCCCATCTTTATTTCACTGATTTTTTATGCCATATTAGCTATTTCTCTTAGCCTTGATTATTCTAAAATGTTCTTGGCAAATCTCCATTTATACAAGAGTATTAAGAAAATATAAACAAACTAAAGCGAAGAGTTCTGTGAACCACTGATGGACATCTTTTGCATTTTCAGCAAATATTCACATTATATTACATGAAAATATTCTTCTACAAATACCTTAAGCATACTGGATAACTTTTGACAATTGCTAGTCTCATGCAGAGCTTAGCTTTTGAGAAAAACAAGTTGAGAAACCAAATTGGAAAGGTGCCTAAAAAAGCAACAGTAGGAAGAACAAGCTAACAACTATTTTGCTAATTGGTGGAATGGACAAGTGTTTGGTTATTCCAGTAGCCAAGAGATGGAAGTTCTAAAGGTAACATAACAAGTTGAAATCAAGCACAAATTCATGAAGTGGGGAATTGGTACCTTACACAAAGGAGTCCTGAAAAAGAAAGAAAAAGAAAGAAAGAAACCTGGCTAATTTAACAGACTATTGCTAAGTGAAAATCTGAATTTAGGGAAAATATATTCAGAGGCAAAAGATGATGAAAAACACAATTGAACATCTCCTTCTAGGTTATAGGAGAACAACAGGTAGGAAAAATCACTTTTATAATTGATAATTATAGATTTCCCTTGATGCCTACTTGAGCTTAATTAACATTATTTGCATTCAGACCAAGAAATCAATATTAAATGGTTCTAGACTGTGAACAACACTTGCGTGCCTAATGACACAAAATTCAAAATATTTCTTTTGAAAAGAAATGTACTTTAAAATAAAAAGTGTGAACTATCCTGAATGATAACATTCCACTGAACAGGATCTTGCATTTTACAATGACAAAAATACATCAAAAGAAATATATATCTGTCAGCAGATATAGCAAACAGCAGAATTCAACTGTCAGCAAAGTTAGATGGTGGAAACCAAATAAGAATCCAAGTTATTTCAAGATATAAGAAAACTGTAAGTTACTACTATATTTAAATGAGTACATTTAAAAAGCATAGATTCTAAAACTTCAAAATGTATTCATTAGATGAATAACAATTAAAAAAGCTTGTGGAATAGGGCAAATAAAATGTCAATATAACTGAAAAGAGCACTTGAAATCTACTTGTTGGCAATAACTAAGTTATCTTGAATAAAGGACAGATAGATAAGGGATGATATCCATGAGAATAATTAGTAGTTATAAAATGTATTTGAGAAAATCTAATTTTCATCTCATCGTGTTTCTAATAAATGAGAATATTAGAGAATGCTGAACAAAGGCAAAAATAAGTTCTTGAAAATCAAAACAAAGATTAAAAAGATAACTCATAAAGAAATGGGAAAATCAAACTGACATGGATACTTTACAGCAATAAAAACAGAAGCCAGTGGAAAATGGATAAATTCTTCTGAGTGCTAAGAGTAATGCTATCAAACTAGAATTAGTGATCAGCTGATCTATGATTTAAAGTGATATAAATTTAAAAACGAAGATTTTTTCATAAAAGAGAACATTACCAACCCTCAACTCTACAACAAGTGAATTTTGAACTTGAATTGTAGAAAGAATAAAATTAAGCCCCCAGTAAATAGGTTTCCTCCCAGAAAGAAAGAAGGTGTAATGAAAATAAACAAATGTGTTGGACAAATAAAAATTTTCATATAAAGCAATAATCATGAGTTGTTCAGGGGGAGGGAAAATAAAAGAAAATGGCACTAAAATAGAAGATAATAATTACATGTGCAATTGGAGAAAATGATTGGAGGAAAATTATTGCAAGGTGCTTTTATCCTCTAACAAGTAATAGAGCTATTTCTGACTGATGTGTGAAGTCAGGTATATAAAAACCTACAATGTAGGAACATTCAACAAAAAGAAGAAACAGGCATTTAACTTCTAAATACAAGATTGTTAGAATAAGCAATAAAAAGATGAATAAAAAAATAAAATGATAATAGCATAGTAAATCTCCAGCGTTGAAATGACAGCAAGACAATACAAATGTGGAATTATCGGCAAATTCCAAACTATTTATTCTTACTTGTATACTGCATTTTGCAAAGGAAAGTCATCTATATTTTCTCATTTAATCCTTATGAAACTTTGATTATATTAAAGAGGCCATTTGATTATATTTGCTTGTTTCACAGATAAGTAACTGAGTTATTTTTTGTTTTGTTTTGTTTTCTTTGATTTTTAATGTGTTTGTATCATTGGTTTCTAAAATTAAAAAGGCCAGAGGGAAACATTCAAGTCCATGTCGGCTAGGTTAAGTATGTTTGCCATTTCAACTGAGTGCATCAGTCATTCAAAAAGTTGTGAGTATGTGGATCATGAGAAAACTGAATTTATGACATTGTAGGATCCAGTTGACATGGAGTTGTATAATGATTTTGCCATTCTCTAGAAAAGCAGGTGAGTCCAAGTGCAATCAACTACTATCTGTAGTTTACTCTTCTTGCTCTAATTACTGTGTTTTTATCATGTAATCATGACATTAAGTTACTATGTCATTTCAGAATTTGTAAAAAATTCAGCAACAAATTTGCTACCATGTCTTATCAGAATCCATTCTTGCTTCATGCACCCCTTGTTTGAATAAGGAAAGAGCTGACTTCTTTCCCATCAATTAAAGTCTAAAAATTTTAGATTTTAGTAATCACTAAGGGTATATGTTAAGAAACTTCTCAAATTACAAAAAAATTTTAATTGTAATAACTAATTATAAAAATGTTTTTCATTGTGATATTTCCCTGTATCATACCTGATGCATTAATCATGCCCATGTGTCCTTCTATCCTTGTCCCCCACCCACATGGTCTCCTCTCCACTTTACTGCCCCCAGCATCCTTCCTAGTTCTCAGTGGTTTCTAGCAGTGCCTCTTCTACTTCCTGGTTGTGTGTGTGTGTTTGTTTAAGTTTCTACGTGTAAATGATAACATGTGGTTGAGGGCTTAACTTTCTGTGTCTGACAACTTTTATTTAAGTAGATATTTTTGAGTTCTGTCCATTTTCCTGAAAATGTCAGAATTTAATTCTCCTTTATGACTGAATAATATCCCATTGTGTACACATATACTATGTTCTTCATCCATTCCTTTATCCACGGGAACCTAGGCTGATTCCCTATCTTAGCTATTGTGAATAATGCTGCAGCAAACATGAGTACACAGACTTTTCTTTTGCATGCTACCTTCATTTCCTTTAGTTATAAACCCAGGAGGGAGGAAGAGAGAGAAGGAGAGAGAAAGAGAGAAAGGAAATGGGCTGAAGAGGAACCCCTCCAGGGCATCCTCCAGTGACCCACCTCCTCCAGACATGCCCACCTGTCTGCAGTTTCTACTTAGTCTTTCCAATCAACTGGATGGACTGATTAGGGGGTTATGACTCTCATGATCTAAACCTTTCACCTCTGAACATGACTTCAGTAACACGTTGAGGGCTATCTCACATCCAAACCATAATACCATTTTTCTTCTTTTGAGCAGTGTCTATTAAGATCATTTTTCATTTAAAAAGAAATAAATTACTTGTTTTTGTGTTGTTAAGTTTTGTGGGTTCTTTATATATTTTGGTTATTAATTCCCTATCAGAATAACTGGCATGAATTTTCTCCCCTTCTGTATTGTCTTTTCACTTTGTTAATTGTTTTTCTGTAAAACCTTCTGAAATTATAGACTTAAAAATTCACTAATAGTGATTAGATGTTATCTTGTTTTTTCTGTTTTACACTTATCAATTTGCAACTTCTCCTCTGAAGTTCAGAAAAAATCAAACAAAAATTTCTTTTTCTCTTACTTTGCTTTTCACCTTTCTTCCTTGTGCCTTTGGCCCAAAATTGATATTATTTTTTCTATCATCTTTTTATTTGCCTATAAGTACAACAAACATTCATAAGACAAAACAAAACAAAATTTATCGGCTGCCTTTGGAAGTTTTTACTATATTACCTTCAATTTTGGCTCTGCATCCCTTCTGTTTATTTTATATGTTAGGTTCTGCTTTACTTATGTATACAATGATTTTTTCTTTGTACACTTAATCTTAAAAAAAAATTATTGTGAAAATTTCTTTGTTTCTCCTAATAGAAAAGACTTTAAAATTTACATAATGTTGTTATTTTTTTTAAGAGAGAGAGAGAATTTTTTAATATTTATTTATTTTTTTAGTTTTCGGCAGACACAACATCTTTGTTTGTATGTGGTGCTGAGGATCAAATCTGGGCCACACTCATGCCAGGTGAGCGTACTACGGCTTGAGCCACAACCCCAGCCCCATACATAATGTTATTATAATAAACTAAATGATTTTTGTACATTGTAAATGAAACAGAGAAGTTTGATTTTTAAAAAATGTTCTAATAGTTGGATACATATTCAAAGTGACGGTATACAAGTCTCTAATGTGACACTGCTTAGGTTAAAGTCCTGCTTTAATTTGTCTATGGCTAATCAGCTTTATTATCTTGAAACTTACTTAAATATTGGTGAATCTGTATATTGTTGTTGTTGTTGTTGCTTTTGTTGCTGGTACAATGGAAACAGTATGTTTCTCATTTGTGGTAAAAATCTGAAACACTTTCTTTCTTGAATTTGAGAGAGAGAGAGAGAGAGAGAGAGAGAGAGAGAGAGAGAGAGACATATATATGGCAATTAATTATATGATGGAAGGCTGCTACTGTTAACACTTATGACTTCTAAGTCCATATTCATAACTTATAAGTAACATTTTATTAAGTAGTTATGTTCAAAACATTTACTGCCCTCTATACTTTACATATATTAAATTATTTTATACTCACAAGGATCCCGTCATCTCAAAATTTTATTATTATTATTGTTTATAAATGATGAAATTAGAAAAAATACTATGTGACATGTATTATGGTAGACTAGGTATTGCAGTAGCAACAGATGACTCCTTGATTAAAATAAACTGAATGTTCCTTAAATCACCTCTCCCTCATGGCCAGGTATATGATGAGCTCTATTCCAATCAGTACTCAGTGACCCTGGTTGATAGAAGCTCTTGTCTCTTGTAGTTGCATCTTCTGGAACACAGAGTATCTCAGATTCTGCAGCTTGCTGAAATGTCAAAATGGCTCCCCTGTCCACAGTCATTGGCCAGAATAGACCATGTATAATGTCACAGAATCTACTAACTATGAAGAATTTGCTGAATAGTTAGGTAAGCACCACTGTGTCTACACCAGGTAAGAAGCATCAGAATTTGAACCCCAGCTGTCTGGTTTTTGAGTTGCTTAGCCGCACTGTAGAACACATTCCTAAAATAATTTGACCAATATAGTATGTGTGTTGCATATGCGTGTGTGATTGCTCACTGTTGTCAAAAATATATTCATTCTTTTTTATGGTCATAAAATGAGGACCTAAGTTCTCAACAGTGAAATGTGAGACAAGTCATTCACCATTTCTGGGACAGAGCTTACAAAGGCAAGGAAGCTTCTCCATGCTTTCTTTTGGCTTCTGGGCATTGGATACACTTTATGACAAATCCTTAGGGCAAGGCACAGGAATAGAGTAAAACACCTGTGCTCCCCCGTTCTAGGAGAGCTCCCTGGAGATCAGGGACACCTAATTTGAACTCTGTGTCATCGTGATTTCCACCCAACACAATATTGTTATTATATATCTGATATTTGTCTCTTCTGTTAAACTCTTATGCTAATGTTTATTACTGCTATTCTTATAGTCACCTAAAGACACATACCATATTATTATTTTCCTTGTGAATTATTAGGGAGTTTTAATTATTGACAACTTTAACCAATAGTTTTTGATAGAAATCTGTTCCTTTTGTGTATACCCTAGTTTATGATTCCTTGTCTGGGGTAAGGGCATTCGGGCATTCTCCCACTCAGGTTCACCTTAAAATTCTCATGATTAGAATGTAGATTGCAAGGCCCCCCCAAAAGCAAGTTAAATTCATTCTGTAGAACTTGCAGTAGGCCTGGGTATGTATGTAGAACCTGTCTGTGGCTGTAAAATATATAGCTATCAGTTCATCTCCCTTACTTTTTAAAATCAGACTTCACTAGAAGAAAAGAGAAAAACTCGTCTTGAGCCCTCTGGTACTTCATTGTCATTACTAGATTGAATAAAACAATTCTCTTTCCTAGACAAACATGCAACCCTTTAGATAAAATTTAATTTAATTATTCTTAAATGCATAATTCTTACTCTAAAAGAATCTTTGTTGGAAAGAACATTCACTATGATCTCTTTTATTATTTTACTGTAATTACTCTTCATAGGAAAATTGTAAGGCATTAGAAAATAGAAAGTATCTGTAATTCAATTCATTATGTAATTTTGTTTTCTTGTTTATTAAGCTTCCATTAAATTAAGTAAAATGAAAATTCTCAGAAACTTGGTCCATGAAACCAGCTCGCCAGGGAGGGAAACTTACCACAGGGAGACATCTAGATGTTCTTCCACAGGTGGCACACATGGCCACCATTACCCTTAATCAACCACGTCTGTGGAAGAACATTCTCAAAATGGCTGAACAGATCTAACTTATCAAGAAAATTTCTGAAATAAACTTGCCAAGCTGAACCATTTTTCCCTCTATGAAGTCAATTTTTATATCCATCCACACCATCTGTTCCTCATGAAATGGAAAATTAAGCTTCATGTTGACCTGGCATCAGTTAGTTCCATTATCTCCAACTGGTTCATTAAAAAATTCTGGGGTTTCCTTTACTCAAATATACCAATTTAATTTATTAATGCAAAATTCATATAATCATCCATGTGTGCTTTACCACATCATTTCTTCTCTTCAACATTTTAAGAAATTAACTTACTCAATTCTATGGTCTTATTTAATACCTGTTCTATAGGTGATATTACATACATTATTTTCTGCTTCTTGGGAACTATGGACTCAATTTCTCTCAAGCCAATGGATTCATTGAAAACCAATATATTCTTTTTAGATTTGAATTAAGTAATGGCCTAGTTGAAAAGTGTTATATTTTTTAACACTTTGTATTTGAAAATGGTTTATAATTTGTTTCCATAAAATTAACTTAGAAAAAGCTATCCAAGGAACATAACAGATTGTAACAAAATAGCTAACATTTCTGAATGAATTACATTAATTTAATTTAGTTTATTTTAGTTTATCTAATCTCTTAAAGCCAAGACTTTTAATAACCAGTCATACTAGAATGGGGAAATTTGTAACTGAAATATGACATAAACATACACATTTCTATGAACATATAAATAACTCAGTGAATATACAGAAGGATTACTAGCACTTTAATTGCAATTCCTGGTAAATTACTTTTAATAACCTTTCAATAATATATGTAAAATTATTAGTTTCAGATGAAATATACCTGTACTACTCATTAAGTTTCAATAAATAATTGTTAATTATGTGGCAATTTAAAATAAATTTCTAAATTACATTAGGATAATGATGAAACATACATGATGTGTATTAAAATAGTCATCTCCTGAGAGTGAAAAAAATTGTTGCTATGCAAAAAGTAAGGGGAAAGATGGGAGTTCACAATACATACATTTGTGATGATGAGATTCATACTGACGTATGTTTAGTCAGCAAGTAAAGAAAATAGGAACCTAGATAGGCAATCTCCATGCATGTCTAACAAAATTGTCATCACAGCTTTGGGAATAAACAACATGTCCCAAAAGGGGCAGGCTTGATGGCAGGAGGCCTGGACCAGCTTCCTGGATATCCAGGCATAGGGAGATACTTAGCAAGGAGTGCACCCTGGAGGTGGGAAGGCTACCAAGGCTGTCTACTAGGCAGGTGGATTATGTCTCAGGAGCCTTCTTGTCAGAACAACTGTACTAAGATTATAATTGGGACAGGAGTGGGAAAATTTCAAAGTTTTATTTGCCACTTGGAAAGCAGAAAGGAGAATATCCTTCTTCTAAGTCATTCCATCTGTAGTGAATGATTGTTGATTTCATTTAACACCTTTTTAGGATTTATTTCTTCCTGCCTAGTTTATCATAAGTATTTGCAGTCCCCTGATTTTAGTGATTTTGTTCCCTAATCACAAAAGTAACATATCTTCAATTTAGAAAACTTAAGATGATTCAAGAAGGAATAAATAAGTTTCACTATTTTTAAGCAATGACTATTTCCAGAACAAGCACATCCTCTTTTACAACAGTTTATTTATACCTTTTTTTTTTCCCCGTTCTCTGCTTATGCTTCAGCCACATAAAAATGACACTCTAGATAGTCTATTTGTCTGGTTTGGCATGTGTGTCACTTTCAGTTCACAAAGCATGTGGCTGGAAGAACAATTCCATCTTTTAATTGGCCTTTTCTCTTCCAGATAATATATTTTACAGATTATTGTGAAAGTGGTGATTTCTAAATATAAGTACGTTAAACGTGTATTTGAGGAGCACTTTGTACATGATACTATTCATGTGTTACATTATTATTATAAGAAATGCCCTGTTTATGGACATACTCTTGGTATTTCTTTGATGAGCTGACATCATTAAATATTTCAAGTGTTAAACATTCTCTTTATGGAGCTAAAATCATGAATTCGAAGAAAATTTTAAGTCCGTCCACTTCTAATTATCTCTCAAAGGCATAACAACCTTTGTCGCCTTGAATCCCAGGCATGCTTGTCCAGTCTGAGATTATATTAGCATCCAAGTTAAATGTTTACCTTCCCAGAAATGAGGAGGTGAACATCATACATCATGTCAGACTGAATCTAATCTTTATGGTTGTTAACAATACGCAATAGTTATCTATTGCTGCTTAATTAATTATTACAAATTAAGTAGCTCACTATTACAAATGAAGTAAATACTGACTTACTGTCTTATGGTAGTGGAGACAGAAGTCTAAAATCAAGTTGTCGATAGAGTCATATTCCATTTGGAAATTTCATAGGAGAAGAGATGTCCTTACCTTTTCCAGTTACCAGAGGCCATCTGCAATTGCCTTGTGTCTTCTTCCTCCATCTTCAGAGTATATTACTTCAGCTTCTTCCACTGTCATAGCATTTCTTACATTTTTGTGTGTGGGGGGCTGCTACTGGGGATAGAATTCTGGGGAACTTGACCACTGAGCCACATAACCAGCCCTATTTTGTATTTTATTTAGAGACAGGGTCCCACTGAGTTACTTGGTGCCTCATTTTTCTGAAGCTGGCTTTGAACTCACAATCCTCCTGCTTGGCCTCCTGAGCCACTGGGATTATAAGCATGTGCCACCGCACCTGGTCATAGCACCTCTTTCTAATCTCTGCTACTAACTTTACCACTCACTTTGTGTAAGGACCCTGTGATTACATTGAACTCATTTGGTTGATCTAGAATAATTTTCCTACTTTAATACTCAACAAAATCACATCTATAAAATCCTTTTGGATATAAGATCATCTGTTCACAGATTTCATTGATTTAGATGGGTACATCGTTGGGTTTTTAGTTATTTTACTACAACATAGAATGTGCAACTTTATCATCAGGTCTATTTTAAACACAAATTCATAAAATAGAATAAAACTCAAAATGAAAAATAACACAAACAAAAGCCTTAACTTCTAGTAATTTAATTTTTTTTGACTTTAATGTTGGTTTTAAAAATATTTATAGTCCAAATAACAACAACTGAAGCCACCTTATTATAGACTAAATAAATTCTATTTTTCTGATGATTACAAACATCTTTGCATAGATCTATAAATCTTGAAGAAACTAACATAAATAATAAGTGTATCATTATTAATTGGTCACTAAATGAAAAAAAATGCAAAATTATTTTAGATTGAGTCACTTTAATAAGAAGCATTTTATTATCATTTCAATCACACATAAAATAATAATCATAAATAAACTGAATATATTCCCATATCACACAAAAATGTGTTAATGGAAGATTACATGCAGAAACCCAAAAAGATTTAGAAGACATTTCAGTATCCAAAGGAAAACAACTTATTTCCTATAAGAATTGGAAATAGTAGAAATGAAAGATAAAGGATGGTTTCTAGACAGTCGTATCAAGAAAGAGGAGGGGTTTTAGATGAAAAGAAATTTGATGGACACTGTTGAGTGTCACAGCCGAAGGGGCCCCAGCAAACTTCCAGCTGCCAGCTCATGATTGGCTCACTGAGGACCCAGCAAACTTCTAGCTGTCAACTGATTGATGATGCTCATTCGGCTGTTTCCCCGCCCTTTCAGACCATGGAGATGCTCATTGGGAGACTTTTTTTGGCTCTGCCCATGCAACCCAGCCAATGGGCCTCAAGAGCAGGAAGAGTGGGGGAGGTTAAGAGGCTTGTGGGAAGCCGGTGGTGGCAGTTGGGCTCTGAGGGTTTTTCCTGAGGAGCTGTGTGGTGTGGTGTGTGTGTGTTCTAAAAATAAAGTTTATTTCTTTTGACAAGTAGCTCCTGAATTGTGCCCAGCCAGACTGCGGAATTTGGTGGCTCACAGGGGGAAAGACTGAGGGTAAGTGATAAGGTAAACTGCTCGCCCCTGAGTCAGGGCAAGAGGGTGGGTAGAAATTTTAAGATTCTTCTTTTGTTTTGCTTCACTTTTGTTTTAAATTGCCTATCCCTGGAGATGTGTAAGATGGAAGAAACACCGCTCACATCTGAGGAACAGATTAGGGAGAAAGGACGGATGGACATTTCAGGAGGCTATTATAATGATTTTTTTGTTGTTCCAATTTTGTTTCACTCTGTTTCAGTTTTGTTAGGCGTTATCTTGTTGGGTTGTATTATAGTTATAGTAGAAAAATTCAAGTAAAAGAGAAGGTCTCTCGAGCTAGTAAGACAGAGAAAAAAATTCAAGTAAAAAAAAAGGTCTCTCGAACTAGTCAGATAGGGGAAAAAATTCAAGTAAAAGAGAAGGTCTCTCAAGCTAGTCAGACAGAGGAAGAAAGTTTAGAGTAGAAAAAGCCATCAGGGGAAAAGTTACAACAGGAGACTGCTACTAACACCTTTCTATCACCAGAGGGTGTAAGTGTCCAACCAACAGCGCCACCTCCATATGCTGGGAGGCCCCCAACCCCCGCAGTTGATAGATGGGATTCTGAGACAGGATATCAAATATTAACATGCCCTGTATTTGAGGCAGGAGGGCAGTGAATTCACAATGCTTTAAATTTCAAAACAGTGAAGCAGCTAAAAGAGGCTGTAACAACCTATAGTCCTCAAGTACCCTTCACTGTAAGCATGGTCGAATCTATTAACAACTTGAAACATGACGCCAGCAGATTGGGCTAATATGTGTAAAGCTGTGTTAAATGGAGGACAATACCTGTTATGGAAGGTTGCCAATGAGGAATTTTGCAAGGAGACCGCTAGACAAAATGCAGCAGCTGAATATCCTCAGAGAAATCTAGATATGTTGTTAGGAAAGGGACCTTATGAGGATCAGCAGCAACAGATTGCATATGATCCTGGCATATACGCACAAATTGCTGCAGATGCAGTTAGGGCATGGAAGACTTTACAAGGACAAGGAGGTTTACAAGGTCAATTATCTAAGGTAATACAAGGAGCTAATGAATCTTACACTGAATTTGTAGATAGGCTTATTCAAACAGCTACCAGAGTTTTTGGGAATACAGAAAAAGCAATGTCATTAATAAAACAACTGGCTTATGAGCAAGCGAATCATTGGTGCAGAGAAGTCATTAGACCATGGAAACATGAAGATTTAAACACATATATTAAATTATGTAGAGACATTAATTATCAAGGGCAAGTTGTGGCAGCTGCAGTAAAACAGGCTTTAGATGCCAGGCCAAGAACATGCTACAATTGTGAACAAACAGGACATTTTAAAAGGAATTGCCCCCTAGGAGGAGGGATAAACAAAACTAGGAATCAAAGGAGTAGAATACCAGGTATTTGCCCACAAGGCCGTAGAGGGAGACATTGGGCTAATGAATGCCATTCTCAAACCACCATAGAGGGTACTCCATTATCAAAAAATGAACAAGGACCAGGTGTTTATCCACGATATTATGGAGAAAGGCATCGGGCTCCATTGCCAAAAAATGGACAGGGGGGCCCAATGCTCCAGGGCCCAAGAACACAAATATATGGAGCACTGGAGGAACCCAGCAATCCCATCAGGGTAGTGCCCAGGACACATTGTCCATTAGATCCCTCATCAGACAAACCACAGGGAGCGCAGGGTTGGACATCTGCGTCTCTGCCAGAACAGTGCTAATTCCAGAGTTGGGAGTTCAAATCATTCCCACAGGGGTAAAAGGACCTCTTCCCAAAGGAACAATAGGCTTATTATTGGGACACAGCTCTTCTACTCTAAAAGGACTTATGGTACGTCCTGGGGTAATTGATCCCAATTATGAAGGTGAAATAAAAATTATAGCCAGTTCTCCAAATGGTATCTCAGTAATTTCACCTGGAGATAGAATAGCACAGTTACTAATAATACCCAGCCTACATGATAAATTTTCCAGTCGTACTGTAGAACGAGGTTCCAAGGGATTAGGCTCCACAGGTGTAGATTGGGCTATGCTGTCTTTAAATTTAGATTCTCGCCCCATGCTAAAACTAAATTTTCAAGGACATGAATTTAATGGGCTACTGGATACAGGTGCAGACCTTAGCATCATCTCTCATCAAGAATGGCCAAAACATTGGCCATTACAACAAGCCACTCAAACGCTTCGAGGCCTAGGAGTGGCAACTAATCCCCATAGAAGTGCAATGGTATTAGATTGGAAGGATCCTGAAGGATGTGAAGGAACTATACAGCCATATGTATTGGATCATCTTCCTGTAAATTTATGGGGACGAGATGTCCTAGATCAATTAGGTTTGACATTAACAAATAACATCAATCAAAATACACCCACTATTATGACTAGACAAGGTTTTAGGAAAGGAAAAGATTAGGAGAACAAGAACAAGGTATAGCAGAACCAATACAAATAGATCAAGGAATGGACAGACATGGGTTGGATTTTCAAAAGGGGCCACTGAGACAATAAAAATTACTTGGAAATCAGAAAGACCAGTATGGGTTCCCCAGTGGCCCCTGACTAAAGAAAAGATACAAGCAGCCCATGACCTGGTCAAACAACAATTAGCAGAAGGACATATACAACCTTCTGTATCTCCCCTTAATATTCCCATTTTTGTCATCAAAAAGAAATCTGGTAAATGGAGATTATTGCAAGATTTAAGAGCCATTAATAATGAGATGGCTATTATGGGACCTGCTCAATCGGGGATTCCTCAATTGTCTGCTTTGCCAAAAACCTGGTATGTTTTAGTTATAGATATTAAAGATTGTTTTTTTTTTTTTTTCAATTCCAATTCATCCTGAGGATAGTCCATGTTTTGCATTTACTATCCCTGCACTGAATCATGAAGGTCCTGATCAGAGATATGAATGGAAAGTACTACCTCAGGGGATGGCTAATAGCCCAACTATGTGTCAAATTTATGTTAACAAAGTAATCCAGCCACTTAGAAATCAAAATCCTGAACTAAAAATATTTCACTATGTGGATGATGTATTATTAGCACACAAAGATAAAAACACATTGCTAGAATGTTATGCCATATTTACAAACTTATTAAAAAATTATAATCTAGAGATAGCAATAGATAAAGTATAATTAAATTTTCTAATTAATTATTTAGGAGTTCTATTATCCTCAACCATGGTCCGTCCACCAAAAATTCAAATACGAGTAGATCAACTCAAATCACTTAATGACTTTCAAAAGTTATTAGGAGACATAAATTGGATAAGGCCTTATCTAGGTATACCAATAGGAGAGTTGGGACCTTTATTTGATATCCTAAAAGGTTCATCAGATCCAAATTCACCCCGAATGTTAACGCCTGAAGCAAGAAAGGCATTAAAAATCATTGAAACATATATGGAAAATATGCATTTGGACAGAATTGATATAAGTTTGCCTTTATTATTTATTGTACTACCAACAAAAAATATTCCTACAGGAGTATTTTGGCAGGAAGGTCCATTATTATGGATACATTTATTTTCTTCTCCTAACACTATTCTTACTAGGTATCCTGAGGCTGTAGGACAATTAATACTCAAAGGAATAAAAGCAGCAAAGGGAGTGTTTAGAATTTCTCCCAATAAAATTATTACTCCATATACTATGAATCAAATTGATGAGTTAGCTAATGAGTTAAATATTTGGGCAATAGTCATGTGTAAATCTAATGTTTCCTTTGATAACCAATTACCATCTAATCCTTTATTGTCTTTTTGGTCATTGAAGCCTGTAATTTTTCCAAAAATGACAAGAAAAACACCTATCATGAATGCTCCAAATATATTCATTGATGGGTCAAATAATGGTACAGCAGCAATAGTTATACCTGATCAAACTTTTACATTTTTAGTACCCAAACAATCAGCTCAAAAGGTAGAGCTTAATGCAATATTACAAGCTTTTGTGATGTTTAAAGATTCTGTATTTAATTTATTTTTCGATATTCAGTATATAGTTAATGCTATAGTATCCCTTGAAGATGCTGGTAGGATTTCCCCTTCCTCTACTGTTTTCTCTTTGCTTTCCACTATACAAAGTCTAATCTGGGACAGAAAAGATCCGTTCTTTATAGGACATATCAAGGCACATACAGGATTGCCTGGAGCCCTTAGTTTGGGCAATGATTTAGCAGATAAAACTACACATGACATACATATTTTCTCTACACTAGAAGAAGCTACAAATTTTCATAAAAAGTTCCATGTCAATGCTAATACTTTACAAAAGTGTTTTAAAATAACTAAGGAACAAGCTAGACAAATAATAAAACAATGTCAAAATTGTGTGACCTTTTTACCACAAGTTAATCTTGGAGTCAATCCTAGAGAACTGATACCTAACCATATTTGGCAGATGGAAGTCACACACTTGCCAGAATTTGGAAAATTAAAATATTTGCATGTTACAGTTGATACTTCTTCTGGATTTTTGATGGGCTCCCTTCATGCCGGAGAAAAAAACTAAAGATATTATAGCTCTTTGCTTACAAAATTTTGCCACTGTGGACGTTCCAAAACAGTTAAAAACAGATAATGCCCCTGGTTATACTTCTACCTCTTTTAAACAATTTTGCTCATCATTTGGCATTATTCATATAACAGGAATCCCATACAATCCACAGGGACAAGGCATAGGTGAAAGAGCTCATCAAACTATTAAAATGTACTTATTAAAGCAAAAAGAGGGAATTGGGAAGGGGTATATATTCCCCAAAGATAAACTTAAAATAACCCTTTTTACTCTAAACTTTTTAAATTTGGATTCATCAGGACTTAGTGCTGCGGAAAGGCATATGTGTCCAAAAAATGTACATAAACCCAAGGTACTTTGGAAGGATGTTCTAACAGGACAATGGAAAGGTCCTGACCCAATGATTGTCTGGAGTCTGGGTTCTATTTGTGTGTTTCCACAGGGAGAACAGCAGTCGATTTGGATTCCAGAGAGATTAACTAAAGCAATTTCTACAGACCAAAAAGATGATGATTTGGCTCAAATCCATAATAGCTGATATCCAAAACTCCAGTTTGGGTATCCTTACATCTGCGACAGAACCAGGATGCTTTTTTCAATATCTATTTTGTTATTACCCTTTCCCACATCATGAAGTTCTATTTTGTTTTTTGAGTTCATACAGACCTAGGTTAATGTTTTGCTGATCAGTTCTATTTTTTGACTATAGAGTTTTTAAACATTGCAATGGAGATTTCACCTGTAAAAAGTTATAAGGCTTTTACTATTATGTTATGTGTTGTATGTATTATATTATGTGTGCACACTTGTGTTTTATGTTGTATGTTTGTATGTATGTATGTCCATATATCATATATGATGAGCGCTCATGAAAAAAATGTATCCAAATATTTTTTTTAATTCATGTGATTTAAATGGTTTAATTTAAATTGGGTAAACAGCTGTTGAGGTGTGTTTTAATATGTGAACAAAAAAGGAGGTTAACCGAACTCTTTGTTTACTTTCGCCTTTCCTTTTCATTATATTTAATAATTCTGTTCAAGATAATGTAAATTGTTAAGAAAATTGTTTTATTTTAGTGCCTTCTGGAATGTTACATAATTTTTTTCTTTAGCCATTATTGCCAGAATTCCTATCTTCATCCCAGTGCCGGTGACGACAAAGATAAAACCAATCTACAGCTTCTGCAATAGCCATCACTGAACTGCTTGCAGAACTTGCCTGGACTATGTATCACTTGTATGCATTGTGAACTATCTGTTGGTGCAGCGACTTGTGGTAGTTTTGAGGTATTTTTGCTGATGGTGTCATCAGTGGTACAATTTTTCCAAAAGGAGCCATCACTGAACTGCTTGTAGAACTTGCCTGGACTATGTATCACTTGTATGCATTGTGAACTCACTTGTATGCATTATAAACAATCTGTTGGTGCAGCGACTTGTGGTAGTGTTGAGGTATTTTTGCTGATGATCTTCCTCCCTTCTGCTTGCATGGTCGTTCAGCTAAAATTTGGGGGCCAACAGAGGTGAGGCAAAGAACCTCACCCCCCCGCTGGTACAAAGACCTATCTACAGGTGTGGCTGTATGCTGGACTGGTATTCAATGATGGGTAAGATCCAATTGCAATGGTACCAACCTAAGACAGGAGGCTGATGCCTTGAGGTCAGCTCATCCGATGATGGGTAAGAACCATATGTACTATTGGACAACCTAAGGCAGGCAGGGTCCCTAAGCTACATGCTTGTTGTTTAAACACAGAGGGGGAGATGTTGAGAGCCACAACCGAAGGGGCCCCAGCAAACTTCCAGCTGCCAGCAAACTTCCAGCTGCCAGCAAACTTCCAGCTGCCAGCTGATGATTGGCTCACAGCGGCCCCAGCAAACTTCTAGCAGCCAACTGATTGGCTCCTCTGTGGTGACGCTCATTGGGCTGTTTCCCCACCTTTTCAGACCACGGAGCTGCTCATTGGGGGACTTTTTTTTGGCTCCGCCCACGCGACCCAGCCAATCGGCCTCAAGAGCAGGAGGAGTGGGGGAGGTTGAGAGGCTGTGGGAATCCGGTGGTGGCAGTTGGGCTATGAGGGTTTTTCCTGAGGAGCTGTGTGGTGTGGTGTGTGTGTTCTAAAAATAAAGTTTGTTTCTTTTGACAAGTGGCTCCTGAATTGTGCCCATCCAGACTGCAGCAGCTCACAATTTTGTGTTATGTTTTTCTGGTGATTGAATTACCCATGCAACCTGCTAGCTGATGTGAACTATCCCCAGTAGGCCTCCTAGCTTGCCCCTTTGTACCCATACACTTCCATTCAGAAGCTGAATAAACTAAAATCGCTTTTGTAGAATTCACTATTTCTACCATTTTTACACAGATTCAGCACCTTGGCTTAGATGCTCTCATACATGTGGAGTTAAGATATGAACTGGTGTGGAGCCCATTTTTTAACTGATTGGCACTGGTTCTTCTCAAGATCAGTTCTGAAGACATTGGGTTTTTCTACAGCTATCCAATCCCTAGATCCCCTGTGTCGACAGGAGAGGGAGCAAGTGAAGGCAAACTATTGATCTGTGTATTAGAACCTGGTGTTCCAAACAATTCCTGTCAAGGCTTCTGGTTGTGATGTTGAGTTTGCCTCAGCAGTCCTACCAGAAGTTTTAAAAAGCATCTGATAACTATGTTAAATCTGGTTCTGTCTTAATATTTAGAATGATATTAATTCTTATAAATGTCCCAAAGTGTGATGTTTGGATAGCATTTAGCTCCATAAATCTGCATGTTGAAGGTAATAATGGAACCAAAGACACATTATCAGAACATCATTGATGTATAAATATCAGTGATGGACATGGTTTTGAAGGCAGTCATCCAGGAAATTTTTTAGGCACAGAAACACTGGAGAACATGACTATCAGAAGCTAACACAGTAAGAGAAGCCTATCAGAGAAGGTGGTAGTGGAAGAGAATATATAATACCATCTTAAAGAAAGTTTCAAATCTTTTGAACATTTCTTTTCCACTGCTTTATTAAGTTTCCTTTTTATTGTTTCTGTGTATTTTCCAAATACTCATTATTTCTTTACATTGTAACCCCAACTTACAGTTTCACATGCCATGTGGCCAATAGTGAACCAATTCATTCATACTCTGTAACCAAGCAATTATTTTTTATGCATTGCTTACTATCATTTCTTATAAAATTTAAACCAGAGCTTATTCAAAATTTTATTTTTCCATTCTTAATTTTAAACAGCTGAGCAAATATATGTAAAATTGTAAAATCAAACTTATTTAACTGTCTACAAATTCATATTACCAAATTTGTATGTTCACTTTCCTATTTGTGCACACATATGTATGCACACACACACACACATTTTTATTCTTTTGTCTTTACCTCTGGAAATAATATGTTTATTATTCCCTTTATTTATTTAATATGTCTCTTTTTATTGATACAAGATTCATTAATTCATTCAAAATTTTTAGAAACTACATGTGGAACAATAAATTATGGGCTATGATATAATAACAAATTAAATATAGAGTTCCTGGTACCAGAATTCTTAGAACTTGTTGAGAACATAAAAATAATGAAAAGCAGCTGGTGAAGGAGATAGTGAGGGTGATATTTTCTGTGAGGCTGTCAGAGAGAACCCATTTGGAATAAACATTTATGCAGAGACCTGGAAGAAACCTCTCAATCTACTTGCTGCTGGTCCCCTTATATTTCTTTGCATTAGCTTTTGATATATTTAAGATTCACATTTATTACTCATGTGTACTACAGTATTTTACCCAGATCACACTTTATCTTTTAATTTGGCTTATGTTATGTGAAATATATATGAATCTTTCCACAGTGTAGCCTATTTTCAAACTTTCTTTTATGATTTCTGAACCTTGTAATCATTAAAAATAACTTTCCAATCAACATTTTTGAAATAATACTTTATTTAATATTTTTACTATTTATTTACTTCTTACGCTTAACACGTGGATTCACTTGGACTTTATCTTGACATAAGTTATAAAATACTGATAAATAGATAAACAAACCTGTTCCTTTCTACAGCATTATTTGAATAATCAAAACTTTCTATGTGAGATGTTATCTTAATTAGAAGCTAAACTGTTACGTGTGTTTCAGTACATTCTGTACTTACCCATTGGTTCCATTTAACTGTAGATTCATTATTACTAAGTGTAAGGTAAGTAACTTAAATTTTATAAACCATTTTAGGAAAAAATTATCAATTAGGACAAATATTAAATAATATAATCTATATCCAACTCAGTTGTACAAGTCATATTCATATAGATACATGTCACAATGTATCCTTGACTCACCATTCACAGGAAGATGATTTTACTAAATGTTTGTTTTAATCAATAAGGATCAAAAGCCCTTTCTCATGACAGATTATTCTTTTTGTAATTGCTAGTTCTTTATCCTAGCAGAGTTCCCATAACCTTTAAAAGTATAATAATGCCTAGCCAACACAGTGTGAACAATTCATTGCATGTTTTTTTTTTTTTAAGTAACATTTATACATAAAACTTTTGTTCTGTTTCAGTAAGTCATTCTAACATATGCTGGTTAAATTCTGTCTTCTTGTTACAGCCTAAATCTGTTTTCATTCAGGTTTGTTACTTTATGCCTTTAAGCTAAAAAAGGATATTTAAAATCTTGAGAGAAATGATTCACACTCTCTTTGGCAGCTAAAGTTACAATCTTTGCCTTTTGCTCACTCTTTGGAATTTGATGAACTAAAAGATTAAGACAGCTATACCACATGTATAAACCAAATGCTTTTAGTTCTCATCCTGACAACACAATTGCTTGTGGCTTCTCAGAGAAAAGTCACTCTTTGCTGTTGTTAAAACTGTTTTCATAGACTAACAGTGATGGGAACCTGTCTTAAGAATTTTATTCTTCTTTTATTTTTTACGTGATGTTGAACTGGGTTTTCCTGTTGATGAAAATGAAAAAGGTCAATTCTCAGTGACAGATGTAAAACCTAAAGCACATACAACTTGCCTCCTGGATGCTCTGAGTGTCTCCTTGCTGAGACCATAAAACGACAAAGTTTGGAAACGTCAAAGAAAGTTAATCGTGAGTCAAGGAGACATTGTGACATGTATCTATGATCTAAGATAAATCTTTCCAAAAAGAGAGAGAAATATAGGGTAGTGTGTCTTTTATTGCATGAAAAGTACTTTTAAAATATACGGAATAGTCACATTGAAAAGAGTATCACAATTAACTCTCTAGAGAACACTGAAAATAGAAGTAAGGTTGGGGCTAAGATTTAACAGATGGATTCTCTAGCCCATAAACTTTATCATTGAATGATCACAACATTTTTATCATGTATACATTACCATGTTATAAGAGGAAAATTCCAAATAATTTATATATATTTCCAAAGATTGCTACCTGGAATGAGAGAAAAACCACAGTTATAAATCAGGACTTGTTTGAATTCTAAACTCTTGCCTCTTCAAATTGGTGTTGTAAAATAGTGTCATCATAGACGCTAGCACAGGGGGTTAAAATCCTAATTTTAATCTACTGAGGGTGGGAGGATGCTTTGCTACTTTAGGATGATGGAATCTGCTTCACAGAGCTTTTGTGAGGCAGGATATTCAAGACTCCATGACAGAACTTGGGGCATAAATATAAAATCAAATTTAGCTGGTTTTGTTATTATGACATTCTTGTCCATACAGTTAATATTGCAAGGAAAAAAATTGTTCCTGTCTTTAGGGATCTTAAAACTTAGTATCTGAGCAAATTTTCTAGTAATCACACACAAGATGGGGTTCTATGCTTTAAAAAAAAAAGATAGATTGTAAAGATAGGAGAAGGGAAAATTCACAGAGATCAGGAGATGGTCAGTTCTATTTTGAAAACAGGTCATAAAACTTTTCAAGAATGAAAGAGCCTTGAGAAAAGTATTGCAAAACTGAAAAAAATAAAAAAAATTCAATAGGTTATGACAAAGATGTGATAGAGAAAAACATTAGATAGGGGAGAGAACTATAAACTAGAAATAACATTTCTAAGAATGTTAAGAAAATGAATTTCAATAGGAGTGTATAAATATTTCACTGGTATTTGTAAACTAGTAAAGGAAGGATTAATTGGGACAGTCAGAAAATTCTGTATGCTAATGGGATAGAAACTAACAGGTGCTATTATCATCAGAATTGCATGCTAGGTGTAATACATTTTGGCATGAAGAACCTTTTACTAAATTCATTGTTTGGATATTTACATGTTACATTTTTAATACGTATGGGTTGAAAACCTATGGACAATGGTTAATATTAGCATGCAAAAAATGTATCCTTTAATTTAACAGTATTATCCTAGATGTATGCCATATGTGTATGAATATTAACACAAATTATTTCTTTTATGTGCTTTGACAAGCATACAAAATGCAGTTTTTGTCAGTTTATTCACATTTGTGGTAAACTGCAGCCCAGAAAACCAATTTTTTAAATCACAACATAATCTCCTTCAAGAATTCAGTGGTTCTGTACTGTAACCCAACTGTTCCTCTTACTAGCTACATGACCCTGCATTTGTTTTACAGGCTCCTGAGGCCTTTGTTTCAATATCTCTAAACAAATTACAGACTAACTGATAAGCCATCATCATTTGAAGCCAAATCATTATGCGAATATACTTGTGTTAAATAAATTGACTGGGAGGAGAGAACTAAAAGTTATTTTACACAAATCAGGGATTTTGAGAAAATAAACAGCATGAAAAGTGTTAAAGTTATGGACAGTACACATTTTAACATTGTAGAATGTTATTATATGCTGTATCTTTATTTTCCTATAGAAAACAATGAACAGCAATTTTCAATAACAATCTATAAATTACAAATGCTGCCAATATTTTAAAGGAGAATTTTATAAAGAATTTTTCATTCTTCCAATTTTATGCTTCCTTCTTGTTCTCTGATATATCATTAGAACAATAATCCCCCAATTTTAACATATATAATTAGAATTCTAAGTCAGAATGTGAAGATTCTGATTAGTAGGCTGAATTGAGAGTTTGTATTTCCAATTAGGTTTTAGGTAATGCTTATGTTACTGTCTGCAGAACACAATCCATGTAGTCAGATGCTGAAAGACTTCTTTAGTGGTTCCTTTTGATATGCTTTTTTTCTCTGTGGGTTTTGTTGTCTACTTAGTGGATGCTATTTAAGTCTTCTGAAACTCTAATCAAAATCTACATAATCTACTTCTTTGGTATCAAAAGCATGAAACAAACCCTTCTCATACCATCCATATCCATCTTGTTGGAACCACATTTAAATATATTCAAAATGAGACAGTTTCTTTATGAAAAGGAACTTCTAAGGAGGCCACCTGTTACAATGCTGGGAAAAGTTCTATAATGCCCCCCCCCCCCAGGTTCTTTACATAACATGCTCACTACTTTCTTGCTCCTTCAAATCTGTTCCTTATTTTTAAAACCAAGATCAGATCATGTTAAGCTTTTGCTCAATGGTGCTAAAGAAACCATTTCACTTAGAATGAAGCTCAGTTACCTTTCCATGTCTTACTCTTTCCATTGTTTTAATCTTTTTCCAAGATAATATAAATTTCTGCCCATGCTACACTGAATCTCACTATTCTTTGTACTTTAAACTTTCATGTTTGTCTAGATTTTAATCTATGTAGAGCAATATGATCAGAAAATGCATATCATTTCTTTCATCAATGATTTTCATTCCACTTAGGGCGAAATGCAGATTCTTTACCATACCTAGATGAATTTATTTGTCTGTCCTTTCAACTTTATCACATCACATTCCTCTTCTGTACCTCATTTTGCCCTACTGTTAGTTCCAAGAGTATGCCAAGTTCATTTACTCTTCAGTGACTTTCTACCTTGTGTTGCTTAAAATGCAATCTCATGGATATTCACATAGGTTGGTCTTAATAGAAGGACAACTTTTCAAATGGTTGTGTAATGAACACTGTGAATAAATCTGAAGTGCCACTCCCAGTCACTACTCCTCATAAATTTTCTTTCATGCAGGTGTTACAACCTGAAATGATTTTGTTGTTTTGATACTTGACTGTATTTATCTTTTATACCAGATTAAATGCTCCATATACTCTATTTTATAAACACTGTATTCCAAATATCTAGGAAAACGTCTGTGATAAGTAAATATTTATGAGTAAGTGCATTATTTTTTTCATAGAAGAATGACAAAAGCCACTCAAATTTTAAGATAATTGTATGATTCTAGCATAAAGTAAACATTTTATCCCATTTCTTTAAAAAAAATTGAAACCAAGTAGGATTTTTTTCTGATATTTATTATAGAAACAGGGATTAACCTTAGCACAAATAACAGAAATCTGTTTCATACTACTCAAGATGGATTTATAAATCATTTGAATGTTTGTAGAGTTTTGAGAAAAGAATAAAAAACAGAAATGATAACAATTTTCCTATTACAATCAACAAGGAATAAATATAGCAATATTCTAAAACCTTATGTAAGTTATGGTTTGGAAATCCCACTCAGGAGATCTTTGAACATTACTTAATGTGTTTGTTTTAATATTATTTTCTTAGTTATAGATGGACACAATACCTTTATTTTATTTGTTTTTATGTGCTGCTGAGGATAGAACCCAGTGCCTCATACATGCAAGGCAAGCACTCTGCCACTCAGCCACAATCCCAGCCCTTAATGTATTTTTTGATGATAAAGTATTAACTAAATTTGTTACATGCAGGTTGTTTATATGTATTTACCTTGGACCAAACTGATGAGTTCAGTAATTATAATGGAAACTTATTTCTGCTATTGAGCATTTATATTTAATGCATAAGATTATATTGTCTTTCTTAAAATTTGGGCTTCACCAAATCTTTCTACTTCTGCATCTCAGGTGTGTGGAATTAGTATTATCAATTGATTTCATGGCACAAATAATAATTATGACTTGTAAAACCATGTTGCTTTTTACTGCCATTGAGTATGCAAAAATTTTAATATTTGCTTATAGCTTTTATTTTTACCAGTTGTTATCTTGAAACTCTTCTTTTAAATTCTGCCTTTCTCATGTTTGTGCAGCTGCCTGTGTTAGAATTATGTAAAATATCTTTTTCTTTGATGACTTTTAAATTTTCACTATTAATCTCTCCTTTGCTCCCTTTTATATTCCTAAAAATAACCCAGTTATTGTAGAAAACTCTTTCTCTTAACACACACACACACACACATACACACAGATAAATGGTAGAGAGGTTTCAAAAAAAAAAAAAACCCTCAAATTTAACCATGTTTGGTGATGCACACCTGTAAGGATCACAAGTTTGAGGCCAGCCAGAGCAATTTAGCAAATCCCTTTCAAAAGAAAGAAAGGAAGGAAGGAAGGGGCTGGGAATGCTTGTTGCTTAGTGGTAGAGCACTCCTGGGTTCAATCCTCCGTATCATACAAAAAAAAAAAAAAAAAACAAATAAAAAAATCTTCAGATTGAATTGGAAAGGATATATTCCAACTAATTTCTACTTTATATTACACAATTCTGCCAAATCAAGATTTCTTTTCTTCCTTCTTTTATCTATTAATCACTATGCTATATACTATAAATCATAATTTTAAGGAAGAAAGAAGAAAATTTTTGAAAATGATCAAATGAAATTTTAATCAGAATGGTTTGGGATAAAGCACTAAATACATGTGGGAGAGATGATCAACACTAAATTTACTGATGAATTTTACAGACCTAAGGAGTGAAAATATATATCTTGTTAATTTTGACTTTTTCTTAAGTGTGCTTTGTATTTTTCATAATTCTGATAATTACTAGAATTGTTCTCTTTGGATTGAAGAGTCATTATTCCTAAATTTTGTTCTTTGGTCTTCTCAAATGCAAAAAAAAAAAAAAAAAAAAAAAACATATAGTGTAGTGGTTTATAAAGCAAATTTTGATATCATACAAAGCACGAGTTTACTCTTGGATTGGATCTGTAAAAAATATGAACAAGTTTTTAAATTTGTCTAAACTCCTGCAAATATATATAATAATTGTCTTTATTACATGTAAGAGATTTTTCTTTCATTCAGCATCCATTTTTTTTTTTTTTGAGACACATCCCTTTCATGGTATCAACAGCTTACTTTATTTTAAAGTTAAGTACTATTCTGGATTAAAAAAATATATGGCATATATACACAATGGAATATTACTCAGTCTTAAAGAAGAATGAAGTTATGGCATTTGCTGGTAAGTGGATGAAGCTGGAGAATATCATACTAAGCAAAATAAGCCACTTCCAAAGAACAAAAACCAAATGTTTTCTCTGTTATATGGATGCTAATTCACAATAAGTTTGGGGGTTAGGGAAGAGTAGAGGTACTATGGATTAGACAGAGGGGAGTGATAGGAGGGGAGGAGAAATGAAAGTAAGAAGGGTAGTAGAATAAAAGAGACATTATTACCCTATGATTATTACCCTATGTGATTACATGACTGGTGCAATTCTATATCATGTACCATCAGAAGAATGTGAAGTTATACTATATTTATGTATGATGTGTCAAAATGCATTCTACTGTCATGTATAACTAATTTGAACAACAACAAAAAAAAAAGTTGAGTACTATTCTTTGCATGAGTAAAATACATTTTTTAGTCTTTTCTTCTCCTGATGAACACCGAGGAAGATTTTACCTTGGGGTTATCATAAATAAAGTTGCTATGAATATTCCTGAATAAAAGTCATTTTATGCACATGTATATGGTAAATGGTTGAGATTATAATTGATGGATGAAATGTAGGAATTATTTTAGTTGTATCATTAACTGCCAGGATTTTTTATGACCTTTTATAATCCCAACCACAAAGTTTGAGAATCCTGGTTGCTTCATGCCACTGTTAGCTTTTGATGCCATCAGCCTTTTACCACAGACAATCAAGATGCTTATAGTGCTGATCACTGAGGGCTTTCTTTGTATTTTCCTCCTCACATTCTGCTGAGAACCTATTGTGGACTTTTTAGCCACATGTATATTACTCTTTTATAAAGTGCCGTTTGACACATTGTTCATTTTAACTATCTTTTCTACTATTCATTTGAAGGAATTTTTTGTGCATCCTCATACAATTTCTATCAGACATACGTTTTGCCAAATTTATCTCAGTCTGTGCCAATGTCTCCATGTTAATTTCTTTAATGATATATTTTGAAGAACAAAATCTTTTTAATTTTGATAAAGTCTAGCACATCACTTTTTGCAATTATTTGCTGCTATTGCTTCCTGTATTATGCCCAAAGAAATTACTCTTGTTTTAGGAAAATATTCTACAAGATATTATTGTAAAACACTGATAATTTCGAGGTTTTTTTCTTTTTAATTTTTAAGCATATAATCCATCTCAATTTTTGTGTGGTTCAATTTTTTCCTAAATAGGTTTTCAGTTGTTATATTATGATTTCATTTATTGAAGGGAATTTTCTGTTTTGCTTTTTGGTGCTGGTGATCAAACACATGCCCTTGTGTATGCTAGGCTGATTTCTTCTCTTGAACTATATCTTTTGTTCTTACTCTTCTGCCTTAATCGGGATAACTTATATACTTTTCTTGAAAATAAAATAACACCATTTTTTTGTGTGTGTTTCTCGGCTCTCTATTGCATTCAATTAGTGTATTTTTTTCTTTTTCTTTTTTACTTGTTTTTTGATACACATGACAGTCAAATATATTTTGACATATTACATATATATGGAGTGTAACATATTTGATTAGGATCCCATTCTTGTGGTTGAATATGATGTGGAGTTACACTGGTTATGTACTCATATGTGAACATAGAAAAAGTTATGTCTGATTCATTCTTCTGTCTTTCCTATTCCCATCCCCACTGCCTTCCCTTCATTCCCCTTTGTCTAATCGACTGACTGCCCCCCCTCCTTTTTGTCTGTTACCATCACCACCCACATATCAGAAAGAACATTTTGGCCTTTGGTTTTTGGGGATTGGCTTATTGGTGTATTCATAAATTTTGACTCTGGTGTCAGGCTATAGTACTTATTGTGTATTTGAAATAATTCCTGAAGTATAGGAAATGTGAGTTTGTCAACATTGTTTAATTTTTTAAGCAATTGTATTAGATAGTCTGAGTCTTTTACATATTCTGGAACATTTTCACACACACACACACAAAAGGCTTGAGAATTTTTAGTGAGATTACACTGAATTTATAGGTCACTTTGGAAATAGCAACACTTCTAGATGAGATGTCTTTGAATACTTGGTTACTTTTAGGCCACTATTCATTTAGGTGTTCTTTTGTTGAGGGCCACAGACAAGTCAAGATGGCACCTGGCACTTTGCCAGGAGGAGTGGTTTGTAAAGTAACACCAGTGAGTCATTAAGATGATGAGGATTCCTTAATGACTGACTGCTGTATGTAGATGATGTTAATTAAGTTAAGCTGTGTGTAATTAGTTAAGTATATATACCTCTGCTGTCCCTTAATAGAGCGGCTCCTCCCACTGTTTCAATCTTCACAAGTTGCTTGTCACCCCCTGGTTATTTTGCCCAGCCAGACTGCGGCATTCTTTCATTTTCTTTTCTGTATGTTTTAAAGTTTTCACATTACAGATATATAGAAAAGCTGTTGCTGAGATTATCCCTCCACATACTGATTTTGATACAAATTATATTCTACTTGCTAGTGACTAAAGTAAAAATTGAAATATATTTGCGTCCATTAGTATTGCTAAACTAATTTAATAGTTCTAGTAGTGAATTTACATTATCCTTCAGGTTTTGGATAAAGATTGTGTGATCTGCAAATACAGTTATCTTCCTTCCTTCTTTCCTTCATCTCTCCCTCTGTTTTTCTAATTCTTTTACTTATATTTCCCATTTAATTTTGTTAAAATTAACAGGAATGACAATACATTGTAGATTAGTGGTATTCCATATATTAAGGGATGAGAGTTCAACATCTGAAAGTAAGTGCAATGTTAACTCTAGATACTTTGTACATGTCTTTGAAAGAATGAGAAAGTTTATTTCTATTTCTATTTTTTTTTTTTTTTTTTTGGAGATGCAATCAAGACCAGGTGTTGAATATTCTCAGAGCTTTTTAAATGTACTTATTATAATCATTCTCTGTTGTTGTTATTGTTATTATTATTATTACTACTACTACTACTAACAGGGAATGAACTCAGGGACACTTTAGCACTGATCTTCATCCCCAGCTGCATTTTTATTATTATTATTTTTATTTTGAGACAGGCTGGCTTTGAACTTGCGATCTTCCTGCCTCAGCCTCCTGAGTCACTGGGAATACAGGCATATACCAGCACACCCAGCTCTTTTTTATTGTTGACCAATATTAGTTCTTGTTTGTTTTTCCATTCTTCAAACTTCCAAATCTTATCTGGTCTTGATATATTCCTTTGGGTATTGCAGTATTAAGCTTAAAAATGCTCAAAAATTTTATAATTTATATTTATAAGGAATATTGTTTTGTATTTGTTAATTTTTAAAAGTTTATGAGATTTTTCTGGATGCAGTGGAACAGGGCGGTAATCCAAAGGACTCAGGAGACTGGGGCAAGAGGATTCCAAGTTAAGGCCAGCCTCAACAACTTAGTGAGACACTGTCTTGCCTCAGTCTGGCTGCGCACAAAATCACAAGCCACTCAAACAGGAACAAACTTTATTTTGAAACTCCCGCCAATGCCCTGTATGGTCCCCGGGAAATATGCCAACCCACACACGCTGCGTTCTCCCAGACACACACCAACAGGAAATCACTCCTCCGGAATTCCCTCCTATCACACTTCCCCAACCAAGGGGAACTCTCCAGGAGTCCCGTAGCAGGCAGAGATGGACAGCAGGGGTCTAATATCCATTTGAATGCAGATATTAACATAATCATATCATCTCAATGGCTTGTTGGCCTCACCTTTCAACCCAAAATGCCATGCATCATTACTACTTTGCTATGGCCCTTAGCAATGTCTAAAAATAAAAAAAGACAAAATGAATTGAAATGGCTGGGGATGTAGCTCAGTGGTTAAAAATATCCCTAGGTTTAATCCTCAGTGCCAAATAAGTGAATACATAAATAAATAGTTTTAGAAGATTTGGCTTCAAAATCTGAATTCTGTGTTCTGGAGGAATTTCTGTACATACAAATTCAGAGATTTTTCTCATCGTAAAATTTATAAATTTATAAAATTTTTTATAAAATTTTTCTTATTGTACTTATGATAGATGTTTTTTTCAGTTTTTATTTCTTTATTTTCCCAAAGAGGAAAGTAACTTACTTTTTTTTTATGTAAAAAAATAGCTCGATAAATTCTGGGGTGCTCCTTCAGCTCAAGTCACACATTTTATGTAGTAGTTTTATTTTCACTAAATACAAACTCTTCTAATTTCTACTTTAATTTTTTCTTTGATCCAGGAATTATTTAGAATTATGTTGCTTGAGTTTCAAGTACTTAGCTCTTTTATAGCTGTCTTATGGTTATTGTTTTCAAAATCAATCTCATCGTCAACAGATCACATGTTCTGCATAATTTCAATCCTCCTAAATATATTTAAACATTATTCCATAGCATGAGATCTATGTTGATAAATATTCAGGGAGAAACTGAAAATAATAGAGTTCATTGTTGTATAGTTCTATAAGTTCCAATTCAAGATATTTATGCTACTCTCTTCTGTAACATCTTTTTAATTTTTTTCCATTTATCTCCATAATCAATGTAATATATGGATATTAAACTTTCTGACTTTAATTGAGGAATTATCTATCACCTTTTCTGTTAATTTTTGCTTCATAACTTGAAGCTCTTATGATAGGTAAATAGATTTCTAATCCTGACTTCCTGAAGAATAGAAATTTTTTATCATTATGAATTGTTTCCCTTTGTCCTTCACCTTTTTCTTTGAGAATCTTTTGTACCTGATATTGGTATAGGCATCTGAGACTTTTTATACTTAAAGATTGTATGATACTTTTTCATCAATTTTCTTTCACTCTGTTTTTTTGTTTTTTAAGGTACATCACTTTTGAAAATTATTGTTAAAGCTTACTTTGCATCTATCCTTGCAATTTTGGGTCTTCATTGTTTTGTTTAGTTCATTAACATGTAAAGTAAGCATTGATATATTTTGATTTATGAATGCCATTTGTTTTATAAATTTTTTTTCAGTTTCTTTATTTCCCCTTTTCTATTTTTCAGATAATTTGCTATTTTATATGATTTTATTATTAATGTATTTAATTTACTTAAAAGGTTCAAATTATTTTTGGTGGTTGCTATAGAGATATATTAGTCAGGTTTCTCCTTAGGAACAGGACCAATGGGAGGTATGATTGTAAAAAGGGAATTTATTCGATTGACTTACATGATCAGAAGCTGGATAGTCTGGGTTAGAGAGCTGGAGAAAGCAGTAGCTGCATAGTCCAAAATGCTGAAGCCTTAGAACAAGAGGGCTCAAAAATGTGACCCCAGGGGCTGAGACTGTGGCTCAGTGGTAGAGCACTTGTCTAGCATGTGTGAGGCACTGGGTTTGGTCATCAGCATCACATATAAATAAATTAAATAAAGGTATTGTGTCCATCTATAACTAAAATTAAAAAAATAATGTTATCCCAGTATAAGACTAAAGGCTTCTGGAAACTTCCTGGAGAATTATTCGCAAAGTCTCCTCCTTTCCTTCTCTTTCTTGCTTTTCTTTCTTCCATTTCCTCATGTTGAGCTCATTTAAAAAAAAATAATAATAATAAGCTCACTGATTCTTTAATCATTCTGGTCAGCCAATTATATTAGTTTTATAATGTTTCTGGAAATATTCAATACAAATGTATTTTTTAAGCATCATATTTATTATCTAATAGTATGTACTCTAGAAGTTTAGCAGGGTGTTTTCATTGGGCTAAAATCAAAGTACTGCAGGGCTCCATTCCTTTCAGGAACTTCTATGGAAGAATCTGTTTACTTCTATAAAGTCAGCTTTTGTCTCAGTATTTTTATTTTGAACTTCCTCCATCTTCAAAGACAGCAATACTCAACAGATCCAGTGTTTCTCTCTGACATTTCCCAAAGGGAATTCTGCCTTTCTATTCTCTTGTTTCTTTTTTCACCTTCTGAATACTCTTGTGATTACAGTGGGTCTGGTTAAGCCAGCATAATCTCTCCATTTCAAAGTCTGCTTGCAAATTCGTACTTCCAAGGTTTCTTTTCCCATGTAAAATAGCTTATTCACAGATTGAGATTTTGAAATGTGAGGATCTTTGGGGGGTGTCTAACAACACCAGTAAGTGAAACTTTTTCTTTTTTTAAAAATCATTTATTTATTTATTTTATTTATTTTTTTTTTACAGGGACACAGCCACATCAATGTTTATAGCAGCACAATTCACAATAGTTAAACTGTGGAGCGAACCTAGATGCCCTTCAATGGATGAATGGATAAAAAAAAATGTGGCATTTATAAAAGTGAAACTTTTTCTTCAGATACTTGATATTTTGATTCTAGAGTTTTCATTTGGATTTTTATCATGTTTCTTTTTTTCTGCTAGAATTTCTTATATTTCTCTTATTATGGACATATGTTATTTTTCATTAATAACATGGTTATAACAACTGGCTTGATTCCAATTAGCATATAAGAAAGAAAAATCTGTGGTTAGTCTCTGAACATTTTCTTCTTGAGATTGAGTCATATTTTTCTATTTCTTCATGGATTAACTAGTTGTAGGATGCATGTTTAATTTTAAGTTTCAACTTGATTAGGTTAAGGGTTTGTCAATAGCTGCCAACAATTTTTTTTTTTTTTTTTTTTTTGATATCTCTGTGACAGTGTTTCTGCAAGAGGTTGTCTTTGAATCCTATGGAGTCAGGAGGTCTCATCTCCTTGGCAGAATGCATGAATAAAACAAAAAATAGGGGAAAGGCACAAACTATTTCTGCTGAAGATGAAGTACATTATTTTCTTCCCTTAAGAATTAATATTCCAGATTCTCCATCCTTTAAACCTCAAGGATTTACACCTTCACCCTTCCCAACCAGTGTACTGTATAAGTATGCAAAGGAAGAAGGAAAAAAGTGCCTGGTTTGCCAATGGTTTTGCATAACATGGACAGCTACAGCTACGGCATTTCAGCCCTTTTCTGAGATATAACAGAAGGGGTATGGTAAAGAAAAATGATCCCAGATGTCAGAAATTTAGCTACTGTACTTGATTGTGCACTTTGCTTTCTAGGACAAATGGTCAGATATGCATTACATAGCCATTTGTGGCCTACAGCCAATGTTTTGCTTGATAATAAATGAAATAAATACAATTTGGAAGATGTTTGGCATAAGAATAGTTGATGAAGGAACCCCTTTTCCTCTTTTGCTTGGACTTTGGAACTTCAGACTCTGAAGCCTTTGTACTTGGAAACTTGTACCAGTAGCACCTCGTGTCCTCTGGTCTTAAGCATGAGTCTGAGTCTCATACTATTAGCTTTCCTGTTTCTGAAGTTCTTGGACTCACACTGTGCTGCACTATGGCTTCCCTGGTTCTCCAGTTTGTAAGCAACACATACTGGGACACAGCCTTTATAATTGTGGGAAATAATTCCTCTAGTAAATTCCTTCTCATCCATCTCTTCATTTATCCTATTAGTTCTTTCTGGAAAATCCTTAGTAAAACAGTATATCTTGAACATTTCAAATGTTATTTTATATATTCCTCCAAACAATGTTATTTTTGTGTGTATTTGCATTTTATAGCAATTAATCCGTACTTAATATGCAAGCTTTGTATCTTGGACTTAAGTTCAAAAGCCAGTCCAGTGATTTTAACCTTTGTTGAGCTGATTAGAGTATGCTCATACACATGGATCATGTGTCAGATGGAGATTTGAAAATGCATTATACCCATAATTTATAATGTCTCATCTCGTAGTCTGTCAGTTTTTAGAATACCTCCATCACTTTAAAAACAAATTGGCTGTCCCAAATTTTGTTATCCTGTGCTTTGACACAAAAATAAGTGAAGATTCTTCTCAAAGTTTTAGTTACCTTTCAATCCTAAAGACTTAATAAAGTAAACCAACCAAGGCCATTTCCTTTTTCCAAGGGTTAACTTTTAATCAAAATCTTCACTTTTTATTTCTCATTTTATTTATTTTTTTTTTGTCTAATATCTTGCTCAAGGTAAATTATATACCTTTGCAGGAAAGTTGGAATTATTGGAGCATGTTTTTAAAAGAAATATTGTGAGAGGAATGCTAATATTTTCAAATTTATGTCCTAAGTTTTCATTTTCCTTACTTCCAAGTTTACTTAGTGATTTTCAAAAGTTTAGATATGAATCATTATTCTTTGCTCGAAGTCTAAGTGAAAATAATTTTTATTTTTACAAAAACTTGAAGCATTTTTAAAGATATCAAAGAGAAACATTGATGTGGCTCAATTCATGTCTCACATTCCTTTTTTTAAAGAGAGAGAGATAATTTTTAATATTTATTTTTTAGTTTTCGATGGACACAACATCTTTATTTTGTTTTTATGTGTACTGAGGATCCAACCCAGCACCCGGCGCATGCCAAGTGAGCACGCTACCGCTTGAGCCACATCCCCAGCTCTCACATTCCTTTTTAAAAAGGATTTTGAAGCCACATATAAATATAATCTACTTCATTCACTCATTCATAAAACTGATATTTACTCAGCATCACCTATGTGTAACACTTTTATTTTTCAGTGAAGAAAATATACAGATGACTAAGAATGACATGTCTCCTGCAGCTAAATGAGGGAAAGAAAATTTAGAGTGCAGTGTCAAACAAACAAAAAACTGTAATTAGAAGGGGAGCTACAGAGAGAAGCAGCATGCAGATAAAAGTATATATTAGAGGAACGTCATTTAAACACAGAGTCTAAATGTACTCAGACTATCCTGAGGAAGTACTGTTGAACAGAGACTTGACAGAAAGCAAGATTAAACTAGCTGAAGATTGTATGCATTGCATGAGCAGTGAGAGAAAATTTCAGGCAAAATAACTAGCCTGGAATATTCAAGATGATCCTGAGAAGAGGTCAGAATAGCATGTGATGAAAACTTAATGTTGAATGAGATTTATGAGGTAGATCGAGACTATATGATCGGAGGGTTTTCAGGCCAGGCTGAATATTTCAGTCTTAGTCTTCAGAGCAATAGATTTCTATTTTTTTTTTTTGTCCTATATTACCACAATTAACTCTTGCAACATTCACAGGTTGACAGTATAATTTTTCTATATCTTTACAAAATTTGAGTAAGTCTTCCCTCATATAAATGATGTCTATTCTAAATTATAAGAACTTTAGTATCATGCATAACAAAATAGGACAAATAAATATAAAACTTTTGCATGGAAAACATAAAAAAGAAAAATAGTTGAACATGTTTGTGTTCAGTAAGCTAGATATGTTTAATGTTAATTTAAGGGTGGTTTGATGGAGGATGATCCACACAGAATGTCTTTTTTTGTGTGTGTAATATTTTAAGCATATTGATAAAGTGTATACCTGAACAAAATTAATGACATCTGTAGAAGTTCCAAAGGCTAAAATGTTTTTTGAATTCATAGTTTATGAACTCACTGGAGCATGGTCATATCTTTATCATATAAAAACATTATTAATCATGCATGTTTCTTTCAGGGGAAACAAACAATAATGACTCTAGGATATATTGGTAAAATTGAACCTCTTGCAAAAGTATTTAGCAGTACTTCTTGTTTCCCAAATGTCAGTGTAAATACCTAAAAATCATCAGTATCTGTATTTAACTCTAGAAGTAACAGGATTCATGATTGATAAATATTCTAATATTTCAAGACCATTTAGAGATCTCTTTTAAGTCTGAGGGAAATGTGTACTGTTATGAAATACCAGAAGAAATCCAGCTGTATTCCAATCCCTCTTCAATCTATCATCACAGAAAATATTGACTATTTTTCCCTGAGACATGCAGCTGTCAACTATCTAACTATGGGTCTAGATTTACATTATAGTTTTATTTCCTACCTATTCATTTTCATCTAAAACACTTGTTCCATGAAACAGCTTTTTGCTGTCTGAAAAAGGAAAGCAGGATATGCAGTCTCATCAAACCTGTCCATGGATGTACATGAGCACAGCAAATAACATTTGCTGAATTCAAGGGAATATATTTCTACTTTTAGGAAATGGCAAAATCTCTGAGTATTTTCCGTTCAATATTAAGGTCATATTCACCATTGCACTAAGATGATATCTATTACATAGCTATAGTCATAGGGTCCAGCATCTTACCCCCACTATAAAACCCCATTGTATATTCAAATACTTCCAATGAGTATGTGCCTTTCTTGAAGAGTAGACCAAGTAAAAAAACACCTATTTGGATATGCAGATTTATGATTCTTTGGAAAATATAAAAAAGGTTTTGTATGTAGTAGTGAATAGAATATATGAATGAAGGTATGAAACACCACAATGATAATGAAATCCAAAATGTAATTGCTCAACAGAATGCAAAATTATTTATTTCTTTTTAAACAATTCTTGGTGAGTGGTCAGAATGACAGGAGCATTCTTTCATGTGGTTTTATGAAAATCTGGGCTATTTCTCAGAACTCCATCATCTTTCAGGATAACATTTTCATTAGGTCCAGACATTCGATGGAAAAACGTCATTAGAAAAGAATTCTAAAAGGGCTGTGTGTGTGTGTGTGTGTGTGTGTGTGTGTGTGTGTGTCCTATTAGCTCGGTACCTCTCTTATTTTAACAAAAATGTATTATAATAAGAATACTTTGCAGTTTTACATTCATTATTCTGAGCACTTATACAACTAGATAGTCATGGAATTTAATGCTGAGGCTGATTATTAAACTGTTTTTGTGATAATTTTTCCTTCATTTTATTTACTTTTAAAATGGAATTTGAGTACATTTGATGCTGTCTTGATTCTGTCATCTTCTTATGTTTTCTCTCTTATTTTCCTTTTCTTGCTTATCTTTTACTGGTAGAACATTCATCTTGATTCTTATATCTTCCTACCTGATATTGAAGTGTTTGGTTTTGTTGTTGTTCTTTTGATTTGATTTTCATGTACTGGGTATTGAATATGCTGTGTGAGCACTCTGCCATGGAGCTACATCCCCAGCCCCACACATTATTTTTTATTTATTTTATTTTTTAGTTCTTAGGTTTCCTTTGATTTTCTGATTTTTCCTTCTTATAGCATCTTCTATTTGATTTCCTCCTCAGAACATTTTTTTGATAGAGTTGCAACTTTATTTTGTCTTCTTTTTTCTTTCTTTCTTTTTTAATGTTGCCTATTTTATCAGAGTTCTTTGTCTCTCTTTGTTTTGTTCACTGGCTGTTATGTCAATAGTGTCCTCTGAGGTCTAACAATCCTGGGACCTATACACAACCAGTAGTGAAACAAGAAAAGCTGATAGAAATGTCTACTAAGCTGGGGAAAAAAATCATGCTTAAGAGAATTTATTTTTTTAAATATATCCCAAATCTGGTAGTGCTTAAATGCTAAAACATGGATGGAATGAGCTCATTTATTTATACATGAAAACTTCGAGCCTGACTTATATCACATCTGCTTGATTATATCCATCTATAACCCAGAATTGTAGTTCAAAATTTAGTAGCTGGGCATGTGATACATATCCCTCTTCCCTTGTAGTTATGGGTGATCATGTGATTAATTCTTCTCAAGAAAAGAGAAGTGAAAATAGCATCGTATATATTTGCTTGTATCTGTACAGACAGATAAGGAGGGTGGAGGGAGATAAAGAGGGGAGAGAGAAATCAGAATTTAAAAAAAAAAGAGCTTTAATTTTTTTTAAAAAAAGAAAGAATGCAGAGAGTTGATAACATTAGAATTTTTGCACATACGAATTCAAGCAAGTATATTGGTAAGTAGAAAGAAACTCTTACATAACTCAAAAATTTTAAGGAACAATTAATTTTAGTCTAAAGCTATATACCCAGATTAAATTTTAAGAATATAATAAAAAATTTTTAAAATAAGCCAGCCTTCTAAAATGTCACCCTTTTGATATCTTTCTTAGGCTGGAAAGATCCACAAAACTAGTGCTTAATCCTAAAAAAGAAAAATGTGGGTTTCTGAAAAGAGAACATTTGATAAAGACAAATGATATAAAGTATCTTCAGAATAAAATTAAAGAAAATAGCAAGAGAATTGGAGCATTCTGGATGAATAATTAGCCTGGATTTGAACAGAGAAAGGAAAGGCTTACTAAGAGGAAAACAAGTACAGGTAGCAGTGAAATTATATGATGATCTTTAATGTGGTTTTGAATATTGAATACAATCTGTCCATTGTTTTGAACAGTTATCTGAGACTGTTGTCAGTGTGAACGATTAATAATAGGTATACTGAAAAACAAAAAAAGGCAATTTATTCTAGAAAAAAGGAATAGGTTGAAGGACTAAGTAAAGTTAAATGTGAACATAGTGTATTTCTTAATTCAAAGAAAGTGATATTTATGAGATTATAAATGCTTAAAGTTGGCTTATCAAAAAATATAACTATTATTGGACTGAAACAGAGAAAGAGAAATAGGGAACTCCAGTAGTATATGTGATGTAATTAAAACATATGGCAGGTCAAGGGATTATGCTGTATGATGTTAAATAGACAAGATAAGCATTGTTGCCAAATAGTAAATATATATGAAATGAATAATAATAAAATAAAATGTAAATAAATATAGAAAGCAGTGTTTTAGCATAAAAGGGAATTTTACTAATATCTTATTAGGAGGGTTTTTTTCTTTACTTTTTAAATGTTGTCATATCTTAATTTAAAACATATTTAGCTTGGGGTAGTGGTGCACACCTGTAATCCCAAATGACTCAAAGGCTGGGTGTAGGAGGATCAAAAGTTTGGGGCCAGCTTCATCAAGTTAGCTCTCCTCGGTTTAGTAAGACAATGTCTCAAAATACAAAAATAAAAAGGCTGGGGATATAGCTTATTGGTTAAGTGCCTCTGGGTTCAATGCCCAGAACAGAAAAGTAAAATATATATTTATGTCGTTCTAAATAATGTGCTTCATAAAAGGTTTAGAGAAAAGTAGATACCCCATCATCCCCATTATTCAATGGTTGCAAGCAGGACACTTTCTATTTTCTATTTTCTATTCTGGGCCTTAGTTAATTACCCCCTCTATGGGATATGAAATAAGAGAGCACTAACAGATTCTCCAAATATGGCTAAGACACCATGCAGAGAGCCACTGCCTTGACAGGAGGAATAAAGAATGAAGTTAAATTATTTCCAAGTTGTCAGGGACCTGAATTAGAACTGGAACAGATTTTTAAAGTATGAGCCAAGGAGCTTTGTGGGTTTTAGGCTGAAGTTGATAGATCATAGTGGCCAGTTCTTACTTACTTCCATCAGAATTTTGCTTATGGTCAAAGGCTGATTAAAAAGGAATTGAATGCTTGACTATGAATATTTCATTACATATTTCATAAATTATTGCATATTTGAAGGTGTACAACATGATGTATTAATGTACATATGCATAATAAAATGGTAACTGTAGTTAAGAAAACTAATATGACCATCATCTTGCCCCATTTGCCCTTATTTATGTATTTGAAGTCAATATACTATAGCAGAATCTATTATAACTTGTTGCTTAAATCTGGCCTACTGTTCCTTTATGGTCATTTATATTTTCAACAGATTAAAAAAACTAAAATAAAATATCTCACATATATGAAAATTATATAAAACTCAAACTTCAACATCCATAAATAAAGTTTATTGGAATACAGTCATGTCCAATGACCTACTTATTGTCTCTGGCTCTGTTTATACTCCTGAACCACACTAATACAGTTGCCAAAAAGAACGTGCAGACCACAAAGTCTAAGGATGGCTACAATACCCTTTATAAAAAGTCTTTGCCCATACTTGCATTGTAAGAAAATATATGCAACTGAGACATTGAACTTTTTGGTTCTTTCACACACAATTCTAAGACAGGAATCCAGTTATTGTGATAAACACTGAAGTTTCTGAGCAAGGTATGAAAATTAATTGCAACAAGCCTTAAATCTCAGTTTCAGCTATCCCTGTCCTTTGAAAACCTGCTTCATAGGTACAGAGAAAGCTCACCCTTTTTTTTTTAAAGAGAGAGTGAGAGAAAGAGAGAGAGAGTGAGTGAGAGAGAGAGAGGGAGAGAGAGAATTTTTAATATTTATTTATTGTTTTTTTTTTAAGTTTTCGGCGGACACAACATCTTTGTACGTGGTGTGAAAGCTCACTCTTAAACAGCTCTAGTTAGTTTAGGACATAATTAAATCTCCAGAATATTTACTGGATCAGCTCAGATTTCCAGAAATGGTTATTTATAACTGCTAGCATCAGACTGCTGTAGTGGACTGCAGAAGGCTCTTCAGGAGAAGAAGAGCAACTATAGCATATCTATAACCACTAGCACCTTGTTGGTGTGAATACGCTGTACACCTGATTGTTATGCAACTATTTACATTTCTTCTTCCCCAAATGAAGATAGTGAACCTTTAGTTAGGGTTTTAAAACAAGCAACCAAGAATTTAATTGCAGTAGTATCCCTTGAAATTGCGATAAACACTGTATGAGCCTTGGAGACTCTGATTTACTTTTCTACAAATGTACCAAGGGTCAAATTGTCCAGATTATGCTAACATGAGGATCAATATGTTGTTCCTGAGAAGCAAGGTTCACAATTAAATGAAAAATGGGTACATTTGGTTTTCTTATATTCAATGATTTCTAATGGACTCTGAAAAGAATCCTTTCAGATTATCATACTCTTTCATATCACATACATTTAAAATTACTTATTTTTCACTCTATCTTGTTTCCCATTCTTCTTTCTTCATGAAAGGAAATCCAGGAGAAAACCCACTAGGAGATCCTCTCAGTTCTGCAGAAAATGTATGTAGAAGAAATTAGAATTGAACATATTAGAGGCTGGCTGATTAAGAATTGTTGCCAGAAGACTGAATAATGAGTTCTAATCTGCCTCCTACTATGAACGGCTGTTGGAAGTTTCAAAACTAACTCATTCCTCAATAAACTGCAGGTAGTGCCTAGTAGATGATGTCTCAAATGAGGACACCACACTAGTTAGTGTTGCTTTCAGCAACATAGCACACAGCTCTCAGCCCTCCCCCCAGCACCACAGTCAGGAGTTTTAAAACAGAGGACTATGGAGAAGAACACACACACACATGCACACACACACACTGAAAGCTCATTCATTTAGCAAAAGTTACTCTATTCAAGGTAACATAATTAAAAAGTGGACCCATTTGTTGAGTGCTATTATAATGAAGATGTATTAATGGATGAGGGAATAAATGTTTTGACATCCAGTATTGTTGGGTTGGCTGCAGAGTTGTCAATTGTTTCCATTTCCTGAGATCAACTATGAGACAAATACTGAAGTAAAAATAAATGAAATTTAGAAAAATAGAGTAAAAGTGAAAGAATTACAATTGAAAATTTCAATTGAAAATGTATTAATCGAGACATTGATAAATCGTGAACAAAAATTTATTAAGGAATAGTCTTTGAAACTATCCCATAGCATACATAAAAAAAGATATATCTCTTATGATAATAGAAAAATTGATGTGTCCATAAAATTATAGAGTATATTTTTATAAATTTATTTATTTTCAATCACTTTGATATATAAAGTACTAAATTTATTTGTGGCATTCTAACTTATTATGTTTCTACCAATCATACTATGAATTTCAAAAATTTATATGTATCCATGGATGTTCATAAACTTATATATTATTTACATTATTCCATTAGCATACTTCAACTTCATTATACTTTGTGCCCATAATCATTTTAAAGAGGAATCATGTATATTTTTTCAGTTTTTGAATTCAATTTAAATTTATTTGTCATAATTATTGAGATGTCTGATTATAAAGGTTTGCATTTGTCTCAACGATGTTGGTTTTTTTCCTAATTTTAATTTTTAGAATTTCTTAAATTATGCATGAGTTTTATTATCAAATTTGAGTTGGTTGTCCTCTTAATAAGTAAGGATATCATATACAATGTAAAATGTATTTATTATTGAAGGGAAAGTGAGGAACGAGAGATGGGTAAGTGAGAAATGAAAGATGGAGACTAGGTAGAGATACACAGGAGAGTGAATTTGTCAGAACCTACAAATAAAGGCCATTTCTCTATAAGAGAGAGAGGCAAAACAGGTTTGAGTTCTGGGACTTTCACCTGGAAGGCTCAGGAATCAGAGCTGGGCAGGTCCTAATGCAGGCAGTTAAGGGTTGGGTTGGTATGATGGAATGGTGAGCCTTTCTCAGACAGGCCTTTGGGCAGGAAAGTGAAATGTTTTCCTTATAATGACCACTGTCATTTAATGCTAAGATGCTAAGCAAGGACATTATAATTATCATTTACTTGCTATTTCTAAAAATGTTTCATGTTTTCTTGATATTTTCTATACATTGCTATGTGTTGCCCCAGTTACTAAATTTTACATTTTCCTTTTATACTTTAATAGGTATAAAAAGCTTTGTTTTAATAAATCATAGGGCATAGATAAATGACAATTTTATTTTTTTTTAACTTTCTATGCCCAGAAAGAAATATTGTCAATGGACATTTATTTTTTTGTTTCTTTTGTCCTTGTTTCTTTGTGGTATGGGGGACTGAATCCAGAGTTCCCTGAATGCTGGCCAAATGACTAACCACTGAGCAATCCTCTCTACCCTCAGGGGACATTCCTAAGTAAAAAAAAAAAAAAGAAAAAAGAAAAAATCATTTATACCCTTCTTCTCCCTCTTCTATATTCTCACCCAAAATTAAATCAATGCTTATTATTTTCTTTTTTCTTTTTTTTTTTTTTTTTGGTCATGAACTTGTGCTTTTCTTTTAGTCCATCAGTGTTTAAAAATATTATTTTAAAAAACTATAATACTGTAGATTATTTAAAATTGCTTGCATTTGTAAATTCATTGGCTTTTCTAAATTGCTTCACCACTTATGTTTTCATTTTTGAGATATAACTACTTATTGACATGGTTTAACTATTCTAGTTAAAGTTTTGTAATCAAAGGTATTCCTTAATTCACAGAAAATCAAATATCTTCATTTTCTTCAGTTTTAAGTACTAACTTGCTTTAGTAAAGGATGAATTGAACTCAGTCTTTGATTTTCGGAAATCCACACACACTGCATCCTTGGCTTCTGTACTTAAGATTTCTAAGGAGTAGGTTGAGGAAAGAAATGACTCTCCATCTTGTTTTGCCCATCACTAGATTTTTCTTCAAGGAGCTTCTGGGTTTGCAGAAGATTTTTTTTTTAAAAAATTGTAAGTTTGATAATTTTACCAAGTTAATTACTCTGCCTATATATTATCTGTGATAAAAAAAGACAGAAATGCATGTGTATCTTTCATCTTGTAATTGTTTTCTATGTATTCCTTATAACAAGTAAATCATCAGTTCATTCTACTAAGGAAAGATTATTTAATTTTGTTTTTGCTACTGATGCTATTTCTTCTGGTAGGGATCACCAATAATCTGTAAACTGGATTTCCATTTTGCATATTTCAATAATAATGAAATTATTATTTCATTTTTTGTAAAAATTTTATGAGATATTCTTCAAATAAGTTTTACATGCCCATGATTTGCTGTGTGTTATTATTCTGCTTTTTGCTATTCCTGGTTATGTTTGCAAATTATACAATGCCATTCCTATCTTAATTTCTTTCATAAATTCACTTTCATCGTTTCTCTTCCTTTATCATTCCTCATTTTAGACAGCACAAGTTTTGAGAATTCCTGAGAGAATAAGTAGTTTTAGCCTGCACTTCTGTTTTATTTCTGTTGCAATACCTCAGCACATTTTATTCATCTCCATGCTGTCTGGCATTTCTCTTTTTTTCTTCTGAGCTTGCAAAGGAACTATGCAGGATTCATTTTGTTGCTTTGCTTTTTTTCTAAGTTTATTCCTCTTTGAAGAGATGCAGTTCTATTTGCACCTGATATTTTACCCAGAAAATTGTGATTGGAATTGCCTTTAGTTTTCTCCCTGCTTAGTATAAGGGAACAATTTTTGAAACTTCTTTTAAAAAAAATTCTAAGTGGGTTGTCTCAGGGTCAATAATTTACATATTGTGTTTAATACTTGGAATGACTTAAGTTTGAGAAAAGAGAAGAGATAGGGGTGAAAAGATAACAAACATGGTGGGGAAACAGTATTATTTATTTATCTTTGCCTTCAGCTAAACTTCATAAAAATCACTTTAGTTCCAGAGAATTCAAGGCATACAATTATGAGAGGCCTCTGATTATACTTCAACGTTTGTCAGTACGTTTTCATGGATTTGTTTTCACACAAAGCCTATGTATTTGGTCAGAAGTTCTTTCTTTCATTCTTTGTTTTTATAGACAGAATTTTGCAGATTATAAAAACATCAACAGAATTCTAAGCCCTTTATTGTGTTTTTTTTAAATTATTTTTTAGTTGTTGACAAACTTTTATTTTATTTATTTATATATATGCAGTGCTGACAATCTAACTCATTGCCTCAACATGCTAAGCAAGCACTCTACCACTGAGCCACAATCCCAATTCCCCTTTATTATTTTCTTAAAAATGCAAAAAAAAAAAAAAATAATCTAGTTAACATAACTACTACCTCAAATACCTGTCACTTATCCCTCTGGTTTAACTGAAACTTGGACACTTGGACTAACATCTCTCCATTCTTCTTACCCCAGCCTGTTGAATCAGTCATTCCACAGTGTGTACATATAACATAGTATCCACTTTGTAACACAAAAAATTATACAATCATAATTGTCAATATTTAATAAAATAAAAATTAACATGCCAATAAAGCAAGCAAACAAAAAACAATATGGAATAAATTTCAAGACACTGAGGCAATTATGTAACAATCATGGCTTACTGATTCATCAATATATTTTATTTTTAAGAAAATATCACACAATATTCAGAAACTGTGAAAACCTTTTCATCTTTCTGTTTCAGAGATATATTTTCTCCCTGAATAGGTACATTATAATGTAAGCCAACATTACATTATAATGTAATGGAGGCAGAATAGAAATTTATTTTCCCTTATTATAAGTATGATTCAAGTGAAACACAACACTCCTACCTTTTGTAATATCTGTTTTAAAAAGGATCCGGCATGGAGATTCACTCATACATAGATCTTTTCTTTTATCTGAAGTAATTCCAGTATCCACCACTTCTATTTTATTGTACTAACATAAAAAAAGTTCAACAATTATTTTTAAAGAGATTATTACAAAAATTTTATAAATCATGTAACCATGCTACATTTAAAAATTTTGGAATGAAATTTATATTTCTTGAAATGGTAAGATATTAAACAGTCACTTTTATTTTTATCTTTTGAGAAATGAAAGAAAGAACCATTGTAAGTGTGGAGAATATGTTATTCAGCATTCTGCCACTGTGACAAAATACCTGAGATAAATAAATTATAAGAAGAAAAGATTTATTTTGACTCAGTTTCATAAATTTCATTACATGGATACTTGGCCCTGTCTCTTTGGGCCTGTGTAAGGCAGAACTATATGGCAGGGACCATGTGTTGGAGAAAAGTTGTTCATCTCATTTCAACTGGAAAGCAAAGAAAGGGAGGACGGCCTAGGTCCCAATATCCCCTCTAAGACATGCCTCCAAATACCTAACTTCCTTCCTCTGTGTCCCATTTCCTAAAGGTTTGCCACCTCCTAGTATCACCACCATCTGGAGAAAAAGCCTTCAATACAGGGCCTTTGGAGACTTTTAAGATTCAAAGCATAACAGGGTAGAAAAAGTTTGATTTTATGTGTGACAGGACTGAATATATTTTGGAACAAGGATTGGAAATGAAATTCTCAAATAAGCAAGCTGTAATTTTTCATAGGAAAACTTGCTCTGAAGAGTAATAAAATGGAGACTGAGAGGTTGATGGAGTTTTACAAAAGAAACCTCTGAGGGGGTCACATTTTATCTGAGTTTTAGTTAGTAAGTGTTTGGGTTTGCATCTTTGATACACAAGCGTCTGTGTAATGTAGTTTTTAATATGCAGACTGCACAGCCCTGAATTATCACAGTTGAGAGAGTTAAAAATGTGCACATCAAACTTAATTGTCTTAAGTCTCATAGCTATTTTCCTTACCCCTTACAAAGGAAAATAAAACTTGAGTGCTAAACTAAACTGTAAAAGGAGATATTTAAAATCAACCAATCACATTTTAATTGTTTACTTTTGCTAATGACCATTACAAGAAAATCTGAAAACAGAGATACTTTGCAGAAATAAAGACAAAATTTGTTTTCAGGAACAAAACAAGAAGACTTTCCTCTGATGTGGAGAACAGAATAATGTTTCCCTAAAGAAGTTAAACTCCTGATTCCCACAACATGTGTTTACATTACCCAACAGACAAGAGGCTGGTAGACTGGATTAACTTATGGTATTTGAGATGAGAAAATCCAAGGCAAACTACTGTAGGTCCTTTACATTTTGTTTATTTATTTCTAATTTTGTTATTAGTAGATAATAATTACAAATAATAGTTTGATGCATCGCAACATATTCATCCATGCATAATTTTTTTGCAGCAGCATTAGAAAACAAATACATGTGCTGAAGAAGCAGATGAAATAATTCTGCTCAAACATTAACAGAGCTTAAAAAGAAAAGAAAGTAAAACATTATTCTACCTCTGCTCATTCCTAGTTCCTGCTCTGTTCTCAGCCAGTTTCTTTCAGAGGTTTCAGGATGAGTAATTTGATATCCACACTTGTTGAAAAGAGGAAATGAGAAGGCAAGACTTCACACAGGTGCCTCTAGGGAAAAGGGGCACCTAACAAGCATCAGATGACTGAGCTCTTTCATTCAGAGGTTTATTCCTGGGATGACTTTAGTAAAAGGGCTTATTTTAGCTGAAGGCAGTCAGTGGTCATCTCTGTAGTCCCTGAGACTTGGGAAGCTGAGGCAGGAGGATCAGAAGTTTGAGGCCAGCCTCAGCAATTTAAAAAAAAAATAAAATAAAAAAGACCAGTGATAGAACTCAGTATTAAAGCATACCTGGGTTCAATTCTCAGCATCAAAAGAAAAGAGTTGGAGTACTTTTTTAGAATAGACACATCCATGTGTGAAGTTTTAAACGTTTGTCAAAAATATATTGGATCCTGCCCATTCCTTCATTAAGAACAGTTATGCAGGGGCAAAATGCCTCCATTCCAGGCCTCATTTCTCCAAAGTAGAAATAGAAGATAGAAATTATGTTTTTAATGTGTATTTTGCAAAGTTTTTGTTTTTCAATTCTGTTTCCTTCATTGATTTTGAAAACAGGAGGAAACCTATCTTCCCCACAGTTTAGATCTGATTCTAGCCTTTACACCACCAAAACACAAGATAAATGTTGTTACTTCAAATTCTGGGCCATACGCTACTATACTGTCTTTTGATTTGTAATTGGAAAAAAATGTATTTGATCTGAAGAGTTACTTTATTTCATTTTTTTAAAATAATGTACTACAAGTTGTAAGTGTTCTTTGATGTCTATAATATATTTCTAGATTCCTTCTTATATAACATTTCCTTATTTTTGTTCTTGTTTGTAAGTGTGCTGAAGACAGTTTTTTGAAAGAGAATTTTAAAGCTATCATCATTTCTAGAAATTTAAGCAAGCTTGTCAATTTGACTGTTCTTGTAACAACAGTGATGAAAAAAGCGTCTCCTTCTGTACTGACAGTCATGATTTCCCAAAGTATTTAAACCTCTCACCATTTCCATGGGGAAAGGTCAAAATACTGGACTAATGGAGATGGAGAATCCTCCAAGAAATGTGAAACTAGGTCAACATGATAACTTGAGTGCACAGAAATGTGGGAGGAGAATAAAGAGGAGTGGAAGATTCCAATGTCACTGTCTTCTTTGGGATGTATCTAGAGGTTGACCAAGATTCTGAAATCTCCCACATACATTTAATCACATAATGAATAATTAAATTTGAGTATTTTCAAGCTGCCATTATATTTTTAGTTACTCTGAGCACATATATTAATATAGTTTAGAAAATAACCTCTAGATTATTAGAAAGAAAAGTTCTAAAATATTATAAAATGATGCTGCTTCTACAGATCAGGTATGTTACTAGTGATTATAAATAAGTAGGCAGCATTTTGTGTACTATGCCTTGTAAAGTTTCTGGGAAACATATTATTTTAACAGTTTAAGAAAATGCAAATATAGCTTCAAGAATAATACATATTGTACCAAACCAAAAAGCAAAGTTGTATAAAAAAATAGCTGCATGTGTAAAAGCAGAAAAAAAAAAATTCATCACATTAATTACCATTGAGCAAGTTGTGAGGATCATATCTATTTCAAATCTCACCCTGGTGTACAGAATTTGACACCAGATAGTTTCATACTAACAAGGAATTAACAATTTGTGGCTTGTTAATTGTTCCAGTATAAAGACTTAGGTGAAATAAATAGGAACCCATCTCTGTAAAATACAGCTGAAATACAGTTGTTAAATCAAACAAAATGGGAACAATAATTTCAGTAACTTTTAAAATGTGAGGGAAAAGGTGAGGCATTGTTACAATTTTTTCTTTAATCACTGTTTCTTTTCCCTCTTTTCCTGTTTGGATTATTTGAAATCAAAATTATCACCACCATAATTTAAATACATACAAAGTAATTCATTAATAGTCTATATAATGATTAATTTTATGTGTCAACATAACTGGGTTAAAGTATACCCAGATAGCTTATAAAACATTATTTTTGGTTTGTCCTTGAATGTATTTCCAGAAGATTGGCATTTGAATCAGTACACTTCGTAAGGACTAGCTCATCCATCAGTGTGGGCAGGCATCGCCCAATCTGTTCAGGGACTGAGTAGATCTGTAGGGAGACTTTTTTGTTTGAGGAAGGGAAAATCTACCCTCTTTTCTTGAGTAGCAACATCCATCTTCTCCTGTTCTCAGACACTTGTGTTCCTGGGTCTTGGGCCTTGGAATTCATACTGAGTCATACCACTGCCAACACTGGTCCTTTAGCTTCGGACTGCAGATTGTGGGATATAGCCTTCATAATCAGTTGTAAAATAAAACAAAATGTGAATAATAATTTCAGTAACTTATAAAATCATATGATTAACTCCATAATCATATGAGCCACTTCCCATTATAAATTTCCTCTTTATCTCTATCTATCTATCCATCCACCCATCCATCAATCCATCCATTTAATTTCATATTGGTTTTTTTACTCTGAAGAATCCTCATGCACACCATTTTACTGGAGTTACACTGTTGCATATTTTGGATATCATCAATTTTACTTTTTGACATGTAGATATTCTGTACTGTTTCTATTTTTTCACCACACTGAACATTAAGCATTGTATTTGATAATCACATGACAGAAACTAGAGTCTATCTTTAAAAGTTTATTTATTTATTTATTTTTAGTTGTAGGACACAATACCATTATTTTATTTACTTATGTGGTGCTGAGGATCAAACCGAGAGCCCCACACATGCAAGGCAAGCACTCTACCACTGAGCCACAATCCCAGCCCTACCTTCAAAAGTTTTTAAAACTTTATAAAAATTTTATTGTAATTACTTTTTAAAAGAAATTTTACATTCATACAGGAAGCAGAATATTTTTTTAAATAGATTTTAGGTGTAGAGGGACACAATACCTTTATTTTATTTTTGTGTGGTGCTGTGGATTGAACCCAGAGCCTCAGACATACTAGGCAAGCACTTGACCACTGAACCACAACCCCAGCCCCAAGGAACAAAATTTTTAATGAAAAGCTAGAACAGATTCTAAACCTTTTTGTTTCAGGACATTTTTATCCCCTTAAAATTTATGGAGCACTCTGAAAAATTTTGATTTACACCCTTCTCCTTCTAATATTTACCATGTTAGAAATCAAAGTTGTGTTTTAAAAATTTATTGATTAATTGAAAAACAGCAAAACACATTCAAACCTAAAGAAAATCCTATTAAAAATATTTTCCAAACCAAAAATAGAAAAGACTAGTATTTTTTCTGTATTGTTTTCTTAAAATAAATACTTCATATATCTGGCTTATTAGAGGGTAAATTAATTTTTGTATAATTTTCTCTTTGGGGGGCTCAAGTATTGAGTTGGCAGCCTTCCCTTCACCCTTCCCCTTCCATGGCAGCTGTGATGGGGGACTTTCCACCTGGTGAGGAGACAGGAAATGGCCAATCAGAAACTGACATGGCAACAGACCCCAAAACCCTGGGGTTCCTGACTGCTGAAGCAATCGCCCTGTCAACTCCTCTCAGCCTGGAGCAACCAGCGACAGATGCCCCTAAACTTGGCTTAGCTAACCTGTTGTCCGCAACAATTTAGATGGCCTAGGCTCTCCTACCTCCAGCTTCCCTTATAAGCATGGTTCTTGCCTTTCTTACCAGCATCTTCCCTGGCCCTCACCCTTTCCAGGACTGGTGATCCTCACCCAGGAGTGCCCCCGCAATAAACCTTCTTTTGGTACCTTATTCTTGTTCTGTGGTTCCTGATCTCACACGCCTTTTCTGATTTACATAAGATATATAGGGAAAAAAATAACTTAAAACAAAAACATAGTATTTGGAAAAGGAAGGCACATTTTAATAATGTCAAAGATAGAGCCAAATTTGAGGCAAAGTTAGTAAAGGCTATTTATTTCAGAGCTGGCAGCCCTAATGAAATCCATTCATGGCCATGTTAATATCAGTAAGATTCAAAGGTGTTTGAAGGAAGAGGTAGTTTTAGAGGAAAAGGATAACATCCTACGATATTCCCTGATTGGCAAGTGTGTTTATTATTATTATCAGATTTTCAGAAATGGTAAAGAATTTGTTTGATTTGGGAGAACATTTTTATGTCCTTGTTTGGCTACAAGTGAACAAGTGAAATTTGAAGAGATTTTTAATAGAGAAAATCTTTTGCATTCTTCAGTGTGAACAGTCCTCTGTTGGCCAGTCCCTGTCTAAAACAATTGTGGGTTTATGGAATAGTGTGTCCATTAAACTCATGATATCCCTTGTTTTAGAAAATTTCCCAATATTATCCCTATGTGGAAATGAATATCATTCTTTGATAATATACCTAAACTTCACAAGTTATAGTTTATTAAACATTAGTTGCAATGTGTTAATGGAAACAATTTCAGTGAACTTTTCATCTTCTGGGACATTAAAATCCTTTAGTCCACCTTGCATTTAAATGCATCTTGCACCAGCACATAATTTTATAACACTCTACTTTGTCAGTAGGAAAATATTGACTTACTGATTTATGCAAATCTTGAAAATGTTGGCACATTTAATTGTAAAATATGTTTAAATGTCATCCAATTATATAATCATTGACCTTGACAGAAAAAAAAAAAAAAACATGTTTAGAAAGGCTCTATATCTCATAGTCAAAGATAAATGTTGTCTAAAGCTTAATCTGTTTGTCAGGACCACATGATGCTTAATATTCCATAAGCTTGTGAAGTGAACTTTGTTGACCATTATTGTATAAGGCACATTAGGGAGTTCTAAATTATTGAAAAACAGAAAGTATGGATGTTCACAACGTTTGTGCTGAACAATTAGATTTAATGCATAGTTTCACATAGTATTGCTATAATAATTTGCACTTTTTTTAAACCTTTGAGATTAATATGATTTATATTAATTAACTTTGTTTTCACAAAATCACTGGGATATGTCACTGTTTAATAAAATTAATTATTTTTGCTACTTCAACACTAACAAGTTGTAGTTGCTGTTTTCTTCCTCTGAATATATGGAGGTGAACAACACAAAGTTTGGCATTACAATTGAGTTCCCATCCCTGATTAGTGTGGTATTGTCAACAGTTTTAGTCACCATTGGTCTTGTGTTGTAAGTTCAAATATAAACACAGGGAAAAGGACAATGACAATTTTACAGTGAGGAAAACGTTTTTACTTCAGGTGCTCCCCAAATCCCTGTACATAACACTATATATGTGTCAATATCCAAAGGTCAGATGGCCCAACTCTTGAGATTCCATGTACTATCCTCAGTGATTTTGTGAAAAACAAAGTTAATTAATATAAATCATATTAATCTCAAAGGTTTAAAAAAGTGCAAATTATTATTAGCAGCAGCAGTAGTACTAATAGTCTTATTGATCAAGTTATTATGGATGATTAGATTGTCCTGGTATGTGAAACTATGCATTAAATCTAATTGTTCAGCACAAACGTTGTGAACATCCATACTTTCTGTTTTTTCAATAATTTTAGAACTCCCTTAATGTGTTTGGAATAATTTAGCCACAAAAGTATGTAGACCTTAATGTAGACCTCCCCCAAATATTCTTCATCTTCCTCCTTTGCATCCTGGTCTCAGTAAAGTATATAGGTTTCACCAATTAGAATCATCTCAGTTAAGATTCAGCTCATACTTAAGCACCTGAAGGAAGGTGCCTCCATCTAAATCACATTGGTCAACAAAGTTCACTTCACAAGCTTATGGATTATTAAGAAAGCTGCATCATGTGGTCTCTGACAAAACAGTGGTATGGATGTTGTTAATGTCACAGATTGTTAGGCAATCAAAATCCCTTTAGTAATGAACTTGGAGAATTTGTGGTGACCATGGCGGAGGTGGGAGTTTCTCCTTTAAGCAGATCCACCTGTGGTTCTGGTAACTGTTTCTAAATGTTTATACCGGGATCACATATGATCATTTCTCAAAGTTATTTTGAACTGCTTAACATTCTTTTAAACTTACTGCCGTGTTTATTTGTCTAAAATCAAATTCTCCTTACAATAAAGTAGTTTAAAGCAGATAATGCTTTAAGTTGGTCCATTCTTTTAAATTAGGTATGGGGAGAAATATTTCACATGCAATGTCTAAGTGATAAAAATATCTTATTATATTAGGGTTCTCCAGAGAAACACTAATATTAGGGTTCTCCAGATCAAACACTGGGATATATTGTGGTTATTGTTGTTTTTGTTTGTGTCTTGTTTTGTTTTATTTGTGTGTGTGTGCATGAATATGTGTGTGCACTTGTGCATGTATAAAAAGGAAATTTATTATGAGGAATAGGTTTGTCCAATTTTGGAGACTGAGAAGTACCACAATCTGTCATTTGCAGACTGAAGAACCAGGAGTGAATGGTATCATTCAGTCCAATTCTGATGGGCTGAGAACAGGAGGAGATGGTTTAAATACCAATATGATGGCTACAGAAGATGACTTGTTTCATCTCAAACAGGCAGGTAGAAAATCAAAAAGGGTGATTTTTTTCCCCCTGTTTTTGTTTTATTTAGGCCTTTCAATTGAGTGGATGAGGCTCATTCACACTGAGAGGATGGAAAAATAATTTACCAACTCTAGTGATTCAAATGCTAATCTCCTGGTGGAACACCCCCATAAATGTACCCCAAAATAATGTTTAGCCAGATATTTAGGCATCATCTGATCCAATCAGTTTGACAAGATGAAATCAACTATCAAATTTACATTTAACATAAAAAATGTGTAGATCTTTCTAATAACTATGGACAAATGTTAGAGCAAATATAAAATTAATTTCAAATTGTATATACATACACACATATACATATATATGGAGAGAGAGAGGGATAAATACATATAAATATATCTATATATATCCATATCTGTATCTCTATATATGTGTGTATATTGAATCCAACACATTGTTTTAATTTGATACTTGGTTCTTTTCTGTCATGAGACTTTTCTAAGTCCCAATATTTGTTTATTTTTTAAAATACTTATTTTTTTAGTTTTAGTTGGACACAATACCTTTCTTTTTATTTATATGTGGTGCTGAGGATTGAATCCAGATCCTTGCACGTGCTAGGCAAGCACTACTGCTGAGCCACCACCCCAGTCCCCCCAATGTAATATTTAAATATAGATTTATTAAATGCACTTAACTGTTTAAGCATCGATTACCTTATAAAAGGAACTCTGATTAAAGATAAAAGGCTGATAGGAAATCTACAAATTCTATAAGAACACTTGTGGTTTATTTGATCTTTTAGGAGTTTTCAACACATGATTATGTATCTGTGTGTGTGTGTGTGTGTGTGTGTGTGTGCGTGCACGCAAATAATTAGTAAATAATGGTATTGTAGGCAAGAGATTGGTTTTTTGTGCATACAAGTCTTTTATTGGGGAGACACTTAAAACTGTTTAACTGAAGAAATACTGGCCTTCATAACCAAAGTTAATTGCTTAAATGTATGAGTCTATAGTTTTGATAAAGTAAAGGCTTATTCTTTGTTAATATTCCTGGGTATAATATATTCATTACATTATATTTTATTGATCTAACATACCATGGTAGAGTACTTTCTATGTGTCTGAAGTCAGAGCTTTGTTATTGTGAAGCTGTTGGAATAGGGGTATGCATTTCACATACTTAATTGCTAAGTTTTCCCTATCTTTCTATTTTCTTTACTTTGGGGGAACTGGAGAATTCTGGGGATCAAACCCAGCATCTAATGCATTTGAAGTATGCAGGAGATCTATCACTAAGGTAGATGTCCGGAATTTGGAGGGTGATGTGAAATATAATTTTGGAATCATTTTAAGTTTATTTAAGAGTCTTTTCTTTTTTCTTTCTTTTTTTTCTTTTCTTTTCTTTCTTTTTTTTTTTTTTTTTACAATACCAAGGACTGAATCCAGGGTTCTCTATCACTGAGCTATTCCCCAACCATTTTTATTTATTTTAATTTTGAAACAAGATCTCCCTAAATCACTTCAAACTTATAACTGTCCTACTTCTGTCTTCTCAGTCGCTGCTTTTAAAGGCATGTGACAACTGTTCCCAATCAAAAGAGTGTTTGTTCTAGTCAGAAATTTTTAATATAATGATAGTTTGACTTTAAATAATGGGTTTAAACCCCACATGTAGTTTGTTGATATTTCGTTCATCCACTAAGTTTTGGTTACTACATCAAACAAAATTATATCCATGAAAGACACTATTAAATAAAAATGCCTAAATATATTTTAGGATCTAAAATTGTATAAGAATATTAATTACTATTATTATAATATTCTTTTGAGGAAATAATATATAAATAAAATGACAAAACTTTACTGATATATTCCAAATCCATCTATTATGAAATTATCTGCCATAGCATGTGCATTACAGAAGCTTTCATAAGATTTTTTAAAATCTGAGTTTACCTTATATAAGAGAAAACGCCACAATTTCTTAAAAGTACATCTAAAAAAAGGGATTTTCTCTACTGTATGTGTGTGTGTGTGTGTGTGTGTGTGTATGTGTGTGTGTGTGTGATGTGTCTGTCACCTGGGTAGAAGATGACAGAAGCAGATAGAGCTAAAGGAATTTTCTAAAAATAAAATGCATTGCAGAAATCTCTGCAATCTTACTGGGAGTGCCAAAGTATCAGTGCATCAGTAGCCAAGGGGATAAAAAGGGTATAAAATTCCATTTCCTTAAACTCCACACTTCCCTGGAACAATGTAGAGAGAAAGCAGACAGGGGAGTTGCTTCTGAATTGTGATTTAGAAATACCCAGTTTTCTTAAGATTGAATACAGGATTTCGGCAAATTCAGGGTTATTAGCAAGTCCTTGGTCTCTGGTGTTTCTTTTTCTTATTTATGTGATTGCTAAAGCTGGAAATAATGAATTTGGAAATTGTATTCAAATTTAAGAAAATGGAGTATTTTAAATCACAATATCAGAAGCACATCACCTGTCTGCTTTCTCTCTAATACTGCTTTTAGGCATCTACCCATTTATGCATTCTAATTCAAACCTGTTTTATAAAGCCTTCCTCAGCTCAGCAGAAAATGCTTCTTATCACTGGAACTCCTATGGCATTTATTTATTGCAATTCTTACACAGCAGCTTGAAAGAATCCTGAATAACTACAGTGATGATGTAATGTCCAAGTCTCTCTTTTCAAGGATCAGCCACTGGAATGAAGGGCAGGACTTTGCAAAATATAATCATATATGTGATATCACATATATGTGTAGTATATAAATTCTTAGTCATATATATATGTCATATCATATATATATATGACAAAACTTTACTGATATATTCCAACTTTACTGATATGAAGGAGAATTTAAATTCTTATTAATATTTTTTTCATTCACGATATCATTTAACTCGTAGTCATCTTCTGTGGGTTTTCCATCTCTTTATTTGAACCTTATCCAATTGTTACGTACTCCATTTTAATGCTTTCTGGTCATCTCCTATGGAATTAGGCAATTATATGCCCATTCACATAGCTTTGTATCAGAGAAATTTCAAAATAAGAATGGTGACTCCCAACAACTCTTGCATAGTTGTCCAGCAACAGGATTTTTTTATATCAATGTATTCTGTCCACCCAAGTTTTGACTAAAGCCTTTAAGCATATGTGAAGTGCTTTTTTGGTGTAGACTTATATTCCTTTCTAGATAAATTTTGATTTAAGGGGGTCTAGGTACACAATAATCATGTGTATAAAGCTCAATTCACTTCTGAATAATTACAAATGGCCTTCATGTGTGTGATATGAACTATTCACTAACCTTAAATTCCTTGTGCTTGAAAGTTTGATAAGCTTTGACTTTCTCACCATGAAATGTGAGCAAATATTTCCACTGTATTGAATTGTAGTGTAATATTTGGATTATTGTCTGCTTTTCCACTTGGCAGAATTTGGGGGGTCAGAAATTGATATCTACAACATCATAACTATAAAAACGCCTGTAATATATGTTAATTGAAGTTTAATTAAAATATTATTTCCTCTAAATTTGTTTAAGTATTTTTTTTAGTAACTATACCATGTAGAAAAATTAAGAAAAAGAGAGAGAGTCAGACAGACAGACAGAGAAGTGAGAGAGGAAACAAGACTCCTTTAGAAATTTATTTTGGAATTGAATTTTGACTTATTGTTAAGGTCTTCCCAGTCCTTTATTTACAGAATCATCATATTGTTTTCTTTTTAAGGGAGATAAACTGTGATGTGTGTTTTCCCTGCATATTTAGTAGAGCCATTAGGACTCAGGCATAGGGGACTTCATGCTGAGACTATACCATTTCTTTTTCTCCCCTGGGGGAAGATTAAATATGACATGCTACCTTTGTGGATACTTAATCATCCTTACATGTTCTTTACATTCTCTGAATAAAACTTATTCTCTTATAGAATTTTTAGCCTAATTATAAAGTTCAACTGACACTTCTCAATATAGATTAATAGTATGTTAAAACTGAAAATTTCCCCAAACACATTTGTCATTGTTTTCCCTCTTTACCTACAATTTTCTGTTTCCAGTTGCTTGCCTAGCATCTCTCTGACTTTACATATTTCAGCAACTAATTATTTGCTTTAAAAAGGAAAGAGTCCATCAATCATCTACATCAGGTATACTTCTTCTCTTTTATATCTATTTACTAGTGTCAGATGTGCTCCCTCCACTCACAACCCCTCTCCCCTCACCCCTACATATCATTTTTTTTTTTCTAGGAAAAAGCCAGTGACTTCTGTATCTTCCTATTCTTGTTCAAACCTGTCCTGTCCAAACACTTCCTTCCTGAATAAAAATCATTACAATTGCTTTTCTCTTCATTACCACCACTATTTTTTTTCTGGTCAAGAGCTAATTATTTTCCTAAAATATTGAAAAACACACACACACACACACACACACACACACACACACACACACACATATATATATATATATATATATATATATATATATATTCTGAAGAAATTAGCAATTTCCTTAACAAAAATTAAAGCATCTAAAGCTTTGACTTCTCTATTTTATAGATAGTATTGTTTAGCACCTAGGATGTTGCAGTTAAATACCTCTCCATTTTCAAGTTTTCTATTTATAAATTAATAGCAATAATAATATTAACTATTTGAGATCACTAATACACTATTTTTAAATATTTAGATGCTTTATACATTTTGCTAATTCAAAAACTAAGTAATCTTGAACCCAAATGTTTAGTGTAGTATGTCTTTAAGATACAGTCCTACAGGTAGGATCCATAATTATATCAATCAGGTTCTCATCAGTAAAACAAAATCCATGCCAGATGGTTCAAGAAGAGAACATTTAAAATTAGAAAGTAGTTACAAATCTACTTTCAAGAAACTGTTTCAGAGAAAAATGGGTTAGGCAAGACAGAAATTAACAACAGCTTGGAGCTGGTATCCCCATTTGGGTTTAAAGGACAAAAAGGAGACTGTATTACTGTCATCCAAGAATTGGAACTGGCTGCTGGGTGTGCGATGATATCAGCCTGGACAAAACAATGGGGATTGGAAGACACAAAGATTTCCAGAGAAAAGGATAGGGAGACTCCAGCTTCTCTACCTGCCTGCACTCTCTCATCATTGTTTCTTCTTGGTTCAACTTACCCTGAGAGAAGTTGGGAGAGGATGGTTAAATAGATACATAAGAAAACAGGTGAGTGGCCTCATAGACTTTCAAAAGGTTGAAAATCCTGAAGATTTTGATACTATGCATTTAATCTTCTTGTAGATTAACTTGAAAAATGAATCAAACTATAAAATCCCATAAGTAGAATATAAGAGATGTCATTTCAATCTACACTTATAATATTTATAAATATTATCTCATGTTTTGTTTTTCACATGAACAAGAAGGCAATTTCACTTCTATTTTCATAATTTTTGGTGATTAATATTTTGGCTTAATACTCAACTTTTTGCAGACTATTATATCTCCCAGTAAAGTCTTTTTTAGCTCTCTTCATATAGGTCTTGAAATTTCTTATTAAATTTGTACTTAGATTGCTTATGTGAGTGGGTAATTGCGTTCCTTTTCTATTTTCTAGTGGGTTATTATTTTTTAATTATACTTTTAATGTTTTAACAAAATCAGTCCTTCATAAAATTTTCAAAAATACTTTAAAGAGCTTTCAAAATACCTTTACTTAAGTTTACATATTTTTCCTGCATTTTGCCCACTCGTTTATTTATTAATTTCTGAAAAAAATGACAAGTAAGTTGCAGATATTAAGCACTGCCACCTAAAATATCTGTCAGGTTTCTTAACACCAAGTATATTACTTGACATCACCATAGAGCAGTCATCAAATACAGGAAATTTATCAGTGTTAAAATCATTATCCATATAGAAATTATGCTGATTTTTATAGTAACTTTCTTTAGAGTACCGCCCATGTCCAAACAAATTATGCATTTTATTAAGCTGTGATGTCCTTTATGATATTGATATTTCTAAAATGGATCAGCATATTATTTTGAACAAAGTCTCTCCGATTAGATTAATCACTATTTCATAATTAGAATTTTAGTTTATTTTACTTCAATTTTTAAACAGGCTCAGAAATATCTAAATATAGCACAAGGAAATTATTTTTCCTCAAGTGCTAGAGAATTGTCCACAGGTTATCTCACCACCACTGATGTAATTGAGTGTGTAGTTTCTGTAAAAAAAAAAAAAGACACTCTTATTTAGAACAATAATTCAAAAATCCAAATAAAGCAATTGACATTAATACTCCTCTACCAATGTAGGAGGAAACTGTGTCCCCCTTAGAATTTACACATTAAATCCTGAACCCCTGATGTATCTGTTTTTGGAGCAAGAGTCTTGTGGGAGGTACTAAAATCACACCAGAGTTATAAGGGTGGAGACTTAATCCAATAGAACTAAGGTTCTGACCAAAGGAGGAAACAGTTGACATACATGCAGTTAATGGAAATACAATGTCAGGTGTGGAGAGAAGGTGGTGGCTGTCCACAAGCCAGAGAGAGGGGCCTCCTGAGAAACGTACACTGATGGCAACATGGATTTGTACAGAGCTCTAAGAAAATAGATTTCTGTAGTTTAAAGAGGCTTAAACACTGGTGGATAAGGCCTGCCACATTATGGAAGGTTATCACCTTTATTTAAAGTGGACTTATTTTTCAATGCCAATTATTTATAAAAAATTTCTTCACAGCCAAATCCAGATGTGTGATTGTCTAGACAACTAAGCACTGTGGCTTAGTTAGTTGAATTAAAAAATATCATGTTTTCTTTTGTAACAGTAAAAAATTTGATTTAATTTTTTTATGTTATTATTTATTTGATCACTTCCTCTGTGTGTTTCTATTCTTCCTTTGCTGAGACTTGCCCTCTACATACAAATGTGCTTCTCATTCCAACTGGGTTCTGACATTCCTATGCAGGGATTTCTTCTTGTACATACACACTCCTGATACTCCTCAGGCACTGACATCTTATTTTGGATTTTTCTAGAGTAATAACATCTTCTTAACTCTGCTTAGTGTCCAGTATCCTACCCAGGAACATCTTTTCAAAAAGATCCCCTTCACAAGCACTGAGTACCCTCAAAAATCTGAATACACAAATGGACAGTGATGAGACAATATAGAACAAAAACAGAATGTATGATTCTTAATATTTTCAGCAAACAGCCTACCACAAACTCTGTAGCAATGGATCCAAAATTGTTAGAACTCAGCTGATAACTACCAGCTTCCTGTGTTTTATCTTCTCCCGGCTTAAAACTTAGGACCAATTAAGAGAAAACTAATGTGTTACCCAAAGCAATCATAAAAGATGCCATGATTCTAGTGATTCCACCTCCTAATTTCTATGGAAACAACTTTCAGTATTAGCAAATCTGGAGCTTTTGCCATTTTTTACTGAAAAGCTTTCCCACTCTCCTTGATTTTGAGTTTCTGTCAAATGCATGTGATAGTGACCAAATTCCTTGTATTAACAAGCTCTGAATAAATACCCTTTGTTCTTATTTGAGTGGTCTTTATTTCCACTGCTTTCCTGGAGGTTGCACTGGGACACACTGTGCTCTGCATATTACTGTGGATTCCATCCTTCAACCAGGCTCAGTAGCCATGGTGACCCATTGTGCCTTGTGATTTGTTGAGTCTGCACTGATGTGAAAGTACAGCACTGACTTTGACCCCCACACCTTTGCATTGTGTGTCTTAGCTCAATTTGGCATTAGAGTTTTGTTGGTGATTCTCTGTTTTTTAATTTAATTTAATTTTTGTTTTTGACATGCTTAGAGGAATCAAACAATTCTTTTTTATTCCTCTTTTTGAGCTTGCTGTCTCTCTCTCTCTCTCCCCCACCCCATGCTTATATTTTGTGTTGAGTTGTCTAGATGCAGTGTTTGTCCTAGGAGGAGGATCCTAATTTGGAACACAGGCATCAGCTCTAAAAGCCTTTTGTTAAATCTGGCCTTTCAGTACCGAGAATTTTGTTTCTCCATAGACAGATGCCAAGTCAACACACCCCACTGTGAGTCATTGTATAAATCCTGCTTGTTGCTGTAACAAATCAGCACAAATTTGGATGTTTAGCTTATCTTATACTTCTGGTGGTCAGAAGTCTAAAATGAGCTTCACTGCTCCAGTCAAGTGTCAGCAGGATTGTTTCTTCAGTAGAGCCAATGTCTTTGTCTTTTCCAGCTACTAAAAGACACCTTCCATGGTCTGTTCCACCATATTTAAAGCAATATGGAAATACTCCACCCTTCTCTAACTCTGACACTCTTGGCTCTCTTTCACATTAATGAGAATAATTAATTACATTGAACCACACTAGGTAATACAAAATAATATCCTCATGACTATATCATTAGCATAATCACATCTTTAAAGTCCTTTTAAACACATAAAGTAATACGTTCGCAAGTTTCAGAGATTAAGATGTTGACATCCTTGGGGAGCCAATAGCATACTAACATAGTCATTAATAAGACCAGATGTGCCAAATCTGGTGACACATAACTGTTAGCCCAGCAGATTGAGAGGCTAAGACAGAAGGATCACAGTTCAAAGACAGCTTCACAAACTTAGTGAGACTCTAAACAACTTTAGAGATAGGATCTCAAAATAAAAAAAATGAATAAATAAAATGGGCTGGGGATGTGCTCAGTGGTTAGGTGTCTCTGGGTTCAATACCCTATACAAAACAAAACAAACAAACAAACAAAAAACAAATGAGTTACTTCTTCTCTATTAATTTTTACTGCTGTTTGTCTAAGGTTCTTGCTGCCTAGAGAGTGTTCTTTCTGGTTTCCTTCCTACTGGAAAGTGAGGATTGCAGATGATCAGATTTAAGATGGGTGGAGTCTATCTGGTTGTAGGCCAAATACACAAAGTGCATTAACATCACTTTTGATTGGCTGTAGATAGTTCTCATGGGATCATATACATCTAAACCTAAATTAAATTCAAAGTTACCTCCTTTGGTAAAAACAGTTATTCTTTTTGTATGCATTTTTGCTGCAATACTAAGGATTTCAGACATCTCTTGTAACTGCCTAACTGCCCTAAGAATGATTTAGGCCTCCTATAGCTAGTCCTGGATACATTTGTCTTGAATAGAATTATTCCTATGAAAATTACCTTAGAGAATAGAGGATTTCTAAGTCCAAAGTTCAACATTTATTTATTTATTTATTTATTTATTTATTTATTTATTTATATGTGGTGCTAAGGATCAAACTCAGCACATCATATGTGTGAGGCAAGTGCTCTACACTGAGCTACAACCCCAGCCCCTCCACATTTATTTTAATGATACCCACTGACCTCCAAACAAAATTCTAATTAAAAAAAATATTTTATTGAAATATCTTGAATACAGGGCTGGATCTGTAGCTCAGAGGCGCAGAGCGCTTGCCTTGCACATAGGAGGCACTACATAAAAATAAACAAATAAAATAAAGGCATGCTGTCCATCTACAACTACAAAAAATAATAAAAATCTTGAATACAAAAAATGATGAGGAATTTGACAAATTTAACAAAAATATGTCCTTATTAAATTTTCTTCATTTTTGGACTCTAATTGATGACCTCTACACAATTCTGATAATTATCCGTCTGAGCTCTTTTCTTCATCTCTCTTGACTCCTCCCTCTCCTCATTTAAATGTTCCTTCTCTTCCTTAACAACTATGCAAAGACCCACAAAAAGGAAAACTGTCCATTATTCCCAAGATCACTTACTGAGGAAACCATAGAATTTAAAGCTCAGACTCAATCTTAACTAAAAGCCATAGTTAAAAACCTCCCTAGAACAGTAGGATGCATCTGACCTAATTTTCCTATATACATATTTTAACATACCACAGTGAATCTCACCTTTATGTATATGCAGAAGGCACTAATTAAAAAAAAATATATAGTAGCAGACAGATCCTAGAGGGAAGAGAACAGGGGTGGGGAGGGAGAGAAAGAGAAGCATGGAGAAGTATGCGGGAGTGAATTTGAGCAAATTATATTCCATTCTTTTATAATTACGTCAAAATGAATCCTAATGTCATATATAATTAAAAGTAACTAATAAAGAAAAAAATACTTCCTCAAACACAGACAAGACCAAAACTTTTCACAGAAGAATTTAAATTGTTTTGTAAGTATACAGTCTAGGGTTAGTTGATATATATCAACTAGGACACATACTGTTTGAACAGCACACAATGAAAGAAGGCAAAAATGGATTCTACTGACCCAGAAAGGCAACTGCAAAGATCTCCTTTCTACAATTAGTCTGAGGTTAAACCAAAGACTTGAAAATCAGTACAACATCTCCTAAAAATCCTATCAGAAATACTTCCAATAAAAATCAACTGAACTTTTATTCAATAGTGAAAATAGAGACAGGGTAAACTACAAAAAATTTTCAGGAGAGTATAGAAAATAACTTTTGATACTATTTGAAAATAAAGGAAGTCAATGTAATATCAGCTCTTCCATCATATTTGTCAATGCAAATAATCCTGAACTGTGGACCTAAATGAGAATGGACATTATACATAGATGATTACATGACTGGTGTGATTCTACATCATGTACCACCAGAAGAATGAGCACCTATATTCCATTTATGCATTATATATGAAAATGCATTCTAGTGTCTTGTATAACTAATTATAACAGATTTAAAAATCTTGAAGAAAAAAGAGAAAAGAAAATATCTCAGTTTCCTGAAATACAGCATCTGGCAGAACATCATAAAATAATTTTCAAACCAAAACAATAAAGGGCCCAACTGTGGCTTTGCAAACTCCTAGATGGTTCACTTCACAATGAACTGTGTATTGGGAAGAAGATTTGTAAATATTGTTTTTTTTTAAAGAGAGAGAGAGAAAGATAGATAATTTTTTTAGTATATATTTTTTAGTTTTCAGTGGACACAACATCTTTGTTTGTATGTGATGCTGAGGATCGAACCTGGGCAACACACATGCCAGGCAAGCGCACTACCACTTGAGCCACATCCCCAGCCCAAGATTTGTAAATATTATAAGGAGGCACTGCAAAAATAGATATAACTTACAAATGAAAAGCCAAACTGGATCCAGTGTTATGTGCCTGGGATCCCAGCATTTTGGGAAGCTGGGGGAGGAGGATTGCAAATTTGAGGCTAGATTCAGCAATTTAGTGAGAATCTTAGCAACTTAATGAGACCTTGTCTCAAAATACATAATTAAAAAGGGACTAGGGGTGTAGGTTAGTGTGTTCCTAGGTTCAATTCCAAGCACCAAAATCAAAAACAAGCAAACAAAGAAGAAACACCAAAGCATAAGAAAATCCCTTAATTCAGACCATGATCATTCTCCAAGAAAACCTTCCAATATCCTCAACATCCTATTTGCCATTTAAACACTCTAGAATTCACTCTACATATACAAAGTTGGTCTCACTAATTCATAGGAGTTATGGGCACTACTCTTTCCACATTAAGACCTGTTGCCTTTATTCAGCTTCTTCCTCAGGTTACCTATAACCATACACATAGATTTTTCTTCTTTCCAGGCCCATAATTATAACTCTTGGGGATTTGACTGAAAAACACGTATTCCTTCTCTGTGATTCTGCCCACAAAATTTAATGAAGAAGTACTTTGGTATCTGGAATTGTGGTATTAACTGAACTCAAGAGGACTATTTTTCAAGGTTCCACTTGTGTACATAGTTAAATTGTGTCTACTCTGCGTGCACCTTGCCTTCCCATTATACTTCAGACATTCCCTAGATGAGGATCTTGACAGTGTACCTGTCATTATAGAGAATCAAAATTCCAGTGACACAAAGACAAATCATTAGAGAAGAATCTATTAGAGTTTAGGTATACTCTACTAAATTTTACAAAAATTTTCCAAATAAGCAAAGAAAAAATTCAAACCTACAGTTGAGCTTTACACTGAATGGCCTCCTAATGCTTTGCAGTAGCTTTTTATTTATCCCTTCCCACCATGCCAGCAAAGAAACACAAAGTACATGTATATTAATTGATATATTTTCTCAAGACCATGGGGTCATCCAAAAAGTCATTATCTCTTACTTTCCAGCAGAACTCAGGCCTGAATCCATCCTGTTGTCAGTTCTTCCTGGAGCATCCTGCTTTACTCTGTTGCAACTTTCTTCAGTGTGCCTTCAGACCATGACAGTCTACACACTGTTGCCTTCCCCCAGCAGGCCGGCAATACACCCAGGAAGCTATCCTTCAAGCCTTCATTGAAATCCTGCTCTACTTTGCTAAATTCCTCAGTCAAAATGGAAAATATTTAAATTGACCTTGTGATTGATTCTGGTAATGTATCGATGATCTACTTTGTTCAGAGACAAATGTAAATGGATAATATGATCCTCCCTCCTTCCTCTGTGAATTATGATAAAATTGCAGAGACTAAATTACAACTTTTCTAAAACAGTTTATTATTCAGGAAATGCTTATTCTTAAGAGAAAAAAAATGACTTTTATCTGTCAAAAAGTAAATACAGACCCAATTTATCAAAAACTTCTCAGAAAATGATAATTGAAATTTCTGTATTTAACTTATACTTGAGAAAATAGGTACCTTTTTTTGGGGGGGGGTCTGAGATTGTGAAACTCCTTTATTTCAACTTAATAAGAGATCTTATTGTTTGGGAAGACAAACAAAATAAGATGTTCTATAACATTAAAAAATGTGTTCAATAATCTCGTTTCTAGGTATCTCTCAATACAGGAAATGTTGTTTTGCCTGTTGGTGAGTTACTGACCTTACAAGTTATTGGAGTTTTAATTTCACAAAACCCACAAACCTATTACTTATTAGATCCTTGCCCTTGACCTGTTTACTGTATGACCACTTTGTCTTTGGGAAACAGTTGCTATATCCATAGTTGTCATTGCTTCTGCTGGACTAGCTCTAGGGTCTTCATTTGTCCTCTTGGTGCTTTATACAGTGTGGATGTTACTGCTCAATGAGAACATGCAAGTTTCCATTTCAGTCAGCTGATGCTTCTATTGCCCTTTCCCTCTCACATCATCATTCATCAAAGCAATATCTCAACTTCTGCCACTCTCCTGCACCTCCAGAAGAAGGGAAATCTTATAATTCTCTTATCTCTGGGAATTTTCTTTAAAGAACCCCCCCCATCTCAAGGTAACATGATATTTTGATGGATCAAAACTTAAAGGTGAACCTGATGTCAACCACGAAGGATATGCTATAAATAATTTAAGATTTTCTTTAAAATATTTTTCTCTACTTGAGACAAAATTGGATTGTATGGCAGAATTATATTTTTCTATTTAGCTAACTGGTAGAAAACTCAGAAAATAAACATAAGCACAGATGGCAGGTAGACTTTTCTCATAGTAAAGGGAATTTGATATGTTTTGGCAATGTACAGGAGTTCTAAATTGCGGGAAAACCTATCCAAAAAGGATAAGAAATAAAGGAACTTTTAGGGAAACTACTTCCTAGAAAGATGGTGTTTATAAAGGTTGAAAGAAAATGATGTAGACTATCATCATGACAGACAAGCAGACTTAACCAAGGTAATGAGTCTAAGCCCCTAGAAGATAAAGATCTAGAGACATTCAAGTGAGGCCTTTTGAAAATAGAGAAATCTGAGGAAAATTGCCCTTTTATCTCATTGGAAGAGACCTTACTAGATATATCAATAGATATAGCAGTGAATCTTTGCAGAAGTCAATCCTTGTGATTACACTTCACAAGCAAAGAAATAATTCAGAAATCTATACAATTAGGAGGCCAATCCAACAAGTGACCTCAAATTGAGGATTCACAGAAATCCCATAGACACAGCCAATCTTTGGAATTATATGTGACCCAAAACTAGAGAAAAAGCTTGATGACCTTACATATTCAATACTTTCACAATCCCTATCTAAATTCTGCTTTGTTTTCCAACTCTTTTCTTATTCAATTTTCTTAAATTCCATATCTCTTCTTAAATTACTAATTTTCAATGGGCTAGTATTTTTTTCATTTTTAAAATATATTTTTTCTTTGCTTCCATCATCATTACAATTATTAGGTCAGAAACTGTTATCCTAATGCCATTTTAGATTGTCTCAAAGAATATCTACTGCCCTTAATCTTTCTGAGTTCTGGGCTGCCATTTATAGGTATACCTCCATTAAGAAAAAAAAAAAAAAAAATTCCGGGCAATTTCAATCTCATCAAACAAAGCCATAGAGAATTACTTCCAATGGTGCTTCCACTTGAATCTCCATGAAAAAAGGACTTCAAAATAAATTAACCTCTGACATTTCTTGTTTTCTCTCCCAGAAGAAAAATTATGATCATCTATTGATCAAACTCCAAGTACTTCTGCATTTGAAGAAGTAAGATAATAAACAAATTATCATTTGAATCAAACAAATACAGGTCTGAGTATGTAATTCTGCATATGAAAAGTCTTGGACCCAACCTTGGATAACGAGTAAGTGCTTTTTCCTGGATCTCCATGGATTCCTACCTAATATTAATTTCTTTGCAAGCAGAATGCATACTCCTGTTTGTCTCCAAGTTACGCCTCATGCGCTTTAGGAAGAATAAATTCAGGCTTCTGTAAACAAAAAGACAAATTCTGTAAATCACCAAGACTAAAAATTCTGAGGCAGTTGTGAGTCCAAAAATATATCAACACTTAAGATCTTTACATGGGGAAATCATTAATACATTATTTATGAAAAATTCAGACAAGTGTTCCAAAGATACAAAGATTAAAAAAAAACCAAAAAAAAAAAAAAAACAACTAACTCTTGCAGAAGTTATTAATGATGCCCCTACTACCTTAGGTGGAATACAAATCAGTCTCAAGTCATGGATACATATAGTGATGGACAATGCATTTGTCTAGATATGTGTTGGCTAGTCAGGGTGGTATCTATGCAATTGCAAATAATTCTAATACTTTTACCAATGAGACTGACACAAGGGAACACTGCCTCCAGAAAAAAAATCTATCACTCTCTAAGTTGTATTCTCATGGTTTATGTGATGAATTATCTGAGCCTGGATTGGGCTACTGAGTCCACCATTCTGAAGCATCTTGAAGATTCCTTCCTATCCATTTGTCCCAATCTTAGCTGCCCTCCACTACCCACTTCAGCTGCTAGACTAGGCACTTTTGCCATCATTTACATATGGGCATTCTAATCATTTTTGGACTCAATACCTAGGTCCTGGAGGCTGTGACCTTTCTCTATGCCTTATTCTCACCTACTTGTTTTAGAATTTAATTGTTTAGGAAAGGAAGGAAAGAGAAAGTACTGAAAAATAGTGAATAGGAGAGCCATATTATTCATTAATACTAAAAATAGACATGTGTGACATTGTGACTTTCTCTTTGCAACTAAACAAACATCACACTTTTGGTGCCCAGTTGAGCTCTCTTGCCACTATATTCCTGCCACCAGGTTTCTAGGCCTTAGGAAATGTCTGCATACTCTATCACTCTGACCATAATTTAGCTATGTGCTTCATTAATCTCTGAGTACAGAATTTCTCAGAGGAATTTCTCTAAGTTTTCCTGACCTACCTCCTACCTCAGAGAGCAGAAACCCTCCAATGCTTAGGAGGGTATTTTTCTCAGTTCTGCATCCCTCAATCTTTGCTCAATGAAAATCTGACATACTTCAGATAGGTATTCTTCATGTCTGCTGATATACCTCCCTCTTTGGCCTAAAAAGCAGGACAGGTGTAACTAGTTTTGTTTCCTCCTATAGACGTTTCCAGAATAAGTGGGTCTCCTCCAAAGAATTTGCCACTTGCCAAAATATAGTTTATTTGGGTTTCTTTGCATCTTCAGTTTTTTGATGTGTTTTTAAAAACCCACATTGTTTCCTACCTTATTACACTTGGTGATGATAATTAGAATACTAACTTTTCTGCTTTCCTTAGCTAATATTGAAAAGGGAATTCTCATTATTATCTATTATTTTTTTAAGTAGTAAATGTGCTTGTAGTTGTTTATCAAGCAAAGATGTTTGGCAGCTTCATATATATATACAGAACTAACTTGATTCTATATTGCCCGTACTGCTTATTGGATGCAAATTTTATTCTTAGCTTTGGATTTTCTGGCTTTATGGTCACACATTAATTATTTTACATACTATTCTTTAAGAATTTTCTATTCACACTGCTGTTTTTTCCTATCCTGCAGGAAGTATTTATAATATTTTTCTGATTTTTTTCCTTATTCTGGCCTCAGAGACTGAAATTTTATCATCCACAAACTAGTTCTCCAAATCATCTATCCTGATATTTTTCTTGTGATCTCTCTTTCTCTCACATTTCCTGCATCTTAATTTTCCTTAAACATTTCTCTGCAACCAATTATATGTAAATTTAGTTTCAGAGTTTATCATATTTAATACATTCTATTCTTTCTTCTATTATTATCAGTAATTTTCATTTTCAAGAAATTCTTTGTTTTCCAAACTCTATTTGGGGGTTATAATGTGCTTGTTAATTTCATTTTTTATTTTATCTGTAATTATGGATTGTTTTCAATCACATGCACAGAAAAATATGAAAAAATATGCTTAGTATTACAGTGTTTATTGCAAAAAAACAATTTTATATAGTTTTATGACACACCTAAAAGCATACTATCTTGGTTATTACATATGATTTTTTAATAAAAGTTTTTTATACATATTATCACATGCTTGCCGTTTTGCCAATTATATCCATAGAATAGGGTCCTAGGAGTGGAATTATATATTTTAAAAAGTTAAAGACCTTTTAAAGTATTTGATATATTTTCCAAGTTGCATTGTTTTAAATTTCTGACAATATCTGTGGAAGAATTAAAATTAATCAGATACATTCATTTTAATAACTAAAGATAATTGATCATTATTACAAATTTGTTAAAAACCATTTTTGATATGTTGTGAAATTTAAAAATTCTAGATGATATTATGTTTAAATATTTTATATTGTACACAGAATGTTTGCATGTCTAATGTTACAAATTGGGTGTTTATAATATGTTCTGAATTTTCTAATAGAGATTTTTAATTTTCTTATTTAATAACCCTGCAGGAAGTACAAAGCATATGTTCATTAAAATAATTAAAATTATTTCTGCTTTAATGGAAGCTCAATATTTTGACTAAAATAACTTCCTATCATTTCATTATTTTAGTCTCTTGAACATTGCATGCTCTGAAACAGGTAAGTCAGCAAAAACAGGCTTTCATCTATGTCTTTACATTTTGCAAACTACATGTAACATTGCTTAATGTCATCTTTCCCCTGCAATACTTTCCTACTTAGTTGCAAATCATGTTGATTTTGAGCCAAACAGGGGGCTTAACTTTAAATACTTATTCCAAGTTTTTTTACACTTGAATAGTCCTAAAAAAGATACCCTTTTCTTTGGTAGTGCTTTAACATAAGTGGTGAATACTTATCCTTTTTAGAAGATTCCCCTCAAATTCACTTCTCAGTATGAAACTGCTCAATCCTTAGTCATTTATTTGATTTGAAGTAGTTGACTTATTTAAGTCTCAGTTCTGTGCACACTCAGGATTGCCTGTTATTTTACTGATATCTAGTTTGGTTTTTAGTGTCTCTAAGAAAATAATGAAATTATTAACTATTATAGAAATTATCATGAAGCAAATAACTGAAAGGATATCAAATAGAAAAATTAGGATTAAGTATAAAAAAAGCCTGGTTTTCCCAGTTAAGTATTAATACTTGTGCATGTTTTCTGTGCCAAGACCACTTTTTATTCTCATTACTCTCAAATTTATCCATGTAATACCATAAAATTATTTTGTTTCCCTGAATATTTCCTGTGATCTATAAGTTAAGAATGATTTTCACATTTTAAGACTTTTCAGAGAATGAAGAATATGCAATGGAGATTGAATTTGACTGGCAAAACCTAAAATATTTACTATCTGATGTTTTACAGAAAAAATGTTTCAACCCTGGTAGAGAATGAGGCTTTTAACTTAGTCATGATGGTGTCATAACTTCATAATTCAATCCCTCCAACTCTGCACCAAAAATATGCCAGTAATAAATGAAATTTTAAGACAGCAATCTTAAAAGACTTTTCTAAATTAAATCCAATACTGATACATTCATGCAACAATGGAATATAACCTTAAAATAGACTGTCTATGCATACCTGCTTAAATACTTCTCCATTGCAGGTTATATCAAACTACCTTATGTGAGTCAATGGACTGAAATCAGGCTACTATATATGCATACCTATATTTATAGCAGGAAGATTCACAATACCTGAGTGTTGGTACCAGTCTAGGTGATCACCCACAGATAAGTGGATAAAGCAATATGCTATATGTACACAATAGAGTTGTATTCAGCCACATAGATGTGTGAAATTATTACATTTACTGTCAAATGGATAGAACTGGAGAACATCATGCCAATTGACCTAAGCCAAACTCAGAAAGGCAAGGGTCCTATGTTTTCTTTCATAGGAGAGAAAAAAGTTAAAAAAAAAAAATGGATCTCATGGGTGGCAGGGGAGAGACACTGGAGATAGAAGAAGATGATGGGGAGGAAAGAAAAATGGCAAGTGGAGTTGCTAGAGAGATAATTTGATCAAAATTATGTTATATGCACGAATGAATGAATATGCCACAATGACTCTCACTGCTACATATAATTATTATGTATCAATAAATTAAAGGCAGCATTATCCACCCTATACCTTACCTTCCAGCATAAAAAAATCCTGTGATCACAGTTTACAGCTGTTAATTTGACAATTCATAACTAGGTTAATGAGAAGAAATAGGCAAGAAATCATTACAAAAAAAATGTATCAAAGCTACTACCTCATTCAGTGCCTAAAAAAATTTTTGCCGAGATAAGAAGACAGAGGCAGCAATGTAAGACTCTTCTGACTTGGTGGCCCTAAATAGAAAAGAAAATGGATTAAATCAGCTGAACACAAAGACAGAGAAAGAATAAAAAAAATACTGTCCAATAAAGGTGAAAAGAAAAAAAAAAACCAACACAATTGACAAAAAAACTATAGGTGAAAAAAACAGTGAAAAATAAAAGCATAGAAAGATTAATTCTTGACACAATGAAAATAATGTCACGTTCTGAATGACTTCTAAATATATCTTTTGGAGTTCCTTATAGTTGGAAAGGAGATTCCACAAGCTGGGCGCCATGGCACACGCCAGTAATCCCAGAGGTTCTGTAGACTGAGGCAGGAAGATTGCAAGTTCAAAACCAGGCTAAGAAAATTAGTGAGGCCCTGAGCAATTCATCAAGACCCTGTCTCTAAATAAAAATAAATAAAAAGTGCAGGAGATGTGGCTCAGTGGTAGAGCACCCCTGGGTTCCTAAATTCAATCCACAGTACACACCCCTATCCAAAATAAAAGGACATGCTGTGAATATTGAAAAAAACTTAAGAATTATAAACTAAAGAAATGACATAACAACAGATTTTACAAAGAGAAAAAATAAAATCAAAGGAACTAATTAAATAATCTGTACTGAAAATAAGTACATAGAAAAATGACTTTAATATGTGATAAAATCTATTTTGAGAACATTAGAGAGGGAATTAGTTTGTTGAAACATTGTTGAGAGATCACATTATAATGCTGTCCAAATAAAAATGTGAAAAAAATATAGATGTGGAAAAAAACACCAGGGTTCCACTAGAGAATACTGAAAGAATCTACATAGAAGGTGTATTTACAAAGCGACATTTTGGGGCTGGGATTGTGGCTCAGTAGTAGAGTACTTGGCTGGCATGTGTGGGGCACTGGTTTTGATCCTCACCACTACATAAAAAATAAATAAATGAAATAAAGGTTTTGTGTCCATCTACAACTAAAAAAATATTTAGAAAAAAGGTGACATTTTATGAAATAATGGCTGAAAAAATTTAAGAGCTGAATAAATACTTGACACATCACCATAGAAAAATATATCAATAGCCAAACAGCATGAACGAATGAGAAGTAAGAAATCGTTCAAGGTTTATTATGAAAAGGAGAACCATGCTGAGTGATATGAAGAGATTTCCTGTAGGCATTAGTATATACACCATATGGGAGCTGGTTAAGAAATGTATACAATCTTTGCTTTGCTTTTTTATTTGGGATGGAACTGATTACATGGACAATCTAATATAAGGATCAAGAAAATATTTGAACTTCAATTGTGAAAAATCAAGAAAAAGGATTGGATAAAATGCAATGTTTGAAAATATATATTCTATATCTGACTCTCACTGTTTTCACCCTTAATGATGTGGTTGTCCACAGGACAAGCGAGCATCCTTTTTCAAGAAACTGCACATTTGTGCCCATTTGACCCAAGCTCATGAAGAGATTCCATAGAAGGCAAAATCACTAAGGGCCTACATGTTTCCCAGGCCAAACAAATAAGCTGGAAGATAGGTAATCATATAGGTCTTGGTTGCCTACCCTGACTTGAGCATTTAAAAAAACAAAATTAAAAAGGGTCCATCTTCACTGCATTCCAATTCTATGGAAATTTCTCTTGTACTCATTTCCATTTGATAAGAACAAAAGGAAGAGTGGTCTAAGAAGTGTAAATCCAGCTTGACTAGGTTAACACAATAAAATTCACTATCTTGCATACTAATAAGCCTTAAAGTGAAAATCTGGGATGTCTAAGATGTAAAGAAATATTAAAATTTTGTAAATTTTATATACATTATAGATAATTTAGATATAGATGAATACTATTCCAGCAACAGAGCTATTGCCTTAAGTAAATGATTTTAGTAGATAATGGGATTATATTTTCAAGAAGGTAAAAACTATTTACTTGGAATCTCATCCTCAACAAAGTTATCAAGAGTAAATCATGAAATCAATGTGTTTCCAGGTATGCAAGCACAGAGATAATTTACCACTCTCTGAGAGAATGACTCAAAGTTCCGACTTTGTGAGAAGTGAATGCAGACAAAAAGTGTTTGAGCCAGAAATAATGTTCAGCAAAAATTGTAGAAATGTGTGTTTTCATTTTAATGAATTCTAGTATAAATGTAAGAAACACAATCAAAATCACCAATAATAAAATGGAATGATGAGTTTTTTCCTGCTAACCATCCTAACTTGTTCAGAAGCAAAATTGATACAGATGAACTTTAGTTTTTAAAAATGTAATTCAATATTAATTGCAGCCCCCAAAAGAATGAGGGCTGAGGTTGTAACTCAGTTGGTTGAGCAATTGCTTTGCATGTGCTGGGTTAAATCCTAGGTTAAATCCCCAGCATTGCACATGTGCACGTGAGTGCACACACACACATATATATACACACATCTCAACTTTCAATCTCAAAGTAGTAAGGCAAGCATCAAGCAAAATATATCAATACAACAAAGGATACATTTAGAAAATCAGCAAAACAAAATAAAAAAGAATAATTCTATTTGTGATGTAAGTATTCTAAATTAATAAACATGATAAAGTTATCTGATTGAGAACAGTTATATATCAACTTGAATTCTTAAAACTCACCTATATGTTGCTTAAAAAAGACAGAGCTAAAATGAAACAAAGTAATAGTTGGCATTAAAGGGATGAAAAATGTCTTAGTAAAATTCAAGGCTTAAAAATCCTGTGTACTATTTCTCATATCAGAGAAAATAGAATTTTTTTGGCTCTTGGACTGCTTCTCACTCCCTTTTTTTTCTTTTTAAAACATAAGGAAGAATTTGATGATGCACCAGCCATACTTCAAATTTGAGGACAAAAACACATGTTAAAAGCGGAGGTTCCTGAATATAGAAGGAGCCTGAGACTCAACATTTTTTTGAGTGGCTGCCCTGTCTATATATTGCCTACAATTTATATGAGAAGAATAAACCTTATTTGGTTTTGTTACTCTTCACTAGGTTATTTGTTGCTTAAATCCAAACTATTTTGAAAAAGTGATGAAATTAATTTGAATATTTACAAATAAGTGATAGGAGAGATGTTTAATTGTTAACTAAGGTGAAAAATTACATGTGAGGATATGAACACCATTACTATTTACAATTGCAACTAGTATCATGGTAGGTTAAAGGGAAGTCAGAAAATTATTGCCTGGAAGACAATGATAAAACTCTCATTATATATCCCACCACACATATATAAACTCTTTTAGATATAAAATCATCATTATATAACTCTTTTGAGTTGTGTGGTTCAGGAGATTGAATCCAGAGGTCTTCTATAATGATCTTCACTCCTCACCCCCTTTTAATTTTTAAGCTTGAGGCATGGTCTTGCTAAATTGTCCAGGCTGATCTCAGATGTGTTGTCCTCTTATGTGCTGTCCTCTTGCCTGCCTCTCCAGAGTGACCAAAATTTCAGATATGTGCCATCACATCTGGCACTGAAGTAAAAATGATATACAATGACCCATCAATTAATGTGTCCAATTTGATGTTTGCACATATGCAAACCCCTGAAAGATGTCACCACAATCAAGGCAATAAGCACACCCAATACTCCCCTAATTTGTTATGTTTAATTGTTTATTTTTTTATGTATGTGTGGAATAAGAGCACAACTTAGGATATATTCTCTAAAATTTTGAAGTGCAAAATATCATATTATTATCTATGGGCATGATATTGTACAGAAGATCTTTAGAACTTTACCTGCTTAAATTAAAATATTAAAATTAAAGGAACCTGAAAGTGCTCTGAGTTTGGAGTTAATGTCAAAAAATGTGACTTGAAAATTGTAACTGATATTGTATACACTTGAACTATGCTGAACTTGGACAAAGAGAGCATGTTAGTTTTTGGTTGAAATAATTCCTGTTTCAAAATTTAAAACGTGTGTGTGTGTGTGTGTGTGTGTGTGTGTGTGTGAGAGAGAGAGAGAGAGAGAGAGAGAGAGAGAGAGAGAGAGAGAATTATAAAAAATTCAGGTAGAAATGTGATAGAATAAAGGAATAATGACAATAACATTGCTGTTAATCCACTTTATATACTCATATTTTTCACTTACATCACCCAGCAAAGCTTATTTATTTAAAAATTAAGTAAGCAAATTTCTTGTATTTCTGGCATATACTTTTACATATAAAATTATTTTAATATATTTTGAGCATCAATCTGTTAGACATGTTGCTGAAGTATTAAGGGAAAACAAAATAAAGCATAATCTATTATTTTCTAATAAGTAATATCCTAAAGTAATGAAAAACAATGTTGTGAGTCCAGGGAAAGATGTTATATTATAAATGAGACTTTCAAGGTGAAGTGATAGTTTGTCAACTGGGAAACTATATTTCATAGACCTAGTTTTCCTTCATGTTTCAAGTTAACCAGTGCCATGAGGGAGTTTCTTTGAACACTTTGCCAGTCACGGTTCATTTTGCTGTGAAGGATGTGTCCACAGGGCACCATCAAAGTGGAGGCAAGACTCCATCCTCCTGCTCATGCTTGTGGCTCCCAGTTCATAATTTGTTTCCCCCACTTCACATCTATCTTCTCTTACGTTCAACCTGTTATTTGGACTTTGTTAAAGTAACAGATACACTGGATAGCATTAAACAGGCAAGATTATTCAAGGAATTAGCTGGAGAAAGGAGGAGATGCTAGGCAATTTGTACTTTTTAACTGGATTATACACTGGTGAAGTAAACTTTCTTCTAGTTTTGAAAGAGCTATCTACCAGGTCAACTTTCTCTCCTCCCACAGAACTGGGTATCAGGTACTATTTTCCTTGATTGCATTTCAAGGAAATGGTTCCCAGGAATGGTGACTAAGGAATGTCATTACTGGCTTGTAAATCTCCTAAAAGGCTTTTTCAAGAATTGCATTTCAGAGGAAGTATTTAGGAACATAAGCTCACAAAACTTTTTTGTAGGCAGGTGTTCCTTCCTACAAAAAGAAGAAAAAGAAGAGGAGGAGGAAGAGGAGGAGGGGGAGGAGGGGAAAAGAAGAAATAATAGCATGATTATACAAGATATTGAGACATTGAGTATTGCACCTTAAATATATTTTTAGTATATTTAAATATATACTTGCTTAGTATGCCTCAATACAGATGGGGTATAATAAAACTACAGAGCCTATAATCAGGAAGGAAATGGTATGAAGTTGACATAAGAGAGAGGAATGTAAAAGTCATTTTGCTTGGTCAATTTCATGGAGCAGGTTCATAGGCAAAGACAGCAAGCAGTCTTGGAAACATTTTTAATCCACTTTAGCTGCTCCCACAGCTGTGAAGGTTAAAATCCAGTAACAAATTCAGATAAATGTGTGCGCATATCATAGCAATTATATTTTTCTGATTGAACCCTAATTGATACAGACTTTAGTATGAATGTTTATATTGCATGGAATGACATAGATACTTAAGCACATAATAAACTGCAAGAAGATGCTAAGCATTTGAGTTTGGACTTCTACCTCCCACTTATCTCTAACGCAGTAGCACGGTGTTGTGGGGAGAGGTAGAAGGATCCAGACTGCTTGAGTCTATGTTGGAGACAGCTGATTTACACCATGCTAACATTTGGTTAGGACTAGAGATTGTCCCCAAGGGCTTAGTTGTTGAATTTTATACCCACTGTAAGGTATTAAGAGGATGGAAGCATAATCTGACAATGTGTAAAGGTGGAGCCTGTGGAAACTGATTAGGATTAAGCAAGATCATTAGCATGAAGTATTTAGGATTGAATACTGGTGGCCTTATAAGAAAAGAGAGAGGAGATAGGCACTCATGTACCCTACCTGTTTCTTGCCATGTTCCCCTTCAGTAGTCCTTACAAAAAGAAAGGCATTATCAGATATGACCCTATGACCTTGTACTTCCAACCATAAGCCCAACTAAATCTCTTTGTTAAAAAGTTTCCTTGCCTGAGGCAGAGACAAACCACACAGCTATAGTCATCTGCCTCTCAACAAGCATGCCAAAAACATTTTGAAGTAATGATACCTTCTTTAGCAAATGGTATCTTGAGAAATGAATATTCATGTGTAGAAAAATAAAACTAGATCCCTGTCTTTCACCCTGTGCAAAAATTAATTCAAAATGGGTCAAATAATTAGTTATAAGACCAAAAACTTCGTAACAGCCAGGGAAAACATAGGGAAAACACTCCAACATATGAACATAGTCAATCACTCCTAGATAGGACCCCAATAACTCAGGAAATGAAACTAAAAATTTATAAATGGGATGGTGCCAAAGTGAAAAGCTTTTGTGCATAAAAAGAAACAAGCACATGAAGAGAGAGCCCACAGAATGGGAAAGATATTTGCCAGCTATTATCTGAAAGAGGATTAATATCAAGAATAAAGGACTCAAATAACCCTTTCAATAAATGAGATGCTCCTCACACAAATGGCCAACAATTACGTGAAAATAAATGTTCAACATATTTAGCCATCAGGGAAATGCAAATCAAAACTACATTGAGATTCCATCTAGCTCCAGTTGGATGGCAATCATCAAGAATGTGAATAAAAATAAATGCTGGCAAGGGTGAAGGAGAAAGGAACTATCATACATTGTTGGTTGGAAAGCAAATTATTACAGCCAATATGGAAATCAGCATGGAGGGTCCTCAAAGAACTAAAAACTGAACTATCATATGATCCTTTTATACCACTCCTTGGTACTTACCAAAAGAAATAAAATCAGACATATCTCATAGATGTATGCATCTATGTCTATCACAACACAATCCATAATAGGCAGGTTATAGAATCAGTCTAGGTTTTTGTAAATAAACGGATGGATATATATGGTATATATACACAAGGGAGTTTTATTCAGACATTAAAAAAGAATGGAGCATTGCCCAGAGGTACATGCCTCTAATCCCAGTTATTTGGGAGACTAAGGTAGGAGGAACACAAGTTGGAGCCCAGCCTCAGTCATTTAGCAAGGCCCTCAGCAACCTAGAGAGACTGTCTCAAAACTAAAAAAATAAAAAAGGGCCTGGAATGTAGCTTAGCAGTATTCCTGGGTTCAATCCCCAATACAGAGAGAGAGAGAGAGAGAGAGAGAGAGAGAGAGAGAGATTGTTAGAGAATGAAGAAATGACAGTTATAGGAAAATGGATAGATCTGAAATTATGATATTGAGTAAAATAAGTTAGACTGAGAGAGAGAAGTACCTCATGATTTCTCTCATGTGGAAACTAGAGGAAATCAAAGAAAGAAGTCATAAAAGTGGAAAGGAGACAATTGGTGCAGTAGAAGGGAATACATGGGAAGGAGTAAGGGAAGGGAAAGGGAAGTATTGTGAAGTGAAATGGATCAAGTTTTATTGTAGGCATTTGTGATATTGAACAATGAAATACACCACTTTGTAAGTAGTATGCACCAATTAAAAAAAAAAAGAAGATTAATACAGTCAGGGTTCATTGTATTTATATAATTAATTCTAAAAGTTCTATTGACACAAAGTAATATTTTGGTTTAGTTTCCATCATCTGTGGACTGTCCCAACCTTGAAGCCAGTCATATGCTCCTTTGGAGAAGAACTACAGCTGATAGCAACTCAGTCCATACACAGAGCTCTTTTTGTAGAGGCGTCTAAGTCTGGTGGTGATGCTAGAGCAAACTATCTCAGACTGGGTCATTCATATACCACAGAAATTTATTGCTCACTTTTCTAGAGCCTGGGAAGTCCAAGATCAAGGTATCAGTCAGTTTAGGGTCTGATGAGAGTTCACTCTCTGCTTCAAAGATGGTACCATCCTGCTGTGTCTTCACATGCTGGAAAATACAAGGCAGCTATCTTCATTTTCCTTTAGAAGAGCACCAGTTCCTTAGTCTCTTGCCAACACTCCCACCCTTAATACTACCTTGATGGAGTGAGGTTTCAATATGAGTTGTGAGAGAGGGATATTCAGACCAAAGCAAAAGAGTAAGGATGTAAGCTGTACCTCAGCAAAGTCTAGAGGGAGCTTTCAACAGCATCACAAGGAATCTAAGTGAACTCAAAAGATAGTTACAGGACATAGATAGTGTAATTTAAAAAAAATAATTTGAGAAAGGTATTTGACCTTAGGTTCCATATTGCTGGCTTCTCTCATTTTTTTTTTTTTTTTTTTTTTTTTGGTGCATGGCATATATGAGCAATCAATGTCATGGGTCTGGAGAGTTTTTCATAGTCTCAGAATGCAACGTGCTGCAGCTCAGCAAGCTTGCATGTCAGAATACAACCTCGGAATTCAGGATGCTGCAGCACTATCAAGCATTCATTTCAAAGGCAGGCACTTAATTCTAAAGGAAAAAAGAGCATTAGTATGCATTTAAAATGGTGTTGGGAAGCTGGACAAAATAAATTACTTCTCCATTGAAAGTCAGTTGAGTTCTTCATGTGATATTATGTACTGCTGAAGTTTCATTTGTAAACTGTTAGTGATTGTGTAGCAACAAAGTTCAAGTCACTAGCTAAAAGCTGTATCCTCCTTCCAGGGACACTCTAGGCAGAAATGTGATGGTACTAACTGAAATTGAGCTGTGTAGAGGATTCTGCAGGTGCTGAAAAGCATAATCTGAAGAGTACTGTTGACTGGTTAGCTATAAAGGACCAACTTTTTCTATGAGACAGATTGCTTAGTCCTAAGGAATTTCAATCCTCCACAGGAACTAAAAATCTTACTCAAAATAAGAGCAAAGATATGCCATATCATAGAATTGGCAAACAGTTTGGTGTTGTCATGCTAGAAGTAAGGCTCAAAAAGTTTGTAAGTTATAGAATTAAGCATAGGTGATATATCCCCAGAGGTATATGTGTATATTTTTAAAAGATTAATTTTGTCTTGAGAATTCCTTCTAGTAAATTTAAAATGCACAAAACGTGGGTTCAGTATAGAGTGCATCCATTAATTGATAAATTGATGAACCCCAAACCAAAATTTTCTTGCTCTTTTCTCATCCTTTCAGATTTAGGTAAACTTATTCTAAAGCCTAAGGTGATTTTGAGGACCAGTTTCTTATAGCAGGATTATATTTTTTGCTAACAGGATTAGGCACTGTACACCCAGTGGTTTGTAAAGGGTGTAAGTAAAGTACAGAATAGCTATGCTATTTTGTGACCTACTAATCTTTGGAAGCATTGAAACTAAGGTACATAAGAGATTGACATGAAATAAAATACTTCGGGGGCTCTGAAGAAATATCCATATTTATATGCATACATTGGGGTTCCAATACAAGCCCAATGTAATGGTACTTAAGACACCAAATTTTATCTGGGCACTAAAACTTGTAGACCTGAATTCAAGTAAAATATTAAGATAAAGAAGTTGGGGGGAAGAAGAATTGTGTATTTTTATTTCTTTAGGATTGAAAATCAAATTTGCAAGAGAAAACAATTTTGAACTTGATCTATTTGAGAAATTAACTTTAAAAAATATTTAACATTGGGTTTTATTTTTTCCATGATGTGTACTGTTAAGGAAGGGTATCAGTTCAAATAAAGTATATCTATTGCTGAAATTGTTTATCTTTAGTTTCATACATCTTTTTCTTACAACTTCATACTATTTCCATTATTGCAGAACTTCTATTATGCCTTCATGGAAAATGTGTCTGGTCATAATCTGGTAAAAGAAGGAAAATAGCAGGTGAATTTACCGCCTCATTAGGGTGGTAATCATTGTACCCTACTTACATATTTCAGAAACTTTCAAGAGCAAATATTCAGGCTCTCCCACATTTTCCCAGGAGTGTAGACAGAAGTGCAGTGACTCAGCATATGAGAAATAATATCATAGGTATTGGCCCAGATCCGCCCTCCTACTGGCCCATTGTCACCTCTAAACAATTTCACAACAGATCTAGTCAACTATAGGCTTAACCCAGAAGCCAAGCACTTTAAGTAAATAAGTCAGGGATTGCTATTTGGTGAATATATTTTCTCCATGCCAGACTTCCATGAGAAGCATATTGTTTGCTGATCACATGCTTCTCCTCTCTCAGACAATGTATTCTATCCTAATTGAGGGAAGTGAAGTGACAATGAATGACATATTTGACAATACGTAAACACACTCAGCTTGCTTCCCCATTCTTTTGGATATGAGAAGAGAGCAATCAGGATAATTTTGATTTGAGAGTAAATATTTTCTCATTGCTCTTTCACCAAATGCTTTTATGACATGCATAAGGGTGCTAGTTTATAGAGGTGGGTGATGTGAACTGAGTTTTTTCAAATACACAAGTCATAACCACTAATGACAATGATTATTTATTCATGTGAAATTGTATACTTCTCTTGCTACTCTTTTGTTCTGTATTCTCAACAGGGATGAAAGTGCTATTTATTGAGCTCCTTGAAGATCCAAATAATGATTTGTCTGCTCTAATATGGTACATAGATTTTACTGCCATCTTCATAGAAGTAGCCACATGAGGGAGGCAGACAATGATGAAAGTGAGAGAATAAATATGTGGTATGTTAAAATTTTACTTCAGAAAAGAAATATCTATCCCCAAATATAGATTTTTAAACTAAACTCTTAAAGCTTTCTTGTGATGAGACATTCAATAAAGTCATTTTTTCTTTCTCCATTTTGCTAAAGGATTTAAGTACTAAGCAAGGAAAAAGTGTTACTACAAATTTTGAAAACAGGAAGTATTGAACATGCCTGATTTTAATAGAATCTAAAAATGGGTGCCTGATGAAAAGCTTCAGCAAAGTCAAGGAAGGTACTTACAAAGATAAATAGGATACTTGAGGACAACCAGTGAAGAAAGTATAATTGGAAAGATTATAAAATGTCAACATAATGAATCTCTCTGACATTAGATGTTCTGTGATCAACTACACATTTTTATAAATGTTGTGAGTGACTAAATAAAGAAAAGGCCAGTGATGAACAGATGAAGAGGCACTGAAAACAATAAAGACCCTAGAGAATTAAACAAATGAGTAAGAGAAAGAACAGCTTCACTGTCAAATGAAGAAACAAATTAAAACTATTGAATAACTTGTAAACTCATCAATGTTAATGAGCTCTTTAGGCAGAGCATAAAACCATTTCTTTGGAATTCAAACATCCAGTCTGTATGTGTCTGATTCAAAGACTAAAATATGTACATAAACAAAAATGTTCAGGGCACTCAGGGATGCAAAGGAAAAGTTTAGTGATTCAATAGGATTAAGATTAGAGAAAACCAATAAGAAGTAAATTAAATGTGACAATAATTAATTTCATGCTTGTATCACTTAAGTACCAAAAAAAATGAAATAAGGAATAAAAACATAAAAGTGAATTTTTTTTAGGTAATGACTAAATCATTTTAGAAAAGCTTTCAAATTCATAAAGTTTGCATTCTTCCTCATGCCAAAATTAATTCACTCCTAGAAAATGTGTTAGAATTAAAATGCTCAGTAAAAAATTGTATCACTTAAATTATTCATTAAAAAGGTAATAAAAGCTCATTTATAGATTTGCTTAGTACTTTTCTTACCTACTCAAAATTATAAAGATATAATATGAATACAACAGAAATGTGCAAGCAACGTCTCCACCACAGTAATAAAAAGCAGACAATATTTGAGAAATCATTATGCATCACAATTAACAAAAATAGTTTTTATGAATTTCACAATTTAGATGTCAATTTTTGGAATAATAAAAACAATTTGTAAACTTTTTATTCTCACCACTACAAAGCAAATATAAAAAATTTTTAAAAATTATATCAAAATATTGGTAAGGCATATGAATTGTTAGTAGTATGGTAAGGTGTTTCTGAGAAAATAACACATGAAAGTTGAGGTTGATTTTGTACTTATTTACTTATGCTGAAGATTCTTTTTGCACAATTAATAAAAGGAAAATAAAATTTTGAAATTTGTTATTTGCATGTATGTATTCATTCTTAATCTATCTATATCACAACCTGTTAAAGAAGAAAACATTTATAATCTTCCAACAAAGACTTGAGGAATTATTAGGCTGTAAGATATGATGCAATTTTTGATATATAGGAAGACAATTTTTTTTGTTACAAAGTAATCATTGTCAATGTTAGCATGATTCATATTTAACCACTGATTATTTAATAACAATTTCCTTTGGGTTTTCATAGGTTCTTCCTTTATTACCGGATCATGTCCATAGCTATTTTTAATTTGAATGGGAGGCTTAGTCATAGCTTCTCAGGGTTAAGCAGACTATTGATATCCTTTACTTAATTACTCCCTGTCTTCCTATAAGGTAGAAATGCCTTCTCATACTGATTATTTATGGATATCTATAGAATTAAAAACTTATCTAAGGCTTAGTTGCACATTATATATATTTAGATGATCATTTTAAGAATAAATCTGTTAAAATTCTGAATGTAAAACTGATCCTTATTCACTGCAGAATTTTCCATTTAATATATCAATATAGGATGTGATGATTAATGTGGTATAGCACCTTCACTGGATTAAGAATTACCTAATTATCTGATTAACCACTATTTAAGGGCGTGTCATATTTGTGAGTGTGTTTCTAGAAAAGGCTGCCATGTGAATTGGTAGATAATGTGGGCAAGATTCTATGTGAGTGGCACCATCCAGAAGAAACTTAAATTTATACTCTCTCATGGAAATGGAAGAAAATTCTCTAGCCCTTTCACCTCAGAATTTCAAGGTCTCTCCACCGTTTGGATCCTAGGACTTGTACCAGTCAGTACCCCAACATCCAGGCATTTGCATCAAGTGGGGAGTTACACCATCTGCCTCCATAGTTCAGGACTCTAAAATTACTACAAGAAAATTCAGAAAAAACACTTCAAGACATTGTCATAAGACAATATTTTGTGATATAAATTCAACAACGTAGGATCAAAAATAGACAAATGGAGTTGGATCAAACTAGGACGCTCAGCAAAGGAAACTATCAACAGAACTAAATGAAAACCCATGGGGAAAAAAAAAAACATATTTGCAAATGGTGCATCTAACAAGAGATTGACTACCAGTATACAGAAGGAACTCAAAAAGCTTAACAATCTAATTAAAAGAGGGCTGAATAAAACAAACAAATGAAATGAAATGAAAAACAGTACAGTGAAGGAAGAGGAACCCGGGAGAGAAATGGGGAAAAAAGAAGTACTAGGGACTAAAATGAAGCAAATTATATTCCATGCTTATATTCCATGAACCCCACTAGTAGTATGCATACCTCTAAAGCACTAATAAAAATGTTAAAAATGTGTCTTTTCAAAAGAATACATTCAAATGGACAACAAGTACTTAATATCAACAAGTACTTAATATATTGGAGAAATGCAAATCAAAACCATAATAATATATCATCTCACCCCAGTTAGAATGCACAAGAAATAATGAATGCTGATTGGCAGTACAAAGGAAAAGTAATACAGTCATGAAAAACTGTAGAGATTCCTCAAAAAGGTAAAAATAGAACTACCATATGGCTCAGCAATTCTACTAATGATTATATACATAAGGGAGTTAAATCTTTATACTAAAATTTGTCTACATCCCAAATTTATTGCAGCATTATTCACAATAGCCAAAAATATGGCATCAAGTCAGATGCATCTCACTGGATGAATGGATGGGGAAATTTTGATTATTTTACCCAATTAAATACTACTCAGTCATGAAAATGAAAGAAATTCAGTCATTTGCAACAAAGATGGAAAAGGAGAACATTATGTTGAGTGAAACTAGTCAGATAAAAAAAAAAAGACAGGGCTGGGGATGTGGCTCAAGTGGTAGCCGCTCGCCTGGCATGCGTGCGGCCTGGTTTCGATCCTCAGCACCACATACAAACAAAGATGTTGTGTCCGCCGAAAACTAAAATAAATAAATAAATAAATATTTAAAAATTAAAAAAATAAAAAAAAAATTAAAAAAAGACAAATACCAAATATTCCCACACATTTATGGAAACCAATACATCAACCTGGTAGAAACTTGGAACAAAATAGTGTTTAGTAGAGACAGGAAAGGATAAGAGGGAAGGAGAATAAAGAAATTAAGGGGAATGGGAAGTAAGTATGCCGGGGCAGGTGGGGATGGGTAAAGGATAGGGGAAGGATTGATAATAGAAAAAGTGTGAATGAACTTAATTGATGTGTACATGTATGGCACATCATAGTGAACCCCATTAATTTCTACACATAATACACATTAATATTTAAACAATAAAATATGTTTCCAATTATGAAAATAGATGAAATCATTTACTTTAAAAAGCAACAATGAAACAAAAAGTATTAAACTTAAAACAGTAGCTGGTGGTCAAATTAAATCTAATTATATACATTTATAAATGAATTTATTTCCTTTTTTTGTGGATTTTAATGGAAGTCTTCAAATTATAAAATTTTGAATATGCAGAAAACTGTGGTGAATAGTATTGTATTTCTGTTGATTATTAATCATTGATAAATGTAATAAATCTCAAGGATCTAGATACTAATTTTCCTTCCCAGCATTTTCTAGATAGAAACAAATGACCTTGTTAATATTTTATATTACTTGAAATTTACAAAAACTGAACTCTCAAATGTGAAATGCATAACTCAGTAAACATAGGCAAATGCAATCAAAACCATTTGTGATATAGAAAATTTCTCTTAACCAAAATATTTTCTTATGTGACTTTCTACTCAATTCCCACTTTAATAAGCAACGTCAGTTCTGAATCTTGTATACCAAGGTACAATTTTATCTTTTCCTCACTTTTTAAAATTATTTTTTTCTGTAGCTTTTATTGAGGTAAAATTGAAGTATAATAAAATGCATATTTGAAGTATATTTGTATATAATATACAAGTATGCATATTTGCATATTTGAAGTTTGCATTTTATTTAGAAGGGACAAAGAAAGCCATTTCATACTTCTTAAGGAAATAATACAAGATTTAACAATTGTAAATATTTATGCCTCAAATAATGGAACCCTGTGTACATTAAACAAACCCTTCTAGATTTCAAGAACCAAACACAACACAATAATACTGGGTAACTTTAACAGGCCTCTGTCACCAATGGATAGATCCTCCAAATAAAAATTAAATAAATATATATGGAAGTAAAAAAATTCAATGGATAATTTAGACTTATCAGACATATAAGGAATATTTCATCCATCAATGACTGAATATACTTTCTTCTTAGCAGCACACGGATCCTTCTATAATATAGACCATGTTATATAAGCTATCACATATGTTGGCATACAATTGTAATGTTACCTGAATGTATTTTTAGCATCTGTAGTGTTATTTTGATAGCTCTCTTTCCATTGATATTAATTTTTTGTGTTCTTGCATTTTTCTTGATTAGACTTGTTTACCTTTTATCAAATTTTACTTGGATTATTTCATCCCTATTTCATATATTTCTGCTCCAACTCTTATTTTTTTCCTTCCCAGTATGTAATTTTAAAATAATTTGATTGTTATTATTTTCTTCATTGCAAAGAAATGCAATTTTTAGCGTATGAACTTTGGCTTGACTCTTTCACTCATTATTATTGCATGTATACATTGCATCTTATTTGATTGGTGAATATTGTTCTGTTGTCCATTTCAATAATAATTTTTACTAACTATTGTTATTAATAGTTTACTAACTAATAATAGTTTACAAACAATTGTTACACACTGAACTTATTTCAGGATTTTGTCTACTATGAATAAGACTACTGTGAATTGTTGTGTTTCTAGCATTTTGATTCATTGTAATTTGTGTTTCCGTGTTCCTTCTGCTGGGCATTTGGTTTGATTCCTGTTTGGAGCTATAGGAATAGCTTTGCAACAATCATTCCTGTACAAACTTTTGGGTTGGCATATGTTATACTTTCTTGGCTATATATCTAGGAATTCAATTACTGGATTATAGATTAGATTTATCTTTATTTTAAAAATCCCTGCCAGAACACTTTCCAAAGTGTTCCAACTATTTCAAACTCTTACAAGAAAAGCAAAAAATTTTAATTGTTTTCTAACTTTTGCAACATATTGTGTCTATGTATTTCACTTTAGTGTCCTCTTAGGTAAGGGCAAGATGACACGCCTTATTATTGGTTCATTTTCTTAATTTCTAATGATGTTTTCTATCTTTTAATCAGCTTATTGACCACTATTTTATCTTCTTTTACAAAGTATCTTAAGTATGTGGGTTTTATTGTTTAGTCTATTTTTGATTTTTTTTTACTTTTAATGATGAATTTCTGAGATTTTATCATAATTTTATAAAAAAACTTCACTGAGATTGATATGCTGTGAGTATTGTCTCTGACGCCTTGCCTAGTGGTTCATTTTGTCAATGGTGTCCTTTGATGATAAGATTTTTTGAATTTTAATGATGTCAATTTAGTAAATTTCTTTATAGTTAATGATTTAGGTATCCTCATTAAAATTCTTCCTTACATGAAGAATTTCTTTGATGAGTTCTGGAAGTTTCATAGTTTTAGTATTTAAGTTTATGATTCATCTTTAATTAGTTTCATGTCTGGCATGTGGTAGAATTCAAGATTTATTTTTCTTGAATAAATCTTATCACCACTGAACTGTCTTGGCAGCTTTGTTGAAAATAAATGTAGAATTGTCTCTGCTTTCTCTACTCTGTTTCACTGATATTTTAGTTTTCTTAAACAAATACCATACTTTCATGTTTATTGTAACATACTACAAAATATATTATTGGAGTCAAGTCTATTTATTATTTTTAAAATTGTTTAGCTATTTTAGGTCTTTTAAGTTTTCAGGCAAATAGTCTAATCTTTTCCATTTTTACAAAGAAAGAATGTTGGATTTTGGTTATCCAATGCATTAAATTTATAGATGTTTGTTGAAAATTAGCCTAAATATTGAATATTTCAATTAATTAACTCATCTTACTTCTACATTTATTTCAGTCATTTAAAATATCTCTATATAATTTAAAGTGTCCTGGAAATGTTTTTGCTTGACTTTTGCTTAACATGTTCTCAAATATTTTGTACTTTTGATTTTTAAAAAATAATTTCCACATGAAAATAATTTGAGTTTCATTTACAGTACTTTAAATGAAAATTGTTATGTTGACTTGCCATCCTGCACCATTTCCAAATTCACTTCTCTTCTTTAGTAGATTTTGCAGATTTCTTAGAATAACCTACATAAATAGACATATCATTTGAGGAAGAGGAAGTTTTATATATTTCTTTTCAATTGTCCTCACTGACCTCTTTTTGCCTGATAGAAATACTTGGGAGGTTCTCTAGCATCATATTGTAGAGATCTGGTGGTGGTGATGATGTATTTCCTTGCTGGATTTCCAATTTTAGGACTAAAGAGTTTAGTTTTTGATAAGTAATATTTTAATAGTTGTAGGTTTCAGATAGATAACGTTTTTATGATTGAATTTTCCAAATATCCCAAGTTTTTATTAGAAATATTATTACATTTTGTCAGATGACTTTTCTTTATCAAATCTGTAATTCTGTTAACATGAAGATTTTATATGATTGTTTTTTAAAGGAAACTGACATTCATTTGATAGGTGGTATAAAATCAATAGTGATATCTTACCATCTTCATCTATAGCTGTTTAATTTGATAATATTTTGTTAAGTATTTATTGTCTGTTCTCATAAGAGATAGCTTGAATCTTATTTCTCTCCATCCATCTGTTCCTCCTCTTTTTTCTTTCATTGTATATCTCAGATTAGTTACCAGGACTATTATAACCTCACAACAGATATTGGGGTTATTTCATTCTTCATTAATTTGTAGAGTTCATTTGAGACTAGAATTAATTTTCTCTTAAATAAATTTTAAACCTTTCCTTTGGAACCATTTGCAGCTGGTGTTGTGGGATGTTTTCTATTATCCATTTAAGTCATTATTAGACATTGAAGTCTTCACCTATTTCATTACTCTTATGTCAATTTTCCTAGATTGAATTTTCAAAATATTTGTTTCTTTATAAAATTAGCCACACTTGTACATACATTTCATTATAACATTAGTGTATGTTTGCAAGGCTTTAACATCTAGGATATACCCCTGTTAATTCTGAATAATGAAAATTTCCATTTTACCCCTTCTGTTGAGATCAAACTTGCTAAGGCATGGTGATTTTTATTAAACTTTACAAGGAATATATTTTGCTGATTTTATTTATTTGAATTGCATATTATCTTTCCACTCATATTTATTGTTTGATAATTTTTAATTAATCTTGGGTTAAATATCTATGTATGTTCCTTTCTTAAGATAAAAACTTAGGGCAGTTATTCTAAAATGTTCTCTCTTTTCATTAGCTTTAATCTGTTTAATTATTTTAGTAGTTTTAGAGGACAGGACACTTGTAAGAATGACTCTTACATTATCAAATGTGGAACAATTTTTATTCATCTTTCTCTTTTAATAGCTATAACAAATTATCCAATGCCAAAAGACTCCTACTGGAAAGTGGAATTATTTATTTAATTATTGATCATTTCATACATGCAAATATTTAGTTTCAATATACATATTTGTAAAGGTGACATTTTCTTGTATGAACATCAGACTTTCACCTGTAACAGGTAGGGATATTAAGTATTAACAATGATGGAGGCAGGATTTTTACTTGTGTAGATTGTATCAGATACTAAATCAATAAGAAAAAAGTTTACTTTGAATATTATACAAGATTTGCTAGATCCTTTGTGACTTATATGTTGTATAAGTAATCAAAGGCAAGTGATACCTAAATTAAAACTGCAAATCACAATTTATACTACTTTATGATTCTTTATACTGGTTAAGAACTGTGTTTTTCCAGATAAATCTATACAAAAGTTAAAGCTATAAAAAAGTCATTGTAACAGAATATCATTAATAGAATATTAATCAGATATATAGTAATAAAATTAATTAAATAAAAAAATTAATAGATTTAATATTTATTAACCAGAGTCTTAAAATATTTCAATGACTTTTAAAAACAAACAATAAAAATTTCTCTAAGGAAAAAATATTTTAAGTAGCAATACAAAATATGATTAATCTGTACATGTTCATCTCTAATTAAGTACATTTGTCACTGGTAACCTGATTCCTTTTCATGTAATTGCCACTGCATAAAAATGTCAGATCAATATAAATGTTTGATTAGCAAAACATTTTATTACTCATAGTAATGCATAACATAATTGGCTTTGTATGCAGAAGATGCTGTTTTAGTGAGTACTATAGTTACATAGTGAAATGTTAATTAAAACGGAAGTAGTAAACTGTTTGTTCCGAGTTTAATTACTTAATTATGAAATTAAAACCATATAAAACTAAATAATTTGCCACTACCACTCTCACTGGTATTATGAAATGATATCCAAATGATTTCCAAAATGATTAGCATGGCTTTCACTGTCATGATCTGCAGGTTGCCAGGTTATTGAATTCTTGAGACGGCTCATAACTATTTTTTTTAATTCCCCATAGTAGCAGTCAGTGTACCAGTGCAACATAGCAATATAAGAAAGCCCATATTTTGAAAATATTAGAATGAAAAAGGTTATTGTCTTTTTTCTTTCAAAATTGCTATTGTAATGGCACAATTCATTGAGACGTATTTACTTTGGTTTGTTTTCAAATTGACCTTAATAGTTCATAAAGATCGTAACATATAGCACACTTTTGAATAATGCTTTGAAAGGCAATGCATTGCAAGTTGGTTAAAGGAACTTTAATGTCAGAATCTATTGCTTTCAATCACTGCATGAAACAATACTTATAAGAGATTATATTTAATACAACCATATATTTTTCTGCACAAAGCAATATGATTTTTCTGATGAATTAATTCTAAGTTGTAAAAAATTAAATGATAAGCATTTCAATAGCAAAATAATTAAGTGGCTGACTATTTACAGAAATTAGATCCTTTCAATTACATTATACAATCCCTAACATTTTGGCTTGTCTAATAAAATGGTACAACAAAATTTTAAAAATTAATCTAAAAATGTTTGTCTTATATCTCTATTTACCTCATAACCTAATACATGACTACCTTCAAACAAAAAGAGTTTTACATAAAATTTCATTGAACTAGATAAAACAGAATGTCAAAGCCTTTGGAAAAAAAGGTAGGAGAAATTTATTTTTGTCTTTCAACATTGTTATAACATCAAATTTTAGCAAAATAGGATGTTTACTGTTGTTGTTTCTTATTACTTTACATGCCCTGAGGTTAGAACAGCTCTTATTAATGAATGTGTGAGCAAAATACAAGCTCCCAAGGAATTGTGTGTACTTTTAAACATGCAAGTCACAGCAATATCAAGACCCCAAATAGACCACAATGGCATTCACATCCCTTATTTGTGACTTTGTAGTTTTTTACAACATCCTAACGGGGCTGGTTGGGGCGATCAACAGAATATTATGAAGTGATGGTATGTCATTTTGGAGATTAGATTATGAAGATTGTAGACTGTTTCTTTTGTTCTTTCTTTTATATATTCAGTGTATAGGAAACCATATCATAAGCATCTCTAAGGAGAGGTCAGTGTTGGCTAGGAACAAAGACCTCCTTCCTGCTGACTCAAAAGTGTGGGCTGGTAAGTGTATTCTCCAGCCAAAGTTGAGGACAGAAAGGAGTACAGATCCAGTCAGACAGTAATTTGAGTTCAACCTGATGAGTGACCTTGATCCAGACCACTGAACTGAACCACTCTTGAACACTTGACCCTTAGAGAGTGTCTGATACTCAATGGTTGTAGTTTTAAGCTATTAAATTTTGAGGTAGTTTGTTATACTATAGCATACAACCAATATTGTAGGTAAAAACAGTTCAAATAATTGGTATCAATGTATTTTTAACATTTATTATTCAGTAACTATTTGTCTTTCAGTCATATATTAAGAAACTGAGGTACTATTGTTAATTGCAGGATTGTGTCTTTTTGCGTGGTTTTTACATTTGAGGGTAATCCTGGAATATAATTTTATGGACCTATTTGACAATTCTGGAAAAAGAAAACATTAATGTTGATAACATCAATAAAACCAAATATTGGGTCAAATATTCCTCTATTCTAATATCAAGCACTGTTCATTTATAACACAGCCTCTGAAGATAAGACATGTGCTTGGGCACCATGGAAAATGCCTATAATCCCAGTGCCTTGAAAGGTTGAGGCAGGAGGATCACAAATTCAAATCCAGCCTCAGCAATTTAGTGAGATCCTATGCAACTAAGCAAGACTCTTTCTCAAAATAAAATATAAAATGTGCTGGGGATGTGGCTCAGTGGTTAAGGCTCTCTGAGTTTAATCCTTGATACAAAAAAAAAAAAAAAGAAGGAAAAGAAAGGAAAGATATCTGCTATTGCTAAACTATACTTTCTTTTTATCATTTTAATAGAAACTTGTGAAAACTTAAATAGATTTTAGTGTACAAGACACATGGTTATTAAAATAACACTACTACTTTACTTCTTTAGTAGTTCTATGCTGGGAATTTTTGATGTTAAGATTATTAACACAAACTCTCATCTAACATATTTTTTTAAATATGTAAAAGTAATGCTAATCTTCTCAAATCTTGTCTATGGAAACCTATACATTAATATGTGAAAATATTTTGTGACTATTTTTCCTTTTGACTTATCATCATTAGTGTTTTGCTTTTACCAGAGTCTTATTTATGGTCATCCTATCGATGACCTATCATGTAGACACTATTATTTCTGTAAAAAATGATGACACTTGTACTCTAAGACAATATTTTAAATGATCATTATTTAAAATTTAATGTTATTACTTTGACTCAAAGTTTGTTAATGCATTTAATATTTAATACAATTAGTTTAACGGTTTTACTAATTTCTTAATTATTTTAACTTACCATAAAGGGATAGATAATACAGAGAAGTATTTAGTGAATTTGTACTATACTTAAACTTCAATTTGTTTGTTTTTGGTACTGAGCATTAAACTCAGGGTTGCTATGCTACTGAGATGAGCTATGTCTCCAACCTTTTTATTTTTTTTTATTTTGAGATGAGGTCTTGCTAAATCAGGAGGCTGACATTAAACTTGCAATCTTTGTGCCTCAGTCTCCCAGCTGGCTGGAGTTACAGGAAGGTGCCTCTGGTTGTACTCATTGAAATAAATGTGAGTCAAATCCAATGTTTTTAAAGTTAGCATTCATTCATTTTGTCACATATTTTTTGGATTATTAGAGGTTTGGGTAAAATTACATTGCAGACATAGTTTCAAAATTAAATTTTAATTTTAGGAGCACATTGAGTTTAGCATAGTTTCAGATTTACATAGAAGTTGTAAATTAGCACAGAGTTTCTATAACCCTCAACCATGGTTTCCTACTATGAAGATATTGTGTTGTGTTATATTGGTATATTTTATTTTTTTTAAATTTGTTCTTAAAAAATTGTCATATATACATGTCAGTACAGTGTATTTTGACATGTTTATTATACATAGAAGATCACTTATTATAATTAGGATTCTATTCTTGCAGTTGTACATGATGTGGAGTTTCACTGGGTGTGTATTCATATATGAACATGGAAAAGTTAGGTCTGATTTATTTTACTGTCTTTCCTAATCCCATCCCCCTTCTTTTCCCTTCATTCCCTTTGGTATATTTTCTACATATGTGTGCACTTGTATGTGTGTGTGTATATAGTCAGGTTCACTGCTGCATACTTGTCAACATGAGAAAAAAAACACTGATGCATTACTGTTAATTAAACTCCAAAGTTCATTTGATTTCTTTAGTTTCCCCATAATGCATTTTTCTGATATACTATTCCATACTGAATCCCATGCTACATTTTTTTGTCATGAATCCTTAGACTCTTCTTGACAGTTTTGATGAGTGCTAGTCAGACATTGTGGAGAATGTTCCTCAATTGATATTTTTTTTCTCTTTTTCTCATGGTTAGACTGAGGTTACTCATTTTTGAGATGCATTATTGAAATATTGAATGATTATGTATTTGAAATTGTCTAGCTATATCATTTTCAAAATATGATATAGAATATAAATTTTGTATATTTATGTAATGTAGCATTTCTGACATTCATTGATAGTCACATGATATGTTGAAGACATTTATTTTATGAAAAGGCATTTTATAAAGAATTGAATCTGTCTCTCTCCATATATATAAATCTGTATCTATCTATATATTTGTAGCTATGCGCACAGGGTTATATCCATAGTAAAATTTAATCCATTTCTGTTCTTTTTAATGCAATGGTCTTTGCTGGTAATTGGTAATACAAAGGCATCATTAACCAGTACATTAGGACATTCTTACTCACTCCTTTAGATTTCAGGCTTAAAAGGCCATTGCATTCTTAATGACCCTAACCAATGGAAGCAGCAGTTTTCCTCTCAAAGGAGAGTCCTGGAGTAGAATTGTTTTCTTTGACTTATATACCCACTCAATATTTAGTTAGTTATAATGTTTAAATGATAAGTCTAAAAAAACAGGCTCCATAAATGTTTTTGCTTTACCCATCATTTCTGAGTAAAAATCCAATACAATTGCCAGTCTCTATGAGAAAGAAATTTTGCAACTGTCCATGTTCCAAAAGCACAGTGATTGTTCATATGGTGGTAAGACAAAAATTGGCTTCTCCAAAGTGTCTCTATGTCTGAGTATACAGTAATACAAAAATACACAGGGAAATCATTGAAAATATAGATCATCCACCGTCTCAGGTTCTTACTCTTGGGCTATTCCAAGTCCTTGGAACTCAAAGGAACTTTGATTTTCCAATTTTGTATGCTCAAAAACTTGGTTTGATTCCATGTAAATGCCCAAAATTTGATACGTGATTATTCAATTATCATTGTGAACACATCTATACATGGATTCAATCAGCAGGGAGAAAACAAAGGGACTATATTTTGCTATTTGGAGTTTGGGAATAGAAAGTAGGGAACTTAAAATTTCCATTACGCTGTTTTGCTCAACTGCCTTGGGTTTATTTGCTATTTCTTTGTTCTATTTTATAACAACTTTACACATTGTTTTCTATTTGTTCTGAATGTTTTTTATTACTGTGCTTTATTGAAAAAACTTAAAAGCTGCATTATCAGGGCATCTAAAAGCAAAAAGCTTCTCTCTACTCTAAACTACTTCATGGTATTATAAACTAAGGACAAACCATTTCAAGATTCTCATTAAAAATCATAGGACATAAAAAATTTACTTGTTTTAACTTATTACATTGACATTATGTTAGCTTAAGCTACATATAGATGTCCTTCAAATATCTTAATTTGGGAAATTCAAAACAGTTTATATGATGCTGTGTTAAAAGAAGGAGTAAGAACAAAATACTTGCAAAAATTTATGAGTTTTTTAATTACAAAAATATTGATTTATTTTCAAACATCACTTTTGCATTCTTACGGGAAAAGAAGATATGTTTGGAAAAACATTAAATAATGAATTGGATTCAAGGATCTTATAGATATTGAAATTTGATTCTACTCATTTCAAACCATGTTCTTTTCTCATGTTGTTATTTCTTAAATTTCCATTTATGCCAAAATGATTTCTGAAAAATTGTTTGCTTCTTATTTATTATATTTTACTTATATATTATATTTATTATATTTTACCATATGTATTTATTATATGCTGGTAAAATATAATAAATAAGAAGCATACATTTTTTCAGAAATCATTTTGGCATAACATAGCTTCTTCTCTTTTTTTTGATTATCAAGTTATATTTATTTCCTTCAGTTTTAATTTAATTTTCTCCCATTTATTATTGTTAGCAAGCAATCAGCTTTATTTATAACCTAATTTCTTAAGTGTCCATAGATTGTGCCACTTATTTTGAATTAATTCATAGGCTCAGAGTTGTATATTTATAACATTTTTAAAAATTTTTAAGTTGTTTTATATGACAACAGAATGCATTACAATTCATATTACACATATAGAGCACAATTTTTCATATCTCTGGTTGCACACAAAGTAGATTTACATCCTTAGTGTCCTTATACATGTACTTCGGGTAATGATGATCATCAAATTCCACCATCTTTTCTACCCCTGTCTCCTCCCTTCCCCTCCCTCTCCCTTTCCTCTTTGCCCTATCTAGAGTTAATTTAATCCTCCCATCTCCCCCACCACCACCATATCATGAATGAGCATCCTTAAATCAGAGAAATAATTCAGCATTTGTTTTTTTTGGATTGGCTAATCTCATTTAGCATTATATTCTCCAGCTCTATTAATTATATACATATTTTTTGTGTTCTTGTTACAGAAAATGATATTTAGTTATGTATGTATTTTAATCTTTAAATGTTAGTATTAGTTTTGCTCTCCAAATATGTGCAGTATGGAGATTCCTTAGAAAACTTGGGATGGAACCACCATTTGACCCAGCTATCCCATTCCTCAGTCTATAACCGATGGAATTAAAATCACCATACTATAGTAACACAGCCACATCAATGTTTATAGCAGCTCAATAATAGCTAAACTGTGGAACCTACCAGGATGTCCTTCAATAGACGAATGTATACAGAAACTGTGGTATATGTACACAATGGAATATTATGGCATTTGCAGGTGAATGGATGGAGTTGGAGAATATCATGCTAAGTGAAGTTAATGAATCCCAGAAAACCAAAGACTGAATGTTCTCTCTGACAAGTGGATGCTGATCCTTAATGGGGATGGGGGGCATGGGAAAAATGGAAGAACTTTGGGCAAAAGGGAAGCAGGGGTGGGGAGAAATTATGGGGGCAGAAAAGATGGTGGAAGGAGATGGACATCATTACCCTAGGTACATGTGGTGCAATACTACATCAAGTACGACCAAAGAAATGAAAAGTTGTGCTGTAATTGTGTACAATGGATCAAAATGCATTCTGTTCTCATATATACCTAATTAAAATAAATTAATTAGTTAAAAAACACAAAAAAGGGAAATAAAAGATCTGCTGATAAATTGATTATGTCTTACCAAACTTCTCAATTGATTCTAGTGAATGATGCAGAGAGGGAAAGAAAATAAAATATGTATGAAGGGGGCATATCATTCATGGTGAGAGGACAAAGAGAAGTTTGATTTTGTAGACCATGTTATTGGAACTGTGAAACTTAGGAAAAAACAAAGTGCATCTCTGAAAATGTAAAGGTACATTCTTGATAAGAACTTACAACATAAAATAATGATTTTAAAATCAAAGAGTATAATATAAAAATGTAATGAGTATGACCACAAATTAAAATCATACGGGGGAAAAAACAAATAATTCTCAACAGCTAAAATGGATAAGAATTGAGGTGTTAATTTTCACTCTTAAAAAGTAATAGAAAAGTATACATATACCTTTTTTTAAAATAATTTTTTATTTATGTGTGGTGCTGAGATTTGAATCCAGTACCTCTCACATGACAGGCAAGTGCCCTACTAATGAGACACAACCCCAACCCTACATGCACATTTTTATATTAATTTTATATTAGGTGAAGTGAGCTAAAAATCTTTGTGATCTTGTAATAATCTCATTTTCTAAAGTTATACATGTTCTATGCTTATTTATAAGTTGATACTTAAAGTAATGATGTATCAAACCGTGCAAAGAATAAAAATAGAAAAAGTTACATTATTTTAGAGTTAAGCATTTTTCACACTACTAAATAAGGAAATAGATGATGCATTTTTCAAAAGAATTTAAAAAGTGGTTTGGACCACAGCATGACTATTGCAGTTATCCTGGACTCCAGCTATTTAGACATCTAATCTGTTGAAAAAGTACAACAGTAGAATGATTAAGCATAATTGAAATTGTACCCTCTGGACACCTAGCTGAAGAGTCAACAAGCTAAAATCTGCTGCAATGTCACTTACCTTTCTGACATTTAAACTTACACATTTCATCATATACTATTTTTTTCAGTAATTAACTTGTAACCTAGTATTATATTGTGTTATTTTTGAAGAACACATCAAATTTTTTTTTATAATTAGAGCTTAATTATTGAATAGATTTAATGATCAGACTAGTCTCATTTGTATCGCATAAAACTCCTAACTATTATTGTTGTTAACAGAAAAGAGCTGATTCTTATTTAAGCTACATATCCATTGTAGAAAGACAGGGATCTTTGGCTTACTGGATACACTCATGAGCTCAAGATGTTCAATCATGGGTTAGCATGATACATTTTAGGGGAGAGAGAGAGAGAGAAAGAGAGAGAGAGAGAGAGAGAGAGAGAGAGATATGACCCAGCTTTGAAATGTTTTATCTATAAGAAACCTTTCAAAAGGGTGATTACTCTTCCCTTATAAGGTTACCAAAGTAGGATTTTTACTTCTCTATAGATTTGTATTTTCAGGAAAATAAGATATTTAACTCAAATGTCACTATTAAGAGTGAATGTTAAGAAACACAGGGCTACATTTGTATCTTCACAGGTTGGTTGAAGGCCATTATATGATTTTAATGCAAGAGAGTCTCAAAAATGAAATTTTATTAAACATTAATGAATACAAATTATAAAATATTTTAAGATTTTTCTTTAATATTTCTTTTATATTTTAAATCACATACACATAGCACTACATATATGTGAATTATATATATGTGTATATATATATTAAATCACAGAGATACATATAGAATTACATGTGTATGTGTCTATGTATATGCATATATTGACTGGGACATATGTTTCCCAGATAAATGGTTAACATTTATTATTTTATGATGTTTCTGCTTGAGATTAACATTTGAATTAGTAGAATGTGTAAGACAGATTGCATTTCCCAATCTGGATGAGTCTTAGCCAATCCACTGAAGATCCAAATAGAATAAAATGGCAGAAAAAGAAAGACTATTTTAATTCTGCCTGAATAGTGATTGAGTTGGGACTTCATTCTTCTCTTGTATTCAGATTTATATACACACTGAACACATTTTTGGGGTGCTCTTTTCTGGATAATACAAACTAATGCAGATTTTTGTTATACAGAGTAATTCTAGAGAAACAGAATGTTCTGGGATTTCCGAAACAGATTCTTTTTCTTATTAGGTTTAAAGATTCTAGTCACTTCATGTTGTAATCTGAATGCATCTAATCAAACACAAAAGCAAAGGAGTGGGTGACTCTATATGTAATTCCTTCAATTAGTTTTTGAAAATTAACAAGCAATGAAGTTTTGTGATTATTCCTTATTTTGCTGGACAAGGTGATGAAAAGAAAGGATGAAAGTATTGATTCAAATTGCTAACTTAAGTGCTGCATAAATGGCCCAAAGTCATTTAAGTATACTCTGAGGACTCCTTCTATTTCCTGTATACACAGGCAATTCCTGAAAACCTAACATTGAATATTACTGTGATGCTGGCCAAAATACAAAGCAAACTGAATTCTCAGCTTTCCAGAGCATTTATTGTTAAAGTGAAGGCACTCACTGGGGCTAATATAAGATATTAGAAGTTGGAAAGTGGATGTGGGTGATGAAACCAAGGACACTGAGCTCCTAAATTCTAATGAGTATTTTTACCCTATAGATGCAGTCCCCTTTCTAACAATGGAATTGTCCTTCCCATCCCAATCGAAGTAGTCTCTCTTGCGCCCCCCTCAAAAAAAAAAAAAAAAAAAAAAAATCCCTGCCATCCATACTAGAAATGACCATACCAATCCCAAACTGAGGAGATAAACCCTACAAAACCTGAGAAAAGGGCTGGGGATGTGGCTCAAGCGGTAGCGCGCTCGCCTGGCATGCATGCGGCTGATCCTCAGCACCACATGCAATCAATGTCCGCCGAAAACTAAAAAAATAAATATTAAAAAAATTCTCTCTCTCTCTCAAAAAAAAAAAAAAAAAAAAAAATTAAACAAAAAAACCTGAGAAAAGTATAGTGGCCTTTCCAGTGGCAGTTGTCATGTAACACAACACCCATTATTCTCAGGATCTATCCCACCACCTCTTTATTCTTTTAATCTTATAACTAACCTGAAATTCCAGGAGATTTCAAAAGATGAAGTACAAAATATAACTTATGAGCAGGTGTATCAGACTTAAAAACCACCTGAATTTTATAATTTAGACAATTTTTGGAGAAAGGGATATTGAGCTTATAAGATAATCATGAAAGTATATATAGTTGGATCAAGTTATGGATATGGTTTCAAACCATGGAGAATGGCTTAGTGTCACTGTTGTTGTGTAGTGAGTTAGAAATGACTCTAACTGGGGGCTGTGACTGTGGCTCAGTGGCAGAGCACTCACCTAGCATGTGTGAGGCACTGGATTCAATCCTCAGCACTACATAAAAATAAATAAACAAACAAACAAACAAACAAACAAATAAATAAATAAGGTAAAGGTATTGTGTCCATCTACAACTAAAATATCTTTTAAAAAATGACTCTGTTTATTTAGAAGGCTATCTGAAACATTGACCAAAATATGACCCACATTGAGTGAATCAGCAATGTCAGTCCTCTTTGGTTTCAGTCAGAGCACTCAGAGACTCAGGGACATTGAAATATTAGAATGAATTTGCCTTTTTAGAAAAACTTTTTATTCATACTGTGTGGAATAAATTTTTTGAGGAAAATCCTCACATCTGAAAGAGCTCTGTGGTTGCTCTTTTCTTGTAAGTAAGACCTTACTATGGGAATGGCAGTCACTAAATTAGGAAACATAAATGAAATCGAAATAATTAGATCCAATCCTGGTGTGCCCATGCCAAGTTGCAGCATTCAACCTCTAAATGCAAGCTGGATGTGGTTAGTATAGTGGGCATCCTGGTCAAATCAGCAGGAAGATAGACATATTTCTGAAGTCCTGTGGCATTGGCTAGTTGACTATGATTTTCCTGGAATAAAAATAGATAGGAAATTGCTATAGTTTGGTTGTGGGCCATCCCCCAAAAGATTCATGTGTGGGACATGTGGTACCAGTGAGGCAATGTTGAACCTTTGCAAAGATGGAACCTAATGCAAAACAATTAGGTTACAGGGGCCATCACCCACAGAAAAGATTAATGCTAGTCTCAAAGACTGAGTTGATTTTTTGTAAAAAATGTTGCTACAAAAATGAAGACATCTTGCATGTTGGTTCTTTTTGCATAAGCTCAGTTCATATTTCTGTTTCTCCATGTTGTCTTATAGCAGGTGGATTTGCACCATACTATTTGGTCATTCCAGCCAATAGAAACATAAACTAAATAAACCTCATTTTTTTTTCTTTTTTGGAAGTGCTGAAGATCAAACCCAGGGCCTCATGCATCCCAGGGAAGTGGTCTATCATTGAATAATAGCCTTAGGAACTTTTGTTACTTTATAAATTATTCAGGTATTTTGTTATAGAAATAAAAAAAATGAACAAAGATAGAAGCCTACCAAATTCTTATTTGATCTGTATACGTATAAAATTTTAAGTCAGGTGAACAAGAGCTTAAACATAGAAACAGAATTATGATCCTAAATTAATTCCCAGATAAAATCTGTTTATAGTCCTAGAGCCTTTTACCACACAAACTATGTTCTGGCTCAAACCTTTTAGGAACGACAGGACCCAGGTTTGGACTTGATACTGATTCAAGGAGACCAAAACATCATGATGGCCCACCAATCAGAGGAGGGAATTATGCAAATCAGGTGATCAATGAAGTTTTAGTTTAGATAAATCTCACAGTCGGCCCACTGTGTCCCTAAACTCACCTTGTGGTTATTTTCCCCACTCCAGAATATATAATGGAATATAGATATGAAACTGGCAGAATCACCATATTGTTTGACTACCTTTGGTGTGAGGACTATTGTAGTAGAAAAGAACAACTCACAGCCACAAGAACTGACTCCACCTACCTAAAGAATAAATCAAGTTAATACAATATTTCTGTTGTGGTTACAGGTACACCATCAAGAATTTTAAAAATACAGAACTGGTGATTCCCAATCTATTCTCATTTAGGTAACTTAACATATGCAGAAGACTGCTGTAGTATGGAAGAATAATAGATTGTCATAACATCACCACGCAGTGACTCAAATTATAGTCGCTGTGCCAGACCTGGTTTCATTGTTTGAGCTAATCCAAATAACCCCTGGTATTTAGTATGTGGCCATTGTATAGAAAGATGCATTTTTATTCATCTCTATCAACAAGAACCATTGAAAGCAATTTGATTTTATTGGGTTTCTGCCCAAGGTACCCCACTATTCTGAAAACAGTTGGTTTGTGAAATGGCTTTTTGAACAATCTATTATGGTACAAGCCAGGTGTAATAATTTGCAGCACTGAAGCAATGTTCTTAATAAGGTTCTATATCCTCTGAATCAGCTGTACTCTATGATATTTTTTCATAGACACTGCTGTACTTAGGCTGATCTAACAAAGTACCATAGCCTAGTTGGTTTATAAAAACATGGAAATTTATTTCTCATAACTTTTGTGGTCTATAAATCTGAGACCAGAGTGTTGGCATGGACAGCTTCTGATGAGAATGTTCTTCCATGTTGCAGATGATTGATTTCTCATTATATCTTCACATGGTGCAGAGAAACATACCTAGCTCACTGGCCTCTTCTTCTAAAGGCACTAATCCTATTCATGAGCACTTCACTGTCATGTGCTAATTACCCACATACCCTACCTCCAAATATCACATTGATATTGTGCAATCAACTTACACATTTTGGAGAAGACTCATTCATTTCATGCAGGTAGGGTTTATATGCCAGTAAACCAAGAGGTATAAATGGAAGTGGTACCACTCACTATTATTCCTAGTGATTCACTAGCAAATTTTTGCTTTATGTTCTCATGATTTTATGCTTAATCTCTGCTTAATGAGACCTTAATATGTTTGAACTGATAAAAATGTATATTTCTTTCACCAAAGGACAAAATTCTATAGAATTAAAAGACTGGAACTCAGACACCTGCACTGTGTTTGAATCAACAGGCAAAGAAAGGAGTTACTGTGCTGGCTGAAGTGATTTGGACTCCTGATGGGAAATTGCACTGCTACTTTATGCTGCTTTACAATGAAGAGAAGGGAAATTACTTCTGGATTACAGGAAATAGCAGGGCATCTCTTGGTATGAGCATGGGTTGTGATTAAGGTCAATGGATAACTAGAACAACACAATACATGTAGAGAAGCTAAGGTCCCAGATCCTTTAGGAATAGATTTGTTTCTCTTTACCAGTTAAAAACTACAAACAGCTGAGACACTTAATGAAGGCAAAGGAAATACAGAATAGGTAGTGATAAGAGCTAATTATAAATAGCAGTTTAAACCACATGACCACTTAGAAGAGAAACAAGGGTATAATTACCATGAGTACCCCTTAATTTATTTTTGTTATAAATGTATGTGTGTGAGTGTGTGTGTGTGTGTGTGTGTGTGTAGAGAGAGAGAGAGAGAGAGAGAATTTCTGTTTACTTCCTTTCTTATTCTCTTATCATGAGGCATAAAATGTTTTATATGTATTGCATAGTATTTAGATATTATTAATTTCATATCAGAGTCTTTAAATTATGTACTATCAAGGAGAAGAGTAAACTTCAGTCAAAGATTTTGTCTTTTCTGGGAAAGTGGTTAAAAATTTTTCAGTTTATTTATATATTTTGGCAGGATAGTTGTACCATGTTAGGTATAATTAAGACATTTATATATAATATATATATATATATATATATATATATATATATATATATATATATTATTATATTTAAAAGAGATGTATGTAAGTGTCAAGTTGAAAGTGGGTGGTGTGATTTTTGATGGCTAATTTGTGTGGAAACATGACTGAACCTAGGAGTTCCGAGATATATGTTAAACATTATAATGTGAGCACCTATTGAGGACATTTTTGAAGTAGGCTAACATTTCAATCAATTAACTGGGTAAAGTGTGTTACCTCCTAAATATGGGTTGGTCACAATCAATCCATTAAAGACTTGAATAAAACCAAAACAAGAACTAAGAATATCTCTGTCTGCCTGAATATCTTCAGGTCAGCAAATAGGTTTTCTGCCTCCCAACTAAGACTTGGACTCTGACTGCAAATATTCCTTTAGCACTTTGGTTCTCCAGCTTGCTGGTTAAAGATCTTAGCCCCTTATCAGCCCCTTCAATCATATGACCTAATCCCTGAAAATAATCTTAAACTAAAAATCTTTGGAAAAATGTCTTATGTCCTATTTGTTATGTTTCTCTGGAACTCTCAAAATAATTATATTCTTACAAATATATTTAACATTTAAGTACCTGAAGAGCCACATCTCTTTAGGATTGATATAGAAGATGAATAGTCATTTTTTCTTCAATCAAACTGTGGATATTGTGGAAGTTATACTAAAGGAAGCTAAAACAGGTTTTAGAGTGTTCTCTAGGTTTACTGATGGTAATTTCATCTTCATGAAGGTAGAAGATGCAGTGAAGTAAAATGTTCTTGTAGAGAAAATTGCTCTTAAGCAAAAAGAATGTTGGAAATTTAGAAGGAACATCCCATGATTTTTTTCAAAATATCAACACTATTGACCTTTAAAACTATATCATGACTTTTATCACTTTCAACTTACATATTTCAGTCACCTTTGTTCACATCATTATAATCTCTTACCTAGGCATTGGGAAATAATTTCTCACCTAAATGTTTATTTCCACCTTTGCCTCTTAATATCACTACCAAAGATTATTTCTGTTCTTTCTTCTTCTTCATACAAAATTCAGTTCTATGAGTGCAAAAAATTTCACCTTCTTTCATGTCTTCGACTTTATTTAATAAATGAAATAGTTCTCTTTCTTTTACAGTATTTTTTCTTAACTTTGACTATAATTGTTTTGCTAAATTCTTAAATAAAACTGAATGTTGGTTTAATTTCCACGTAATGTGATGCATATTCTAAAAATAATTGACTAATTGGATGTGAGTCTCCTGTTTCATAGATAGCCAAATATGCTAACTTTTAAAAATATTGCACATTTTAATGACTAAACTTTGATTATTAAAAAACTGTTGTTGTATTTTTTCAATATATATAGTCAAGTTTCTGATTGTTTCCATTCTGTAAAATGAAATTTGAGCCAACAGCATAAAAAATTAAATATCTCTTGATCTCTTTATTTTAATTTAGAAGGGCTCAATTGATTTATAATTTTACTCCAAATTATATCATAATGATATTGCCCATAAGTAACATTAAAAATTTATTTGTCTTAAAATTTCCTTTATTTGATGAATAAAATATCTATATCAACAATTTTAATTTTTAATATTTAATTTTTCTTACACTGATAACTCACATTTGAAATAAAATAAATATTGATCATTATTGCCCTTTCATTGCATTTTTTAAAAATTATTTTAGTCAAAATGAAACTTACTTTGACTAGTGATGTAGCAAAATCCAAGCTATAAAAACCTGTATAAAAACTGAGATTTGAATAAGTCTTATTTTCCTATATACTTCTAAAATCATTTTAATTATTGTATAATTATTTAGGATACATTTTATAGCTTTTTATATATTTATTATGTTGTAGTAGAATTTATGCTAAACTGTGGAGTGAGCATAATGTAATATATATATATATATATATATATATATATATATATATATATATATATAATTGTTTAATAACAATTAATTTTACTTGATCAATGATTACTGGTAATCTGTCATTCTTTTACTCTTGAAAAAGCTCTTGTATTTATTTAATTCTCCACTATATATTAACGTGACAAATATACATTCAGGGCCCAGCAAAGATTCTCTAAGTAGAAACACTGAGCTGTTCTACAGCAGGAAAACTTCAAACTATAATGTACATATATATGCATGTGAGACTCTAAGATGGGCCCAGACAAGGATGCTATTTGAAGCCACTGAAGAAACAAATGATTAAAGCAATAAAGAGCAAGCCAACTCAATGACAAACACCAAAAGCAGCAAAAGACAACCATATTTTGATCTCCATAAACAATTTTAAAGTAAATGAATAGAAAAATATTAAATAAATGTAGAAAATTCCCGTTTAGTTTCAAGTGCTTCTTTTATATGACTCTAGTAATTTCAAATATTTAATATTTTAATTTAATGAAAATTATATTGATTCATTTTGAGCTTATAATCATTAGACCTTAACATTTCTTAGTTCTGAAATATTAATTTCTTACAATAAAAATATGGTTATTTTGAGGGCTGGAGTTGTGGCTCAGTGTTATAGCCCTTGCCTAGCATGTATGAGGCACTGGATTCGATTCTCAGTACCACATATAAATAAATGAATAAAATAAACAACATCTAAAAAACGAAATTAAAAAAAATATTGTTATCTTGAAAATATTGTTATCTTAAACAATAAAAAAATATTGTTATCTTAAAAATATTGTTATCTTATGCTTCTTCATAGCCTATATTTATGCATCTTTCTAGACCCTGTTTAATGCAAAATTATTTTTAAGGATAATGAGCTAGTGACACTGAGTAACAATAGAATGAAAATTAATTTATTAGGTGGGAAAAAGCAAACAATGTTTTTTAGAAAATAAATGTTCCATACATAGGCAAGTGGAAAAGGAAGGAGGCAGATTTGGCAAACAATTCAAGGCCAACATCTTGAACGACTTTCCTAGTCATGCTCAGGGGTTTATATCTTATTCTGACAATAAATCTAGTGATGTGATCTAAAACTAAAATGACAGGTGGGGCAGCAGGCCTTCCCAGAGTGTAGAGGAATGGATGGCTGAGATAGGACAAAGACTAGGGACTAGAATATGTATCAGTTGACTGTTGCAATTTCAACACAAGAGGAATGCTTGCTGGAGTAGAGATGGTGAGAATAAAAATGCACAAACCTGAGATGCAGTCTTTGGAATCCACAATATTGTGTCTGTATATGGCAAGAGATGAGAAAAGAGGCTGGGCACAGTGGCATAGGCTTGTAATTCCAGCAGCTTTAGAAGCAGAGGCAGGAGGATCGTGAGTTCAAAGCCAGCCTCAGCAATTTAGTGAGGTGCTAAGCAACTCAGTGAGACCCTATCTCTAATAAAATACAAAATAGAGCTAGGGATGTGGCTCTGTGTTCTAGTGTCCCTGAGTTCCCCCCTCCCCCCAAAAAAAGGTGAGATAAGAAAGGATTGAGATGACTTCCACACACAAAAAAAAAGTGGAAAGTTTTCATTTTGATTTTGATAGTTGGCTAACAATATATTGAGTTAAATAACTGTGGGGTGTGAGGTACATTAATTAATAACATTGTAATATGTGGGTTGATACATAGAACTGAGGTTGAGAACACAATCATATTCATTTTTGAGAGTTATGAAAATGCATGAAATATATTTCTTCTATTTATTTATAATTTTTAAATTAGTTCATTATAGATTCACTGAGCTTTTGTTAGTGTATAATAATTACCCATAGTATTGGGTTTCATTTTGATATAATTATACAAGCATGGAAAATTATTTGTTTCAATTCACTCACAGTATTTCCCATTTCCCTCCTCTCTTCCCTTTCACTGTTTCGTTCCTTTACTGGTTTTTATTCTATGTATTTATAGTTATTTTAAAAATCAGCATTATAAATATATATATATATATATATATATATATATATATATATATATATATATAAAGGTGAAATTAACTGTGGTATATTCAAATTAACTTTGGTATATTCATATAAGTACATAGGATAGTTTGATTAGTTTCATTCTACATTCTTTTCCTGGTCTTCTTCCCTCCCCATCAATTCCCTTCCTCTATTTTGATGATCTCTTCTTCTTTTTTTTTTTTTTAATGAGATTCTATTCCCTACTTTTCTCTCCCCCTTATTGTGGTCCATCTTCTGCATATGAGACAAAATATCCACCCCTGACTTTTCTGCATCTGACTTGCATCACTTAGCATGATATTCTCCAGTTCCATCCATTTACCAGCAAATGCCACAGTTTAGTTTTTTTAACTTAGTACAGTAAAACTCCATTGTGTAATTAATAAATGGGCAGAATAACTAAACAGACACTTCTCAAAAGGAAAAATACAAATACCCAACAAATATACAAAATATTCAACATCTCTAACAATCAGAGAAATGCAAATCAAAACAACACTGAGATTTCAATTCACTCCAGTCAAAATGAAAATTATCAAGAATACAAATAACAATAAATGATGGTGAGGATATGAGAAAAAGAGTTATACTGATACAATGTTGGTGGGACTACAGATTAGCAACACATTCTGGAAAGCAGTATAGAGATTACTCACAAAACTAGAAATGGAACCACCCTATGACCTGGATATCACACTCCTTGGTACACTCCAAAAGATCTAAAATCAGTATGTTATACTAATGTAACCATTATAAATGCTTAGAGGCATACAATTCACAAGAGCCAAGCTATGGAACCAGCCCAGATGTCCATCAACAGATGAATGGATAAAGAAAATGTAGTATAAATAAACTAATTTTTAAAATGCCACTCCGTAACAAAAATAATTAAAATATATTAGTAAGGCTGAAATATATTTATGTAATTTGGAAGTAAAAATAATGGAGAGATCATGTATAGATATTTTCAAAAACAAATTTTAAAGTAGAAAATGGGAGTGGTATAATAGCTGGAAGGTAACATGTTTGATGATTCACTTTTCATTTCTTTCTCCCCCTCCTCCTCCTCTTCCTTGTCTTCTTCCTCTTTCTTGTTATTTTAGTTTTTTTTAAGGAGGCTGCATTAATATAAGAGTCCTGACATTGTCCAGATATATATCAAAGGAACTATGAGAGAATGCATCAACAGTAATGAAAAAAAGAGATAAATAAATATTCTAAGATTCTGAGAAGGTATGTGTATGACCTGGAGAATTAACTTTGCACAAGAGAATCAATACCTATATCAAGGTAACAGTGAAGGATGTGGATGGCAATAGTGCTGGGATTTTGTGACTAAAAGCTGACATTCACCTATCTGGTGAAATTGTATAATGATCTGTAATTTGGATATATGTTCATTCGTGAGAAATGATTGTGAACTTTGGTTGAGATAGGAATTTGATCAAATTGATATAGTTTATCACTAAGAGTTATGAAAGAGGAAATTGACATGATCAAAGTCAATGACTATGAATTTTTTTGACCAAAATGTACATTCTATCCCAGCAGTACTTATCATATAACGACAATCACAAAAACTGGCAGATTGAGTCATTAATTTTTCAAGTGTACCTGAAATATACCCGCCAAAGAGATTGGTTAGAAAATGATGGAAAGAACCAACTTCTGAAATCAAGGTGGATTTAAAAGTACATAAGATTAGGGAATGATGATAACCAATAAGAGAATTAGGGGATCTATGAATTTTGTGTACTATTTAGATAAATAAATTAGAGTTCTGAAAAAAATTGAGGGGGAGCAAAATACGACAATTCAGCATTTCTAGAGTTATATTGAGTACTGAACAAAACAATTTATATTTGAAGCTCATTTTGGTCAAAAACATCAGCATGTTGGCTTTTCACTATCTTTTCATTTTCATTTCAGGGATTCAAATGTGCTGCTTCAGCACAGGCCATAACATTTTACACAATCTAAAAAAAAAAAAAAAAACAAATAAGAGGACCTAATCAACAGAGAATCAAGAGAAAATAATAAATCAGAGGGAGAGAGAGAATATTATTTTTAGATGCAGCTTATCTTAACATCCATTCTCTAATCAACATCCTTGTGAATAGCAGGTAAGAGATTGACTTCTAGTGTCAAGATAAACAACATCTAAATAAAATTAAGTGTTTCTAAAAGTAAGACATTAAATTTGTATTGAACAAAGGAAAAAGGAGTGAGCATCAGCACTATTTACCTGGTCAACTTAGTCTCCCCATCTATATTTTCTGTTCTGGTGTATTTGTAGCGGCAATCAAAAATGATGGTGTTGAGATCTTTGGAATTTTGTTGAGATTCATACAGGAATTCACATTTTATTCATTTCCTAAAATGAGAATTCAGGGTAATAGAACTGAGACTCATAAAATTTTTAACATTATATTTCAAGGTTGTGATTAAGAATCAATATTTTGCTTTTCTGACTGCTATTCTGAAATTCAAGGATTTTTTTCCCAAAATGTTACTGAGAAAAAAGTAATCACATATTCATTATTATATATTAAATAAATGTGGAAAGCACTTCTGCCCTGGAATATTGATATAGTTTGGATATTAAATTTCCCTCAGTGGCCTAAGTGTTAAAGGCTTTGCCAGCAGTGGATGCTACTGGGATGTTGTGGAAACTTTAGTAGGTAAGGCCACTTGGGACATCCTGAGGTCATGAAGGTGTTGTGACCCTGTAGGGGATTGTGGGCTCCTAATTTCTTACTCTCCTTCTCTTCAGATGATTGGGTTGAGCAGTTTTTCTCTGCTACATATTTCTGGAATGATGTGCTGTTTCATCATAGGCCTGTGGCAGCTTGGCACTAGAAGTGTGTTTCAAAATAAATCATTTTTATTGCTTTATAAGTTAATTGCATGAGGTGTTTGGGATTAGGAAGGAAGCTGACTAACAACCTATCTTTAAAGGTGTCTGCTATAATATGGAATGTCCCCAAAAGTCTGTGTGAAAGACTTAGTTCCCAGAATGACATTGTTAGGAAGAAGTGAAAACTTTAAGAAATGAGGCCCTAGAGAGGCCATCTGGTAACTGGGGGAGTGCCCTTACAGGAATGGCAGTTCCCTGCCCCTTCTTCTTTCCCTCTGCTATCCCTCCAGGAGGTGAATTTTCTGCTTTTCCATATACTCCCTACTGTGTATTTCTCCTCACCACAGGCTATAAATCAATGGAACATGAGCTGAACCCTCCAGAAGTGTTTGTCAGAAGTAAATAAACAAACCAACAAACAAATAAATAACATTATCCCACTTGAAGTTGACTGTCTGTATATTTGCTGTATTAACAAAAAGCTGACTAACACAGAAAATTGATTTGAATGTTCCTTGAATTCCCATGTGTTAAAGGTTTAGTCTTAAGCTTGGTGCTGTTGGAAGGTGGTAGAAACTTGAAGAGGTGGGGCGTTCAGGGAGGTTTTAGGTCATGGAGGGCAGCATGCCCTCAAAGGGATTGAGAGACCAGGGTCTCTTCTTTCTCTCTCTGTTCTGGAGGGTACCAGGAGGTGAACAACTTTGCTCAGTCTTGTGTTCTCCATTATGATGTGCTGCCTTAGCACAGGCCCAAAAGCCAATCAACCATGGCCTGAAACTTCAACAATGTAAATCAAAATGGGACTTTACTCTTCATAGGTTGGTTACCTCAGGTATTTCTTACAGCAACAAAATGCTAACACATTGTCTACAAAGAATTTAAACTTCTTCCACCATATGTATTTCAAATTACTTTGAATTTTAATATTTTAGGGGCTGGGGATGTGGCTCAAGCGGTAGCGCGCTCGCCTGGCATGCCTGAGGCCCGGGTTCGATCCTCAGCACCACATACAAAGATGTTGTGTCCGCCGAAAACTAAAATAAATAAATAAATAAATATTAAAGAATTCTCTCTCTCTCTCTTTCTCTCTCTCTCTCTCTCTTTAAAAAAAATTTTAATATTTTAAAGTTTAAGCCTATTATATTCTATTTTAATTTTATATTTTTAGGTGTAGCTACTAGCTTTTTCAGCACATTGATCCTTATTAAATACAATTTTGACATAACTTCCTATTTATATACTCATATATAATTGTATATGTATATATTTTGGTATTTATTTTATAATACTTATTTTATATACTGGATTATAAAAATTATATATATATATATATATATTTTGGTACTTATTTTATAACACTTATTTTATATACTGGATTATAAAAATCCAAATAAATACTAAAATTTGACAACATTTTTTTGTAAAGCAGCATATAGCTAAGTTTTTTTCTTTTTTTTTCTTTGTGGACCATATAGATTCTATTGCCTCTCCTCAATTCTGTCATATTAAAGCCAAAGCCACCACAAATAATATGTAAACAAATTGTAACTATCTCTTAATAAAGCTTTATTTGTAAAAACACATACAGAATTGGATTTCACCTACAGGTTTTAGTTTTCTCATCTGTGTCCTGCATCGATTAAAGATGTCTTACCCATGA